>NC_089593.1:91873716-92486468 GCF_019320115.1 Miscanthus floridulus
CCTAGCGCCCGTAGCGGCTGCTCACTCCTCCGGGGTGAGAAGTCCGGCCATGACATCACCTGCGAAGCAACAGATACACAGTATTAGCACTTAGCTCAATACGCAAAGGAATGAACTGGGCGAAGACAATAAACATAAAGATGTGCACCAAACAAACTTACTCATAAAAAGCCCAGGCTGGGCAGCTTGCCGCGCCCTCTTAGCAGAAGTCTCCGCCGTATCGTATGGTGAAGGCCCAAAGGGCCGGACTTCCTCAGCCAGCGGCCTGGCGGGCGGAGGACTCGAAGAAGGCCGAGCCGCCGAGGCCTCCTCAGCAAGCGCGGCCTCCAGCCGCCCGACGTTGGCCGTAGGCACGGGCGAAGGCGCGACAATGGCAGGGGATGAAGGAACATGCCGCGGGATGGCCTCCGTGTCCTCTTTAGAGCTTGAGCACAGCCTGCCAAGAACGTCGGGCATAGGCTCGACGGCGCTATCTTCTGGCTGTTCGCCAACGCTCATAGCACCATGCGAGGAGTGCGCCGGGGCAACGCCGGTCTCTGGACACCCAGCACCGCCCACAGCTCCGCTCGTCGGGCACACCAGAGCTACAGGAGAGCCGTGATCCCCTTCGCTCGCAACTCGCGCGTCCACTGACGGGACAGAGGAGCTCTCAACGTCTTCGCTGCCGGCGGAGGCAACGCCCGCACTGCCAGCAGAAGACAAGGCCGGCACGATCAACGGAGCTCCGCTCTTCTTCTTTTTTGCAAGCGCCCGAGAGCTGACGGCGCCCTTCCTCTTCTTAGACTCAGCCTCCGTCGTAACATTCTTTGCGAAGGCCTTCTTCTTCTTCTCAATCGAAGCCAGGACCACAGCAGGAACCTCGCGCTCCCGGTAGACGATCCCAACCTCCTCAAAAACTCGATTGAGCCGTGGCATGGTGCCTGCCACGGCCATCCGAGACATGTACTCACGCTCGGAAATCTTGCCAACCAACCCTATGGCAGCTTCCTCAACTTCGGAGATGAAACCGTCCTCCGTCACCCCCTCCCCCAAGGACCGACCGAAGCGGGGGAACGGAATCCCGGCCTCCGGCCTGAAAATGGGAACCTTGACCTGTTCTAGCCGAAAGGCTGGGTTGTTTTTGCCCAAGGGCTAGTAGTTGGAGGCCATGATCTCCTCCACCAGATCGCGGCCACCAGAGTAGCGGCACGCTACCGCAAAAGCCTGATCACAAGCCTCCCTCGTCGGAGACACCTCCTCCGGCGGATCCACGCGTGTGTGTGGCGCCATCTCCTCCATCCGAGAAGTCAATGGATACTCCGAGAGCTCCTCGCCATCCTCGGTTGTGCTGTGGACCCTGTAGGTCTTCATGTAGAACCATTGCTCAAGCCAGCTGCGGTCCCACTTGCCCTTCTGGCAAAAAGAGATCTCCAGGTGGTCCACGCCTTGGTTCCTCTTAGACATAAAAGTGCAACTACCGTACTAGTAGGTCACCTCCACCTCCTTGCCATCTCGCACCTCCTTCTTCTTCTTCGGCTGCTTCTGCAGTTCATAGTACGTGCAAAAGGTGTCCACATCCGACTCGGCACCGTAAGAGACGCACGCCCAGCAGAATTTGCTGTGTCAGGAAAGCAGTGGGAGTCAGATGATGGAGCTAGACAATGAAGGTCTCCAACACCCGGTGAAGGAAGGGAATGTAAGGAAGGCAGAGGCCGCAGGTGAAGAAGTCCCGAAAGACCACCGCATATCCTTCCTCCGGTTCCAGAACAGTCTGACCCAGCGGAGGGATTTTTACCCTGGAAGAAGGAAAACATGACTCCTTCAACATCTCCGCGATTGCCTCCTCAGTAATAGAGGAGGGGCCGAAGTCCCAAGACTTTATCGCCATGTCTCCGGAGTCCGCGGTGATCAGGTCTCCGATAGACGCAGAGACACTCCCCAAATCCTCCTCCACTAGTTTTTCAAACTCCAACGCGGAGGCAGAGGCAAGCATGCACTCCTCAAAGCGCGCACCCCAGCCGACGACCCTAATGCTGAGAAGGTGGCGGTAAGGTCCGGAGAAGGCGGGTCGGCGAGTTTGGGTGGAGGCGGAAAGGAAATCCACCGCGACAGCAACCTAAGCGCGAGACGCAAGCAGAGAGACGGAACGCGCGAGGGCAGCGAAAGGCGAAAGAGAAGAGAACAGAGAGCGATTTCTCGAATGCAATGAAAGCGAATGAGTGATGCGGGGGGGGGGACCCCGCCACCAACAGCACCCTTATATAGGCAGCGGGCAGGCGGTCTGGCTCCCGCCACACAACGGTCACCTCCGGAAGAATCGCCCGCCGCACAACGGTCACCTCCGAAAAAGTCGCAAGATGCACAACGGCTATATTTGCAGCCAAACGGCTACTTTGACAAGACCAACGGCCGCGCCAGAGCGGGCCAGGGGGGAACCGGCGGAGATCGGTCGGAGATGTGACTATGCGCAGTCTCTGCCCCCGCGGACGTCCTTGCTTAGGACGTTTTGAGCTCACGGCGCGCTCAGCAGGTTACGAAGGCATCTCCAACCTATTACCAAAACGGAGGTTGTGCTCCCACGCCTCCAAACCCGGGAAAGAGAACGGTTGGTTAGATCGGGCTTGCAGGTTGTGGGTGACGGCCCTGACGCGGTCTCCGCCCGGCCGGCTCGCAGGCGTCTCCGGCCGATGGGGCGGAGGCCGCTCCGCCAGGAGACTAATTAAATGCCAACATTGTTTGGTTATGTGCAGGTAACCAGACGAGGGCGCTCGTGGACTGCGCGGGTGCTCCAACATGGTCTCCGCCCGTCGGGGCGAAGACCCAAGCAAGAGATCGGCGATCCTGGGATGCCGGAGGCCTACGGCTTTGGCACTCCCAGAGGCGGAGGCCCGAAGGCTCATCGTCGGATCCTAAGGCCGGACAGAGCGGAAATCCACGGCGGAGGCCCTAAAGCCCATCGCCGAGTCTTGAGGCCCGATGGGCCGGTTGATCATGCAGGCCCAGTACCAGATGGCGGCATGGCAAGATTACCCCCGAGACGGAAGGCGAGTAGAGGAATATCCCAAGAATGTACTGTAGCAGTTGAGGGATACTACTGTAAACTCTGTGAATGTGGTAGTTGAGCCCTATAAATAGGGAACACTTGTAACAGTAAAGGGTTGGTTGGTGGATGAATTAATAAAACCATAGCTTTCCGTGCCATTCCCTTACTCATCACTCTCCCCCCCTGTCGTTCCTATCCCGAGCCTCCGCCCAAGGGCAACGTCCGACGGGCGGAGGCCTCGGTCTCCCCCACGTTGTTTGAAACCGCAAGTTTCAACAATGAGCATAAGCATGAACATCGCACGATTCGTAGGGAAGTTGCAAGATCAACCTTGAGCATCTAATACTGTACAGTTCCAATTAAAATGATAACTCTATCCCAAAATCTTCTATAATATGTCCTACATCATTTATTTTTATAGAAACAATAGAACTTTTGGTCCACATCAATTTGTAGTCCAACTATTTATTTCTAAAGATTGGTGGTCATTGGCTCATAGCATGGCTAATTTGCCGCAGCTTAGAAATTGAACAATCAATTGTGCGGCATGGTAGAACCTGTCATTGTACCATGATCAGGTAACTATCAAGGTATTCAGAGGCCAACATCCAAGGTTCAGGACAGCTGCACATGATTAGCAGAGAACACGAACTCAATAGTACAGTAAGCTGGAGTCCCTAGAAATCGGTTTTCTTGTTCTCTATCTAGATTAGGCAATATTGTTTTATTCTACCAGCGGTCCAGCATTCTACTCTTTTTTCTTTCATAAAGTTCAGAGGACACAAATTACTTACCGGCATTGTATGAATATTGAATGCCAATTCGCTTCGTGGCCTGGATGTTGTTTACACTATTGTCGAAGGGAGTTGGCGCCAAAAACATATGTCAGTACAATGGTCAAGCAGAAATAATCAATTCACTTTCAGGGATGAAACTGTGTTGGACTGTAAATTTTGGGATTGCATAGGATGGTGGGTCTTGAGCAGCTCTCAGTGTGGTCACATTATAAATCTTGAGAACATTAGAACACACAGAAAATGGGAACTATCAGATTTGGTGATGCCAACTATCAAAATTTGCAAGAGAATACAGAGTGAAAAGTTCCTACAACTTAAGTTTCACATTGGTTTGGAGCAGGCACTATTCAAACTCACAAGAGGCAACAAAATATAGCTATTGGATTGCATTCATCTCCAGTTTCAATGTACTTTTGGCAGAAAAGAAGCTTGACGGACACAAAAATTCTAAATGTGTTTGTATGTACAACTAATAACAATGTTACCATTATGTACCATCAAGCAAAAACTAATCAATGCATTTGAATATGAACACTGAAGTACTGAACATACATGCAAGTTTTGATGATGAAAAGCATCAGCATCAGGTTTTGATAATTTTGACTGTTCCTGACCGGCAATATCAAACTATTTTTCCTGACTCGTAATATGTTGTAACAGCATCATGTTTTTCATAATACTCTGATCTCTTCTCTTTGGACAAAAGGGCAGGGTTTCTGATCTTTTTTTAGAACAAACATAGCTACCACAAAATCGTTGAAAGGCGATAGCTTAGATTCTAATCAGTACAATTGGCAGTTAAATCGTTAACATTTCAGCACAAACTCATAATACTGTCTTAAGAACTCCAGACTGCACCACCGCAGTGACGTCGAGAGAATACGTAGTAAGAATCCTGATAGGGTCTCATGCCTCCCGAGAAACAAAAAGGATCGCAAGAGCGAACCTCACCTGGGAGTGACAACGCCGTCGAGGACGGCAGCGCTGGACCTTTGCCCTGCCCTCCGCTCACCAGGGGCAAACGAATCCAGGCATATACTACTACTTGTGTGTTCAAAACTGGGCCAAAACGGTGGGCCAATAGAAATGGGCCACTGCCAGTTAGGATTGCACCAAGGACACAATGGTCATTTCTAAATTTCTCCCTCTCGCTAACCCCCACTTGAAAATCATTATTTCCTCAAGTCTAGGGCTCTGTTTAGATCCACCCAACTAAAATTTAGCTAGTATTTTAAAGTTAAACTTTGGCCAGCTAAAAGTTTTCCTACCTAAACTTTAGCTAGAGCGTTTGGACACTTAGCTAATTGGCTCAGCTAAACTTTAGCTGGCCGTTTGGATTCCTAGCAGCTAAGTTAATTTAGACAGCTGAAGTTTAGTAGATCAAACGGGCCCTAGGTGTCTCAGCAAATAAGCACATTTAATTTAAACAATGTCCCCTAGCAATTAAATACACGAGGTTAAGCGCTGTCCACCGGCAAATGTTACGCTCCTGATCGGTGGACTGAACGATGGATGCAAATATGTGGTTCATTTCATTTCGTTGGCCTACTGTTTGTTTTTAACGAACTCTAAAAGCTTACCAGGTCGTGATCGATTGATGGATGGATGCATACACAATAATAATAATATATAATGTATGCTTTATCAAATCAGTTTATATGCATGCACACACGTACGCACGCCACCTTTGCAACTAGAAATTAAAGTGTATAAATATGCATGATTCGTTCGTTGCTTTGTCGCTGTCCTCTCGTGCACTCATGAGTCATGACTCATTTTCAATTAAAAAAATGAAAAAAAAAATGCTGCATCCGAGCGCGCGCCTCTTCAACAGTCGGTTAAGCTGGCCCTCATTTATCTAGCCAGTTCCCCCGCGCAATGCGTGGGGCGAGAATACCATTGAAACTAAGAATATTTTTGTTCCATTATTTTCAAAGTGATGTCTATGTGATCGTAAGTAGTAAGTAAACATGAGGAATAATTCAGCATGCATAGTTGCTGCCTCATAAATCGACAAATTAAGGTCCTGAAGCTCCCATGCTTTTATGTAAAAGAGAGGCAAAGAACAAAGACTTGAGAGTTGTTGAACATCTGAATTAGAAAGAACAGTAAAACATAAGGAGGCCATTCGGTAGTTCTTGTAGAGATTTCAAGCCGAAGCAAGGAACAACATGTACCATTTCAAATATGCTCAACTACGACAACCAAAACTGAATTCATAGTAATATTTTGTTGGCAGCGTCTTGGCCAGAATTATGAAGCCAATATGCCTTAATTGGAGCTAATGAATATTAAAAATGCTGCGGGCGCTAGGCTCAAATAACTGGTAAGAATAATCGACATATTCATTCATTATTATCGTCTCAAAGGAGCATCGGAACAATGAACAGACGCTGTTGAAATACTAATTAATGGTCAAAGTAGATCAGAAGCATGGAGAAGAAATCGATCGGTATAGTACCGTGAACAGGGAAGGACGACGTGGCCGCATGGTTGGTCCGTTTTGGTATACAGGAATAAAGGTTATTATTATGGTAGATATCTTTTTAATTTTATTTAAAATTTTAATTAGCTTCTAATATTACGTTACTGCTCCAGGTTTGGCATGGCATTGTGCTCCGGTTTGGTACATCCTGGAGTTGCTCTTAGTTATCTAATTGCTACTAACGACTATTAATTAGCTAGCTAGGTTTGAATCCACCTACTAATATATTGCCAATAGGTGGTTGGCATCTATTAGCAATCCTAAACCCGATGGCGAGTGAAACTAATAGTTAGCAAACCCCTGTCTATTAGTTAGTTGGTCTATTGGCAGGTATGTTTGGATCCACTAGTACTATTAGCACTGGTACATACTCTGCATAATACTCCTAGATCAACATTTTTTTGTAAGTAGAGTATTTGTTAGTTTCTTGTTTTTGTTACGTACCATGGTGTATAGCAAACTTCGAAAGGCCAAAACAATTTAGAGCTTGAAATGGAGTAAGCAGTAACCACCTGGAGATCGGGCAATTAGAGAAAGTGTGATTATATATACTACATAAAAAGCAGTACGGTCAAGCGAATATTCACACACAAGAAAATGAAGTCACAGAAAGAGTTGGTGGAATAATGAGAAGGTAGCAGCCTGCTTTATCCCTCAAACAAAGGACGCAAAAGTGATCCAAGAAACCAAAAGGAGAAAACGAAAGACGATCGAGAAGAGAAGGGCGTAATGATGAAAAAATGGCCACAGGTGGAGTATATCCCGGGCTTTTGAGATGGTGGAAAAGTTCCAAAAGTTGCTGGAATTTCAGTCAAATCTGGGTCACACATGTCCTGAAAACAAAGCTGCAGATGGTGAGCATGCAAAAGCCGGGGACAAACGGAATCCAGCGTATATGTGACTGTTTCTGTCGGCTTTAAGTTACGACGGCATTGAACTGTTCCACAGAAGAGTGGTCGTCTGTCGGAGTAGGTACAACAGATGAAAATGCGACGATGTTACTGTAAAAATGTACTGCTTCGTCGAATCACAAATTAAATATAAATACATCAAGTTTAACTTTGTTAAGTTTGATATCATGAATCTTTTTTTGGCACAAAGGTTTGGTTCGATCTACGCCATTGTAAGTGTGTCATGGTTCGGAGATATGCACTACTACTCGGTATAATACGTACGTTCTGTACCTGGAATATACCATTTTGTCTTCGTGCACTCTACGGGCTAGATGAAATATACCCCTAGCCGCACGAGCAAATCACCTTATAATAGTGGTATATTTCATGACAGTTATATAATAACATAGATGTAATTGGCCAGTTAACTTGGTTAGATAGATCAATCTGTTCTTTCATTGCACCAGCAGGATACAAAGCTAAGACACCTGACACTTGTTTCCAAGAAAAGACTAGGGGATGTTTGGCGTTGGCACTAGTGTTGGCAGTTATTACTCCTGCTCTTTGGCTGGCACTAGTGTTGGCAGTCACAACCTTTTCCTCTGTAAAAATCTCTGCCACGGTTGCGGCGCCGGAAATCTTCGCCACGGTTGTGGCGGTATCACAAATGGAGGGCACGAGGCGGCTGACACTTGGTGTGACCTGACAACGCGCAGGCCTTGGCCGGCCACACCTCTCGATCTGTTGCTCTCCAGCTGCAGTTGGCAATTGCGATTGGGTTGGCAGACGAGCCGAGACGCCAATTGGGTTGCTGCAAGCTGGATGCTGGGACAACCTTCTTCTTCCTTTTCTTTTTGTATTAAAAAGAAACAAGCACCTCTTATCTTATATATAAGCCAGTGTTGTGTGTTGTGATCCGCATGGTTGGCCTGAGGAGAAGGGCACGCAAAATGGGCAGCATGAGGTCAATTTTCATTCTGGTTTTTTCTTCTTCTTTTTTTGAGAAATCCAGAGAGGCTTTCACCCCTACAGTGAAATTTATTTTATATAGATTAAAAAACAACAAGGAAGAACAGTGTTACAACTGAAACAGAAAAACTGAGGAAACTGAGAGAAAAGAGGAGGCTAAGAAAGAAAGAATCCAAGATACAAAAAAACGTTAAAAAGAAAATGAGCCTCAGCCTAGAGGTTAATTTCTCACCAAGACATATACTTGCGACCTCTGTCTCAAAAAGATGCAAGGTCTAGTTAAAAGTCAAACTCTATTAACATGTATGAATCCAAATAGATATATTATGTCGTTACGAATCTAATAAAATTTATTTAGTGTGATAAATATGAGTATATTTCTATATAAATTACTTTAGATTATTTGATCTAGCAATATTTTAGAATTACATCACAAAAGGGGTATTATACTTTGTGGGGATTGTGGTACAATAAGTCGAGTGAAATCATCATGGCATTCAGAAGCGTTTGATGGTTCCTTCCTCATCTCTTTTATGAATTCAGTAGCACTTGGCCACACGCCAAACACGCACCAAGCACCAACACACTGGCGGTTGTTTAACTACTCTCAGACTAGTTAAACAAATTACTAAATAATTTACTTTAGATTACCAAAAAAACTCTATATAAATTACTTTAGATTATTTGATATGTGAAAATTCGCATACCAAAAAAACCTCTATAAATTACTTTAGATTACCAAAAAAACTCTTTTTAAGGAGTTAAACAATTTTAAGTTTGACCAAATCTATACAAGAAAATACTAACATCAATGATATGAGATAACTATCACTGGATTAATTATGGAATTTCATAACAAACCTATTTGCAGACATGAATGTTGATATTATTTTTCTATAAAGTCAATAATCAAACTTAAAATGTTTTGACTTATTCTAAATCTGGAATTATAATCTTTGAGGACAGAGAGAATATATCAAAGCACAGGCTAAAGGAAACTCTGCTTTCATTGCCCCTTTTCCTCCTGAGTGGACCTAACTACAATAGACGCGGAATGCTTTGGGCATGCTGGTCCTTACTCACAAGTCACATCTTTGGTCAACGAGACACATAACCGACGAAGACCACGAACTCACAAGTTGTTGACATGATTGATTCTTTTTCTCTCTCTAAAATCCATGTAAAATGTAAAAACAATATGTAGTAACTTTATTTAGGAGAATTGTTTTTATTAATGCCTGATGTGTGCTTGGCATCAAAATATGATTAAACACCCGCTAACCACATGTTTTAAATATGCAATGATACAACTTGGAGAGATATGTATCCTTTTCAGTAATTATGATCATCTTCCAGGGGTAGATTATCCTTATTAATGTCGAAAGTAACATTTCTATTGCAAAAGCACCCTTCAAGCTACGTATCTCTGGCACGCAATTTGGCCACACCAATTGATTACACGAATGTGACTTAACCAAGCACACCAGCCACAACATAGCATTATTTTGACCCAACCACAATATATGAAGAGTGTTTAGTCATGATAGACTCATATACACATTATTGCTACCTGCTGCAAAAGGTAAAAGCTAAAGCTCACTCGTGTGATTTGAGCCTTCCCCCACTCGAATTTTTATACCCAATCTAAGGATGCCATGTGGCCTTCTTCTCCAAGTTCGGCAGCCTTAGAAGGAGCTCGTGGGAGGTAGGACGTGCAGGCGGTGGGGACGGCGACAGGGCGGTTTAGGGGCCCTGACGGCGGCCAGGCCAGGTCAGGGCAGGGGAGCTCCATGGCTGGAGCTCGCCGCGGAAGAAGGACGGGGGAGGGGAAAGGAGGCCGCCGCGCCCACAGAGATCCGATGAAAACCCTAGCGCGGCTGCGGCGAGGCGGTGGGCGGTGGGGAGTGGGGGCAAGGAGGAAGATGAACAGCGATACGTTGGGGGGGGGGGGAAATCAAGTGATGAGTCACTCGGGTGACATATAGACACATCCTTGCAAAAATAATATTTTGACCTGGAATTTCCGTAAAGAAGATTTTAAATCCTACTCCCAAATCTCACCTTTAGAGCACCCCGCACAGTGGGTGGCTCGAAGCTGGTCCTATACATTAAGGGTGTGTTTGGTTGCGTTTCTCCAGCAAGCCTGTCTAAGAAAATAACCTAGGCTTGAGATAGCCTGTCCAAGTCAATCCAACCTGGCGGTGTTTGGTTGCCATGTGCTAGCTAAGCCCGGATAAGCTAGTTTTTGTTTGGTTCCCTGAATTATTTGGTGTTATTACCTCTTCTATACAACGGTGACCTTACCTCCATCACCTTCATCTTCTCTGTTCATCTCGTCGTAAAATCCATCTATCAGAACAAGAGAACAAGCAGAGAAGAGCAAGCGAAGGAGTTAATCTCGACAGTGCCGGCCACCGATTCGTCGTGAGGTGCCTATCGACGAGACCGTGAAGGAGGACGACCAGTTGTGGGCTCCAGCCAACGCCGACTCCCAAGCCTACAGATCCGCCCCCTGCAGATCTATTAGCGAGGTCGGAGGCGAGGCAGGTTGCGAGGTCGGAGGCGAGGTGGATGACGCTGGCCGGTGGCACCTCCTCACCCACGCGGTCGTCCTTGCCCCACGCGGCCGGCGGGGAGCGGCTCGAGCACGGAGAAGATGGAGGTGCCGCAGCGTGCGTCTACGCGAGAGCGAGGAGGAAGTGGAGCGGCGACACGCGGATACGAGAGAGCGAGGAAGACGGGCGCCCGTGCGAGTGAGGTGAGTGGAGGTGAGGGGAGCGTTGGGCCGCTGGCTCAAGCCTGGCCAGGCGGAAACACCGACCCCCACTGTTTCCAGCAAACCTGGCTAATTGCCCATGGGTGACTTGCTGGGGCCTGGCTTGGAGGCATGTTCAGACAACCAGAGCCCAAGTTGCTCTGTGGAGCCTGGCCAGGAGGTAAGCCAGGGAACAAAACACTCCCTAAATGCTTTTGTAGAGTCAGATCTATACACTATGGGATGCTCTTACGAAGATCCAGGTCTGAAGAATGGAACCCAATTCCATAGAATAGAAAAACAAAAAAAAAATGACAAAACAAGGCAACGAGCTGAGAGAAAGATTGATTTTTTTATCCTATAGGTCCTATTTTTAGAGCTAGACCTAGATCTATACACTGTGGCTGATAAAACAGATAACGTCAAATCATTTGTGGATCATCTAAGGTCGAACGCTGGGTCCATACACTGCTAGTGCCCTTGATAACATCTCCATATTGCTAGTAATACAAATCAAACAGCATGTTTTTTTTATAAACAAAGATATTTTTAATAAAAAAGGGTCTCCTCGATTTCTTCACGCAGCTGCCACAAACTCGAAGCAGAATCAACCAAGAAACGGACACCTTAAAACAGCACACCCAATGCAAAACAGCAAACCTCCAGAGCCCACCACCTGAATTTCCTCGCCACTTTCCTTCTTCTCTTCCACCAGGAACGCGGACGCGCAGAGCCTCGCCGCGTGACGACTCACGCCAGGCCTCCTATGCTCGCCGGTGCCTGCCTTCGCCGGCGATGCCAACGAGCGCGCTGAAGCGCCCGTCCTCCGGCGGCGGCCGCCTGCGCCGCCTCCTGGCGTCCCTGCTCCCGCCGGCCCGCGCGGGGCCGCTCCCAGTGCAGACCGGCTTCCCGACCTCCCTCGCCGACATCGTCGTCAAGAACCACGGCCGCCTCAGGAACTCCAGACGGCGGCACCGCGCCCCCGGCGCCGACCCGCCGCCCACCGCTGCCACGGAACCGGCGCTCGTTGTGCCCCAGCAAAGGCGCGAGCTTTCGGTGGATCACGACGCGGCGGCGGCAGCGGCAGCGGCAGGAGCACCGGTGCCGGCACGCCCCGTCAAAGGCGCGGGCTTCAGCATCCGGCCGGGGCTCGTCGCGGCCGGCGGCGCCGTGGCGCTTGCACTGCTGGTGATCTGGAGCAAGCAGCTGGTGGCCGCGGCCACGCTCGCGTCGGTGGCGCTATCGTGGATCGAGTCCGTCAGGACCGCTCGTCCTCGGCGGCCGGAGACGAAGGAAGAGGTGGATTCGCGCCGCGGGCGCGGGCGCGGATCCGTCTCGCCGATCCGCGAGGCGGCGGAGTCGCCCAGGCTGAGCTGCGGCGAGTGTGAGTCCGACAACGGAGGCAGCGACGCCGCCTCGCTCTGCTCACCCGACGCCGGTAGCGGTGACCTCGGCTGCGACGACTCGTCGTCGTCGGGGAATAATCCGAAACAGAGCAGGAGGTCGCTGCGAAAGCTAAAGCTACTCGCCAACAAGTTGCGGAACGGTAAGACGCCCCGGGGCAGGGACTCCCGTCACGGCGGCGAGGCAGGCGAGCACGAGCACCCGGAGACGCCGAGGAGACTCAACGCGGAGCCCGCAGCAGCAGCTGTTGCTCCGGCCGAGGAGACGCCTGCGCTGCCACTGGAGGCGATCACCGTCAACGACGAGGATCGCTGCCACCGCCGACGCGGGGGCGCATTGCCATTGCCCGCGTTGGTGCCGATCATCCTCGCCGGCCTCGTCGCCGGGAAGCTCCCGGCGCTGGCGCTGGCCGTGCTCTGCGCGGCGTTCTCCAGCTCAGTCGAGAGAGTTCCAGCAGGGCAGGCCAGCAGGTAGCAGAGAGTTCAGTTCAGGCGTCGAGATCGACCTCAGCTCAGATTCCCATTCCCCCCGAAAGGCCGAAACGAAAACCGACCGGGGGATCAGAAATTCAGAATCGGAGGAGCTTGCGGGTCGAATTTGTTTTCTTCTTCTTCTTTCGGTTCTGTTCGTTCGTTTGAATCATTACGCACAAGAATCAAAATCAGACAGGAGCTCACGTACACATGTTTCTTGGGGTTCTCTGAACATTTTTTTACGGTGCGAAACTGTGCTGTAATTGCATTCCTTCTTGAATCCGAATAAGAAGAAGGGAAATGATTGAAAGAAGAAAACTGGTTTTGGTTAGTCTGTTGGTGCGTGCATTTGCGGTCTGGATTCTGAAGCTCTTGCCTGCCGTTCGACGGAGAGCAGAGCAACGGACAGTGACGCTACGTAAAACGGAACGTTGTGGATGCTTCTGTCCCTGTGGCGACCACATCACAGGTGCGAAGATCATCAGAATATACGAACTTTTGGAGATCTTTTTCTCTTTTTCTTTCTTTTTGATTTGGTATATATCTGGAAAGCAAGAAACGACCTCAGGTTCAACAACAAGAAGTGGACGGTTTGGTTGGTTAGAGAGGAACTTGCATATAGTAGTACATGTATGTACACCGAAGAAGCGACAGACGACGCCCCGTCGTTTGCATAATTGCATTGCATCTGTATCGGAGGATCTGTGGAGTCCATCAAGAGAGACAGCATGTCCGTCTATCCGTACCCCCTTCGTTCATCTCTCTCTCTCTCTCTCTGTCTCCGGGATCATCAGCGTCGTATCTCACTAGAAACCAATCGGATTAATTAATTTTTTTTGAAGGTCAATCCCATTAATTAATTATACAGATTTTCTGCTCAACGATGGATAATGGAAGATATTGGTTGCGTTGCGCTATGCGAATGCGAAGAAACGTTTTCCATGTGCCTGCTCAGCTCACAGCAATCACTGGTCCTGTTGGCTTAGCTTATTCAGAGGTACTTTTCAGCTATGAAACAATATTTTTCTCTCACAATATTTTAACATAAACATAAGTATAAGTCAAATTTCAGCATCAGCGAACAGGGTGACTGAATCATCATCATCATCACATAAAAGAAATAAAAGAACATGGGGGTTGGTTAGAGATGTATGCATGCATGCATGTATGTATGTAACTAACTATATAGGTATGTATGTACGGAGATGTCGGCTCTTGTTGAAAGAGATCGAGATGCATCTGCATGGAGAGACGGTCAAAGACAGAGTGATTTGGTGGTGTGCACACGGACGGACAAACGATCCAGCTCGGTGATCATGCCTGCTGTCAGTGGTTGGGTTTCTGCCTCTCTCTTCCTCTGCTTCTGGGAAAACGCCTCCTGCATATTTTGGGATCCTCGGCGTCTCGAGTCTCAACCTGCTGCAGTTCCATCCATCAAACAAAACAAAAATAAAGAAATCATGCTGCTTAGCTTAGAGTATCTTCATCGATAGTTCTAAAAATAGAATTGCTAAATCAATGTGTCTTCGAAGTCGATAAGAAAAGGAACAAAAAATTCAGTTGACGCTGGGTCCAGTCAAAGACCGTAGCTTCGATCTTTGACGCGTGGACACGGAATCGATCTCACGCACGACAGGTTGGAGGAGTGACTCCCTCGACGGCTCCATTGTTTTTGAGGGTTTTCTGAACCTTCTTTTTATCTTTTTTTTCCTTTGGTGTGTGTGAAACTGTATGTAAGTATTGTTAGATGGTTTGGTTAGCTGACTTCCGGGGTTTACTCCCCGTCATGCGCTGCCATAGGCTTAGCCGCATATGTGCCATAGTTAGTTTGCTAGATCCTTGTTTGTAGCTTATGGATGTATTCTCGTTGTATTCACCCGATGTATATGTCACCGCTTGGGGGCTGTTCCCCAGCCTATTTAACATGTAACCGAGGCCCTGGGATGGGTACCTCGTTCTCTGCATCTCACATGGTATCAAAGAGCCTAAAACCCCTCACGGAGAATTGAAGATGTCTTCTTCTTCCTCATCGTTTCCTGCCACTTCCCTCGGCCTTGCCTTCATTCCTGTGACTGGAAAGCTTACGAGGAGCAATTTTCAGTCATGGTAGGCCCAAGTCCTCTCGGCGATTAGAGGCGCCCAGGCCGCGAGCTTCATCAAGCCGACGGCCAAACCACCAGTAGAATTCCTTGCCACCAAGAGCGGCGCTGTGGCCAATCCGGAGTACGACATCTGGGTGGCCAAAGACCAACAGGTTCTGAGCTACCTGTTGACATCTCTTTCCAAAGAGATCCTCGGCCATGTTAATACCAAGGTAACGGCGGCGGCGGCATGGGCCGCTATCAAGAAACTGTTCGTGGCGCAGTCCAGAGCGCGGGTCATCGCCACCCGCATGGCCCTGGCGACCGCGACGAAGGGCAATGCCACAATTGCCGAATACTTCGGCAAGATGAAGGGCCTCGCTGACGAGATGGCGTCAGCGGGCAAGAAGATTGAAGATGAAGAACTCGTCTCATACATCTTGACCGGGTTAGACGAGCCGTTCGACCCAGTGGTGTCCACGGTGACCGCGCGCGTGGAGCCAATCACGGTGAGCGAACTGTTTACTCAGCTCGTGAGTTTTGAACAGCGGATGGATCTACGCGGTGGTGGACAGCAGTCCTTCGCCAATGCTGCTGCAAGGGGTGGCCATGGTGGCGGCCAGCAATTTCGTGGACGCGGCGGCGGCCGTGGCAACTCTGGTCGCGACGGTGGCGGTCGTGGCTCTGGCTTCCAGCAAGGCGTTTTTTGCCAGCTGTGCGGCAAAGAGGGACACACCGTTGTGCGGTGTTTCAAGCGATTCGACGCGTCGTTCACATGCGCGCCACAGAAGTCTGCCTCCTCTGCCATGACCTCTTATGGGGTCGATACTAATTGGTATGTGGATTCAGGAGCCACTGATCATATTACTGGGGAGCTTGAGAAGCTCTCAGTGCGCGACAAGTACACCGGTGGAGATCAAGTCCATGCAGCCAATGGATCAGGTATGAAGATAGATTTTATTGGTCACACTACATTGCAATCCCCAACTAGATCAATTCATCTTAACAACATAGTACATGTTCCTAAGGCCAGTAAAAGTCTTATATCTGTTAACCGACTTGCTTGCGACAATAATGCATATCTTGAGTTTCATCCAACTCATTTTTTCATCAAGGAATAGCAGACGAAGAAAATCCTCCACACCGGCAGATGTGAAGGTGGACTCTACCCGTTCAAGCCTTCATCCAATAAGAAAGGGCTTGCTGCTATCAAGCCATCTAGCTCTTTGTGGCATCATAGGCTAGGTCGTGCATCTCAACAAGTTGTTCATCAAACACTTAGTCGCCACAATCTTCCTGTTTTTAGAGAGTCCAATAATAATGTCTGTGACGCGTGTCAGCAAGGCAAACATCATCAGTTTCCTTATCCTAGGTCTAGCAGTGTGTCTTCTAGTCCTATGGAACTTCTTTTTTCAGATGTTTGGGGACCTGCCCCAACATCAGTTGGAAAACATGCTTATTATGTTAGTTTTATCGATGATTACAGTAAATTCGTATGGATCTATCTTTTGCGTCATAAATCCGAAGTTTTTCAATGTTTTCGATACTTTCAAAATCTTGTTGAAAGGCAATTCAACTGTAAAATCCGGGCAATTCAAACGGACTGGGGTGGAGAATACCAATCATTGAATTCTTTCTTCACACATATAGGAGTAGCTCATCAAGTATCTTGTCCACACGCTCACCAACAAAATGGCTTGGCTGAGCGAAAATACCGTCATATTGTGGACATGGGTCTTACACTCCTTTCACATGCCTCTGTCCCATTGAAGTTTTGGGATGAAGCCTTCTTGACGGTTGTGTTCATCATCAATAGACTCCCCTCAAAGGTTATTGACAACCAATCCCCCTTGGAACGCCTCCATGGGAAAGCACCTGACTATACCTTCTTGCGTACCTTTGGGTGTGCAGTTTGGCCCAATTTTAGGCCTTACAACTCCAGAAAACTATAGTATAGGTCCAAACGGTGTGTGTTCTTGGGTTATAGTCATATGCATAAGGGTTTTAAGTGCTTGGACCCTACCAAAGGGCGTGTTTACATCTCTCGGGATGTTGTGTTTGATGAACATGTATTTCCATTCTCTACTCTTCACCCCAATGCCGGAGCACGTCTTAGGTCGGAAATTGCCCTCCTGCCACCATCTCTCCTCGATCCTAATGCTAGTTTTGGGGATGCTTTGTTGCGTGATCAACATCTGTCTTCACCTGTTTCTACTAATGATGTCCCTTGTGTTGTTTATACTACAGAAGATGCAGGAGAAAAGTTGGCTGAAAACGGTGCTATTTTGGCCTTCAAACAGCGACATCTCGTGCTGCCACTACAAGATAGGGCTGGCGCTGAAAGCGAGGTGGATCCAGCGGCGGCTAATCTTCCTTGTACTAACGGGTCCACCTTGGATTCCATAGCGCCTCGTCCTAGTTTGCCTGTTGCTGCACAGCCACGAGCTGTCTTCCCCGACTCCAGCACGCCGACAGGAGCCGCGGGATCTTCTACGCCGTCCTCGCCTGGGCTTGCTGCTACTGGCGGTGGTGACACGCCATAGCCAGATCCGGTCTAGGGAGGGTCGCTGTCACCCGAGATCCTCCCCTCTAGATCATCTGTGGGTGTGGATCCTACTATTACTTCTACCCCGTAGTGACCTGTTACACGTTTGCAAAAGGGGATAAGCAAACCCAAGGTATATACAGATGGGACAGTGAGATGGTGCAACCTTGTCACTTCTACGGATGGTGAGCCTTCTACTGTAGCAGCTACTCTTGGTGACAAGAACTAGGTATCTGCCATGGACAGTGAGTACCAAGCACTTCTCCGAAATAGAACTTGGCATCTATGTTGTAACACTGTTTCGGTGGGTGACGAAGGCCTCCGACAGCAAGGTGTCGCCAAGGCGTCTTCAACCGTCTTAGGGTGGAGACCTGGCGCTAACTAAAGGAACTTTCCTAGCTATGCTCGTAGGGCACTACACGAGGCTCGGTGGGCTGGTCGCCAATTCCGCCCAGGCCAGGCGCAGACACCTCTGGCCTATGCTCAGGCGGATGCCGCCCCGCCTCGGCTCATGGGCGTCTCCAGCGATGAGGGCGGAGGCCGCCTTACCTCTAAACTAATTAGACAAACAATCTTGCCTAAGTGTGTGTAGGTACTCAAGCGCAGGCGCCCGTGGTCCGTGCGAGCACGCCAGCATGGCCCCCGCAAGGCTGGGCGGAGACCCACGGTTGACGTCTCTGACCGGACCGGTGGCGCCCGTGGTCCACGTGAGCGCGCCAGCATGGCCCCCGCACGGCGGGGCGAAGACCCACGGATGACGTCTCCGACCGAACCGGTGCAGACCCGCCAAGGTGACGGTGCGCCCCCGATGACGTAGGCCAGCGTCGGGAACCACGGCCCCCACGCGGCCGAGCGGAGGCATACGGACGATGTCTCCGATCGGACTGGCAGAGACCCGCCAAGGCGACGGCGCGCCCTCAAAGACGGAGGCCAGCATCAGGAACCTAGGCCTTTGGGCCGAAGATCGAGGCACGGTGGGCCGGCCGCTTATGGAGGCCCGTTACTTGGAGACGGTGTGGCAGGATTGCCCCGCAAACAAGAGACCTGTAGTGGAATATTCCAGGAATATACTGTAGCAGTTGAGGGGCATTGTAATAAATTATGTCAGGGAGTAGTTGAGCCCTATAAATAGGGAACACTTGTAACCGTGCAGGTGGATGGTGAATGAATTAATGAAACCCTAGCTTTTCATGCCAGCTTCCCACGAGTTCACCTATCGAGCGCATCCCGAGCCTCCGCCCGAGGGCGACGTCTGACGGGCGGAGGCCTCAGCCTCCCCCACGTTGTCTGAAACCGCTAGTTTCAACATTGGCACCCACCGTGGTTTGGCCGAGACAAACGAACGATGGCAGGGAAAAGAAAAACCACCACCAGAGCAGCAATGACCATGGGTCAAAGAGGAAGACCTAGGCGCACCACTCGTAGCACCTATGCAACCTCGCCAGCGGAGGATGGCACCAGAGCAGATGCCCAGGGTCAACAACCGAAACCCCAATATCAAGAGATCCAAGAGCCAGAGGCCCAACCAAACTCAGGTACAACACTCGAGCAAGAACTGCAATAGCTGCAAGCACAGTTGTAAAGAGCGCAACAAAAAAGGGACAGAATGGCAGCAGCATTCGCAGCTAATCAGCAGGCTACTCAAGCATCAGCACAAGCAGCAGAAATAAGGCAGCAGTTGGCAGTCCTACACGCTGAGATGCTAAGTATGCAGCATGCAGTACCAGCATCAACCTCCACGATCCTAGCCTCCGCAGCAACACCAACCGCAACCATGCCTCCGCCAGTGATCAGCCCAACCACGATGCCATCTCAGGTGATGCGGAGGCCTATCGACCCCAAGTCCCCACTCTCTGAAGGCATACAACAATCGCCATGGCCAACGGCATACAAGCCAATCACACTACCAAAGTTCAATGGAAAGACAGACCCCCATCAGTTCATCATGAGTTACGAGGCAGCAGTAGCCTCCACCGGCGAAGACGATGCCGTCTTGGCAAAGTCATTTGTTATTGCTGCCGAAGGTGACATGTTGGCTTGGTATTCCATGCTCAAACCAAGCATGGTCTATTCTTGGGAAAATCTCCGGGACAAGATATTGGCAAACTTCAAGGGGCTAGCAGCACAGTCGCTGACATCCACAGATCTGTTTCAGTGCAAATAAATGCAGGGAGAGACACTACACGACTACTTCTAGAAATTCATGCAACTAAAGGCGAAGGCACCAAACGTCCCAGAAGAGATCGCCATTGAAGCAGCGATCAAAGGGCTCCGAATCGGGCCGTTCGCAGCACACCTAGCAAGAAAGAAACCAACTTCCATACAGCAGTTGCACGACGAGTTCGAGAAGTACTACAGATCAGACAATGACCTCCGAAAAAGGCTGGAGGAGCAGGGTCAAAACAGACAGCAAAACAAAAGCAAAAACTCACAGAAGAGCTATACGAACCAGAACGCATCAAATCAGAAACCAGGCCAGGGGCAGGTCTCAGCATCGAGGGTCAACCTCACCCCGAACAAGGGCAAATGGCAGGGCCAGCAGGGCCGGACACCCAGACCAGGAACCAAGGTAGGCAAGGTTACTAAGGCAAAAACTGGAACAAAAACCACAACCAGAAACAACGCAGGCCATATTGCGTTTTCCACGGCGAAAGCGTAGGGCACAGCACCAAAGATTGTCTGGAGACAAAGGAGACACAGGAAAGAATGAAGAACAAGCAGACTGCCCAACCTCCGGCACAGCAGAATGCAAGAGAGGTCAACACCACCTACACAACTGGCCACCAGCAGTACTGCCCGATGTACCCAGCGCTAAACGCAAACCAAATACATCCCTCCACACTGGCCTCCGCCTATTACCCAGAATTCCTACCAGCATGGCGGTCAGCGCCCTCGCAGCAGCCTCCGGCGGGCAACTATAGGTCGGAGGCAAGCTTGACCTACATAAACCCAAAAACTCCCCACATAACCTACCTCGAAACAAACCAACCGCCACAAAACCAAAGCAGGTTCGAGTATCCGCAGCAACAGCAGCAAATGCAACAACTGCCTCCGCCACCACCTCACAACCAACCCCCAACACCAAAAAATGAGCCAAACCTAGAAAACCAAGTCAACCCTCATGGAGCACTGCCAACAATAGGCATGATACTGCCAATTGCCGGAGCATCATCAATGGAGTTTCAAACAAAAAAACAGAAAAAGAATCACCTCCGCCTGGTAAATAATGTAGCAATCTAGGGCACAGCAAAATACACAGATTGGTCCAGAGTCCCAATCACCTTCACAGAAGAAGATCTCTAGCTAGAAAGTTACCCTCACACAGATGCAATGGTGATCAAAACAAACATAGCAGCATGGGAGATAAGCAGAGTGTTGATTGACATTGGCAGTTCAGCAGATATCATCTTTGTAAATACCTTCGACCAAATGAAGCTCAGTAGAAATCAATTACAGCCCTCCGAATCCCCTTTAATAGGATTTGGAGGCAAGCAGATACAAGCACTAGGAAAAATTTCACTCCCAGTGTCGTTCGGAACCCAAGCAAATGCTAGAACCAAATACATAACCTTTGACGTCGTCGACTTGTATTACCCATACAATGCCATCTTGGGCAGAGGATTCACAACCAAATTCAACGCAGCACTGCATATGGCCTACCTGTGCATGAAAATACCAGCACTCCATGATATTATCACAGTCCGAGGCAGCCAAAAAGAAGCAAGAAACATAGAAAAAGCTATCTACAGAGCCCAAAGAAACATCAACGCAGTCGAGTCGGCAGACAAAGAACAAGAGCCTCTGGATATGCCCAGAGGAAAAACAGATATGATAGGTCAAGAACAGACAAAGCTGATCCCTCTAGAAAAGGAGTTACCAGATAGAAAAGTAACAATCAGCTCAGAATTGAGCAAGGCAGAGGAGAAAGAGCTCATGGAAACTCTAGCAAAAAACAAGGATATCTTCGCCTGGTCAGCCTCCGACCTCCAAGGAGTCAGCAGGGACATCATACAGCATGAACTGGATATCAATGAAAACATGAAACCAAGAAAGCAGAAATAGAGAAAAATGTCGGAGGATAGAATCCTGGCAGCAAAGGCGGAGGTGCAAAGATTGCTAGATGCAAAAGTGATCAGGGAAGTCAAGTATTTAGAATGGCTTGCAAACATAGTGCTGGTACCAAAGAAGAATGCCAAAATGAGAATGTGCATAGATTTCATAGATCTGAACAAAGCTTGCAAAAAAGACCCTTTCCCATTACCACGAAAAGATGCCTCCATCGACAAGGCAGCCAGATGCCAGAGGTTCTCTCTACTCGACTGTTTCTCTAGGTACCACCAAATCTGGATGAAAAAAGAAGATGGAGACAAGACAAGTTTCACAACTCCATTCGGGACATATTGCTACACTAGAATGCCGGAAGGCCTCAAAAATGCTGGTGCAACCTTTGCCAGAATGACAAAGGAAGTTTTGGGTTCACAACTAGATAGAAACATCATAGCTTACGTCGATGACATAGTGGTCATGAGCAAGAGCAAGGACGATCATGTCTCCGACTTATAGGAGACCTTCGCCAACATTAGGACAGCCGGCCTCCGCCTCAACCTAGAAAAATGCATATTTGGAGTCACAAAAGGGAAGATGCTTGGATATATCATAAGCAGCGAAGGCATCAAGGCAAACCCAGACAAAACTAGAGCAATAATGACAATGGCAGAACCCAAAAACAAGAAAGAAGTGCAAAAGTTGATGGGAAGAATAGCAACGCTCAACAGATTCATCTCAAAATTAGCAGAACGCAGCCTACCCTTCTTCCAAGCCCTGAGGGGTGGAGACAACTTCGAGTGGAGGGCCAAGCAGTCGGAAGCATTTCATAACTTGAAAGAGTATCTAGCAAGCTCACTGGTGGTCTCCGTCCTAGAATCAGAAAGCCACCTACTGCTATACGTGGTGGCCTCCGACCATGCAGTCAGCGCAGTCCTAGTTCACGAGCTTGAAAAAGAAGCAGGCAAAACTCAAAGGCCAGTTTATTTTATCTCAAAAGCACTGTCCGAAGCCAAGCTAAACTACACGGAGGTGGAAAAAGTCGCCTATGCAGTAATGATGGCATCAAGAAAACTAAAGCACTATTTCGAAGCCCACGAAATCTTAGTTCCAACATCACTGCCATTGCAAGACCTGCTCAGAAACAAAGAAGCCTCCGGTAGAATAGGAAAATGGGCTACAGAGCTATCACAATTTGGTATCTCATATGTCCCCAGAACAGCAATCAAATCACAAGCACTAGCCGATTTTGTAGCAGATTGGACAACTCCGACAGAGACCAAGGTACAACCAATCAGCCAAGGCTGGACAGCATTCACGGATGGAGCCTAGGGCCAAGCCGGAGCAGGAGCCTCCACCATTTTAGCGGCACCCTCCGGCGTCAGAATAAAATACACAACAAGGCTAGAGTTCAAATCAACAAACAACATTGCAGAATACGAAGGCCTGATCCTAGCGCTAAGCAAAGCAAAGGCCCTAGGGGCAAAAACATTGATAGTCAAAATAGATTCTCAAGTGGTCACTGGCCAAGTAGAGAAAGAATACACAGCAAGAGAGCCAGAACTCATCAAATACCTATCCGTTGTCAGAAATTTGGAGCGGAGATTCGAGGGATTCACCCTGAAGCACATACCAAGATTAGAAAATGCAGAGGCAGATGAATTGGCAAAGGCTGCAGCAAATAACCTGCCACTACCACCAAACACTTTTTACCAGATCTTGAAGTCTCCGGTAACTGCGGAGACACCCAAGGCACCAAAGGCAATACTACACCTGCAAAATGAAGATTGGAGAAAGGCGATAATAGAATTCCTAGAAGGCAAAACCAGCAAAGAAGATGAAGCAAAAGCAGCAAGAATACAGGCAAGAGCAAGGAATTACACAATCTTAGATGGTGTACTATATAAGAAAGGAGTAGTCTAGCCTCTCCTCAAATGCATATCGCAGAGTGAAGGCATACAGTTGCTTCAAGAAATACACTCAGGAATTTGCGGGTCACACATTGGCTCAAGAGCATTATCAGCAAAGGCAATAAGGCAAGGCTTTTATTGGCCAACACACATACAAGACGTAGAGCAGACAGTTAGAACATGCAAAGCATGCCAAACATTCTCTCTAGGGCAGTCAAAACCATCATCGGAGACCCAGCTTATACCTCCGACATGGCCGCTGCAAAGATGGGGTATGGACCTGGTTGGCCCATTACCGCCATCCCAAGGAGGAAACAGATTCATAGTAGTAGCAGTGGAATATTTTACAAGATGGATAGAGGCAAAGCCGCTGGCGAAGATAACCTCAGAAACTATCAGAAAGTTCTTCTGGCAAAACATCATTTGCAGATTCGGTGTACCGAGGATTTTGACAGTAGACAATGGAAAACAATTCGATTCAGAGAACTTCAAAGAATTCTGCAAAAACATAGGGACAAAACTAGCCTTCGCCTCAGTGTACCACCCAGAGTCCAATGGTGCTATGGAAAGAGCAAACAGAATAGTGTTTTCAGTAATATCAAAAACATTGCCGGGCCTATGCAAAGGAAAATGGGTAGATGAATTACCTAGAGTTATTTGGTCACACAACACATCCGTCTCAAGAACAACAGGATTCACACCATTCAAACTGCTTTATGGAGAAGAGGCCATGATGCCAGAAGAAATAAAGCATGAAAGCCTTCGCACAATGAGTCAGCTGATGTTGCAAGATGAAGAATATGCAAAAGAAACAATAGAAGCAATGAGACTGGAAGCAGTCGAAAACATCGCAAAATATCAGTCCCAAACAAAAAAGTGGAGACTCCTAGGTGGTAAGGAAAGACATAAAACATGGAGACCTCGTACTCAGAAGAAAACCCAATGCACAACTTGCCGGCAAGTTGCAACCGAAATGGGAAGGCCCATACACAGCAACAGCAGCAGGCCGACCTGGCTCTTTCCACTTGACCGACAGCGAAGGTGTCACGACAACACACACATGGAATATCGATAGCCTTCGCAGATACTACATCTAGGCAATGTACCAAAGGGCAACCTCCGCAAAATATAAGCGGAGGCCCCTCAATCTATTTACTTTTAAGTTTTTTTTCTTTACTTCAATCAAAACAAAATATAAAAGAGCCTGCACTCTTTTCCTCACAGGGGAACTCCATGCGGAGGTGAGGTTTTTAACGAGGCAGGCTCAATGTAAAAATCTTCTACAAGTATAAAGAGGTAATTCCCCAAAAAGAACGCTCCAAAAACCCAAAACCGAAAGCGGCTAGCTCTGGCGCCGCAATATTCGGTAAACAAAAAGTACAGGTCCTTTCAAAGTGCCAGCCATAGGCACGGGCAATTTGAAACGACCTCTATGGCCAAACAGGCCTTTGACCTTGACAAAGACCTGTCCAAAGTCAGGCATCAAGGCAGCAAAAAACAGGCCAAACAGGCCTTCGACCTTGACAAAGACCTGTTCAAAGTCAGGCATCAAGGCCGCAAAAAACAGGCCAAACAGGCCTCCGACCCTTGACAAAGACCTGAAGAAAGTCAGGCAGCAAGGTCAAAAATTTTTTTTGGCCAAACAGGCCTCCGACCCTTGACAAAGACCTGAACAAAGTCAGGCAGCAAGGTCAAAAAAAATTTTGGCCAAACAGGCCTCCGACCCTTGACGAAGACCTCAACAAATTCAGGCAGCAAGGCCAAAAAAAATTGGCCAAACAGGCCTCTGACCCTTGACGAACACCTGAACAAAGTCAGGCAGCAAGGTCAAAAAAAAGGGAGCCAAAAAGGCCTCCGACCCTCGAAGAACAAATTCAGGCGCCAAGGAAAAAACAACCTTGTCAAAACAGGCCTCCGACCTTAACAAAAAACACCCCTAGCATCAGGGGCAACAAATTTGTGGCGCTAGAACCAGGAAGAAGGTCTCCAGCTAGAAAGCTACCCAAGGTCTCCGCCATCGAAAACAAGAAAAACAGAAAGTGCCCGACAAAACACTGCCACCACTACGGCGCCAGGCCTCTTTACTTCAAAAGATCTCAAGTGGAACGAATAATTCAAGCAATATACAGGCTATCAAAGCCAAGATACGATCCAACTAACAACGTACAAAAATGTTAACACCTGAAAGCCATCACCCCACTATAAAAACTCAGTCAGCATAGGGCGCAAGGGCGCAAGGGGGGAGCAAGGCATAGCACAGGCAAAAGCCACAACGACGGCCATGGAGGCAGGGGTCTCCTTAGATATCCAACTCGGCCGTAGATATTGTATGAAAACTCATAAAATCGGGGGCAACAGTAGACAGTCTGAGGCAGTGGGAAAAGAGATAGGACCTATGGCACGGTGATGAATAGCAGAGGCCTACGGAAGAAGGGGGATATCGCACGAAATCTCGTAACATCCCCCTGATGCTGGAGACCTAACCTGCCATCTCCAAAGATCAACCATGTCCCACGGGTGTGCAGCGTCGAAGACCCATACCTCCAGACAGCTAAAACACCCAGCCAAAGAAATATCAAAAGTCTCCACCGTCTGCACAAGCTGCGCCAAACCTCCAGTCGGATCAAACACCGATTCGGCAAGCCTCACCAGGCGGACTTCAAGTACACCTCCGCCGGTCAAAAAACTACGGAGACTTCTACCCCGGCCATCAAGCGAGCACAGACAATGACAAAAAAATGGGGCAAAGGTCCTGGCCACCACCTCTGTATCACGCGCGTTCGCCCAAGCAAAGGACAATGGTGTGCGAGCTCGGGACTAGATGAGATATGTAAACTAGCTCGACGGGCTCAAGCCACCGCACAAACAATCAAGAAAGTGAACCTGTCTTGTATTCCATAAAACGTCAAGAAACATTCTTACAGGACACCGACTTGAAATAAAATCCTAACTATGGTGGTGGAGGTCCGCGCCAAGCGAGCGCGCGAGTAAACCCAGCGCGCTCATCGTCTATGTCAAACCTAACTGACTCGAACACGTCGCGCGCAGCGCTACGGGGAAAGGCCGAGCACCAATACTCCCAAAGCTCTCCGCTCACGTAAATACCGTCGTTGTAGAGAGTCAAAGGCGCAACATCTTGCGCAGGCTCCCGATTCGGAACCTGCACAAGATTAAAATTTTCCACAAAACCATTCAGAACAAAATAAACTTTATTCACAAAAGTCCAACTGGACTGCAAAATACACGCTAAAACAATTAGGTGCTACAAAGTGCCTAGACCTCCGGCGCTTCGGCCGTAGCGGAAGTCCCTAGAGCGGAGCCCGCATCAACTGTGGGCGGGCATGGCACCTGCGGCCTCCGACCATCGCCACCATCGCTGATCGTAGATCCCCCCGGAGCGCCACCAGCGGCGGAGGTACCGACCGCAGTCGCCGAGCGTGGAACTGACGGAGGCCTGCCCGCAAGACTCTTCTGCGCATCCTGCAGCATAGGCTAAAGTGTCAGGGGCACAAGCAACGAAAGCCTTCGCAGCCTCGCAAAAAAACCAAAAAAGGGGGCGGCTACAAAGGCTATAAATACCTTCGCCCTCTTGTCCTCCGCCAGTTTTCGGGCAGCAGATCGCCCATAAGGAGCCCAAAAGTGCCCAATGAAATTTCTCAAGGTTTTTCGCAAACCAAGAGAAGTCTCACCGAGCTCCTCCGGACCAAGCAGCGCTCCTTCCGAAATAATCTCGGTATGCGTACACCCACCGCGTGCTAAAAGCTTGGCATAGTTCGCTACTCCCGCTAGCGCCTCATAGTCCGTGCAGCCGTTGATCAGACCAGGGAGCTTTGCAAGGTGGCGCTTTAGCCAGGAGGCGAGGGCGTACATGCTGTCTTCCTCCGGAGGAGTGGAGGTTTCGCCTCCGAGCTCGGTGACTATGGCCCGGTAGTGGCCAACGGTTGCAGCAAGGACTCCCTTGACCGAGTCCAAATGCCTCGTCGTCAAAGACAGCTACTCCCTCACCGTTGCTGCGGATTCCTTCTCAGAGGCAAGCTCTCGCCGGAGACCCTCGGCCAGCTCATTCGCCCTACGGGCCTGCTCGACGGACAAAACCTTTGCATCCTAGGCCTTGGCGAGATCGGCCCTCAAACCATCCTTTTCTCGCTCCTCCTAAAGAGACAGGCGGAGAGCTACAACGGAGTCGGACAGACCCCCTTTCTCACCTTCCAGGCGCTCGATTTCTGCCTTGAGCGCTTCAATCGCAGCGTCTCGGTCGGAGACCTCGCGAGTACAGTGCTCTTCCATAACAATGCCCGTGTGATACCCCTGCGACCAGAGAGAGAAAAGCCAAAGCGATCAGCAACGGAATCAAAAACAAGTCTAGAAGCGAGCATACACAAAGAAAAAGGAAAGGCGCAACCCGCCGAAGACGCACCAGGCTCTGGTGTTCTAGATGAACATGGAGAAGTTGGAAGAAATCCATGTCCCTCAGACGCTGTTTGAAGCGATCTTCTCAAAGGAGAACAAACAAACACAAAACGATAAGGTGAGAAAAGCAAATCTCATGTTAAACACACCAATAGCCAAAGTCCACCTCCGACATCTCCAAGAACAGCAAGATAACACTCCTCCCAACCTGAGATAGAGGTGTCAGAGGAACCTACATAAAAAAAGAGACAACAACAACAGATCAGGTCGGAGGGCAAATCAGAAACAGGCAATAACAACAGGCCAAATGACGATCGAAACAAAAACATTCTATACTCACTCGGACCCGGCGACGTCAGCCCCGGCTGCCCTGGACCAAACCTAGCGCCGGCAGTGGCTGCTCGCTCCTCTGGGGTGAGGAGTCCAGCCATGACATCACCTGTGAAGCAACAGATACACAGTATTAGCACTTGGCACAATATGTAAAGAAACGAACCAGGCGAAGACATTAAAAACAAAAGGTGCGCCAAACAGACTTACTCATAAAAAGCCCAGGCAGGGCAGCTTGCCGCGCCCCCTGGGCAGAAGTCTCTGCCATATCATGTGGCGAGGGCCCAAAGGGCCAGATCTCCTCGGCCAGTGGCCTGGCGGGCGGAGGACTCGAAGAAGGCCGAGCCACCGGGGCCTGCTCAGCAAGCATGGCCTCCAGCTGCCCGACGTCGGCCGCCGGCACGGGCGAAGGCACGACAACGGCAAGGGACGAAGGAGCGTGCCGTGGGACGACCTCCGTGTCCTCTTCAGAGCTTGAGCATAGCCCGCCGAGAACATCAGGCATAGGCTCGACGGCGCTACCTTCTGGCTGTTCATCGATGCTCATAGCACCATGCGATGAGCGCGCCGGGGCAGCGATGGTTTTCGAACGCCCGGCACCGCTCACAGCTCCGCTCGTAGGGCACACCAGAGCTACAGGAGAGCCACAGTCCCCTCCACTCGCAACCCGCGCGTCCGCTGACGGGACGGAAGAGCTCTCAACGTCTTCACTGTCGGCGGAGGCAGCGCACGCACTACCGGCAGAAGACATGGCCGGCGCGATCAATGGAGCACCGCTCTTCTTCTTTTTCGCGGGCGCTCGAGCAACAACGGCGCCCTTTCTCTTCTTAGACTCGGCCTCTACCGTAACATTCTTCGCGAAGGCCCTCTTCTTCTTCTTCTCAATCGAAGCCAGGACCTCAGCGGGAACCTCGCGCTCCCGATAGACGATCCCGACCTCCTCAAAAACTCGATTGAGCCATGGCATGGTGCCTGCCACGGCCATCTGAGACGTGTACTCATGCTCAAAAATCTTGCCAACCAACCCTACGGCGGCTTCCTCAACCTTGGAGATGAAACTATCCTCCGTCACCCCCTCCCCCAGAGACTGACTGAAGCGGGGGAACGGAATCCCGACCTCTGGCCCAAAAACGGGAACCTTCACCTGTTCCAGCCGAAAGGCTAGGTTATTTTTGCCTAGGGGCCAGTAGTTGGAAGCCATAATCTCCTCCACCAGCTCGTGGCCACCGGAGTAGCGGCACGCTACCGCAAAAGCCTAGTCACAAGCCTCCCTCGTCGGAGACACCTCCTCCGGCGGATCCACGAGCGTGAGCGGCGCCATCTCCTCCATCCTTGAAGTCAATGGATACTCCAAGAACTCCATGCCATCCTCGGTAGTGCTACGGACCCCGTAGGTCTTCACATAGAACCATTGCTCAAGCTAGCCGCGGTCCCACTTGCCCTTTTGGCAGAAAGAGATCTTCAGGCGGTCTGCGCCTTGGTTCCTCTTAGACATAAAGGTGCAACTACCGTACTGGTAGATCACCTCCACCTCCTTGCCCTCTCACACCTCCTTCTTCTTTGGCTACTTCTGCAGCTCATAGTACGCACAGAAGGTATCCACGTCTGGCTCGGCACCATAAGAAACGCACGCCCAGCAAAACTTGCTAAGCGTGAGGAAGGCAGTAGGAGTCAGATGATGGAGCTGGACATTGAAGGTCTCCAACACCCGGCGAAGGAAGGGGATGTAAGGAAGGCGGAGGCCGCAAGTGAAGAAGTCCCGAAAGACCACCGCATATCCCTCCTCCGGTTCCGGAACAGTTTGGCCCGGTGGAGGGATTTTTACCCTAGAAGAAGGAAAACATGACTCCTTCAACATCTCCACAATTGCCTCTTCAATAATAGAGGAGGGGCCGAAATCCCAAGACTTTATCGCCATATCTCTGGAATCCGCAGTGATCAGGTCTCCGACAGACGCAGAGACACTCCCCAGATCCTCCTCCACCAGCTTTTCGAACTCCAACACGGAGGCAGAGGCAAGCATGCACTCCTCAAAGCGCGCACCCTAGCCGACGGCCCTAACGCCGAGAAGGTGGCGGTAGGGTCCGAAAAAGGCGGGTCGGCGAGTTTGGGCGGAGGCGGAAAGGAAAGCCACCGCGACAGCAGCCTAAGTGCGAGACGCAAGCAGAAAGATGGAATGTGCGAGGGCAGTGAAAGGCGAAAGCGAAGAGAGCAGAGAGCGATTTCTCAAATGCAATGAAAGCGAATGAGCAATGCGGGGGGGGGATCCCGCCACCAACGACACCCTTATATAGGCAGCGGGCAGGCGGTCCGGCTCTCGCCATACAACGGTCACCTCCGGAAAATTCGCCTGCCGCACAACGGTCATCTCCGAAAAAGTCGCAAGGTGTGCAACGGAAACTGACACGGCATAAACGGCCACGCCGTAGGACAACGGCTAGATTTGCTGCCCAACGGCCACTCTCAACGAGACCAGCGGCCACGCCAGAGCGGGCCAGGGGGGAAGTAGCGGGGCCTCGCTCGAAGACGCCGATGAATATGGCCTCCGCCCCCGCGGACGCCTTTGGCCAAGGCATTTTGAGCTCACGGCATGCTCTGGCGAACCATGGTCTCAAAAGGGGGGAACTGTTGTAACACGGCTTTGGCGGGTGACGAAGGCCTTCGACAACAAGGTGTCGCTAAGGCGTCTTCGACCGTCTTAGGGCGGAGACCTGGCGCTGACTAAAGGAACTTTCCTGGCTATGCTCGTAGGGCACTACACGAGGCTCGGTGGGCTGGTCGCGAATTCCGCCCAGGCCGGGCGCAGACACCTTCGGCCTGTGCTCAGGCGGACGCCGCCCCGCCTCGGCTCACGGGCGTCTCCGGCGATGAGGGCGGAGGCCGCTTTACATCTGAACTAATTAGACAAACAATCTTGCCTAAGTGTGTGCAGGTACTCAAGCGCAGGCGCCCGTGGTCCGCGCGAGCGCGCCAGCATGGCCCCCGCGAGGCCGGCCGGAGACCCACGGTTGACGTCTCCGACCGGACCAGTGGCGCCCGTGGTCCGTGCGAGCGCGCCAGCACAGCCCCCACGCGGCGGGGCGGAAACCCACGGATGATGTCTCCGACTGAACCGGTGCAGACCCGCCAAGGCGACGGCACGCCCCCAATGACGTAGGCCAGCGTCAGGAACCACGGCCCCCGCGCGGCCGAGCGGAGGCATACGGACGATGTCTCTGACCGGACCGGTGGAGACCCGCCAAGGCGACGACGCACCCCTGAAGACGGAGGCCAGCATCGGGAACCCAGGCCTTTGGGCCGAAGATTGAGGCACGGTGGGCCGGCCGCTTATGGAGGCCCGTTACTTGGAGACGGTGTGGCAGGATTGCCCCGCAAACAAGAGACCTGTAGCGGAATATTCCAGGAATGTACTGTAGCAGTTGAGGGGCATTGTAATAAATTATGTCAGGGAGTAGTTGAGCCCTATAAATAGGGAACACTTGTAACCGTGCAGGTGGATGGTGAATGAATTAATGAAACCCTAGCTTTTCATGCCAGCTTCCCACGAGTTCACCTGTCGAGCGCATCCCGAGCCTCCGCCCGAGGGCGACGTCTGACGGGCGGAGGCCTCAGCCTCCCCCACGTTGTATGAAACCGCTTGTTTGAACAATCTAGTTCCAAAACCTAAAGGGAAAAACATCATTGGATGTAAATGGGTGTACAAAATTAAGAAGAAAGCAGATGGCTCCATTAACAGATACAAAGCCCATTTGGTTGCTAAGGGGTTCAAGCAACGGTATGGGATTGACTATGAGGACACATTTAGTCATGTAGTCAAGGCGGCGACTATCAGACTTGTTCTGTCAATTGCAGTGTCTAAAGGTTGGTCTCTTCGACAACTTGATGTCCAGAATGCCTTCTTACATGGAGTGCTAGAAGAAGAAGTGTACATGTACCAGCCACCTGGTTATATTGACAAGACTCATCCATCTTATGTATGCAAATTGGATAAAGGCCTTTATGGATTAAAGCAGGCTCCGAGAGCTTGGTACGCTCGCTTATGCAACAAATTGGTGAAGCTTGGTTTCATGCCCTCAAAAGCTGACAGTCCTTGTTCTATTATCATAAGAAAGGTCACACATTGTTTGTCTTGGTGTACGTGGATGACATAATTGTGGCTAGTTCTTCCACTGCAGCTACACATGCTCTTCTTCGAGACCTACAACATGAATTTGCTCTTAAAGATCTTGGTGATCTCCATTACTTCCTAGGCATTGAGGTTAAATGGAATCAGGAAGGGTTAGTGTTGTCTCAACACAAGTATGCATCTGACATTCTATCCAGAGCGGGCATGAGTAATTGCAAGTCCATTGACACACCGTTGGCAACTTCAGAAAAACTCAGTTTGACTGATGGAGATAAACTTGGTACAGAAAACTCTACAAAGTATCGCAGTATGGTAGGGGCGCTGCAATACCTTACTCTGACCAGGCCAGATATCTGTTATGCTGTCAACAAGGTGTGCCAATTCCTCCATGCTCCCACAACGGTTCACTGGAGTGCCGTCAAAAGGATCCTACGTTATATAAAGGGATCTTGGAACACTGGACTCAAAATCAGCAAGTCAAATTCCATGATCATTAGTGCATTCTCTGACGTCGATTGGGCAGGCTGTGTGGATGACAGAAGGTCTACTGGAGGCTTTGCAGTGTTCTTGGGTAGTAATCTCATCTCTTGGAGTGCTCGGAAGCAAGCTACAGTGTCTCGTTCGTCCACTGAAGCTGAATACAAAGCATTGGCAAACGCTACTGCCGAAATGATGTGGGTACAGAAACTTCTACAAGAACTTGGTGTTCCTCATGTGAGAACTGCACGGTTGTGGTGTGACAACCTAGGCGCCAAGTACTTGACTGCAAATCTAGTTTTCCATGCACATACCAAACACATTGAAATTGACTTCCATTTCGTTCGTGAAAGAGTAGCAAAGAAACTACTTGATGTCAGGTTTATTTCTTCAGGAGATCAACTAGCTGATGTGTTCACGAAGCCAGTTTCAGCTACTCGGATTAAGTGGTTTTGCTCCAATCTCAACCTTTAAGTGGTTGAGATTGAGGGAGGGTGTTAGATGGTTTGGTTAGCTGACTTCCAGGGTTTACTCCCCGTCATGTGCTGCCATAGGCTTAGCCGCATGTGTGCCATAGTTAGTTTGCTAGATTCTTGTTTGTAGCTTATGGATATATTCTTGTTGTATTCACCCGATGTATATGCCACCGCTGGGGGCTGTTCCCCAGCCTATTTAACACGTAACCGAGGCCCTGGGATGGGTACCTCATTCTCTCCATCTCACAAGTACTCCTAATTGCATTCCTTCTTGAATCCGAAAACAAAGAAGTGAAATGAATGAAGGAAGAAGAAACTGGTTACTCTGGCTTTTGAAGCTTTTCCTTGCTGTTCCATTCCTTTCTAATTCGTGCAATGCAGAGCAGAGCAGAGCAGCTGACAACGACGCTAAAGTAAACGGAGAACGATGTGGATGCTTGGCCCTGTGGAGACCACGGTTCTGAAAACGAGCTTTCGGACTTTTGGAGCTCTGTAATCCGAATTTTGATCTTTCTCTTTTTTCGATAATGGTTAGACCTGCCGTCCTAATGGAACGACCCCCCGCATGCTCCCGCCCCACATCGCCTCGCTGCTGGCGTCTTTTCCACTCGCAACCGCACCTTGCCAACCACGTCCGTGACCATGCCTATAGCGGCCACCGCGCCCCGCTTGGGCCTCCGACCAGTCTTCCTTCCACCAGATCAACTGGGCTGCAAGAGATCCAGTGGTGGCGGGGCTGCGACGCCGGCTGGGGGGTTACGTGTCCTGTGTGGAGCTCGGCGTATCGGCGGCAACGAAGAGGTCTCTAGCAGTCTTGCGGTAGGTGGAGTCGATCTAGTCGAGGTGGCGCTGGTCGATGGTGGTGACGACGTAGCTGAGCCTCTATTTTCCCGAGCAGCAGGAATGTTGCGTTAAAAACGCATGTTGCAAGTGTATGTTTCAAACATACATTTGAAATGCTTCAGAGGTATGTTGCAAGGGTTTTATATGAATGTTGTAAAAGTAAATCGGGATGTTGCATATTTTACAATGGCTATATACATATGTTGCAAGCGTCTATTCCAAATGTTTATCTAGATGTTGCATATGTTTCACACATATGTTGCAAGAGTTTTATCTGGATGTTGCATATTTTTGCAATGACGTTCAAGTGTTTTTCACGTGTTTTGCAAGTGTTTCAGCTATTTTCAGACATATATTACAAATATTTTATCTAAATATTACAAAAGTAGATCAATATATTGCACATGTTGTAATGAGATCCAACTGCTGCCCAGCGCACAGCTCAAGCCCGCAGCCTAGCCCCTCTCGGTGGCAACCAAATTCAATGGCGAGTGCAGCGCATCTCCGTCTGGTTGGCGTGGATCGAATCTCCGGCGGTGTTTCTCCGGGGCGGCTAGTTTCTTGGTTTTGTTTTTAAGATGATGAGTGATGACAGAAGAAAACTGGTTGGTGCATGTGTGGGTCTGCCCCATGTTCGTTTGGTCTTGTTTGGCTTATAAGTCGTACTTTTTTAGCCAATTAATAGTATTTTTCTCTCACACCAAATCAGTCAATCGTACTTTCAGCCATGGTTTATCGGCAAAACAAGCCTAAGCGAACAGGACGCTGGATTCTGGAACTGTGCATCCCTGCTGTTCCATTCCATTGCTCCGACGGAGAGCAGAGCAGAGCAGCTGACAGTGACGCTACGTGACGGGAGTACGGAACAGTGTGGATGCTTCACATCACAGGTGCGAAGTTCATCAGAATACGACCTCACGGAGATCTTTTTTTTTTTTTTGAAAATTCCGTGTTCTGGTCTCAGGGTCAGAGTGGATTGCATCTGTATGACTGTATGTATCCATACCCCTCTCTATCTGGGATCATCAGCTTTGCTTCCCACTTGAAACCAATCCGATTAATTAATTATACAGATTTGCTGCTCAATGATGGATAATGGAAGATATTGGTTGCGCCTATGCGAATGGGAAAGGACGTTTTCCATGTGCGTGCTCAGCTCACAGAAATCGCTGCTGCACTGAATCATCATCATCACATAAAACAACAGGGAGGTTGGTTAGAGATGTAGATAGCCCTGGATAACGAGCCGGCTCGGCTCGTTTGGGCTCGGCTCGTTCTGGCTCGTTAAGATAACGAGCTAGCTCGGCTCGGCTCATTATCCTAACGAGCCAGAAAGCCAGCTTGGTTCGGCTCGTTAAAAGCTCGAGCTGGCTCGTTAAACTCGCGAGCCAGGTATAAAAAATACACAAAATATAATATTTGTATTTATCTAAAGTTTGAGAATAATAATAATACAAAAGAAATGCATCTACACTGGTTACCAGTCAATTTATAGGGTCTAGACCAGTTACCAGTCAATTGTAAAGTGCAAGACATGAAGTAATACAAAAACTAATACAAGTTTTGATACTTTTTTTCCTGAAAGCTTGGCTCGTTTAGCTCGCGAGCGGCTCGCGAGCTGGCTCAAGTTGGCTCGTTATAGCTAACGAGCTAAAATCTTAGCTCGGCTCGGCTCGTTATCATAACGAGCCGAGCCGAGCCGAGTTGAACCAGCCACGAGCCGAGCGAGCTAACGAGCTTCGAATTTTTCGTCCAGCCTTAGATGTATGCATGCATATCTGCACGGAGAGACGGTCAAAGACAGACAGCGATTTGGTTGTGAGCAGATCACACGGAGGGACATGCCTGCTGTCAGTGGTTGGGTTTCTGCCTCTCTTCCTCTGCTTCTGGGAAAACGGCTCCTGCTGTTTTGGGATCCTCCTGCGTGCTCTCAACCTGCTGCAGTTCCATCCATCCATCCATCAAACAAACAATAAAAAAAAGAGAAAGCATGCTACTTAGCTTAGAGATCTTTAATAGTAGTAGTTCTTAAAATAGAATTGCTAAACCAATGAGTCTTCTAATAAGTCGCCCTCAACAGCTCTATTGTTTTTTGGGGGGTTTTCTCAACCTTCTTTTATACAGTACTTGTTTGTCAAACTGCTTTTCCTTCTCGAATCCAAATGAGAAGAAGCGGCTTTGTTTAAATTCAGGGTGTAAAGTTTTGGGAACTTGCGTGCTCCCTCCCTTGTAAATATAATTGTAAATTCTAAAGACTACTGATTTTGAGTTTTTCTGCATCCCTGTTAAAAGTTTAAATCAATCCGTTTACTTAGATTCGATCAGGATACATAGAGCTAATAGTTAACGGCTAATAACAGTTATCTTCCTTAAATCGAAATGAATCAAACCAATAATTTAGCTAATTGTTAGTGATTATCTCACTGGTCAAACTAAACCGGATAGTAACAGTTAGTGATTAGCTAGCTATTAACAGATAATGGATCTAAATAAAGTATAAATTCAGATTTTCTGGATGTTTATTTTTTATTAAACCATAATAATGGAGCCAGCGCGCGATCGAACGATGAAACTGGTTGCACCATGCGGACGAACGTTTCCCACGTGCGTGGTCAGTGGTCACACCAATCACTGAACTGAAGGGAAAAAAAAGAGAGAGATCAGTGAGAGTTGTATGGAGGTCTCGGATCTTGACAGAGAAAGAGATGCATCTGCATGGAGAGACGGTCAGAAACACACAGCGATTTGATTATGAGGACATGGACAACGTATCCCTGCCTGTCAGCTTGGCGATCATGCCTGCTGTCAGCCTGTCAGTGGCTGAGTTTCAGGCTCGCTTCCTCTGCTTGTCTCGAGTTTTGGGATCCCTCTCAAATCTGAACATGCTGCAGTTCCATCCATCAAACAAATAAAATAAAGCACGCTGCTTACGCAATCCGATTTCTTTTGCAATCCTCTCTGATCTTCGCATCCTGTTAAGTTCTTAAAACCTGTTTGTTTGAACTTTGGCCATTTTTGGATTTTTCAAAAACTAATAAACAAGTAATAAGTCAAAAGCCTAGAAGCTTAAACAAACATATCTTTACACCCGTTTGAGACACTTCTCACACCCCCGGCTCCTTCTAACCTAAGTATTGTAGCGCTAGTGAAGCCATTTCTTTTTCTTCTCGACTTCCATAAATAGCGCGCTGGCGAAGCAACTTTTTGTATAAAGAGGAAAACACTTTTTATGGCTCCTCCAGTTACTCTAGCGCGAAGTTGCAACTAAGGCTCTATTTCGTTGGTGTCGCAACTTGACGCAAGTCGCCACTCGCCACGCCCAAGCTACGGAGTGCTCAGGCTCATGTTTGGTTGCTAACTAAGCTCGGCAAAGTTTGGCTGGGATTGGTGTCCCTTCAATGTTCCTAGTGGCCTCAGCTCGCCAAATGTAGGCAAGCCGCAGTTTAGTTGTGGCTTGTTGCGGACGTCAGCCAAATAGAGCCTAAGAGTTGTCCTCTTAAATGGGTCCTAAATACATGAACGGCAAGGCTAGCGTCCAGACGTCCGACCACAGGTCCGCGTCCGGATGCAGCTCCTATTCCGTGTCCTCCACGACCACTACCTCCGCCAAGCTAGCCATTTGCCCCGCATTGGCTCCCCCGCCGAATTGGATCCCCCAGGCCCCTCCTCTCCCCAAGGACCACCCCGCACGCGAGTCCCCGCATCGCCATGCCTCTCTCGCTCGCATCCGTGGCCCGCGAGGCACCTTCTCCCTGCGCTTGCTTTTGTTTCGTTCTCCGCACTCGAATTGAATTGAGCGCAGATAGGGGTGGCCAGAGGCCCAAAGCGAGTAGGATGGAGGTCTAGCTCTTTCTTACTCGCTCAACAACACTACATCCAGATCTAGTTTTGCAACACTCAGATGAAACAATTGCAACAAACGTCTGAAAACAGATGAAACATTTAGAACATACACTTGCAACATATGCAATATTCAGATAAAACACTTGCAACATAAGTCTGAATACAGATGAAACATTTTGAACAAACTTGTCGGTGTTTTGGACCGGGGGATCCTCAACCAACTAGTAAATTTGTACTGCGTGTTCCCAATCCCGGATGGTGATGCAAAGAGACACAAGGCTTATACTGGTTTAGGCAATTGGTGCCCTACGTCCAGACTGAGAGATCGATCTTGTATTCCTTGCACCGAAGTGCTTGTAGTAGGGGGTTACAAGCTAGGTGAGAGAGGGAGCTAGTCCCAGGTCTCGACGGGGAGTGATGTGGGCTGCTTGAGACGTTGCTCTCAGGCGGCAGGGAAGTGTGCGTATTATAGGGTGTTGTTCTTCGTGAGTCCCCGTCCCCCCTAGAAATGGCCCAAGTCCTTTCCTTTTATAGTTGAAGGGAGGACAGGGCAGTACATGTGCTAACTATACGGCGTCGTGTGAACAGAGGCGGCGAGTCCGAGCCCTGTAGCCTGTTCCTATGGCGGTGTGGTTGTCGGAGTGGTCCGTCCTTGGAGCGCTGGGGCGACGTGCTGGTTACATCCGATCCTGTGCGTCATGGGAGCTCCAGTACTGCCTCGGAGCGGGCGCGGCGGTCAGCGTGCGGATCGCTGTGGATTGACTGTGCGCGAGGCCTAGGCTCGGTTGGTGCCGAGGCGGAACCATGGTGGGGGTCTCGGCAGACATGAATCTCGAGATGGCCGAGGCCCTGACGTAGGGTGCCGAGGCTCGGAGGGAGCGGTCGTTCTGGTGCGCTGATTCGGAGGCGATGATGACCCGGGCCAGACTTCCCATGCCGCGTTGTCTTCGGGGCGGGGATTGCGGGGCACAGTGTAGTGCGGGCGCTGATCGTGGGCACAGCGCCAGAATACAGTGGCCGGTAATCCCCGCTGTGCCCTGTCTCAGCCGGTATGGCGTTGATGCGACTTCTCATCGCGTCGGCCACTCCGTGGTGTCGAGCCATCGTCCGGCTGAGATTGCGGGAGTGGTTGATGCATTAATGGGACGTGACATGCTGTCGAGAAGATCGGTCGAGGCGGGAGCGACGGGTTGTTGTCAAGCCAGCCTCGAGCGATACGGAGGATAGCAGTCTCATCCGAGGCTGTACGCACGGGGCCTCGGGCGAGACGGAGATTGGGTTCCTTGCCGAGGCCTTCCGCGAGAGGCCTCGCGCGAGGCGGAGATTACGTCAGGGCGTCGAGACCTCCCGTGAGAGACCTAAGGCGAGGCGGAGAGCCTGGTGGGCTCGGACGGGGCCGGTGATGAGCCCATGGCTTACCGTCTAGCTTTGTTGTTGATGGGATTTGTGTGACTCTTTTGGTGTACGCTCGGGGTACCCCGTTCTATGGTACCCGACAGTAGCCCCCGAGCCTTAGGGGGAGTACATGCACTCTCCCTGAGGGTTTGTCAAGACTCGGCTTACAGCCGCTACTGTAGGGATTGTGTTTTACTTCTTGAGGTTTCGGTGGGTGCGCGCGAGCGCACCCACCGGGTGTAGCCCCCGAGGCCCTGGAGGAGTGGAGTCATTCCTCCAGGGGCTTTTTCGTGTTTTGAGTGAGGAGTTTTTATCGTATTTGCCAAGCCCACAAGTGCGAGTTTGGGCCGCGAGGTCTCGGCAAGGTTGGAGGAAGAGCCCCCTAGCCTCTGCACGGAGCAAGAGGTCCGTCAGGGGTTCCCCTGGCTTTTCGTATGACCCTCACGCTTCCTTTTCGCTCGGAAGGAGGGGTGGAATGTGCCAGACTACCCTCGGTGGGCTCGAGCGTTGGCACTTCCGGTGAGCTGTTATCGGGTAAGTCCGAGTGGAGGCCCGTGCCCCGTTCGCTAGGGGACAGCTAGCGGTCCAGAGACGCACTCCAAGAGTACCGGAGGGTTTCTCTAGTGGGTGCCGAGGCCGTTCGCTAGGCCTCAGTGGCTCGGCGCCTCCCTACGGTGGGATCCTATTCGGAGATCTCCCTGCCGGTCTCGGACACGACTTAGGACGCCCCGAGCAATCGTTTGCTCGGGCCTTGGCCATACGTGGGTGAAAGCATCTAGGCCCCTAGTTGGATTTCGGTGATTAATGTCAATACAAGATTACTATGACTAACGTGTGTTTTGCAGAAGCAATTAAGTTAGGTCATGGTAATGGAGATCGATTGGGCAATCGAGGTTGTCATGCCCCTACGATGGAAATCGTTTGGGTTTTCAAAGGATGGACGACAAGGTTAAGGATGACTAGTTCTAAGTGTCAATTGGAGGTGGAGAGACACTTAGAGTAGTTTAGGACTTTGTTTTTTTCCTTTGGCCGTACTATGAAGGGGGGTATGAACGGGTAGCTTGACCTAGTTGAGTCTAGTGAGTTAGGTGTGGTGCACACTTGTTAAAACTAGCTCTAGGTAGCTCCTATGAATGCCTAAGATCCTTTGGAGCAAACTTCATTCACATATGTTCGAAAGTTGGAAGTGAATGGAGGGTCAAACACTGACCGGACGCTGGCTCTGGTGCGACCGGACGCTGGCCGCAGGGTCCGGTCAGTTCATTTGACTGAGGTGATCAAGTCTGGTGTGACCGGACGCTGGAAGGTCGTGTGACCAGACGCTGAGGGCCAGCGTCCGGTCGACTCCAGTAAGGGTCCAGACTTGGGAAAGAGTGACAGGACGCGTCCGGTCAGTGGTGACCGGACCCTGAGTATCCAGTATTCGGTCGTTTACAGTAAGCATCCAAGAGCGACCGGACGCATCCGATCAGTATTGACCGGACTCTGTCAGCGTCCGGTCATCACGTGGAAACTGTTCACGGGTTGAACTGACCGGAGCGTCCGGTCAAAACGATCGGAGCGTCCGGTCATCCCACAGAAGCTCATAACGGTTCGTTTTTCAGGCTGCCTTATAAATAGAAGCTCCACTCGTGAGTGGAGTTACTTTTGCTCATTCCAATAGCTGAGAAACACGTTTGTAAGTGCCAAGAAGAGCAAGGTCCTAGTGAGGTGTTTGTGATTTGAGAATCCAAGAGAGTAGCCTCACTAGCAAATCAAGAGTAGCAAAGTGTGCATCCATCTTCTCATTAGGCTTCGCGTGGTCAAGTGAGAGTTCGTGCTTGTTACTCTTGGTGATCGCCATCACCTAGACGGCTTGGTGGTGATCGGGAGTTCGGTGTTCACCCGGCGGAGCTTGTGGGTGACCCAACTCAAGTTGTGAGCGGCTTTGGGTGATTCGCCGTGATAGAGTGTCGAAGAATCAACCTGTAGAGAGCACTTGATCCTTGCGCGGATCAAGGGGGAGCTACACCCTTGCGCGGGTGCTCCAACGAGGACTAGTGGGGAGTGGCGACTCTCCGATACCTCGGCAAAACATCGCCGCGTTCCTTTCTCTCCCTATTTACTTTGAGCATTTACTTTGAGTATTTACTTTGAGCAATTCAATACTTGTTTTACATCCATAGAATTGCTTGCTAGAGTAAGTTTGGAACATAGGTTGCGAGTTCATTGTGCATTAGTTTGATAGAAACACTTTTCTAGGCACAAGGGGTTAATTGGGCTATCCGTAGGATTTGATTATTGCAAGAGAATTTCGAATTAGCCCAATTCACCCCCCTCTTGGGCATCTTGATCCTTTCAATTGGTATCAAAGCCTCGTGCTCACATTTTTAAGCTTAATCGCTTAGAGCAAGATGTCTCACGGGGATGGACCGCCTCCTATCTTTGAGGGAGATGATTTTCCATATTGGAAAATCCGCATGGAGGCATACCTAGAAGCTCTAGACGTTGGAATACTTAGAGCCACCTCTCAAGGGTTCCCAACACCTAAGAATGCCGCACAACTTCAAGGCGATGAAGTGAACTATGAAAAATGGAATGCAAAGGCTCGCAACACCATCTTTAGAGGCCTTTGCAAAGATGTGTTCAATCGTGTAAGGAACCACAAAGACGCCCATGCATTATGGTCGGACGTTTGTGCTCTCCATGAGGGAACCAAGAGTGAGCGTGAGGAACGCTATCATCTTGTAATTAAGAAACTAAATTCTTTTGAGATGTTTCCCAAAGAAAGTGCTAATGAGATGTATTCTCGTTTAAATGTTCTTGTAGAGGAAGTCAATGGGCTTGGACTTACTCAAATGTCACCATCCGACGTTGTGAGAAAAATCTTGAGTGTCCTCCCCATTGACAAATATGGGCACATTGTGACCGTGCTACATCAAGGTGATCTTTCCGCCGCTACACCGACACAAATCTTGGGAAAGATCAATGCTCATGAGATGTACATGCACATCACGCCACAAGATGGCTCATCCTCTACAAAGAAGAAAGAGAAGGACTTAGCATTCAAAGCTAGCCAAGATAAGGGCAAAGCAAGACTTGAGTATGAGAGCTCAAGTGATGAAGATGATGAAGAAAGCCTTGCTCTCATGGTGAAGAAGACCACCAAGATGCTAAAAAGGCTAAACAAGAGTGGCATCAAGTTTGACGGCAAGAAGAAGAAGTTCTTCACAAGCTCAAGAAGAAAGCCAATCTCCGAGATGGATTGCTACAATTGTGGCGAACTTGGTCACCTAGCTCATCAATGCACAAAGCCCAAGAAAGACAAGTTCAAGAACAAGGGCAAGAAAGATGATTCAAGTGATGAAGATGAAAAGAAAAAGAACAAGCCATACAAGAAGAGAGATGGCAAAAAGAGGGACTTCTACAAGAAGAAGAAGAGTGGCAAGGCCTATATTGTCGGTGATTGGCTCACGGACATTGATTCATCAAGTGGATCATCCGATGATGATAGTGACGATGAAAAGGTGGCCGCCATTGCTATTGATCTTGCATCTTCACCACCATCATCGCCATCATCCTCTACACACCTATGCCTTATGGCCAAAGGTGAACGCAAGGTAACTAAAAGTGATGATAGTAGTGATGATGAACATGCTAGTGATGATGATAGCGATAGCGATGATGATGACTCACCTACATATGATGATCTTGTCAAAATACTAAGAAAATATACTAAGATCATTAGAAAGAGTAGAGCTACAAATGAAAAACTTGATGCTAAAAATGATTCACTCTTAGCTAAGTGTGATACATTAGAAAAGGCTAATGATGAGCTCAAAGAAACAAATGATTCTATATCATCCAAACTCAAGGAGCTCAAATCTTCTAAAAAGAGCTTAAAGATAAAAATGATAAACTTGAGTGGGTGCACAATGAGCTTATCACTAGTCACAACAAGCTAAAAGATGAATATACAACTCTAAAGATCAATTATGATACTCTTATTATTGCACAAGAATTCTTACCAAATGAGCCACATGATGCTACTAACCTTGTTATTAAGATTGATATAGCTACCTCATGTGATGATCTAATTGATGAAAGCATTGAGCATGGATCTAGTAGCAAAGGCAAGCAAGTGGTTGAGTGTAATGACTATGATGAGTATGTCAAGCTCAAAAGTGACAATGAGAAGCTCATGAAAGATCTTGAAGAGATGAAAAGTCACAACACCATTGTGCTAGAAACTCTTGATCATGACAAAGAGGTGATCCTTGAAAATGAGAAGCTAAAAGAAGAAAACAAGAAACTCAAGGAAGAGAAGAACAATGATATTCTCAAGGAAGAGAACAAGAAGCTCAAGATGGAGAAAGAGCATCTCAAGGTGGGATTGAGCAAGTTTGCTAGAGGCAAGCATCTCCAAAGTGAGCTACTCATGAATACCGTCATAAAGATGGATAGAAGTGGCATTGGATATATGGCAAGTGTAGAGAAGAAGAAGGCCCAAGCTCAACACCAATAATCAAAGCCAAAGCCAAAGCCAAAGAGATGTTTTGAGTGTGGACAAGAAGGCCACTTTGCTCATGAGTGTCAAACTCCACCACCACAACCCTTGCCCAAGCATGCTAGACCCTTTGCTTTCAATGCTCACTACATGCTTAGAAAAGATTTGAGTGGAAAGATGAAAGTCATGTTCTTAGGTCCCCCCAACAAGAGTAGACCTAAGAAAATTTGGGTGGCTAAGTCACTTGTTGAGAAGGTGAAGGGCCCTCAACAAGTTTGGATCCCTAAAGCTTGAATCTCTTGTGTGTAGGTGAACTACAAGACCGGTGGAAGTCATTGGGTTATTGGTGGTTGCACTCAACATATGACCGGTGATCCTCGTATGTTCACCTCACTAGATGAAGAGGTAGATGGACAAGAGAAAATAACATTTGGAGATAATTCAAAGGGCAAGGTTAAAGGATTGGGCAAAGTGGCAATATCAAATGATCATTCCATCTCCAATGTGCTCTATGTTGCTTCATTGAGTTTCAACTTGCTATCCGTTGGGCAATTGTGTGATCTTGGCTTTCAATGCTTATTCACCGAGAAGGAGGTTGTTGTATCCAAGGTAGATGACAATCAAGTGATATTCAATGGATTTAGATACAACAACTTATATCTAGTTGACTTCACCTCCGAAGATGCAAACTTGAAGACTTGCCTATTCACCAAAACAACACTTGGGTGGCTATGGCATAGAAGACTTGCTCATGTTGGGATGAGCTCACTCAAGAAGCTTATGAAGAATGATTTGGTGAGAGGGTTGAAGGATGTGAAGTTTGAGAAGGACAAGCTTTGTAGTGCATGTCAAGCCGGCAAGCAAGTTGCAAACACTCATCCAACCAAAGCTTTCATGTCAACCACAAGAGTGCTAGAACTCCTACACATGGATTTATTTGGACCAACAACATACAAGAGTTTGGGAGGAAATCTCTATTGTCTTGTGATTGTGGATGACTATTCAAGGTATACATGGGTGTTCTTCCTTCATGACAAATCCAAAGTTGCATCTTGTTTCAAGAAGTTTGCCAAGAGAGCTCAAAATGAATTTGAAGTGAAGCTCAAGAAGATAAGAAGTGACAATGGCAAAGAGTTTGACAACACAAACATAGAAGCTTATTGTGATAAAGTTGGAATCAAACATGAAGTCTCCGCAACCTATACTCCTCAACAAAATGGTGTAGTTGAGAGGAAGAACCGGACCTTGATCACCCTTGCAAGGACAATGCTAGATGAGTACAACACCCCCGAAGCTCTATGGGCGGAAGCAATCAACACCGCATGTTATGCATCCAACCGCCTATTTCTTCAAAAGTTCCTTGTCAAGACACCATATGAGTTGCTCAATGGGAAGAAGCCGGACGTCTCCTTCTTTAGGGTGTTTGGTTGCAAGTGCTACATCTACAAGAAGCGGCAACACCTAGGGAAGTTTCAAAGACGTTGTGATATAGGTTTTCTTGTTGGTTACTCATTGAAGTCTAAAGCATATAGAGTATTCAATCATGCCACCAGCTTGGTTGAAGAAACATATGATGTAGAATTTGATGAATCTAACGGCTCCCAAGGAGCACATGAGAATCTTGATGATGTAGGTGATGAACCATTGAGGGAGGCTATGAAGAATATTCCGGTGGGAGACATCAAGCCAAAAGATGATGAAGATGATGTACAAATCATTAACCAACCTTCTTCATCAAGTGTACCACAAGATGGTGAAAAAGATGGGAGAGTAGAAAATGAAGATACTCATATCTCCCATGAGCAAATGGTGGTACAAGCACAAGATGTTGATGCTCCACAACCTCCTCCTCAAGAGGTCAATAGAAGAAATACACCTCTCCTACAAGATCATCCACAAGATCTCATCATAGGGAGTCCATCAAAGGGTGTAATGACTCGATCTCAAAAACTTACTTCATTTATTGCTCATCACTCTTTTGTCTCTTGCTATGAGCCTACCAAGGTAGAAGAAGCTCTTAAAGATCCGGATTGGATCAATGCCATGCATGAAGAGTTGAACAACTTCACTCGCAATGAAGTTTGGAATCTTGAAGAGCGACCAAAAGGTGCAAGAGTCATTGGAACAAAGTGGATGTTCTGCAACAAGCAAGATGATCAAGGTGTTGTTGTGAGGAACAAGGCAAGACTAGTTGCAAAGGGGTTCTCTCAAGTTGAAGGTTTAGATTTTGGAGAAACCTTTGCACCGGTTGCAAGATTAGAAGCCATCAGTATCCTTCTTGCATATGCATCACATCATGAAATGAAACTATATCAAATGGATGTGAAAAGTGCATTCTTAAATGGCTTTATTAATGAACTAGTCTATGTTGATCAACCTCTCGGGTTTGAAGACCCTAGATATCCTAATCATGTTTATAGGTTGTCCAAGGCACTATATGGGCTTAAGCAAGCCCCAAGAGCTTGGTATGAGCGCCTTCGGGACTTCCTTATTGAGAAGGGCTTCACCATTGGGAAGGTCGACACCACACTATTCACCAAGAAGCTTGATGGGCATATCTTCATTTGTCAAGTATATGTCGATGATATCATCTTTGGATCATCAAATGAAGACTCATGCAAAGAATTTGGTGAATTGATGTCTAAGGAGTTCGAGATGTCAATGATTGGTGAGCTTACATTCTTTCTTGGTTTTCAAGTCAAGCAAATGAAAGAAGGCATCTTCATCTCTCAAGAGAAATACACAAAAGATCTTCTCAAGAGATTCAAGATGGATGAATGTAAGCCAATCAAGACACCAATGCCTACCAATGGACATCTCGACCTAGATGAGGGAGGTAACCCGGTTGATCAAACTCTCTACCGTTCTATGATTGGTAGCTTGTTATATTTAACCGCATCTAGGCCCAACATCATGTTTAGTGTGTGTATGTGTGCTAGATTTCAAGCTTGTCCTAAGGAAACACATTTAATTGCTGTAAAAAGAATCCTTAGGTATCTTAAGCACACACCAAGCATTGGCCTTTGGTATCCCAAAGGAGCTTTATTTGTATTAATTGGCTATTCTGATTCGGATTACGCCGGATGCAAAGTTGATAGAAAGAGCACATCCGGAGGGTGCCATTTGCTTGGAAGATCACTTGTGTCTTGGTCCTCCAAGAAACAAAATAGTGTGGCTTTGTCCATCGCCGAAGCGGAATACATTGCCGCGGGTGCTTGTTGTGCACAAATATTATACATGAAACAAACTTTACTAGACTATGGAGTAGTTCTAGAGAAAGTACCTCTTTTGTGCGACAATGAAAGTGCGGTAAAACTTGCAAATAATCCGGTTCAACACTCTCGCACCAAGCATATAGATATCCGCCATCACTTTCTAAGAGATCATGTAGCTAAAAATGATATATCACTAGAAGGTGTAAGATCCGAAGATCAATTAGCGGATATCTTCACTAAACCGCTAGATGAGGCTACATTTTGTAGATTGCGGAATGAGCTCAATGTACTTGATTTTAGTAACTTCACTAAAAATTGAGCTTGTGTTGTCCCTTGCATTCATTATAATGTACAACATGTTTAATTTGTGGCAATGCATATAGGGCTTGTCTAACATGGTTAAGATAACCGCCCAAAAGCGTGTGAAAAAGCTCAACCTTGGATCAAACTTGACAAGCAACTAGATTTACGTACAAGTATTGCATATGCATGAATGTTGTTTTGTCATTTTGTTCCATTTGCCCTCTTGTTGCCTATTTTCTTAAAAAGAATTATAGCCTAAGGCAAAATATTTTGAAAAATATGAGGGTTTGAGAGAGGTCACTCACATCAGTCCCAATCGGTGTTTATTTGGATCTTATTCAAGTTGGGACTTGATTGGGAACAGGCAGCGCGAAGGTAGGTTGAAGGTTTGCTGGAAAAGGTGCACCGGACACTGCACCGGACGCTGCTGTCCAGCGTCCGGTCAGTTCACAGGAGGTGAACTGCTACTGAAGGAGTGACCGGACGTTGCGTCTGTGCGTCCGGTCAGGAAGGGTTCAGCGTCCGGTCGATCGAAGGAAGACCAAGTGGTACTGACCGGACCCTGCCTACGTCCGGTCATGGACCACCGGACGCGTCCGGTCCTGATTCTAGAGGATTTGGACCTCTCTGGAATCGACCAGACGCTGGGTGGTAGCGTCCGGTCGCTACCACCGGAGCGTCCGGTCAGTGGATCTCGCGTGGCTTCAGGACTCTTTTCGGTTTCCTTTTCTGTCGCGTTTGGGGGATTACTTAACCGCAGCCGTACCCTGTTCATCCTCAACTTTTTTTTGCCCTAGCCCGAGCCGCCGCCACCGCAGCCTTGCCCATGCCAGTGCTCTGTGTCGGCCACCTCGCGCCCACGCCGCCGAGCCCTCAGCCGAGCTACGTGCCCCGGCCTCGCACGCCACCGCGCTCGGCCCCCTCGCCAGCCGCGCGCCGCCGTACCTCGCCGCGCCACCGAGCCGAAGCACCGCGCTCTCTCCCCTGTCTGCGCCGCCAGCGGCTGTGCCCAGTCTCGTTGCTTCTTGCGCCGGCCTGCTGGTCATCACTTCGTGTGCCCTAGCCCTATCATCTCCTTGATTGGTAAGGAAATTTTTTTTTCTTTCAATCTTGATCTATACAATGGTGACCTAGATCGATTTGCAGTCTCTGATTCCCCATTACATTTAGGACATTTACCCTAACCCTAGCCCGGTTCCGAGGATCCCCCGCGTGTCGACTTATCTTTTCTCGGTTCGCGGATCGTCAGGTAGAAAGCCATTCGATTCAAATTCGCATCTACATTGCTTTCTCTGTTAGGGTTTCGCATCTATTAGATATATGGTATTTATTTGTATATCCATCTATTCTATCGTGCAGTGAGTCGGTTCCATTGTGTTTCGTCTGGCAGTTGGCAGTCAACTCGGAGCCAAGCTCGTGAGTAAGGATCGAGGCCAAGCCTCGAAAGCGGTAGTTTGACAGTTGATCTTCATCAGCGGCAGTTCACCATCTTGTCAGTTCAGATGGCTCGCACCAAGAATGTTGGTGGTGGCCCAGGTGATGATGATCGGAGGCCCCCGCCTCACCAGCCAGCCGGATCTAAGGGCAAGTCAACCAAGCAGCTGACATCCAAGAAGCGCAAGTACCCCGACGCCGAGACAGCGAGAGCAGCAGCTGTTGTAGAGGCCGCAGAGCGTGCTGAGAGAGGAGGTGCCCGCAGCAGCGTGGTCATAGCAGATCCACAGCTCACACCAGCACAGAGGGCAGCAGTTGAGGAGGCTGAGCGACGTCATGGTGGTCCACCTAGGACTGTCATGATGGCAGGTCGTCGTCTTCCTATTGAGGAGCCTCGTCCTCAGGGGGAGTCCCAGCAGGAGGCACAGCAGCAGCCCCCACCAGCAGAGCCTCAGCCAGTTGAGCAGACCGAGGAGGCTGAGGAGACAGAGCCGGCACCCCAGCTTCGCCGCTCGAGTCGTACCAGTGCTGCAGTTCCACCGAGGCCAGTTACACAGCGCAGGGGTTCACGCCCTCCGCCCAGACCATAGGGTCTGCCTCCAGTGGTTCACCTCGACTTGAGGGCCGCTACAGCCAGGCAGGTTCAGCAGCTGCGTTTTGTTGAGTTTGAGGTTTGGTTTCCTCCGAGGAGGGATGAGAGAGCAGCTGAGGGGTTCTACACGCCACTGCAGGAGGATTTCTACAATGCTTATCTCAACAGTGGGGCAGTGTTCAGATTTCAGAGAGTCTATCAGATAGAGTCTATTGTGGCAGCAGTCGGAGAGAGCATTCGGCCATACTTATCATATCTGTCAGGACTGACAGATTTGATTGGACGGACGGGCATATATGTACCATCTTGGGTCCGTCAGTTTTATGCTTCACTCTTCATCGATCAACATCACAGATTCATTCACTTTGCTTTCAGAGGCAAAGACTACAGAGTGACGAGTGGTAGGGCCAGAGAGATACTTAGGCTACAGGAATAGCCTGTCAAGATGCATGAGGTTTGTTATGGACAGCAGGGGCCTCCTAGGCATCCTCATGGAGGGCAGGTGCCCCCTACAGATTTAGTGCGCCATTGCTTCAAGGAGCCCTTTGGTGAGGGGTTGAGCAGGAACCCCAGTGACTTGATTCCTACAGCGAGAGTACTAGAGGCCATCATCAGGAGGACACTGCTTCCTAGGTTGGGATACAGAGAGGGCCTAACTTGCTTACAGCTCTGGCTTCTCAATGCCATCATGCAGCAGACAGTATTTGACATCTGGGACCTCCTTCTTTTAGAGATGGAGGATACTATAGCCGAGGGATTCAAGGGTCACAGGCAGCTTCCCTATGCTCACTGGATCACGTTCCTCATCCGCAGAATAGTGCTTGATAAGCCCCCTAGTATGATGGATGAGTATACAGGTGCCACCACAGAGTTCCCAGCCTACAACCTGTCATAGAGGATCAGACACACCACTCCTCAGGCACCCAGATAGCCTAGCCGTCGTCCCGACGTGCCAGAGGCCACAGCTCAGCAGGATGAGATTATCAGAGGGATTGCCGCCACTGAGGAGGAGGAGCTAGAGACACAGCAGGAGGTGAGCAAGTACAGTGACAGCTCTGACAACGACTACCAGCCTATACCTCAGATGCCTCCACGCAGACACGATGCAGAGGCAGGTAGCTCTAGTTCTGCTCCACCTGCTCCACAGACAGACCCTGCTCTCATTGCTATTCTTGAGCGGATGCAGCAGGATCAGACACGATAGGCACAGGAGACAGCTGCCAACTTCGCACAGTTTCAGGCTCGTCAGGACGAGTTCCAGTGGCAGCAGCAGCTCCTTCAGCACCAGCAGTTACTTATGCAGCAGCAGCTCATGGGATTCATGCAGCATGTAGTGACAGCCATTGGGGTCCCACTGCCACAGCCTTCGCCCCAGCTTGCACAGCCTCCTACCACTTCGATGACTCCAGCAGTACAGCCCAGTGGGCTCCAGAGTCAGGGACAACCTCCAGCTCAGTTTACTTCACCTCTTGTACAGGTGTTCCAGTGGTTAGCCTCACCTGGTGTAGCCCCGCAGTTTACTCCTTATCACACGGGTTTCTCACCAGAGCAGTCTCCCTCGCTATTCATGCCTGAAACGTCAGTCTCCAGGAGTCTTGGAGCATCTTTCAGCGAGTTGACCGGCATGCCTACTCTGCCTCACATGCATACTGCCAGTCCGTCTACAGCAGGTCCAGCTATCATGACTACTCAGAGGCTCCCCTCGTCTGTCGCCTCGTCAGATCCTACGACAGACATACTAGCAGCTTCACAGGCAGCACCAGCCCCAGCTCAGACCCAGACCACTTCCGCGACTCTTCCTGCCACAGAGGGTCAGTCAGTTCAGAGCTCAGGGTCAGATGATGATGGCGCTCAGTTCCATATTGCTCCACGTACTTCAGCGCCCGACTCGTCTGCTGCAGCCCTGCCGTCCGACCCTTAGGTTTTGGTGTTTGACGCCAAAGGGGGAGAGGGTTTGAGTATGTAGACTTAGGGAGAGCGAGTTTTAGGGGGAGCTAGTTATCTAGTATTAGCTTATTATATACATTTGGAGTTTTATTTGTGTGATACACTATTACTTATGCATTCGTGTGTTTACTTTCATGCATACTACTATATATATGTGATAGTGATATCTACGTGATTGTGATATATGACATGTGTGACTTCAATTTTGCATTATCTATATGTCATATCACTTGTGTAATGCTCATTTGCTTTTGCTTCCGTGTTTATAATTCAAAGCAAATGAGCTTTGTTATTTGTACTCATGCTTAATTCATATCCTTTGAGTACATTGTGTTGGCTTGGGTCATATAAGCTTGACTAACTCTTTTGTTCTTATCGACAAAAGCTTATATGAACCAAGCCCGTCAAAAACCTCACTCCATAACATACTCAAGGTGGTATTGTCATCAATCACCAAAAAGGGGGAGATTGAAAGCATCTAGGCCCCTAGTTGAATTTCGGTGATTAATGTCAATACAAGATTACTATGACTAACGTGTGTTTTGCAGAAGCAATTAAGTTAGGTCATGGTAATGGAGATCGATTGGGCAATCGAGGTTGTCATGCCCCTACGATGGAAATCATTTCGGTTTTCAAAGGATGGACGACAAGGTTAAGGATGACTAGTTCTAAGTGTCAATTGGAGGTGGAGAGACACTTAGAGTAGTTTAGGACTTTGTTTTTTCCTTTGGCCATACTGTGAAAGGGGGTATGAACGGGTAGCTTGACCTAGTTGAGTCTAGTGAGTTAGGTGTGGTGCACACTTGTTAAAACTAGCTCTAGGTAGCTCCTATGAATGCCTAAGATCCTTTGGAGCAAACTTCATTCACATATGTTCGAAAGTTGGAAGTGAATGGAGGGTCAAACACTGACCAGACGCTGGCTCCGGTGCGACCGGACGCTGGCCGCAGGGTTCGATCAGTTCATTTGACTGAGGTGATCAAGTCTGGTGTGACTGGACGCTGGAAGGTCGTGTGACCGGACGCTGAGGGCCAGCATCCGGTCGACTCCAGTAAGGGTCCAGACTTGGGAAAGAGTGACCGGACGCGTCCGGTCAGTAGTGACCGGACCCTGAGTATCCAGCGTCCGGTCGTTTACAGTAAGCATCCAAGAGCGATCGGACGCGTCCGATCAGTATTGACTGGACTCTATCAGCGTTCGATCATCACGTGGAAACTGTTCGCGGGTTGAACTGACCGGAGAGTCCGGTCAAAACGATCGAAGCGTCCGGTCATCCCGCAGAAGCTCATAACGGTTCGTTTTTCAGGCTGCCTTATAAATAGAAGCTCCACTCGTGAGTGGAGTTACTTTTGCTCATTCCAACAGCTGAGAAACACGTTTGTGAGTGCCAAGAAGAGCAAGGTCCTAGTGAGGTGTTTGTGATTTGAGAATCCAAGAGAGTAGCCTCACTAGCAAATCAAGAGTAGCAAAGTGTGCATCCATCTTCTCATTAGGCTTTGCGTGGTCAAGTGAGAGTTCGTGCTTGTTACTCTTGGTGATCGCCATCACCTAGACGGCTTGGTGGTGATCGGGAGTTCGGTGTTCACCCGGCGGAGCTTGTGGGTGACCCAACTCAAGTTGTGAGCGGCTTTGGGCGATTCGCCGTGACGGAGTGTCGAAGAATCAACCCGTAGAGAGCACTTGATCCTTGCGTGGATCAAGGGGGAGCTACACCCTTGCGCGGGTGCTCCAATGAGGACTAGTGGGGAGTGGCGACTCTCCGATACCTCGGCAAAACATCGCCGCGTTCCTTTCTCTCCCTATTTACTTTGAGCACTTACTTTGAGTATTTACTTTGAGCAATTCAATACTTGTTTTACATCCATAGAATTGCTTGCTAGAGTAAGTTTGGAACATAGGTTGTGAGTTCGTTGTGCATTAGTTTGATAGAAACACTTTTCTAGGCACAAGGGGTTAATTGGGCTATCCGTAGGATTTGATTATTGCAAGAGAATTTCGAATTAGCCCAATTCACCCCCCCTCTTGGGCATCTTGATCCTTTCAGTGGGCTCATCCATAGTCATCCCTGACTCTGTTGCCCTAGGGCGGGTGGCAAAACTTTAGGGGGCCCAGCCTTCGAACCCCTGGACCGTAACGGGCTCGGTGCCCTTTGTCATGTTTGCGACGAAACTTCTAGTGTGGGCTTAAGGTCGTTTGTCTCTGTTTTGGGTGTAGGAGGAGCCCCCGAGCCTCCGCCTGGAGCGAGAGGGCGGTCAGCGGTCTCCCTGGCTTTTTTGTTCGACCCTCACAAATCCTTTTCGTTCGGACGGAGGGGTTGTTTGCCGAGCCCATTCGGGTGCGAGCCGGAGCCGCTGGGTCTCGACAAGGTTGCAGGAAGAGCCCCCTAGCCTCTGCACGGAGCGAGAGGACCGTCGGGGGTTCCTCTGACTTTTTGTACGCCCCTTGCGCATGAGGGTTTGTTTGCCGAGCCCATTCGGGTGCGAGCCAGAGCCGCTGGGTCTCGGCAAGGTTGCAGGGAGGGCTCCCTAGCCTCTGCACGGAGCAAGAGGGCCGTCAGGAGCTCCCCTGGCTTTTTGCACAACCCTCGCGCTTCCTTTTCGCTCGGAAGGAGGAGTTGTTTTGCCAAGCCCCCTCGAGTGCGAGCTGAGGTCGCTAGGTCTCGGTAAGGTTGCAGGAAGAGCCTCCTAGCCTCTGCACGGAGCGAGAGGTCCGTTAGGGGTTCTCCTGGCTTTTTGTACGACCCTCACGCTTCCTTTTCGCTCGGAAGGAGGGGTGGAATGTGCCAGGCTACCCTCGGTGGGCACGAGCATTGGCACTTCCGGTGAGCTGTTATCGGGTAAGTCCGAGTGGAGGCCCATGCCCCGTTCGCTAGGAGACGGCTAGCGGTTCAGAGACGCACTCCAAGAGTACCGGAGGGTTTCTCTAGTGGGTGCCGAGGCCATTCGCTGGGCCTCGGTGGCTCGGCGCCTCCCTACGGTGGGATCCCATTCGGAGACCTCCCTGCCGGTCTCGGACACGACTTAGGGCGTCCCAAGCGTTTTGCTTGCTTGGGCCTCGGCCCCGTATGGGCTCGCCCGCTGTCGTCCCTAACTCTGTTGTCCTGGGGCAGCTGTCGAAACCCCTAGGTCCCAGCCTTCGAACCCCTAGACCATAATAGGCTCAGAGCCTGGTTCCTTCATCTGAAAGGAATAGGGTGGGGGGAATATCTTCCCCATCGGCTCAGCAACGGCTGGCGTGCCTTTTGAGGTAGTTTTCTGGGGAGACGGAACGACGCCTACTGCCGTAGCAGTCGGGCGCGATGTGGTGGATGGGACGTAACTATTCCCACAATTAATGAGAAAGAGGTGGGCGCATGGGTGGTAAAATTGGATCGGGGTTAACCACGCCGGATCCAGGGGAAACTTTCCCGATTTCATCGCCCGTCCATTTCGCCTTCACCCTGCATAAATACGCAAAAAGCCTCGCCCCTCCTCACCTTACCTTGCCTGCGTTAGCTCTGCCCCCATCGAGCCGTCGCAAAAGCTGCGGGTGCCGGGAAGAAGAAGGGAGAAGAGTGAGCCAGGGAGAGAGCGAGAAAGAGAGAGAGAGAAGAAAACACTCACCACCGCATTCGAGCCCTCCACCGCATTCATGGCCGGTGACATCATTGTCATCGAGGCGGACCCTTGGGATCCTTCCGACGTCACCATGGAGATGCTTCAGTCGCTCGTCGACAGCGGACTCCTTTGTCCGGTGACGGACCCCAATAGGCTAGAGTGGATCGCTCCGTCGAGCAAGCCGGAGCCGAGGCCTCATGACGGTTACGTCGTGAGCTTCGTCTCCTTCCACGAGCACAGCCTCGGCGTCCTAGCAGATCGGTTCATGCGGGCGCTCCCGCACTACTATGGCGTGGAGCTCCACAACTTCAACCCCAACTCCATCGCGCAGGCGGCCATCTTCGTCGCTGTCTGCGAGGGGTACTTGGGGATTGCTCCCCATTGGGAGTTGTGGCTCCATCTCTTCCGGGCGGGGCACACCACTAAGCCGACAGGAACGTTGGGCATGAGGAAAGCGGTGAGGGTCGGCGGCTGCACTCTCCAAGTGCATCAGGACTGCCAGCACCTCTATATCCCGGCCCAACTCGCATCATCCAATCGTCGATGGTACACGAGCTGGTTCTACCTCCGCAACGATGACGGCGGATTTCCCCCCTACACTGGGCGGATTGTGGGGAGCTGCCCAGAGAGGTGGAAGTACGGTGTCCCGAGGGAGGATCAACCCAAGCTACAGCCGCTTCTGGAGGGGCTAGAGAGGCTGCGGGGCCATGGCCTTACTGCGGTCGTGGTTGTGGCTGCCTTCCACCGCCGGAGGGTGCTGCCGCTGATGGCTCGGCGGTGGCGCTTGTTCGAGATGAGGCTGGGCGAGCCAAACGAGGGCATCCGAATGTCCTCCTCCGCCCTTTCTGACGAGGAAATTCTTTGCCGGGTGGGGGAGACAGTGGAGGCGAAGCTGAGGGGCGGCAACCTGACCCCCATCGCGATGCGCCCGTCGCGGGGGTTCCTCTCGCTGGTAAGTCGCGCACCGCTGCAGCCCCCGAGCCTCCTTCGTTTCTCTTTACTTCTTATTCCCTTATGCGTGTTCGCTGTTCCTGCAGGGGATGAGGGACGTGCGTGCCTCTCCGCCGCTCGTTCCCGAGGACGCGAGGCGGTGGGCGATCAACCGGGCGCACGCCGAGGCGCAAAAAAAGCAGAAGGACGCGAAGGCGGCAAAGCTCACGAAGAAGATCCTCGCGCGCGAGGAACTAGATAAGCGCCGCCGGCAGCAGAGGAAGGATGTCCTCCCGTTGGAGGAATCCCCGTCACCGTCGCTGTCGATGGAGGCCTCGGACGGGGATGACGAGGGCGAGATGAGGCGAGTCCCCTGGACCATCTCCCTGACGTAGGGGAGACGGTGCCCGGGGCATCGGCCAGCAGCCCAGCGCTCCCAGGAGGAGGAGGAGGAGCAGACCCAGGGTCGACAATTGCCCGCTCCGGGGCCGAGGCCGACACGCCCAAGGCACGGGCATTGGGCAAACATGCCGTCAGCCCGGTGGGCTCGGCGGCGGCGGTGGAGCAAGTGGCGGTGGAGGCGACGCAACTGCCCCCGCAGAGGACCGAGGGGGCGCCGGGGTCCGTTGAGGACCAATCGGCGCTGATGGACACGGAGGCCATGCCTCTGTCGCCGCCACCGCCTTTGCGGACAAGGGTCGCTGTGGCGAAGCGGTTGCCGCCCCGCTCGAGGTAGGTGTATTTTTGGTGGGGTCGCAGTGCCTTCCGTTCGTTCTTTTGTCTTGTGCTGACCCTGCGAACGTTTTGTCCTTAGCCAGAAGTGACCTATGGAGGTGCCTACCTTGGCACCCCTTAAAGTGCTCAAGGTTAACCCCGGCTCCACCGCCCACTGGGTGGCAGAGGCGCAAGCCGCCCTGCAACGTGGCGCAGCGTCGGCGAGGGTCGACCCGAAGGGGCCGGCCACTCAAGGAGGGGCTACCGAGGCAGCCCTGATGCAGGAGGAGGAGGCAGCGCCTCCGCCCCGCGATGGTGAGGCCCATGGGTCGGATGAGGCTGAGGTTCCCTTGGCCGCTGAGACCACCAGGTCCACGGTCCCCAAGGTTTCACAGGCCGGGGCGATGGAGGCTGTGGCGCCCAGGACCATCGAGGCCGCTGCAGCGGGCACTGGAGCCCTCGCGACCGCCGAGGCCAGAATGGCAGAGGCCGGAGCCCCCGAGACCGCCGAGGCCATGATGGCGGAGGCAGGAGCCCTCGGACCACCGAGGCCACGGCGGTAGAGGCCAGAACCCCCAAGACCACCGCTGCTGACATGATCATGGCGGGGTTGCTGGCCTAGGAAGTGGAGATGAAGGCGGCGGAGGCCTTGGTGGCACCCTTGGTTCAAGGCCCGCCGCCATTGCGGGAGGGTGCCCGGGAGGTGGAAGTTCTTCTGATCTCCTCCGACGACACTTCCCGAGCGCAGGAGATGGCCGGCGCCGACGTGGCCGGTGTCGTGGAACAGCCGGTCCCAACCCCGGGCGAGGGAAGCTCGGCCCTCGCGCGGGTGGAATCACCCGCGTGTCCTGTGGTTAAGCCGGGATGATCCTGAGGCAGAGCCTCTATTTGCCCTCGAGGACGCGGCCGAGGGCAGTCGCTGGGACACGTTCGAGCAGTACCACCAGCTGGCGGAGCAGTCACTACGGACGGCGCTGTCTGTGGTGGCCAACAATTTGCCCGGAGTCACCCAGGTTCGTGCTTTCTTTTCCCATGTGGTGGTCTTTTTTCGAGCTTTCTTTGTAGGGATTGACCCCTATTCTGTTTCCCCTAGGAGCTCGAGACCCGATCTCTTGGGAAGTCGGTCTTTCTCCGCCGGGAGAGGGATGTCTAGGACCAGCTTCAGTGGCAGAAGGGCCTTCTTGTAGGCGCCAACGAGCTCCTATCGGCCCGGAGCGTAGAGGTGGAGGACCTCCGCCTTTGTTGTGCCAACGCGAAAGTCGAAGCGGCCATGGCCCAGAAGCAACTCACCCCTCTGGCGGCGCGGGTCAAGGAGTTGGAGGAGGTGCTCACCCGCACGGCCAGTGATCAGGATGCCTTCAGGTCTCGAGCCGTAGAAGCTATGGCCTCGGCCACGGCTCTTGCTGGGCAGCTAGGGGTAGAACATAATGCGCACCAGCTGACGAAAGGCACTTTGGATGAGGCCCTTGCAGCGGCTGAGGCCTTGTGAACCGAGGCTGTGGTTTGGAGGGGAATGGCCGTGGGTGAGTCCTAGTCCCTTCGTTTTATTCGCTTTTTCTTATGTTCGTTCCCTAACTTCCTCGTGTGATGCAGAGCTGGGGAGTGAAGCTTCCAGGGCGGCCGAGGTTTCTCGGGTCGAGGCTCAGCATCTGAAGGAGAAAGCCGAGGTCTTTCAGGTCGAGGCCCGACACTAGGAGGTTAAGGCCAAGGGTGAGTTCCGTAGGCTTCCGTCCCTATTTAGCTTGTTTTTTCTTTTTCTCTCGCTCAACCCCATTCCATTTTCCGTGGTGCAGAGTCAGAGGCGGAGGTTACCTGGGCAGCCGATGCTTCCAGCGTGGTGCAGACGGTGCTCGATACCAAGATCGGGGAGCATGAGGCGCTGAAGAGTGCCGCCCGTGCCGCCTGCGAGGCCCTGGTGGTCGAGGGGGTCCAGTCAGGTAGCTCCCTTGGGAGCCATCTAATTGCGCTAAGCGGTCAAGTGCGTGAGCGGCTCTGAGGAGCGCTGCATACAGGCGTCAAGCGCGCACTGGCCGTCATCGCCTCACACTACGTCGGTGTTGACCTCCAAGCCATCAGCGATGGCTACGTCTTGCCCGATGATGATGATGAGGCCGACGAGGTGGTGACGAAGCTGTTGGATGCGGCGGAAGGCCCTGGCACCATGCTGGCAACGTTGTTTGAAGAGGAGGTGGTCCTCCCCCGCCGTCTGCTGATGCCGGAGGTCCTGAGCCTTGACCTAGGCCCAAGCGGCCATGTAAATAGGATAGAAATTAACTATGTATCGTAACGTTTGTGGCCGTTGAGGCCTTTCTTTGGAAGTACTCGTGTTTCTTTAATCGTTTGTCTTGTATTTCCGAGCCTCTGCCCTCTTGTTGTCTCTGATCTGATTTCTTTGCAAAAAATCTATTTGGAGCCTAAGACGTCCCCTGGGCGAAAGGTGGTGAGGGAGCGCCGTAACCCGGAGGCTTTAGGCCATCTCGCGACTCTACCGGTCTTCTGGCCCCTGAGACGGGCTTTTGGTCCTTGGGCTTTCCGCAACCGATTCGTTAGAGCGTGTTGGAGGGTTTGGCGTAGGAATTTTTCTGAAAAACGACTAAAAAATGGTGCGTGGGACTTAGGGGGAATCCCCCATCTAGCCCCCGAGGGAGATTCGGTTCTGCGGAGGCAGAGCCGAGTTTCCCTTATAGTGTCATCTTATTGCCGAGACCAACGATGGGCTCGGGGGGGGGGGGGGGGTTCTCGAAAAATTAGAACAATTAAAGAACGCTTTTTAATTGTATTCCGAGAAACAACATATATACAATGCTTGGAATTTTAAGGGTAAAAGCGACGTAGCTGTTCTATATTCCAAGTGTTGGTGAAGATTTGGCCCTTCTTGTTGGCTAGCTTGTAGGTCCCGGGCTTCAGCACTTGGGCGATGATGTACGGTCCTTCCCACGGCGGGGTCAGCTTGTGGCGATCCTTGTTGCTCTACGCCAGCCTCAACACCAGGTCGCCTACCTTCAAGTCTCGGCTTCGGATGCGCCGGGCCTGATAGCATCGTAGGGTTTGCTGGTATTTAGTCGAGTGCAGCAGCGCGACGTCTCGGGCTTCCTCCAGTTGGTCGAGGGCGTCCTCTCGGGTGGTGCGGTTACTTTGTTTATTATAGGCCTGTAGCCTTGGGGAACCATATTCCAAGTCAGTGGGGAGGATGGCCTCGGCCCCATTGACTAGGAAGAAAGGCGTGAACCCCGTGGCTCAGCTTGGAGTGTTCCTTAGGCTCCAGATGACCGATGGGAGTTCGGCGAGCCATTTCTTGCCAAACTTTTTCAACCGGTTATAAATTCTTGGCTTGAGGCCTTGTAGGATCATGCCGTTGGCACGCTCTACTTGGCCATTAGTCCTTGGGTGTCCTATGGCTGACCAGTCCACACGGATGTGGTGGTCGTCGCAGAACGTCAAGAATTTCTTGCCGGTGAACTGTGTCCCGTTGTCGGTGATGATGGTGTTAGGAACCCCAAACCTATGGATAATGTTAGTGAAGAACAACACTGCTTGCTCGGACTTGATTCGATTGATCGGACGAGCCTCGATCCACTTGGAGAACTTGTCGATTGATACCAATAGATGGGTGTAGCCCTCGGGGGCCTTTTGCAGAGGCCCAACCATGTCGAGCCCCCACACGGTGAACGGCCATGTAATGGGGATGGTTTGGAGGGCCAAGGCCAGGAGATGTGTCTACCGGGCATAGTACTGGCATCCTTCATAGGAGCGTACTAGCTTGGTGGCATCGGCGACCGCCGTCGGCCAGTAGAACCCTTAGCGGAAAGTGTTTCCCATGAGCGTCCGAGGCGCCGCATGGTGCCCGCAGGCCCCTGCGTGCAAGTCCCAAAGCAGGGCTCGTCCTGTCGCGGCGGTGATGCATCGTTGGAGGACACCGGAGGGACTTCGCCTGTACAATGCGTCGTTGTACATTCTGGCTAGCGTGATTGAAGATTAGGGGACAATTGTCCCCTTCGTCGTCGTTGATGTGGTGGTGCACGTCGCGAGCCCATCGCCGCGCTCCTCCGCCGTCACCGTGGCCCTGCTGCTCCTGCTCGAGAGTGTTTTGGAGTTGTTGTAGAAGGAGCCGATCTTACTCAACCTTGGCCTAAAGCTCATGGAGCTGCTCCAAGTCCGGGCGTCGAAATTGTCCGAGGGCGAGGTTCTCGTTCCGTGCTGCCGGTGCGACAATGCGTGAAGGCATGGCATCGCCTGTTCCCTAATGAAGCGGAGTGCGGTTGCCTACCCCCTCGTCCTTGTCGCCCGTGCTTGGCATCCCAAGTCCGACGTGGAAGCACTCACGAGAGGGATCGTAAGTACCTTCACCGTCAGAATCAAAGTAGCCAAAGCAATAGTCACTTGCGGCCAAGAAGCGACGCATGGTTTCGTGGTCATGGAGGTCAGAGAAATCTGCTCCGGCCCATGCCTCGTCCTCCTCCGAGGAGTCGACGTGGGTGTGGGTCGACGCGGTGGTGTCGAAGTCAAAAGCGAAGCGCTAGTGGCGCTCCGAGAGATCCGCGTGAGCAGAAGCATAGGCGTAAGCATAAGAGGTGGCGACATTTCTCAACTCGAAGGGGTATGGAGATAGTGCCGTCGCCGGGCTCTGCTCCACCGGAGTTGGTTCCTTAGAGAGTGGTGGAGCGGAGCTTGATGTCGGGGCGTCGCCGGGTGCCACTGGCGTTTTTCCCTTATCCAGGCTCAGGCTAGACAGGTCCCCAACCAGGGACCTTGCGCCAACAGCTGGTCGTGGGATAGCGTCGGAGAGCGGCGAGTCGTCCTAGGTTCACGTGGCATCGAGGTGATCCTGCTCGTGTCGTGCCTGGCGAGCGCGGTGAGAGCGGCCGCCCGGGCGCCGCCTGCACCTGGGCTACCGGTGCGTGAAGTCGTCGTCGATAGGCGGGGTTTGGGGTGTGAGGAGTACCATGTCGTACTCGTGCCCTAGAGACATGAACTCTAGGTTCCCAAACTAGACCACCGTGCCGAGATGCAGTGGTCGTACGGGGTCTGCCATCTGAAACTTGTTGGGATGACGAAGCTGACACGTAGAGGCCCCTACCTGGCGCGCCAACTGTCGGTGTTTTGGACCGGGGGATCCTCAACCAACTAGTAAATTTGTACTGCATGTTCCCAATCCTGGATGGTGATGCAAAGAGACACAAGGCTTATACTGGTTCAGGCAATTGGTGCCCTACGTCCAGTCTGAGAGATCGATCTTGTATTCCTTGCACCGAAGTGCTTATAGTAGGGGGTTACAAGCTAGGTGAGAGAGGGAGCTAGTCCCAAGTCTCGGCGGGGAGTGATGTGGGCTGCTTGAGACGTTGCTCTCAGGCGGCAGGGAAGTGTGCGTATTACAGGGTGTTGTTCTTCGTGAGTCCCCGTCCCCCCTAGAAATGGCCCAAGTCCTTTCCTTTTATAGTTGAAGGGAGGATAGGGCAGTACATGTGCTAACTATACGGCATCGTGCGAACAGAGGCGGCGAGTCCGAGCCCTGTAGCCTGTTCCTGTGGCAGTGTGGTTGTCGGAGTGGTCCGTCCTTAGAGCGCTGGGGCGACATGCTGGTCACATCCGATCCTGTGCGTCATGGGAGCTCCAGTGCTGCCTCAGAGCGGGCGCGGTGGTCAGCGTGCGGATCGCTGTGGATTGACTGTGCGTGAGGCCGAGGCTCGGTTAGTGCCGAGGTAGAACAGTGGTGGGGGTCTTGGCAGACGTGAATCTCGAGATGGCCGAGGCCCTGACGTAGGGTGCCGAGGCTCGGAGGGAGCGGTCGTTCTGGTGCGCTGATTCGGAGGCGATGATGACCCGGGCCAGACTTCCCATGCCGCGTTGTCTTCGGGGGCGAGTATTGCGGGGCACAGTGTAGTGCGGGCGCTGATCGTGGGCACAACGCCAGAATACAGTGGCCGGTAATCCCCGCCGTGCCTTGTCTCAGCCGGTATGGCGTTGATGCGACTTCTCGTCGCGTCGGCCACTCCGTGGTGTCGAGCCGTCGTCCGGCTGAGATTGCGGGAGTGGTTGATGCATTAATGGGACGTGACATGCTGTCAAGAAGACCGGTCGAGGTGGGAGCGATGGGTTGTTGTCAAGCCAGCCTCGAGCGATACGGAGGATAGCAGTCTCATCCGAGGCTATATGCACGGGGCCTCGGGCGAGACGGAGATTGGGTTCCTTGCCGAGGCCTTCCGCGAGAGGCCTCGCGCGAGGCGGAGATTGCGTCAGGGCGCCGAGACCTCCCGTGAGAGGCCTGAGACGAGGCGGAGAGCCTGGTGGGCTCGGACGGGGCCGGTGATGAGCCCATGGCTTACCCTCTAGCTTTGTTGTTGATGGGATTTGAGTGACTCTTTTGGTGTACGCTCGGGGTACCCCGTTCTATGGTACCCGACAAAACTCTTGCAACATACGTGTATAGCTATTACAACATGTGTAACATCCCGATCTACTTTTGCAATATCCATATAAAAACACTTGCACCATAACTATAAACCATTGGAAACACTTGAAACACGCTTGCAACATGCGTTTTCCAGCGCAATGTCACCTTACCACTTGAGCGAATGGAGGCTCGTCGGCGCGTGGAGGTCATCGGTGTAGAGCTCGCCAGTAACTTGGAGTTGGGCGGTAGCACACAGAGGGCGGGTGGGGGCGGCGGCGGTGGCGCACAGAGGGTGGGTGGGGCGGCGATGATGACAACAACACAACGTAGATGGTGGGTGCGGACGGCAGCGGTGGCGGAAAGGATGGAAATGAAGGCAGTAGCGATGATGCAGAGGGCGAGTTGAGTAGTGACGGCAGCAGTAGGAGCAACATACTTACAGTGCCCGGCACAGGAGGAGCAACAACAGGTACGGAGGCACGCACGAGCACCAACAACTTGCGTGTGTAGAGCCTTGTGCTGGAGCAGGGGCAGCAACACGAGCAGGAATAGGATTGGATAGATAATGTGTGAGGAGCAAATATGTTGTGGGCAGAAACAAGCGGTAGGAACTTGTGGAGGTTACAGTGCCCCGTGTATGCCTGATTTTTTTAGAAACCGTGTAGAAGCGTCCGGGCATATATGTAAGGTAGTGTTTGGATGTAGATATTGGAGCCCAGACATTGGAATTGGAATCAGGTTTTCTCAATACTGTTGTTTGGATGCATATGGAATTGAGATTTGGCATTGAAGACCCAATTCCTTGGTATTGAACTATAACTGAAAGGGGCCTATCCTAATACAGAGCCCGACCCCTCCGTATTGAGTGGAATCGGACCTGACTGCCTCTTCACCGTGCGTGAGCGCACTCTTCTTCGTGGCCGGCGAGCGCCCTCTTCCCTTCGGCAGCGGGCCAGTGCCCTCTTCCCCGTTGGCAGCGGGCGAGCGGCGGCGTGAGTGGCCTCTTCCCCGTCGCCGGCGACCAGCGCCCCTCTTCCCCGTGGCTGGCGAGCTCCTCTTCCTCTTCCCCATGCCCGGGAGCTCCTCTTCCTCTTCTCCATGGCCGGCGGCGCGAGATCTGCTTCCTCTTCCCCCTGGATGACGGCGCGACGTCCTCTTCGTCTTCCCCATGGCCGATGACCTCCTCTTCCTCTTCTCCATAGACCGCAACGCGAGATCCGCTTTCTCTTCCCCATGGATGGCACCGCAGCCTCCTCTTCCTCTCCCCTATGGCCGGCAGTGTGAGGTCCACCATGACCGGCGACGCGAGATCCGCCTGCCATGTTGGCCGGGGTCGAGGTCCCCTCGTCGTTGCCGGGGTCAAGCTCCCCCATGGCTGCAGTTGAGCTCCCCTTCGATGGCTCAACATTTCAATTCCATTCTTTTGCATCCAAACAGAAAAACGGTATTGAGCTACTTGCTAGGATTCCAAAAGCCAATTCAATGGTCATCCAAACAATAGTATTCGAATTACAGCCATTTCAATACCATGGTTGCTTTGGTATTGAACCCAATTCAATTTCAGCTCCTCCAATATCTACATCCAAACGGAGACCCTAAGGGATAAGCTATGGGTCAGTCCCTACGCCTAGCTAGAGCGTTCGGACGGACGGACATTCGCGGTGGAGCATTAACGTGAAAGGAAACCAAACCCAATCTGCTTGCAACGACACTGGTCCATTCGAAAGACCTTTTTTTCCCCCTCTTTGCATCTAGGTGAGTGGCAAAAGGGCCGGCCCAATAACACGTTTGGTTGCAGACTTGTAGCAGCAAGGAAACCAGAGCTGTCTCCAGCAGGCAACAGGGAGGAAATCTATACAAGTACTGGAACTCGTGGCCGTCGCCGTCGTGTTCACAAAAGCCGGCGCCTTTTGCTCCCCCATCTCACTCCCCGTCCACCTCCAACCTCCCAAGGCGAAGCCGCGGCGGCGGCGGGAGGACAAGAAGCGGTCTCGTCCCCCCCCCCCCCCCCCCCCCCCCCCCCCCCCCCCCCCCCCCCCCCCCTCGCTTCGCGCGTACCCCACTTCAGTTCAGTCCTCCCGCGGGTGGTGCCGTCGACGGCGCCGACATTGTACTTCTGCTGCGCAGGTGAGTTGCCGTCCTGGAGATCTCTCTTCCTCGTCAGTTTCTTCACTTGGTGGCTCGCTGGGTGTCCGATCCGTGGTCCGAGATCCGTCCGGTTTTTTGGGTTTTAGATCCGTCCTGGGCGCTGCATTGACCGCCGCCGGTAACAGTAACCTTTCCGGCGGCGGCTTGGAGATTCTGGGTACATTTAGACCTAGTAGAGGGTGAAGTTATCTCTCATACTAAAATCTTCTGGACAATGCTGGCTCTTGCAATCCAAGCTCTTTAATCTTGGAGCTGGGCCGTTGTCTACTTTGGTTCAGTATGCTTCGTCCTTCGAGGAACAAATCTGGGCTGTGCTTGTGCTGTTAATCTGTTATTATGTCTGATGTTCTTCAACTAGATTCGTGAGTAATTTCTTTTAGTTTACAGTGGGAGAAGGATCTGTCCAGTGTTTGCTGTCATTTATTAGAATGTCAACACTCAACACGCACACGCCAACTTTTGTTCATGGCATCTGTGCCTTCATTCATTACATATATGCCAGCCATATCTTGAGATGCTTGATTTCACCTTTTTCTCTGTGGCTCACTACCTTTTTCAACAATTATTAATTCAGTTGGGCATCACTAGCGTCTGCCTCAAATGCCCATCCTGCCTGCTTGAACAACTGATACTGTGATACAGCCATACAGGGATCGCTCGTGTCCCATTTTCAGTGTAATAAAGTGGTCAGCCATCAGTGGTTTGGTAAGCCCCAGGCAGCACACGTTTTTTTCTTGGATTCCTGTGGGATGCCCTACTCGTGGTTCTTAGCTGTGGTTATGTTTGGATTCTTTCTCAACTTGATCAGACAACAGAGTCAAATTGCACGAGAATACATGATGACAGAAAGCATGTGCCATGTGCTCTTGTCTGTGAAGCTGGTTGTTTGGATTTTCTCTAGATATTTTGTGTGCAGTGTGGACAGGCCAGATTGTGAGTGCTAGATCGTCTGTTTTTTCTGATCCGTGGTGCTCTGGCACACCTTGAGATATAGGCCTAAATGGCACCACAGAACATGGTTCTGGCCTTTTGGGGTCCCAGATCCTGATAGAATAGTAATGCCAGTTGCCAGGGGTTATGATCCACATGCAGTAGCAGCCCGAGAACATTACTAAACTAGTTTAGTATTGGGCACACTATGACCTTTCTGGGTCCAAATCATGACATCGATGTGGAAGTAGTATGATTGTCTGGAATCACTTGGGGGGTCAATTGCATTGCCATATTTGGACATAGTGCCCACTGCCACCGCTCACTAGTTTCACACATATTTCCATTTGCCAGGTTCTTGGGCAGTTGGGCTCAAACATATTTCCTGTAACCTTTGTGTCTCAAAGTTCTTGAATTTTGAATACAACACTCTTATGCTATAAATTTTTATTATTACAGCCATCACTTTTCAGAGAAAATGGTTGCAGCAGCCTTTACAGTGGATTTGGACAAGCCTCTAGTATTCCAGGTAGCATAACTCTACCTTTCTTCAAGTTTTATTTAATTTGAAATTTGATCATTTCTATGTCTTGCAGTGTAACATCACTGAAGAGCATACTTTATTTTCCAATCCTGTCTTTATACACATGCACACACATACATGTTCTTTTGATGTACCAGCAGAACATCTTATATATCAAAACTTCGTTATACAGATGGTTTCCAATGAAATAGATAATCTCTAGTCAGCTGCCTAGAGTACATATGACCAAAAGTCCGGTTGTTAAAAATAATTACTGGCTATTAGTTTCTGGTGTCTATTTCTATTTCTCATGTAGATTTTGCCATTATTTACATGTCTGAGAATGGCGAATCACTTTATTTTCACGAGGTCACTTACTGACTACTATGCACACCTTACAAAACGCAATTTTTTTATTGCTGATTTGATGCCTGGAAGCATATGAAATTTTTTAGGTTGGCCATCTAGAGGAGCAGTATCAGGAGTGGGTTCACCAGCCGATTGTTAGCAAGGAAGGGCCACGATTTTTTGAAAATGATATATTGGAGGTGAATATATTCGATTTGTTGCATTGCATAGCATTTGAAACCCTGAATACTGTGATCTGATGATTGGTTCATTGTTCAGTTCTTAACCCGCACGAAATGGTGGGCAGTTCCTCTTATCTGGTTGCCTGTTGTCTGTTGGTGCCTGAGTACTTCTATCCAGATGGGCAGTACAATTACAGATGTAGCTATGATGATTGTGTTTGGAATATTTCTGTGGACACTGATCGAATATGTGGTACACCGATTCTTGTTCCACATAAAAACCAAAAGTTACTGGTAACATATTCTTCTAATATGCTCAAGTCAAACTATATGAGTTGAGCATCTGTCTAATCACTGCCATTTGATATGTTGCAGGGGAAACACAGCGCATTATCTTCTTCATGGATGCCATCACAAGCATCCGATGGATGGACTTCGACTTGTCTTTCCACCAGCTGCCGCAGCTATTTTGTGCTTTCCGGTAAATAATCTTCCTTATGTGTTACGTACAAGGGTATGGGTATCTACTGTTGACAAATTTCAGATTTCCACAACACTAATGTTGAGATTACTTACTAGTTACTACATTTGTTCAATATTGCATCCTAATCCTTTTTCCTCAAGCTGGTTCAAGTGCCCTGTTTGTACATGAAAATCATAACGTTTTCATGCTAATCAGAATTTCCTTTAACTTTGTTAACTTTCAGTTGGACATCGATAATTTTTAATGCTTTTTTTTTTCTGAACTGTTCATATAGTTCTGGAACATGATCAAGCTATTTTCGACCCCGTCTACAACACCTGGCCTGTTTGGAGGTGGCCTGTTGGGTTACGTGATCTATGATTGCACACACTACTACCTGCATCATGGCCAGCCATCATCAGATCCTGCAAAATATCTCAAGGTTCTTTCTTCATTCTCATTTCTGAAGCTTATCCAACCAGTCATCTGTGTCATGTTACACTCAGACTACCCTTTGCTGTACCTCAGAAGTACCATCTCAACCATCACTTCAGAATTCAAACCAAAGGCTTTGGAATAACTTCGACCCTGTGGGATCATGTATTTGGCACGCTGCCTTCTACCAAAACTGTCAACAAGAGCATTTGATTTTGACTGGATCTTCTGCTTTGCAAAGCCTTATAGTGAGGTTAGGCTTGCTCGCATTGCCTGTGTCCACTTTCTTAGGCCAACTTTCCTGTTCCATCATGTAGATTTGCCTTTGGCAGTGTCTTCCTTTTTTTTTTTTCTAGCAGAGGACTTATAAATCATCAATTGCAGATTATTCATGATTGGTGGAGGTTTTGTTGGATAAATTGCTAGTCCAATGATTCTTTTCCGTGGACCAACTGTGATTGCGATCACCAGTTGCTGGCTCGCAGACGCGACTGAAGGTCTTGTCCGATCCATGGTCCTTCCAAGAGCAGTTTCGTTTCAAGTCAAGTCCATCAGCGGTCGTTCAGATTATGTTAGTGCCAGCTGTTAGATCAGCATGTATGTACAGAGTTCTCTTCACTAATACCGTAGCCTCTGCAATGGGCTGTTGGTAGCCTATGTCTGCATAATTTTTGCTACAAGTAATTTCTTGACAGGTTGAACTTTCCCCATTATATTTATATTTTAGTATATAGAAGTCAAGTTTTGTCATGTGAATATGGGCGGCCTACTATTATAGCCACCTGTTCTGTTCCCAATTTCTGACCTGAAGACAGCAGGGATGTTTCGCCATACATTGGGATTATGTGTGTGATCTTATTTGACTTAAAATTTCTGGAAGTGCATCTCGGTTCATCAGTTTGGTTCTACATCTTGAATGACCATGCATTTGAGTGGCCGTTGGTAGCTACAGCTTCAGATTTTACCCTCAAACAAACTCTACTTTCGTTGCCTAAATGATTTTTTTTTTCAAACTTCACAAAGTTTGGAACCAACTTTTTCAGACGACCCCTTGAAAAATCCATGGATTTGGCCTCTACATAAAATCCATGGATTTGGCCTCTACATTTATGTTCTTTGTGCAAATCTGGATTTCTTTGAGTAGATACGAAAGCAACGCTTTTGTAGATCTGGTTTTGGTAGTGTTTTTTTTTTCAGATCTTGAGCTGATGTAGCTTTCTCAAACAGGCTACAAATGCACGGTACTTAAAAAAAAATCAAACATTGTTCCACCCTGAACTGAAAAATCGCTCAGAAAAGAGAAACACAAAGAAACAAATAAATAAATTGGAGATAACAAAAAAGGTAAATAAGTTTATTGGAGATGCGAGGAGTTGAACCCCGTACCTTTAATCATGCATATATTAACGCTCTACCAATTGAGCTACATCCCCAACATTCATTTAGTTTTTCAATGTAATTCTTTTCATTTGACCTTAGACCATATTCGAAAAAGTGTAGTGCATACGAATGCAGGGCTTTTAATTTCACTGGTACAAAATCTTTCTTTCGCTACCACCGATTAGATAAGTAGCTTACAGGTCCGATAATGATTAGACCTGGTGTCCGTTCGTCTGGATAGACCAACTCATTCGCCGCATCATGCGCCGCATGCCTCCGCCCCACTCAGCCTCAGCTCCTCCTTCCACCAGATCTACGGTGCAGGGAGAGATCTGGTGGTGGTAGGGGCTGCAGCGCCGGCTGTTGGGGCTGCGTGTCTTGAATCATGCGAGGAGTTGAACCCCGTACCTTGAATCATGCGTATTTTCACGCTCTACCAATTGAGCTACATCCTCAACCTTTGTTTCATTTATAAATATAATTAATTTTCATTATTTTACTTGTACCGGTAAATCTCACCGTATAACCGATAATGCAAAAGGTGACTTCACTCGAATATGGCTTTGACCGGTACAAAATCCTTCCATCATGTTGGACGGCTGGTTTTATATCCAAACACTGGTGTAAAATTGGAGCCCACAAATCTTCCAGATTGATCTGAAAAACCTTGTTTGGATGGACTGTAAAATAAAAACGCTCACACCGGTAATTAGCCCTTACATCTAGATAAAAATAATCATCACCTTAGCCCACACTAAAAACACGAAGGATGTCGGTCTCATCCTCCGCTCCTCAAGTCGTCGTTGTCCGCACACCACGGCGCTTCAGGTCTCTGTCATGGCGAGCTCTCCCTCCCTCCACCCTCCGTTCTCCTTCTCGTGCCTCTGCTAGATCCCGATTCCATCCCTCCATTCTTGGCGCCGATGCAATTTTGGTCTTGATCTGTGCTGCTCGATGCTTTAATTTACACAACTGCCATCCTGGATTGACATCGAGCCGTGCAAAGGGCAACAAGGATGAAAAGGATGGCATGGCCTCGGTGGAGCTTGCAGTTTGCAACACAGGCGATGAGAAATATCGGCATATCAACACATCTGGAACATCAAAACTTTGATTCGATTTGGTTCAAGACGCGGGGAGTTGAACATTGTAATGCATTTTGAGATAAAAAAGAGTAAATAAAATTATTTTGGACCGTTATTGAGAGAAAAAAGAGAGAAAATAAAAAGAAATTTCTATGCATCAGCACAGCTGGAACATCAAAACTTCGATTCGATTTAGTTGAAGACGCGAGGAGTTGAACCTCGTTAGGCATTCTAAGAGAAAAAAGAGTAAATACAGAGAGGATAAAAAAGTAAAAAAAGATTTTGGACTGTTATGAATTATTAGAGAAAAAAGAGTAAATAATTTTTTTTTGGAGATGCGAGGAGTTGAACCCTGTACCTTGAATCATGCGTATTTTCACGCTCTACCAATTGAGCTACATCCCCAACGTTTGTTTCATTTATGAATATAATTAATTTTAATTATTTTACTTGTACCGGTAAATCTCACCATATAACCGATAATGCAAAAAGTGACTTCATTCGAATATGGCTTTGACCGGTACAAAATCTGTAACACCCAAAAAATTGACTTGTTTAAAAATTACTAAAAATTTTGAATTTTAAATATTGCCTAAGAGATAGCATATATAACCAACCTAGATAATTTTTACAAATAAATTAACATAGGAACATAAGAATTCATGTGTGAAACTTTGTGTGTGAATGATTGCTTGACTTGTTGAACTAATGGTGGTACATTTTTGCACACTCATGCATTCAAATTTGAATTTAAAACCATTTAAACATATGCATATTTGAGCTGGGAAAAAGAAAAAGGAAATGGAAATGGATAAAGCCACTTGGGATCAATCTCTCTCCTCTCTCCCTCTCGGCCCACCGCAGCAGCCCAACCCCTTCCCCTCTTCCTTCCCTTCTCCCGCGCGAGCCGGCCCAGCAACGCCGCAGCGGCCGTGGCCCAGCGCCCGGCACAGCTCGCCCACACCCTTCCCTTCTCCCCCCTTCCTCCCGCGGACGCCTAGGCCCCGCCCGTCAGCTCCGTCGTCAACCTCGCTGCCGGCATCCGTACGCGACGAAGTCCGCGCATCAACGCCCGCCAGCGCCACCCCGGTGCCAGCGAATGTCAACGGCGACACGACTGGACCCACGGCGCCCCTCCTTTCTCCTCCTCTCCTCTCTTCCCCCTCATTGTGAGCTCGTCAACGCCAGCTCCATGGTCGCTTCCACGCCGAGCGACCGGAGTTGCCGCCAAGGCACCTCACCGTGTGCATGGGCAAGCTCCAGCCATGGCGATGTGACCCGACGAGGTCAACAGTGCGCCTGCGTGGTGGATAAGCACAACATGAAAAATATCTCGTAGCCGGGACACCGGCCTATAAATAGGCCCGGCTGGCGACGCTCTCGCCTCGCCCTCTCCACCATCTGCTATGCCGAGGGCGGGAACACATGCGGGAGGTAATCGGACTTTGTCCAAAAATATAAAAATAATTTTTAAAAAGTATCCAGAAATATATATCCCAACTCAAATCACTTCTCAGTCTTCTCTGTTTGTCCTGCCATTTTTCAATGTACATAATTAGACACCTTAGAAGGAGCTAACCACATATTTTCTGATAATTCGTCGCCTAAGGACCAACATAATTTCAAACATAAAAGGATATTGATTTATTTTAATAGCACCTCGTAGGCGATGTTATCTAGAGAACAAGCCCAGTGAACTTTCTAGCAGCTAAGTCAATTCATTTCAAAGCTCATAAAAGGGAAACTCCACTTATAACCTTTCTGCTTCATGACAATATTGTCAACAGATGATACATACCACGATTTCCTTGGATTTTTTTGACTCCACGCCGATGTTCTCCAGACTTGGGGAAATACTGCTTTAACTCCAGTGCGCTCGTGAATTCAGTTGACTCTCAAGTCAACTGTCTGGTTCATGTTCTGCAATGGCAACTCTGTCTACATTACCTGGACTATACTATATGATGCTTTGAAAAATATTTTAATGAAGGCATCTAATAGCAATGCAACGCTTGCCTAGTCCCCACTATTGGTAGAGTTCACTTTTGGCACAAACATTTTATGGGTTTCTGTTAGAAGAAGGTCAATCTGCACAATTGCAGTTTTGGTCTCTGTATACTTTGCTTTTTTTTTTTGCTTTATGCATACTGTGATGAACTATACAACTTTACATACATTATGGTTTTTCCTTATGCAGTCAGTTAAGATACAAACTCATGATGTTCTGATGGAGGAATGGAGGATGCTCAAGTGTGGGTGGAGAAGGAGAAGGGGACATGGTTCTGGTTTGCGTTGCTGATATGTACAAAGTAGGGTCATGTGGCTGCGGGATGTACTGCTGTGTCATTTTGTGATAACCATGAGCAGTGGAGGACATAAGAGTGGTAACAAAAGCTCGTGGTGCATCACAGCCATTGTGGGATTGATCATAAACAATACAAAAAAATCAACAACAAGCATAAGGTCGAGCACAAGAGAATAAAAAATTCAACAAATCCTCCTATCCATGACAAATCTCCATCCTCTACCGCCCCAATGGGCGGCAGCCTCCTCATCCACACACCTACCTTTGTCACGGCTCCACACCTGGGACAGCCCAAGGAAGCACAATAGCAGAAGAAGAGTACCAGAGCCCGCCGCAAGAGCGTCAAGGTCCACGACCCACAATGGGCTTGTAATCGATGTGAGGCCCAACGAGAGGAGTAGAAAGGGGAGTGAAACATCCAAACTTGTAACAGAATTCTAAACCCTATCACACTCATCCGGGACCTCGTTGGCCCGTGGCTACCACCTCCAGCGTTGAGTTCGTGAGCGAATCTTGTTAGTGATTGGAGGTCGCTAACATACATGGTATCAGAACCCGTCAAAACCTAGGCGCCGACGAGCTCTGGAGTCCGCATCGGCAACTCACAAGCACTTCACTCGTCTGCAATGAGCACGGGGAGCGATGGACCATGTCGTAGCCAAGACGTTCGACAAAATACTCAAGAGGTTCGAGGAGTTCGACACGCGCTCCGCTGAGCGCTGAGAGCGCTGGGAGAAGCGTTTTGAGGATGCCACCGCCGCCCTCCAGGAGTGCGAGGATGCCATCGGCGGCCGCCTCGCCGCCTTTGAAGATTTCACCTCCACCTAGTACACCGCCACCATCATCGCCGACAACTAGGGCTCCCACTTTGACTCACGTGTCACCCAGCTAGAGCAACGCATGGTCTATGTCGAGCTCATCCGGGTGGCTGAGATCTGCAACGAATGCGATGACCGAGTGGCGGCGCTGGAGGAAGTTGTGGGGGAGCTTGGATGTTGGCGCCCGAATGTTGATGGCCACCTTGACGACATCCGCTTCGAGCTCCGTCGCATCTCCAAGTCTCCCGTGCGCCCTTCTTAGCACCCACCTCTGATGGCGCGTCAGGAGTTGGCTGTCGCACACCCTCTTGCCGGAGCCATGGTCGACTAGCCTAGCGGGCACCGCGTTGCCATGACTACACAGGGGCCGTACACATGGTTTGATCACGGCCATAGTTCCGTCCCTGACCAATGGTATGTTTTCCCCTCCCAATTTCGGTACTCTTGTTCCTTCTTCTCAATTCCATCCTCATCCTCCGCCCCATCCACCAAATCTTTGTGGCAGAACCGCCTAATCTAATACCCTTCCAAGAGTACTTGTCTTCCATTAGACACTAAGTACCCAAGAGAGTGCACTAAATCATGCTGTTCCGTCGAGCACACCCCAAGGGAGAACTCAAAAATCCATATTTTTCCATCAGGATCATAAATGAGAGAATAAAGCTTACAACATTCTTAACCATTTCTTACATCACTTTATTACAACATTAGAGTACTTAAATAAGTTGAATGCAATAGCAAAATTAAGACAATTTTACATGTAAAAGAGTTTATACATTTTAGGTTTACATTTTTATCTTGCAGCGGAGAACAACATATGATCAGAATTACAGCAGAAATAAAGATTAATGGTGAATCATAAAACTTTTCTTCTAAAAACTTTTAGTAAGGGTTATAAATAAACATTAGTGTGAAAGAAATCCTCTCTGAGCCCACCAGAAGGTTTCCACACACATAAGTCATCTACCATCCATCGGTCACCTGCAGTAGGGGGAATAAAACCCTGAGTACTCGATTGTACTCAGCAAGACTTACCCGACAGGAGAAAAATAAAAGACTCCAAGGATATGCAAGGCTTATTTGGCTTGTGGGTTATTGCATATGTGGAAGCATTACTAAACATGCATCCTTATATTAACTTTTTATTAGCAGTCATCATTAGTTCATTAACTATCCATTCTATGTAAGCACCTATGCTACTTTCAAGCAGGTGGTAAGCGATCAGAACCATTTTATTACCTTTCAAGTTCCAGTTCTTACTACGATGCTAGACCATAGCCAAGTCGGTACCATCTCATAGAAACGGCGATTCGCGAATCAATGTATCCCAGCTAGGTACCCTAAAACATACGCTTCGTTTGTACCCCAGGCACAAATGAGACCAACCCATTTCACTCCTGTCGAGGGGTCAAGGTCCCCGTCCAAACTTGGACTCCAAGCCCTCACTCTTGAGACCCGGTCTCAGCATGGTGCTTAGACCTCCATCTTTCTCCGCCTCCAATCAGTCGGTCCAAAAAGAGCCGGAACCCACGATAAGAGCGCAACGAGCCTTCCTGCTCCCATAAGCATGTATGTGCTCAGGATAATAAGTCTGTGACCTGACTACTATCCACAACAACAGACGGTCTTCAATCGACATAGGCAGAACAAGTGCAATCCGAGCCTCGCTCGAATGCCTAACCAAGTCCAGATCCAAAGTACCATTCCGTCCGGTCTCCAATTATCCTCCATATATATTCCATGTGATAGTAATATAATAACAACAATAATATCTTTTCCATCTCTCATGAGTGACAGGTAATCACTCGACTTCTACCGGATCCTATAGCATCACAATCTACATGATCCTGACATACTAGTAGGACTCATAGGATAAGGATATATATATATATATATGTAAGTGGTTTTTATTCAACTCCTTAAAACTTAATGCACAAGTATAAAATAAAGTGCAGAATAATCGGGGTTATGCACTGGGGCTTGCCTGGGTAAGATATAACCAAAAGTTAGCACTCCATCGTAGGAACACAATCATCAAGACACCATCTTTTCTGCTACTCCAGATGACTCCACGATCCATCGTTATCCCTATTATGATATACGTGGATGCAACGCAGAGACGTAATTAATCAACGACAATCACAACTCTTAAAAGACGATTACGCCTCTCAAGCTACGAGATAACTCTAATGACTAACGTACTAGGCCACGTACTAGGCCACGTATCCATGTTGTCGAATAAACCGTTATTTCCCAACAAGTTTTTTACTATACAAACCCAAGGTGTTTCTTTTTCCATTTCATGGATTTAATATATATTCGAACTAGGACTCATTAGCTATCTTAGCACACTAACTATTCTGGAGCTACAAAAATTACAGTGAGCACCTAATAATATTAGAAATTTACCGTGAAATTTTTAGTGCCAACACTATCACCAATTTATCATAAAAATTCCTATAAGTTTCTATCTTAACAATATTAAGCATCTTAATTTAATAAAAGAACTCCTAAAAATATTATAAAACTATGTGAACAAGATATACTAGCAGATAGATCACGATTTTAGAAACCTAACAAAATTAGTTTCACAATTTTTGGTCTACTACACAAATTTATATTGAATTTACAAGTTTACCTCAGAAACTAAATTAGAAAATGCTTTAGGAAAAGAAAAGGTCCGGTGGCTATCAATTCGGCCCAGCGGCCTAGCGCGGTTGCGTGCTTGTCGCGACGGCCCAACGCAGCCCAAGGCCGAGGGAGCTCGCGCGCGACGGTGGCTTTGCAGAAAAGACCCCGAGCTGTTAGATAATAACATGACTACTATACGCACTATTCCTACCAACAACGGTTTTGCAAACAAACCCTCGAATGTTTCCACCTTTACCTCGGGGAGGTCCTTGGGGATCCCTGATGTGACCACGCCAGCGTCGACCACCTCAGCGACCTCTCCGACCACCTCGGCGACCTCTTCGACCACCTCGGTGACCTCTCCGACCACCTCACCAGCTGATACACCACTCCAAGTCCCTATTGGACCAATCAACCATAGCCGCGCCCGAAAGATACAGCAAGAGGTGCACGCGCTACTTTGTGAATTTCAATTAAACATTGATGATAATTTCGAGCTACCTAAGTCGTGCATGTTGTTATTACTCAGGTTCTCCGAGAAGGAAGACAAGGATACATCAGGGATGGATCAGAGAGAAGAGCTACGTTCGAGTCAATCTAGCATGACAGAACCATCTAGAAGAAACAATCATATCTTTTGTCTCCCAAAGGCTATGAAGGAAGGAGTTATGACCAAAACATTAAAGACTGCACCGAAGCCCAGAAGACGCGTGGAAACTGAAGACCACCTCGTGAATGCTCTAGGCCGTTGACCTTCCACCTCCCAACCTGGCTTCTTCAGTTCACATCTATCTTAGAGACTTTTCATAGTATAAATATTACCTCTAGGCTACTAGAAAAGGACCTTTGGATGATTTGATAATTCTAGTGATATTGCAACCGAGCTGCCGAGTGATTACTCAAACCCTTGTTCTTCCTTGTTCTTTCTGGACTTGTGAAGAGATTCCTCTGGAATCCACTAGTTCGTGCTTTGTGGGTTCTAGTACGGCTGCCTCGCCTTGTGTGGATTAGCTCCGGTTGTGGTTCTGTGGTCGTTCGGAGATCGAGTCGAAGTCTTCGTGGTCTCGGTGTCTCTCTCCCCGTCGCTTGGTCGCATCCAACCTTGGTCAAGTATAAAGCTAGTTACTCCACTGTTCTTCAGCAAGTTATCTTTTTATCCCCGCTGCCTTGTTGCAAGTTATCTTGAACGTGACCTACTGTCGTGAAGATCGGACCAACCCCCGTACTGAAATAGTTCAGTACCTATCATCTGGTATCAGAGCTTCGGATTGACACGGTAGGTCTTGCCGTCATCCACATCGTTATCCTTGTTTAATCTACTTCATATATTTGTGTTTATTCATATCCTATAGTCCAAAGCCACACAAAAAAAACCTATAACCATTTCGTGGTACTGTTACGTTGTGTTTTGTGTTCATCAAGTTGCTAGTCACCACCGTTTATATAAAAATTGAGTTGTGTCGTTTGTTACCGCTGTCGGTGTTATAAAAAAAATAGATCAAAAAAAAGGAAGAAAGAAAGATTAGTTTCAAAAAAAAAGAGAGAGAAGTGAAAAGAATTTGAAGGATCTGTGTTGCGGTGTATTGCTGAAAATTTCAGTTTACATATTTGAGTTGGTGGTGACCTTGTTAGCAGCAATGTCGTATCTTTGAGCACATCAAACCACTCGGTTGGCAGTACCATAGCCCTCCTTGATAGCCACCTATAGCTCCACCAAAAACCTAAACCGGGACGTTCGATTCGTAATCCTTACGACCTCTCTACCACCTCCGTTGAAGCTGCCACACCAGCACTGTCACGGTCCTTGAGATCAGGAAAGAACTTGGGTAAGTAAAAGGTGAGATCGAGTGTTTTCACAAATTTACCTATTCCACCTTTTTCTTGCAACTAGTCTAACATGGCAGGATCCAATTCGAGTATTCATGGTGGAAACCATGGAGATGGGGAGCCCCCTGTCTCACGGGCTGAGGTGCGCCACATGGCAAACTCGCTGGTGGAGGCGATGGAGAGGATGCTTGACGCTCGTCTTCCCACGGAGGGAGGTCGAGGACCACATCGTCGTCATGAAGAAAATCACCGGGAGGAGTCTGGTGATGAGAATTATGGTTTTGGCCATGGATTTGATCGCTTCGACGATGGCCATGGAGGACATGGTGGTGGTCATCATGCTGGTTTTGATAATCAGCGTGGTGGCCATCGTGCACATGGACGTCGTGTATGATTTGAAGATGAAGATGAGGTTCATGATGAGTATGAGGCGGGATTTGATGATAATGAAAATCCTTTTGGTCACCATGGGCGTTTTGGACAGCCACATGAACATCGTCGTGGTGCTGGTCCTAATGGGGAAAATCATCGTGGTCGTCGCAATAGATATGATACGGATAGCATTGCTCGTGTAAAGTTGAGTGTTCCAAAATTTTCAGGGAAAGAAAATGCTGATGCTTATCTTGAATGGGAGGAGCAATGTGATCAGATTTTTAGAGTGCATAATCTTTCTGATCAGACGCATGTCATCCTTGCTTCTGTTGAGTTTTCAGGTTACACTCTCACATGGTGGAACCAAGTTCAAGAAAATCAACGTGTGTTGGGACGTGATCATATCAACACATGGGCAGAGATGAAGAGAGTGATGAGAAGATGCTTTGTGCCATCAAGCTATCAGCGTGACCTCCACAATAGGCTACAAACATTGAGATAAGGATCAAAATCTGTTGATGACTATTTCAAGGAGATGGAGTTACTCTTGGTGAGATCTGGAATTAGAGAAGATGAAGAGTAAAAAATGGCAAGATTTTTGAATGGTCTCAATGAAGAAATTTCAGGTTTTGTTGAGATGTTTCCATATCATAATTTGCAAGACCTTGTTGATCAAGCTATGCGCACCGAGAGAAAAATTCAGCAAGAGGGACGAAGAAGGTCTTATGGGAGCCAATCAATTTCAGTCCCATGACGTCGACAGCAGTCCGGTACGTTTATTGGTGGGGGAAGATCACAAGGAGTTGCTACTAGGCCTTCTCCATCCATTGGTGCTGCAAAGACAATGGTTTCTACTGCTTTTTCACCTGCAATTCAGCAAGAATAGTGACGTCCTGCTGCAAGCACAGCAACCCCTTCTGTTGCATCAGCTGCTGCTTCTTCTTCCCATACCTGAGGCATTATTTGTCACAAGTGGCAAGGTCCAAGACATATTGCTGCTCAATGTCCTAGTTGAAGGACCATGATTATAAATGAGCAAGGTGAATGGGAATCTAAAAGCGAACCTGAGGAAGAAGCTCCAATATATGATGAAGAAATTATGCAAGATAAAGGTGATGAGATTCAACCTGATGATGGAGACAACAATTGCTTCATTTCTCACCGAGTGCTTAGTGTTACTGCTATCCAAGAAGAGAATAATCAGCGACACAATCTTTTTCATACCCGGGGCATGAACAAGGACAAGTTGTGTCAAATCATTGTTGACAATGGCAGCTGCAATAATATTGCAAGTCGAGAATTAGTTGAAAAATTAGGACTGAAACAGCGGTGCCACCCTTCTCCATACAAGATGCAATGGTTAAATGATCGTGGCGCGCTGCGTGTAGCAAATATTGTGACCGTTTCCTTCTCCATTGGGTGGTACAATGATCATGTGGAGTGTGATGTGGTTCCAATGGAAGCATGCCAATTGCTGTTAGGAAGACCTTGGTTGTATGACCGAGATGCTCAGATTTGCGGTCGTGCCAACAAGATTGTTCTCATGTACAAAGGAGAGTGCATCACTTTGCTTCCCTTGTCACCGAAGGAGATTGTGAGAGATGATCTGAAAAGAAAACAGCGAGAGAGCGAGAACCACCTATGAGTGACCCACAAAAATAGTGAGGGAGAGATTCCAAAGCCAAATAAAACACCACATCCTCAAAGAACCAAGACACCGGGAAAAGAGGATTTAGTTATGATGGCTAGGAAAGGGGATCTAAAGGAATTGAGTGAACCCAATGCCATGTTCTTCGTACTCCTGTACAAGGACACTCTTCTTTTTACTAACAACTTACCCTGTACTTTGCCAAGTGTTGTCTTTGATGTGTTACAGGAATATGAGGATGTCTTTCCAGATGAAGTGCCACCAGGACTACCACCTAAGAGAGGAATCGAACATCAAATTGATCTTGTGACCGGTGCTTCACTCCTAAACCGTGCTGCCTACCACGCCAACCCAGAAGAAACCAAGGAGATTTAGCGACAAGTGGAAGAATTGATGAGAAAAGGGTACGTACAAGAAAGTCTGTCACCTTGTGCTGTTCCTGTCCTTTTAGTGCCTAAGAAAGATGGGTCTTGGCGGATGTGTGTGGATTGCCGAGCAATAAATAACATTACCATAAGGTATAGACACCCCATCCCTTGGTTAGATGATATGCTTGATGAACTTAGTGGTGCTATCATATTCACTAAAATTGATTTAAGAAGTGGATACCACCAGATTCGCATGAGAGAAGGAGATGAATGGAAAACAGCCTTTAAAACAAAATTTGGGTTGTATGAATGGTTGGTAATGCCTTTCGGGTTAACCAATGCACCAAGTACATTTATGAGATTGATGAATCATGTGCTTAGAGCTTTTATTGGCCAATTTGTTGTCGTTTACTTTGATGACATCTTAATTTACAGCAAGTCTCTTGATGAACATGTTGAACATACCCAATGTGTGCTTGCTATCCTACATGAACAGAAATTGTATGCTAACCTTAAAAAGTGCACCTTTTGCACCGACAAGGTAGTCTTTCTTGGATTTATTGTTACAGGACAAGGAGTGGAGGTAGATGAAGAAAAGATCAAGGCTATACAGGACTGGGCACCTCCATAGAACGTGAGCTAAGTAAGAAGCTTCCTTGGACTTGCTGGTTTCTATCGGCGGTTCGTGAAGGATTTCAGCACTATTGCTGCACCAATCAATGAGCTGACAAAGAAAGAAGTGCTTTTCAAGTGGGGAGAAGCACAACAGAAGGCATTTGAAGAATTGAAGATGAAGTTAACAACAGCACCAGTCCTTGCACTCCCAAATTTTGGTAAGTCATTTGAAATAGAATGTGATGCAAGTGGAGTTGGGATTGGAGGTGTGCTCATGCAAGGACGAAGGCCAATTGCATACTTCAGTGAAAAGCTAAGTGGTCCAACTCTAAATTATTCAGTTTATGATAAAGAATTATATGCTCTTGTTTGGAGTCTGGAAACTTGGCAACATTACCTTTTTCCTAAAGAATTTGTGATACATTCAGATCATGAATCATTGAAACACCTTAAAGGACATCTGAAACTGAATAGAAGACATGCAAAATGGTGTGAATTCATTGAACCATTTCCCTATATTGTCAAGTACAAGAAAGGAAAAGAGAATGTTGTAGCAGATGCGTTGTCTCGACGTCACACTTTGTTAACCCAACTTGACACTAAGATTCTTGGATTAGAAAGCATAAAAGGTTTATATACAACTGATTCATATTTTGCTGAACCATATTCCAAGTGTCGAGATGGCAAAGGATGGAAAAACTTTCATGTGCATGATAGGTTTTTGTTTCGAGCTAACAAACTATGTATTCTAGATTGCTCTGTTCGAATTTTACTTGTGCAGGAAGCCCACGCAGGAGTACTCATGGGCCATTTTGGCGCCAAGAAGACAGAACAAGTCCACACCGACCACTTCTTTTGGCCAAAGATGAGAAGAGATGTGGAGAGACATGTTCTTCGCTGTGAATCATGCCACAAAGCTAAGTCTCGTGTGAATCCTCATGGATTATACACTCCTCTGCCTATCCCTAGTGTGCCTTGGGAAGATATCTCCATGGATTTTGTTCTTGGTTTACCTTGAACCAAGCGGGGAAGGGATTCCATCTTTGTTGTGGTTGATCGTTTTAGCAAAATGGCACATTTTATCACATGCCACAAGAGCGATGATGCTTCACATATCGCTGAATTGTTTTTCAAAGAAATTGTACGACTACATGGGGTGCCACAAACCATTGTTTCTGATCGTGACACCAAATTTTTGAGTTACTTTTAGAAAACTTTGTGGGGGAAACTTGGAACACGGTTGCTGTTCTCTACGATGTGTCATCCACAAACGGATGGACAAACTGAAGTTGGGTTAACGAGTTTGTCAAGAACCTTCATGATCGAGCTCGGACAAACATTAAAAAGATGACAAGGATGTATGAGAAGCACGCCAATAAAGGTCGAAGGAAGGTGTTATTTGAACCAGGAGACTTGGTTTGGGTGCATCTACGCAAGGACAGATTTCCTGAACAACGCAAAAGCAAGTTGCAAGCCCGAGCTGATGGTCCATTCAAAGTGCTACGCAAGATCAATGACAATGCTTATGAAATTGATCTGCCTAATACTTATGGTGTAAGTACCAGTTTTAATGTGGCCGACTTATCTCCATTCTTTGGATTGGAAGAGTCGAGGGCGACTCTTTTTCAAGGGGGGAGGATGATGTGACCACGCCAGCATCGACCACCTCGGCGACCTCTTTGACCACTTTGGCAACCTCTCCGACCACTTCAGCGACCTCTCCGACCACCTCAGCGACCTCTCCGACCACCTCGGCGACCTCTCCGACCACCTCGGCAACCTCTCCGACCACCTCGGTGACCTCTCCGACCACCTCACCAGCTGATACACCACTCCAAGTCCCTATTGGACCAATCACCCGTAGCCGCGCCCGAAAGATACAGTAAGAGGTGCACGCGCTACTTTGTGAATTTCAATTAAACATTGATGGTAATTTCGAGCTACCTAAGTTGTGCATGTTGTTATTACTCAAGTTCTCCGAGGAGGAAGACAAGGATACATCAAGGATGGATCAGAGAGAAGAGCTACGTTCGAGTCAATCCAGCATGACAGAACCATCCAGAAGAAACAGTCATATCTTTTGTCTCCCAAAGGCTATGAAGGAAGGAGTTATGACCAAAACATTAAAGACTGCACCGAAGCCCAGAAGACGCGTGGAAACTGAAGGCCACCTCGTGAATGCTCTAGGCCATTGACCTTCCTCCTCCCAACCTGGCTTCTTTAGTTCACATCTATCTTAGAGACTTTTCATAGTATAAATATTACCTCTAGGCTACTAGAAAAGGACCTTTGGATGATTTGATAATTCTAGTGATATTGCAGCTGAGCTGCCGAGTGATTACTCAAACCCTTGTTCTTCCTTGTTCTTACTGGACTTGTGAAGAGATTCCTCTGGAATCCACTAGTTCATGCTTTGCGGGTTCCAGTACGGCTGCCCCGCCTTGTGTGGATTAGCTCCAGTTGTAGTTCTGTGGTCGTTCAGAGATCGAGTCGAAGTCTTCGTGGTCTCGGTGTCTCTCTCCCTGTCGCTTGGTCGCATCCAACCTTGGTCAGGTATAAAGCTAGTTACTCCGCTATTCTTCAGTAAGTTACCTTTTTTATCCCCGCTGCCTTGTTGCAAGTTATCTTGAACGTGACCTACTGTCGTGAAGATCGGGCCAACCCCCGTACTGAAATAGTTCAGTACCTATCAATCCCCGCGCTCGCCGGCACGGCGGCCGATGGCATAGGGCGATTACGCCCGGCAATCTAGGCGTTCTACGATGGAAGTAAGGGGCCGACCACCATCTACTGCTAAACGTGCAAGGATGTTTGGCGGTTAGGGACTCAGAGGCACACTGGTGTGAACTGCAGTGGTGAGCGACTATCCGCGGCAGCAGCAGCGCGACTGTTTGGACGAGCCAGGGTAGCTAAAAGACTAACGAGTGAGCGACTGAGCATAACGAGCTTACAGCGAGCTTGTCTGAGGTGATGGCTTGGTCAGAGGCGACCCGAGTAGAGCTAGCCATGTGCGACCAAGCAAGGCAGCGGTGCTCTACGATGGACACCGACGCGTCACCCCACCGACGACGAGCACCCTGACCAAAATAGCGCGAGCACCGGATGGAGGGAGTCAAGGCGAACTCAGGGTTATGAACAGTTGAACTGTTACCACTCCTACGGGCCTTAGCCCCAACCCTCTGGTCACAGCGGCGCACATGACCAGCGGCGAGAAGAAACCGAAATTGACCACTGACAGACCAAGGTTGGGCTCGATGAGAATGCGACACCTAGCTAACTTCCTAAGCTACTCACCGGTATGAGGAATTGGACTAGGAGGCCTTGAGCTGGTGATTGGAAGAAGGAGGAACGGTGGCTCTATGCTCAGCGCGGTTGTGGGGAGGTCACACGAGTGACCTCGAGCGGATTAAGACAAGGCGGCCCTGATTGATGGCAGCAGTACGAGCATGCGTGCATGGATGACGAGACCAAGAGACTTGGCACGATGCTTTTGAATTGGAGCGGCCCTACTCAAACAGGGATCTCCCATGGCGGCTAGCGAGTCAGGGCGAGGAGAGAGGCGTCACCGTCACCCTGTGACTGGGGTCAGCTGACTCAAGGCGGTGGCGGCACAGCTCGCGGTAGTTGAATCGCAGGGCAGGGCGACTGCCACGTAGACACAACAACAATGGCTGTGGCCACAGCCCGGCCCCGCATGCGGCTCAACGGTCAAGATGGCGCACGCTCACGGCAACAACAGACGCATGTGATAACCGCACCGTGATGGCGCCTCGTAGCGCGTCCGCGCAGCGGCTACACTGGCGTAGCGCAGTGGTAGCACTTCGGCACAGCGCAGTGGTGCCGCGCAGCGCTCGTGTGCACGTGAGCCAAGGCACGGCTCGGCCGGCCCGACACAATGTGGCCACGACCGGCTGCCACCGGCAAGGTCACGCGCGGTGTGCACGTGCAACAGTGCGAGCACCCCTGCGCGATGCCGCACTCCCAAGCACGGTGACCGCACACACCGGACCAGCCAGCCCGAGGTGAGGCCGTGCATGAATTTTAAAGCGTAAAAACCAACCGATTAGAGCTCGGTTGAGATTAAAACACGAGTTCAAGATCCTAATAGGTACTTAGGGCTTCTCGTCCAAGCAACGAGCACGGCCGGAGAGTGAGCATCGAGGGAGATAGATAGGTGCCAACATGGGTTCGTCACACTAAGCGCTGGTTCATGAACGGAGCGCCAACACCTGATCATAGCGTGTTCTTAGGATGTTAGGGCAATTTTTGTGACGCCACAACAACTACAACTCATCCGTGAACTAAAGCACTCACTTAGAGGAAACCAACAAAACAAAATCGTGGAGCTAGTGCTTAAGTATTTTAGTTAAAATGTAAACACCAAGATGACATTGTCTTCTTTCTTCTAGTCTTAGAAGGTCCAGAGCTCGGCTTGCACTAACATCCATTAACACCTTTGCCACAATTTTTAATTTGTCTAAACCTTATTAACTTCAACCAACAAGTGTTTGACGCAATAGTCCATACTTCATACTAACGCATCAGAGCAAAACATTTAAGCACCTTTTAACTATTTTGCTCAATATAACTCACCAAAAATGACGTTCGTAACCTAAGTTCAATTTCTTGTCGATTCAACGGAAAGTTCTAGTTTAAATTTAGGATTCGATTTTTGAGCTCTCAAGAACACTAGTTAACAACATTTGTTTTAAAAAAATTAAAGTTACATTTTCAACTACACCACTTGCTCATCATCTTTACTTAAGTACTACACACAAGTTATATTTTATTTTTGTTTATATAAATTGTTTTTCCTTGAGCTTAACCTAGGTACTAAGTAAACTCGTAACAAAGTTATATTTTATTTTTGTTTATATAAATTGTTTTTCCTTGAGCTTAACCTAGGTACTAAGTAAACTCGTAACACTAGAGGTGTTACATTCTTCCACCACAGCTACCACCCAATCCTCCACCTCCCCATCCAGCACAACCAAATTTGTTTCCCACTCTGCCCACCCACCCGCCCTTGGCCGTCTGCCCAAAATGCACTTTCTTAATTTCGACAGCGATGATCCTCGGAACTAGATGACTTGTGCTCACAACTACTTCGACCTCTATGCCGTTGACCTCTCCATGTGGGTTAAGTGCTCCACCATGCAGTTAACTGGTGCCGCCCATCGATGGCTCCAATCAGTCGAACGTCAACTTGTTGGTCTGGACTGGCCGTTCTTCTGTTGCTTGATTCATGAGCGCTTCTACCATGATCAACACGAACTCCTTCTCCACCAGTTGTTCCACATCAAACAAACTACTACTGTTCAAGACTATGTTGATCGATTTGTCGCCTTGATCGAGCAACTTTCTTCCTATGCACCCAACCCAGATCACCTCTCATACACCACCCGGTTCATTGATGGGCTCCATGACGATATTCGAGCAATTATTCTTGTTCAGCGTCCTCCAGATTTGGATGCTGCGTGCACTTTGGCTCTCTTGCAGGAGGAAGTTGTCTAGCCGAGACGCCGCCATGAAGTCTGCAAGTCTGACGGATTTCCATTCATCAAGTAACCGGTGACTAAAGGGGCACTGCCGCTGCCCCCTCCTCCAGTCCGTGCTGGCGCTCAAGTTCCTGTCGATGACAAGAAGCCTCTAGAGGAACAGCGCTTCCCGCCCAAGCCACCAAGCATGGAAGACAAATTTCAGACGTTACACTCGTACCGCAAGGCTCGGGGACTTTGTATCCGCTGTGGTGAGCGCTGGCAGCCTGGACACAAATGTGCCCCTGTCATTTAGTTGCACACTCTCCAGGAAGTATGGAACCTATGTCAAGATGCTTTCGACGTGCCTGATTGTGAAGCCGGTCCCGAGACTGCTGAAGAAGCCCCGGCGGCACAGCTCTTCCTGCTTTTGTCAGCTGCCGCTGCATCTGGCCGCCCAGCAGCTCGAACTATGCAATTCAGAGGATCTATTGAGGGTCAGGATATACTCATACTGGTGGATTCTGGGAGCAGCCATTCCTTTATCAACAGATCAGTCGCCAGTCGTTCAGGTGTTCGCCAGCTGCCTTCAACTGAGTACGTTCAGGTTGCGGATGGCAATTCGGTCCCCTGTCTTCAGGAGATCCCGACGACAGTTTGGTCAGTTCAGGGCTACGAATTCCACTCCACTCTGAAGGTCCTGCCCCTGGGCTCTTAGACTAACTCCAACGAAGAGACCCAGATACAACACCCATTCGGAGTTATAGGTCGTCTACAGTAAAAAAAACGACCGACCCAAATATCTCCTCTCCAACGGAGACCCCCAAATCCACCGCCGCGCCCCTCCTGCCGGGCCGCATGACGCCGCGCGCCCTCACGGACCTCGGGGCCGGCAGCGTCCTCAACGCCAGGGGAAGCACGCCCCGCGACCGAGCCTCCCCCGCTGACTGGGCCGCCGTGGTCGACGGCATGCAGCGCCTGGATCTCTCCTCCCGCCTCTGCGTCCCCATCCAGCGTGGCGGCGCGCTCGGCTGGGCCTTGGCGACGGCTAGCCCCCTCCTCGCCCCTCTCCTCCTCCGGCCATGCGTCTCTCTCTCTTTCTCTCTCTCTCTCTCTCTCTCTCTCTCTCTCTCTCTCTCTCTCTCTCTCTCTCTCTCCACCAGCCCCCCGCGGTGCTCGCCCGCCGGCGCTCCGGTGCGGCCAGGCCTCGGCGGTGTCCGCAGCCGCGACCGGGCGTCCGCGGTGCCCGTCCCCCGGCACAGGCGCGGGAGCCCCTTCCTTGGCCGGCGGTGCTAGGGCGAGCGCGCCCCCTGGCGGCGGCCCTAGGCGAGCGCCCCCTCCCCTGGCGCGGCGGCGCCCACCACCACGGCGCAAGATTTTTGCGTCGTCTCTCCTCGACGACGCTTTTTTGCGTTCTTGCCGGCGTCGGACGCAAAATGGGTTCCTTGAATGGGTCTTCTGTTGGAGCGTGATTTTGATAGGCAAAAGTACTGTGCGTGACCGATTTTGCGTTTGCGGCTCCTCATTGGAGACAGTCTTATGACATGATTCTAGGCATGGACTGGCTGGAGGCATTTTCCCCCTATGAAGTTGCATTAGTGGGTTTCTATTCTTTATGGCTCAGTTCAGATCCTGCTTCAAGGACAGTTGCCTGAGTCTGAAACTTGCTCCTTAGTCCAACTTGTTCACATTGCTAGTGACGCTGATACTCCGGCTTAGTCTCCGCTTCATCCTGCCGTGCAAGCCATTCTGGACGAGTTTTCTGCCGTGTTTGCTGAGCCCTCTGGACTTCCTCCTCGGCGTTGTTGTGACCATACAATCCCCTTGATTCCGGGGGCTCAACCATTGTCAGTCAGACCATACAGATATGCTCCGGCCCTGAAGACTGAGATAGAGACACAGGTCTCCGAGATGCTCCAGTCTGGTCTCATCCATCCAAGCTTGAGTGCCTTCTCTTCTCCAGTTTTGTTGGTCCGCAAGAAGGATGGCAATTGGCAATTTTGCATAGACTACCGCATGTTGAATGCCCTCACTATCAAGTCTAAGTTCCCAATACCAGTGATTGATGAACTGCTGGATGAGCTCTCCAACGCTTCATGGTTCTCAGTTCTGGATCTTCAGGTGGGGTTCAATCAAATCAGATTAGCACCAGGCGAGGAACACAAGACGGCCTTTCAAACACATTGGGGTCACTTTGAGTTCTGTCATGTCGTTCTGGTTGACCAGCGCCCTGGACACATTTCAAGGCGCTATGAACACGACTCAGTGCCCACTTCTTCACAAATGTGTCATTGTCTTCTTTGATGATATTCTGGTCTTCAGCTCCTCATTCAACGAACATCTTTCTCATCTCCGTCAGGTGCTAGAATCAGGGTTTACAATTTCGGCAAAATATCGCTGAAATTTCTGAAATATCGCTTTTTTCGCTGAGGTCCGAATTTTTTTTGTATCGGTCAAAATTTTTCGGTTAAATTCATCTTTCACTCTAAAATTACACCAAACCACACTAAAATGACCCTCTATATCATCTAGTCTTATCAAAGCCCTAAATTTCTTTAAATTTATTTAATTTTCTCACTCACACATTGGACGGCACTAGTATATGCAGCTCGCCCACCGTCAGCACACTGTATTACCGCGGCTCTACTTCTGTGATATATTATGTTATTTCGTCGATGTTATATAAATTTATGATGGATGATGGATTATAGAGTTTTTCTAGTGAAATGATGCCAAATTTGTTTAAAACTCAATTTAAATTTATTTAAATTTGAACCGATATTTTCGAAATTTCCGAAATTTCGTATTTATCGCTGGGGACCGAAATTTTTTTCTTACCGGTATCGTAAACCTTGGCTAGAATTGCTTGCTCGAGATCAATGGCAAGTTAAGCTATCCAAGTGCTGGTTTGCACAGCAGAGTACAGCATATTTGGGGCATGTTATCAGCTCAGCAGGTGTCGCCATAGACCCTGAGAAGGTTCAGTCCATTCGTGATTGGCTTGTTCGGCAAGAGCTCCGCAGTTTCCTCGGCCTCGTAGGTTATTGCCGGAAATTTGTCTGCCATTTCACCTTCCTAGCTCGACCGCTGACAGATGTTCTCAAGAAGGGTACTCTGTTCATTTGGACCCCAGCCCACGAGACAGCTTTCACTACTTTTCAGCAGGCTCTGATGTCAGCTCCGGTGCTAGCCTTGCTGGACTTTTCAAAGCCTTTCTAAATACAGACTGACGCGAGTGATCTTGGTGTCGGTGCGGTACTGCTTCAAGATGGCCATCCACTTGCATTTATCAGCAAGGCCCTCGGCCCACACACTCGGGGACTCTCCACATATGAGAAGGAGTACTTGGCTGTGCTCATTGCAGTGGAACAATGGCGTGCTTACCTGCAACACGGCGAGTTCATTATCTTCATGGACCAGAGAAGTTTAGTGCACATCACAAATTAGTGGGGTTGCAGTACAAGATAGTCTACAAGGCCCGGGGCAATTCCAATCAGGCGGCAGACGCTCTGTCTCGTCACCCGTCCCCGCCTGCCCAGCTCAATGCACTCTGTTGTAACATGGCTTTGGCGGGTGGCGAAGGCCCCCGGCAGCGGGGTGTCGCCAAGGCGTCTTCGACCGTCTTAGGGCGGAGACCCGGCGCTGACTAAAGGAAATTTTCCGGCCATGCTCGAGGGGTGCTGAATCTCTTTTTCATCGCGGACTCCGCCAAGGCCAGGCACGCATCCCGCCGACCGCTCAGGCGGGCGTCTCCGGTATTACGGGCGGAGGCCGCCTTATCTCTAAACTAATCAAACAAACGATCTTGCCTAAGTGTGCGCAGGTACTCAAGCGCGGGCGCTCGCGGTCCGCGCAAGCGCGCCAGCATGGCCCCTGCGCGGCCGGGCGGAGACCTACGGATGATGTCTCCGCCCGGACCGGCGGAGACTCTCCAAGGCGACGGCGTGCCCCTAAAGGCGGAGGCCAGCGGCCGGGCGGAGACCTGCGGGTGATGTCTCCGCCCGGACCGGCGAAGATTCTCCAAGGCAACGGCGCGTCCCTGAACGCGGAGGCCAGCGGCGAGAACCATGGCCCCCGCGCGGCCGGGTGGAGACCCGCGGATAACATCTCCGACCGTCCGGCGAAGACCTGCCGAGGCAGCGGCGCGCCCCGGGAGATGAAGGCCAGCGCCGGGGACCCAGGCCTTTGGGCCGAAGACCAAGCTATAGTGGGCCGATTGCTCATGGACGCCCATTACTTGGAGACGGTATGGCAGGATTGCCCCGCGAACAAGAGGCTAGCGGTAGAATATTCTAGGAATGTACTGTAGCAGTTGAGGGGCATTGTAATAAATTCTGTTATGTGGTAGTTGAGTCCTATAAATAGGGGACACTTGTAACCGTGGAGGTCGGTGGGTGAACGAGTTAATGAAACCATAGTTTTCCGTGTCATTCCCTTACTCTCCTCTCTCCCCCTTATCGTTCGTATCCCGAGCCTCCGCCCGAGGCCGACCGTCCGACGGGCGGAGGCCTCGGTCTCCGCCACGCAGATTGAAGCCGCTAGTTTCAACATTGGCACCCACCGTGGTTGAGCCAAGGCAAACCAACGATGGCAGGGAGAAGAAAGACCACCACCAGAGCAGCAGTGACCACGGGTCAGCAAGGAAGGCCTAGGCGCAACATTCGTAGCGCCTACGCAACCTCGCCAGCGGAGGATGACACCAGAGCAGATGCCCAGGGTCAACCACCGGAACCCCAAGACCAAGAGATTCAAGATCCGGAGGCCCAACCAAACTCAGCCACAACACCCGAGCAAGAACTGCAACAGCTGCAAGCACAGTTGCAAAGAGCGCAACAAGAAAGGGATAGAATGGCAGCAGCATTCGCAGCTAATCAGCAAGCTATTCAAGCGTCAGCACAAGCAGCAGAAATAAGGCAGCAGTTGGCAGTCCTACATGCTGAGATGCTAAGTATGCAGCATGCAGTACCAGCGACAACCTCCGTAATCCCAGCCTCCGCAGCAACACCAACTGCAGCCATGCTTCAAGGTTCTACGCTAGTGATCAGCCAGCCGACGATGCCATCTTAGGTGATGCGGAGGCCTATTGATCCCAAGTCCCCACTATCTGAAGGCATACAACAGTCGCCATGGCCAACAGCGTACAAGCCAATCACACTACCCAAGTTCAACGGAAAGACTGACCCCCATCAGTTCATTATGAGTTACGAGGCAGCAGTAGCCTCCGCCGGCGGAGACGATGCCGTCTTGGCAAAGTCATTTGTCATTGCAGCCGAAGGCGACACGATGGCTTGGTATTCTATGCTCAAACCAAGCATAGTCTATTCTTGAGAGAACCTCCGGGACAAGATATTGGCAAACTTCAAAGGGCTAACAGCACAGTCGCTGACTTCCACAAATCTGTTTCAGTGCAAGCAAATGCAGGGAGAGACACTACATGACTACTTTCGAAAATTCATGCAACTAAAGGCGAAGGCACCAGATGTCCCAGACGAGATCGCCATTGAAGCAGCGATCAAAGGCCTCTGAATCGGGCCGTTCGCAGCACACTTAGCAAGAGAGAAACCAACCTCCATTCAGCAGTTGTATGAAGAGTTTGAGAAGTACTGCAGATCAGACAATAACCTACGCAAGAGGCTGGAGGAGCAAGGTCAAAACAGACAACAAAACAGCAGCAAAAAATCCTAGAAAACCTATACAAACCAGAATGTATCAAATCAGAAGCCAGGCCAGGGGCAAGTGCTCAGTATCGAGGGTCAACCCCACCCCGAGCAAGGGCAACAGGCAGCGCCAACACGGCCGGAGACCCAGACAAGGAACCAAGGTCGGCAAGGTTACCAAGGCAAAAACTGGAACAGAAACCAAAGCCAGAAACAACGCAGGCCATATTGCGTCTTTCATGGCAAAAACGCAGGGCACAGCACCAAAGATTGTCCGAAGACAAAAGAAACACAAGAAAGGATGAAGAACAAGCAGACTGCCCAACCTCCGACACAGCAGAGCGCAAGAGAGGTCAACACCACATACACAACTAGCCACCAGCAGTACTGCCCAATGTACCCAGTGCTAAACGCAACCCAAGTACATCCCTCCACACTAGCCTCTGCCTATTACCCAAACTTCCTACCAGCATGGCGGTCATCACCTTCGCAGCAGCCTCCGACAGGTAACTATAGGTCAGAGGCAAGCCTGACCTACATAAACCCAAAATCTCCCCATATAACCTACCTCGAAACAAACCCACCGGAGCAAAACCAAATAAGGTTCGAGCCTCCGCAGCCACAGCACCACATGCAGCAACTGCCTCCGCCACCACCACACAACCAACCCCCAACACCAAAAAATGAGCCAAACCCAGAAAACCAAGTCAACCCTCATGGAGCACTGCCAACAATAGGCATGATATTGCCAATCGCCGGAGGATCATCAATGGAGTTTCAAACGAAAAAGCAGAAAAAAGATCACCTCCACCTGGTAAACAATGTAGCAGTCCAAGGCCCGGCGAAACACACAGATTGGTCCAGAGTCCCAATCACCTTCACAGAAGAATATCTCTAGCTAGAGAGCTACCCTCACGTAGACGCAATGGTGATCAAGACAAACATAGCAACATGGGAGATAAGCAGAATACTGGTCGACATGGGCAGTTCAGCAGATATCATCTTCGCAAATACATTCGACCAAATGAAGCTCAGCAGAAATCAACTACAACCCTCCGAATCCCCTTTAATAGGATTTGGAGGCAAGCAGATACAAGCATTAGGAAAAATCTCACTCCCAGTGTCATTCGGAACCCAAGCGAATGCCAGAACTGAGTACATAACCTTCGACGTCGTCGATCTGTATTACCCATACAATGCCATCTTGGGCAGAGGATTTACAACCAAATTCAACGCAGACCTGCATATGGCCTACCTGTGCATGAAAATACCAGCACTCCACGGTATTATCACAGTCCGAGGCAGCCAGAAAGAAGCAAGAAACATAGAGAAAGCTATCTATAGAGCCCAAAGAAACATCAATGCAGTCGAGTCGGCGAACAAAGAACTAGAGCCTCCGGACATGCCCAAAGGAGAAACAGATATGGCAGGTCAAGAAGAGACAAAGCTGATCCCTCTAGAAAAAGAGTTATCGGACAGAAAAGTAACAATCAGCTCAAAATTGTGCAAGGCAGAAGAGGAAGAGCTCATGGCAACCCTAGTAAAAAACAAGGACATCTTCACCTGGTCAGCCTCCGACCTCTAGGGAGTTAGCAGGGACATCATACAACACGAACTGGATATCAACGAAAACATGAGACCAAGAAAGTAGAAACAGAGAAAAATGTCGGAGGATAGAATCCTGGCAGCAAAGGCGGAGGTGCAAAGACTGCTAGATGCAAAAGCGATCAGGGAAGTCAAGTATTCAGAATGGCTTGCAAACGTAGTCTTGGTACCAAAGAAAAATGACAAAATGAGAATGTGCATAGATTTCACAGATCTGAATAAAGCTTGCAAGAAAGACCTGAAAAATGCCGGAGCAACCTTTGCCAGAATGACAAAGGAGGTTTTGGGATCACAGCAAGATAGAAACATCATAGCCTATGTCGACGACATAGTGGTCATGAGCAAGAACAAGGATGATCTTGTCTCCGACTTACAGGAGACCTTCGCCAACCTCAGGATAGCTGGCCTCCGCCTCAACCCAGAGAAATGTATATTCGGAGTCACAAAAGGGAAGATGCTCGGTTATATCATAAGCAGCGAAGGCATCAAAGCGAACCCAGACAAAACCAGAGCAATAATGGCAATGGCAGAGCCCAAAAACAAGAAGGAAGTACAAAAGCGAACGGGAAGAATAGCAGTGCTCAACAGATTCATCTCAAAATCAGCAGAACGCAGCCTACCCTTCTTCCAAGCCCTGAGGGGCAGAGACAACTTCGACTGGGGGTCCAAGTAGTCGGAGGCATTTCATAACTTGAAAGAGTATCTGGCAAACTCACTAATGGTCTCCGTCCCAGAATCGGACAGCCACCTATTGCTGTATGTGGCGGCCTCCGACCATGCAGTCAGCGCAGTCTTAGTCCACGAGCTAGAAAAAGAATCAGGCAAAACTCAAAAACCAGTTTATTTCATCTCAGAAGCACTGTCCAGAGCCAAACTAAACTATATAGAGGTAGAAAAAGTTGCCTACGCAGTGCTGATGGCATCAAGAAAACTAAAGCATTACTTCCAAGCCCACGAAATCTCAGTTCCAACATCTCTGCCACTACAAGACTTGCTTAGAAACAAAGAAGCCTCCGGTAGAATAGGCAAATGGGCTACAGAGCTATCACAGTTTGGAATCTCATATGTCCCCAGAACAGCAATCAAATCACAAGCATTAGCTGATTTTGTAGCAGATTGGACACCTCCGACAGAGCCCAAGATACAACCAACAACTCAAGGCTAGATAGCATTCATGGATGGAGCTTGGGGCCAAGCCAGAGCAGGAGCCTCCGCCGTCCTAACGGCACCCTCCGATGTCATACTGAATTACGCAGCAAGGCTAGAGTTCAAATCAACAAACAACATAGCAGAATACGAAGGCCTGATCTTAGCACTGAGCAAAGCAAAGGCCCTAGGGGCAAAAACATTGACAGTCAAAACAGATTCTCAAGTGGTCACTGGCCAAGTAGAGAAAGAATACACAGCAAGAGAGCCAGAACTCATCAAATACCTATCCGTTGTCAGAAATTTGGAGCGGAGATTCGAGGGTTTCACCCTGAAGCACATCCCAAGATCAGAAAATGCAGAGGCAGATGAATTGGCAAAGGCTGTGGCAAACAACCTGCCACTGCCTCCAATCACTTTTTACCAGATCTTAAAGTCTCCGACAACTACGGAGACATCCAAGGCACTAAAACCCATACTACACCTGCAAAATGAAGATTGGAGAAAGGTGATAACAGAATTCCTAGAAGGCAAAACCACCGAAGAAGATGAAGCAAAAGCAGCAAGAATACAGGCCAGGGCAAGAAATTACACAATTGTAAATGGCGTACTATACAAGAAAGGAGTAGTCCAGCCTCTCCTCAAATGCATATCGCAGAGCGAAGGCATAGAGTTGCTTTAAGAAATACACTCAGGAATTTGCGGGTCGCACATCGGCTCTAGAGCTTTATCAGCAAAGGCAATAAGGCAAGGCTTTTATTGGCCAACACACATACAAGACGCAGAGTAGACAGTCAGAACATGCAAAGCATGCCAAACATTCTCTCAAGGACAGTCAAAACCATCATCGGAGACCCAGCTTATACCTCTGATATGGCCGCTGCAAAGATGGGGGATGGACCTGGTCGGCCCATTACCTCCATCCTAAGGAGGAAACAGATTCGCAGTAGTGGTAGTGGAATATTTCACAAGATGGATAGAGGCAAAGCCGCTGGCAAAGATAACCTCATAAACTATCAGAAAGTTCTTCTGGCAGAACATCGTTTGCAGATTCGGTGTACCAAGGATCTTGACAGTAGACAATGGAAAACAATTCGATTTAGAGAACTTCAAAGAATTATACAAAAGCATAGGGACAAAATTAGCCTTCTCCTCGATATACCACCCAGAGTCCAATGGAGCAGTGGAAAGAGCAAACAGAATAGTCTTTTCAGCAATATCAAAAACACTGCTGGGCCTACGCAAAGGAAAATGGATAGATGAATTACCTAGAGTTATTTGGTCACACAATACATCCGTCTCAAGAACAATAGGATTCACACCATTCAAACTGCTTTATGGAGAAGGGGCCATGATGCCAGAAGAAATAAAGCACGAAAGCCTCCGCACAACAAGTCCGCTGATGTTGCAAGATGAAGAATATGCAAAAGAAACAATAGAAGCCACCAGACTGGAAGCAGTCGACAACATTGCAAAATATCAGTCCCAAACCAAGAAGTGGAGAGACTCTCAGGTGGTAAGGAAAGACATAAAACATGGAGACCTCGTACTCAGGAGAAAACCCAACGCACAACTTGTCGGTAAGTTGCAACCAAAATGGGAAGGCCCATACACAGCAACGGCAGCAGGCCAACCTGGTTCTTTCCACTTGACCGACATCGAAGGTGTCACGACACCCCACACATGGAATATTGACAGCCTTCGTAGATACTACATCTAGGCAATGTACCAAAGGGCAACCTCCACAAAATATAAGCGGAGGCCCCTACATGCATTTACCTTAGTTTTTTTACTTCATTCAAAACAAAATGTAAAAGAGCCTGCACTCTTTTCCTCATAGGGGAACTCCAAGCGGAGGTGAGGTTTTTAACAAGGCAGGCTCAATGTAAAAATCCTCTACAAGTATAAAGAGTTAATTCCCCAAAAGAATGCCACAAAGAACCCAAAAACAGAAAGCGGCCAGCTCTGGCGCCGCAATATTCGGTAAACAAAAACCACATGTCCTTTCAAAGCGCCAGCCATAGGCAAGGGCAATTTGAAACGACCTCTATAGCCAAACAGGCCTTCGCCCTTGACAAAGACCTGACCAAAGTTAGGCATCAAGGCAAAAATCTTTGGCCAAAAAGTCCTCCAACCCTTGACAAAGACCTGACCAAAGTCAGGCATCAAGGCAAAAATCTTTGGCCAAAAAGGCCTCCAACCCTTGACAAAGACCTGACCAAAGTCAGGCATCAAGGCAAAAATCTTTGGCCAAAAAGGCCTTCGACCCTTGACAAAGACCTGACCAAAGTCAGGCATCAAGGCAACAACCTCGGTGGAACAGGCCTCCGACCTTAGCAAAAAAAAACCTAGTGTCAGGGGAAACAAATTTGTGGCGCCAGAACTAGGAAAAAGGTCTCCACTATCCAAAACAGGAAAAACAGAAAGTGCCTGACAAAACACTACCACCACTGCGGCGCTAGGCCTCTTTACTTCAAAAATCTCAAGGAGAATGAATAATTCAGGCAACATACAGGCCATTAAAGCCAAGATACGTTCCACCTAACAACGTACAAAAATGTTAACGCCCAAAAGCCACCACCCCACTATAAAAACAGATTCCCCCCATGCCCTTAAGAAACTCAGTCAGCATAAGGCGCAAGGGCGCAAGGGGGGAGCAAGGCATAGTGCAGGCAAAAGCCATAGCAATAGCCATGGAGGCAGGGGTCTCCTTAGATATCCAAATTGGTCATAGATATTGTACGAAAACTCGTAAAATCGGAGGCAACGGTAGACAGTTGGAGACAGTGGGAAAAGAGAGAGGGCCTACGGCATGGTGATGAACAGCAAAGGCCTACGGGAGCAGGGGGATATCGCACGAAAACTCGTAACATCCCCCTGACGCCGGAGACCTAACCAGCCATCTCCAAAGATCAACCATGTCCCATGGGTGTGTAGCGTCGGAGACCCACACCTACAGACAGCTAAAACACCTAGCTAAAGAAATATCTAGAGTCTCCGCCGTCTGCACAAGCTACGCCAAACCCCCAGACGGATCAAACGATGAATCGGCAAACCTCGCCAGGCCGACTTCAAGTACGCCTCCGCCGGTCAAAAAGCTGCGGAGACTTCTACCCCGGCCATCAAGCAAACACAGAAAATGAGAAAAAATGGGGCGAAGGTCCTGGCCACCACCTCTGTATCGCGCTTGATCGCCCAAGCAAAGGACAACGGCGCGCGAGCTCGGGACTAGACGAGATATGTAAACTACCACGACGGGCTCAAGCCACCGCACAAACAATCAAGAAAGTGAACCTGTCTTGTATTCCATAAAGCGTCGAGAAACATTCTTACAGGACACCAACTTGAAATAAAATCCTAACTACTGTGGCGCAGGTTCGCGCCAAGCGAGCGCGCGAGTAAACCCAGCGCGCTCGTCATCTATGTCAAACCTAACCGACTCAAATACGTCATGCGCAATGCTGCGGGGAAGGCTGAATGCCAATACTCCCAAAGCTCTCTGCTCACGTAAATACCGTCGTTGTAGAGAGTCAAAGGAACAATGTCTTGCGCAGGCTCCCAATTCGGAACCTGCACAAGGTTAAAATTTTCCACAAAACCATTCAGAACAAAATAAACTTTATTCACAAAAGCCCAGTTGGACTGCGAGGTACACGCTAGAACAACTAAATGCTACAAAGAGCCTAGACCTCCGGCGCATCAGCCGCAGCGGAAGTCCCTGGGGTGGAGCTCGCATCAGCTATGGGCGGGCACGGCGCCTACGGCCTCCGACCACCGCCTCCGCCGATCGTAGATCCACCCGGAGCGCCACCAGCGGCAGAGGCACCAACCGCAGTCGCCGAGCGTGGAACCGACGGAGGCCTGCCCGCAAGACCCTTCTGCGCATCCTGCAATGTAGGCTAGAATGTCAGGGGCAAAAGCAACGAAAGCCTCCGCAACATCAAAAAAAAAAGAAAAAAGGGCGACTACAAAGACTATAAGTACCTTCGCCCTCTTGTCCTCCGCCAGTTTCCGGGCAGCAGATCTCCCAAATGGAGCCCAAAAGTGCCCGATGAAATTTCTCAAGGTTTTTCGCAAACCAAGAGAGGTCTCACCGAGCTCCTCCGGACCAGGCAGCGCCCCCTTCGGAATACTTTCGGTTTGCATACACCCGCCGCGTGCCAAAAGTTTGGCATAGTTCACCACTCCCGCTAGCGCCCCGTAGTCCGTGCAACCGTTGATCAGACCACGGAGCTTCGCAAGATGACGCTTTAGCCAGGAGGCGAGGGCGTACACGCTGTCTTCTTCTGGAGGAGCGGAGGTCTCGCCTCCAAGCTCAGCGATGGTGGCCCGGTAGTGACCAACGGTTCGCAGCAAGGACTCCTTTGACCGAGTCCAAATGCCTCATCATTAGAGAAAGCTGCTCCCTCACCGCTGCTGTGGACTCCTTCTCAAAGGCAAGCTCTCGCCAAAGACCCTCGGCCAGCACATTCGCCCTACGGGCCTGCTCGGTGGACAAAACCTCCGCCTCCCGGGCCTTGGTGAGATCGACCCTCAAGCCATCCTTTTCTCGCTCCTTCTCCATCAGAGACAGGCGGAGAGTCGTGAGAGAGTCCGACAGACTCCCTTTTCGCCTTCTAGGCGCTCAATTTCCACCTTGAGCACTTCGATCGCGGCGTCACGGTCGGAGACCTCGCGGGTGCAGCGCTCTTCCATAACAACACCCGTGTGATACCCCTGCGACAAAAAAACCCCAAAGCGATCAGCAATGGAATCAAGAACAAGTCTAGAAACGAGCGTACACAAAATACAATAAAACAAGGAAAGGGGCAAAACACCCGGAGACGCACCAGGCTTTGGTGTTCCAGGTGAACGCGAAGAAGCTGGAAGAAATCCATATCCCTCAGACACTGCTTGAAGCGATCTGTTCAAAGAAGAACAAACAAACAAGAAACGATGAGGTGAAAAAAGTAAATCTCACGTTAAACGCACCAACAGCCAAAGACCACCTCCGACGTCTCCAAGAACGGCAAGATAACACTCCACCCGACCTGAGATAGAAGTGTCGGAGGAGCCTACGTAAAAACAACAACAACAACAATAGCTTAGGTTAGAGGGCAGATCACAAACAGGCCAGATGATGATCAAAATGAAAACATTTTTACTTACTCGGACCCGGCGCCGTTAGCCCCGGTTGCCCTAGACCGAACCTAGCACCAGCGGCAGCTGCTCGCTCCTCTGGGGTGAGAAGTCCAGCCATGACATCACCTGCAAAGCAGCAGATGCATAGTATTGGCACTTAGCACAATACGCAAAGGAATGAACTAGGCGAAGACAATAAACATAAGGATGTGCACCAAACAAACTTACTCATAAAGAGCCCAGGTAGGGCAGCTTGCCGCACCCTCTGAGCAGAAGTCTCCACCACATCGTGTGGCGAAGGCCCAAAGGGGTGGACTTCCTCAGCCAGCGGCCCGGCGGGCGGAGGGCTCGAAGAAGGCCGAGCCGCTGGAGCCTCCTCAGCAAGAGCGGCCTCCAGCCGCCCTACGTCGGCCGCTGGTACGGGCGAAGGTGCAACAGTGGTAGAGGATGAAGGAACATGCCGTAGGATGGCCTCCGTGTCCTCTTCAGAGCTTGACCACAGCCCGCCAAGAACGTCGGGCATAGGCTCGGCGGCGCTATCCTCTGGCCATTCGCTGACGCTCGTAGCACCATGCGAGGAGCGCGCCAGGACAACGCCGGTCTCCGAACGCCCGACACCGCTCATAGCCCCACTCGTCGGGCACACTGGAGCTACGGGAGAGCCGCGATCCCCTCCGCTCGCAACTCGAGCGTCCACTGATGGGGCGAAGGAGCTCTCAACGTCTTCGCTGCCGGCGGAGGCAGCGCCCGCACTGCCAGCAGAAGACAAGGCCGGCGCGATCAACGGGGCTCCGCTTTTCTTCTTCTTTTTCATAGGCGCTCGAGAGCCGACGGCGCCCTTCCTCTTTTTAGACTCGGCCTCTGCTGTAACATTCTTTGCGTAGGCCTTCTTCTTCTTCTTCTCAATCGAGGCCAGGACCTCAGCAGGAACCTCGCGCTCCCGGTAGATGATCCCGACCTCCTCAAAAACTCAATTGAGCCATGGCATTGTGCCTGCCACGGCCATCCGAGACGTGTATTCATGCTCAGAAATCTTGCCAACCAACCCTATGGCGGCCTCCTTGACTTCGGAGACGAAACTATCCTCCGTCACCCCCTCCCTGAAAGACCGACCGAAGCGGGGGAACGGAATCCTGGCCTCTGGGCCGAAAACGGGAACCTTGACCTGTTCCAGCTGAAAAGCTAGGTTGTTTTTGCCCAAGGGCCAGTAGTTGGAGGCCATGATCTCCTCCACCAGATCGCGGCCACCAGAGTAGCGGCACGCTACCGCAAAAGCCTGATCATAGGCCTCTCGCGTCGGAGACACCTCCTCCGGTAGATCCATGCGCGTGTGTGGCGCCATCTCCTCCATCCGAGAAGTCAATGGATACTCCGAGATCTCCTCGCCATCCTTAGTTGTGCTGCGGACCCCGTAAGTCTTCACGTAGAACCATTGCTCGAGCCAGCCGCGGTCCCACTTGCCCTTCTGGCAAAAAGAGATCTCCAGGCGGTCCACGCCTTGGTTCCTCTTAGACATGAAAGTGCAACTACCGTACTGATAGGTCACTTCCACCTTCTTGCCATCTCGCACCTCCTTCTTCTTCTTCGGCTACTTCTGCAGTTCATAGTATGTGCAAAAGGTGTCCACATCCGACTCGGCACCGTAAGAGACGCACGCCCAGCAGAATTTGCTAAGTGTCAGGAAAGCAATGGGAGTCAGATGATGGAGCTGAACATTGAAGGTCTCCAACACCCAGCGAAGGAAGGGAATGTAAGGAAACCGGAGGCCACAGGCGAAGAAGTCCCGAAAGACCACCGCGTATCCTTCCTCTGGCTCCGGAACAGTCTGACCCGGTGGAGGGATTTTCACCCTGGAAGAAGGAAAACATGACTCCTTCAGCATCTCCGCGATTGCCTCCTCAGTAATAGAGGACGGGCCGAAGTCCCAAGACTTTATCGCCATGTCTCCGGAGTCCGTGGCGATCAGGTCTTCGATAGACGCAGAGACACTCCCCAAATCCTCCTCCACCAGCTTTTCCAACTCCAACGCGGAGGCAGAGGCAAGCATGCACTCCTCAAAGCGTGCACCCCAGCCGATGGCCCTAACACCGAGAAGGTGGCGGTAGGGTCTGGAGAAGGCGGGCCGGCGAGTTTGGGCGGAGGCAGAAAGGAAAGCCACCGCGACAGCAACCTAAGCGTGAGACGCGAACAGAGAGATGGAACGCGCGAGGGCAACAAGAGGCGAAAGTGAAGAGGGCAGAGAGCGATTTCTCGAACACAATGAAAGCGAGTGAGCGGTGTGTGGGGGGACCCCGCCGCCAAAAGCACCCTTATATAGGCAGCGGGCAGGCGGTCTGACTCCCGCCACACAACGGTCATCTCCGGAAGATTCGCCCGCTGCACAACGGTCACCTCCGAAAAAGTCGTAGGGAATGCAACGGACATTGACACAGCGGAAACGGCCGCAATGTAGGGCAACGGCTAGATTTGCCGCCCAACGGCTACTCTCGATGAGACCAACGGCTACGCCAGAGCGGGCTAGGGGGGAAGTAGCGGGGCCTCGCTCGAAGACACCGAAGGCGGCATCCGCCCCCGCGGACGCCTTCGGCTAAGGCGTTTTGAGCTCACGGCACGCTCTGGCGAACCATGGTCTCAAAAGGGGGGAACTATTGTAACATGGATTTGATGGGTGGCGAAGGCCCCCGGCAGCGGGGTGTCGCCAAGGCATCTTCGACCGTCTTAGGGCGGAGACCCGGCGCTGACTAAAGGAAATTTCCTAGCTATGCTCGAGGGGTGCTGAATCTCCTTTTCATCGCGGACTCCGCCAAGGCCAGGCACGCATCCCGCCGACCGCTCAGGCGGGCGTCTCTGGTATTACGGGCGGAGGCCGCCCTATCTCTAAACTAATCAAACAAACGATCTTGCCTAGGTGTGCATAGGTACTCAAGCATGGGCGCTCGCGGTCCACGCAAGCACGCCAGCATGGCCACTGCGTGGCCGGGCGGAGACCTATGGATGATGTCTCCGCCCGGACCGACGGAGACTCTCCAAGGTGACGGCGCGCCCCTGAAGGCGGAGGCCAGCGGTCGGGCGGAGACCTATGGGTGATGCCTCCGCCCGGACCGGCAAAGATTCTCCAAGGCAACGGCGCGCCCCTGAACGCGGAGGCCAGCGGCGAAAACCCTGGCCCCCGCATGGCCGGGCGGAGACCCGCGAATAACATCTCCGACCATCTGGTGGAGACCCACCGTGGCAGCGGCGCGCCCTGGGAGATGAAGGCCAGCGCCGGGGACCTAGGCCTTTGGGCCGAAGACCAAGCTACAGTGGGCCAACTGCTCATGGAAGCCCATTACTTGGAGACGGTATGGCAGGATTGCCCCGTGAACAAGAGGCTAGCGGCAGAATATTCCAGGAATGTACTATAGCAGTTGAGGGGCATTGTAATAAATTCTGTTATGTGGTAGTTGAGTCCTATAAATAGGGGACACTTGTAACCGTGGAGGTAGGTGGGTGAATGAGTTAATGAACCACGCTGTCTTCTTCCGGAGGAGCGGAGGTCTCGCCTCCAAGCTCGGCAACGGTGGCCCGGTAGTGACCAACGGTCGCAGCATGGACTCCTTTGACTGAGTCCAAATGCCTCGTCGTCAGAGAAAGCTGCTCCCTCACCACTGCTGCAGACTCCTTCTCAGAGGCAAGCTCTCGCCGGAGACCCTCGGCTAGCTCATTCGCCCTACGGGCCTGCTCAGCGGACAAAACCTCCGCCTCCCGGACCTTGGCGAGATCGACCCTCAAGCCATCCTTTTCTTGCTCCTTCTCCATCAGAGACAGGCGGAGAGCCGTGAGAGAGTCCGACAGACTCCCTTTTTGCCTTCCAGGCGCTCGATTTCCACCTTGAGCGCTTCGATCGCGGCGTCACAGTCGGAGACCTCGTGGGTGCAGCGCTCTTCCATAACAACACCCGTGTGATACCCCTGCGACAAAAAAAACCCAAAGCGATCAGTAATGGAATCAAGAATAAGTCTAGAAACGAGCATACACAAAAAACAATAAAACAAGGAAAGGGGCAAAACCGCCGGAGACGCACCAGGCTCTGGTGTTCCAGGTGAACGTGAAGAAGCTAGAAGAAATCCATATCCCTCAGACGCTACTTGAAGCGATCTGTTCAAAGAAGAACAAACAAACAAGAAACGATGAGGTGAGAAAAGCAAATCTCACGTTAAACGCACCAACAGCCAAAGACCACCTCCGACGTCTCCAAGAATGGCAAGATAACACTCCTCCCAACCTGAGATAGAAGTGTCGGAGGAGCCTATGTAAAAAAAAACAACAACAGCTTAGGTTAGAGGGTAGATCACAAACAGGCCAGATGATGATCAAAATGAAAACATTTTTACTTACTCGGACCCGGCGCCGTCAGCCCCGGTTGCCCCGGACCGAACCTAGCACCAGCGATAGCTGCTCTCTCCTCTAGGGTGAGAAGTCCAGCCATGACATCACCTGCAAAGCAGCAGATGCATAGTATTGGCACTTAGCACAATATGCAAAGGAATGAACTGGGCGAATACAATAAACATAAGGATGTGCACCAAACAAACTTACTCATAAAGAGCCTAGGCAGGGCAGCTTGCCGCGCCCTCTGAGCAGAAGTCTCCACCGTATCGTGTGGTGAAGGCCCAAAGGGGCGGACTTCCTCAGCCAGCGGCCCGGCGGGCGGAGGGCTCGAAGAAGGCCGAGCCGCCGGAGCCTCCTCAGCAAGAGCGGCCTCCAGCCGCCCTACGTCGACCGCCGGTATGGGCGAAGGTGCGACAGTGGTAGAGGATGAAGGAACATGCCGCAGGATGGCCTCCGTGTCCTCTTCAGAGCTTGAGCATAGCCCGCCAAGAATGTCAGGCATAGGCTCGGTGGCGCTATCCTCTGGCCATTCGCCGATGCTCGTAGCACCATGCGAGGAGTGCGCCAGGACAACGCCGGTCTTCGGACGCCCGACACCGCTCACAGCCCCGCTCGTCGGGCACACCAGAGCTACGGGAGAGCCGCGATCCCCTCCGCTCACAACTCGAGCGTCCGCTAACGGGGCGAAGGAGCTCTCAACATCTTTGCTATCGGCGGAGGCAGCGCCCGCACTGCCAGCAGAAGACAAGGCCAGCGCGATCAACGAGGCTCTGCTTTTCTTCTTCTTTTTCATAGGTGCTCGAGAGCCGATGGCGCCCTTCCTCTTTTTAGACTCGGCCTCCGCTGTAACATTCTTTGCGTAGGCCTTCTTCTTCTTCTTCTCAATCGAGGCCAGGACCTCAACAGGAACCTCGCGCTCCCAGTAGATGATCCCGACCTCCTCAAAAACTCGATTGAGCCATGGCATTGTGCCTGCCACGGCCATCGGAGACGTGTATTCACGCTCAGAAATCTTGCCAACCAACCCTATGGCGGCCTCCTCGACTTCGGAGACGAAACTGTCCTCCGTCACCCCCTCCCCCAAAGACCGACCGAAGCGGGGGAACGGAATCCCGGCCTCCGGGCCGAAAACGGGAACCTTGACCTGTTCCAGCTGAAAAGCTAGGTTGTTTTTGCCCAAGGGCCAGTAGTTGGAGGCCATGATCTCCTCCACCAGATCACGGCCACCAGAGTAGCTTCACGCTACCGCAAAAGCCTGATCATAGGCCTCCCGCGTTGGAGAAACCTCCTCTGGCAGATCCATGCACGTGTGTGGCACCATCTCCTCCATCCGAGAAGTCAATGGATACTCCGAGACCTCCTCGCCATCCTCAGTTGTGCTGTGGACCCCGTAAGTCTTCACATAGAACCATTGCTCGAGCCAGCCGCGGTCCCACTTGCCCTTCTGGCAAAAAGAGATCTCCAGGCGGTCTATGCCTTGGTTCCTCTTAGACATGAAAGTGCAACTACCGTACTAATAGGCCACTTCCACCTTCTTGCCATCTTGCACCTCCTTCTTCTTCTTTGGCTGCTTCTGCAGTTCATAGTATGTGCAAAAGGTGTCCACATCTGACTCGGCACCGTAAGAGACGCATGCCCAGCAGAATTTGCTAAGTGTCAGGAAAGCAATGGGAGTCAGATGATGGAGCTGAACATTGAAGGTCTCCAACACCCGGCGAAGGAAGGGAATGTAAGGAAACCGGAGGCCGCAGGTGAAGAAGTCCCGAAAGACGACCGCGTATCCTTCCTCTGGCTCCAGAATAGTCTGACCCGGCGGAGGGATTTCCACCCTAGAAGAAGGAAAACATGACTCCTTCAGCATCTCCGCGATTGCCTCCTTAGTAATAGAGGACGGGCCGAAGTCCCAAGACTTTATCGCCATGTCTCCGGAGTCTGTGGCGATCAGGTCTTCGATAGACGCAGAGACACTCCCCAAATCCTCCTCCACCAGCTTTTCCAACTCCAACGTGGAGGCAGAGGCAAGCATGCACTCCTCAAAGCATGCACCCCAGCCGACGGCCCTAACGCCGAGAAGGTGGCGGTAGGGTCTGGAGAAGGTGGGCCGGCGAGTTTGGGCGGAGGTAGAAAGGAAAGCCACCGCGACAGCAACCTAAGCGCGAGACACGAACAGAGAGACGGAACGTGCGAGGGCAGCAAGAGGCGAAAGTGAAGAGGGCAGAGAGCGATTTCTCGAACGCAATGAAAGTGAGTGAGCGGTGTGTGGGGGGACCCCGCCGCCAAAAGCACCCTTATATAGGCAGCGGGCAGGCGGTCTGACTCCCGCCACACAACGGTCATCTCCGGAAGATTCGCCCGCTGCACAACGGTCACCTCCGAAAAAGTCGCAGGGAATGCAACGGACATTGACACAGTGGAAACGGCCGCAATGTAGGGCAACGGCTAGATTTGCCGCCCAATGGCTACTCTCGACGAGACCAACGGCTACGCTAGAGCGGGCTAGGGGGGAAGTAGCGGGGCCTCGCTCGAAGACACCAAAGGCGGCCTCTGCCCCCGCGGATGCCTTCGGCTAAGGCGTTTTGAGCTCACGGCACGCTCTGGCGAACCATGGTCTCAAAAGGGGGGAACTATTGTAACATGGCTTTGGTGGGTGGCGAAGGCCCCCAGCAGCGGGGTGTCGCCAAGGCATCTTCGACCGTCTTAGGGCGGAGACCTGGCGCTGACTAAAGGAAATTTCCCGGCTATGCTCGAGGGGTGCTAAATCTCCTTTTCATCGCGGACTCCGCCAAGGCCAGGCACGCATCCTGCCGACCGCTCAGGCGGGCGTCTCCGGTATTACGGGTGGAGGCTGCCCTATCTCTAAACTAATCAAACAAACGATCTTGCCTAAGTGTGCGTAGGTACTCAAGCGTGGGCGCTCGCGGTCCACGCAAGCGCGCCAGCATGGCCCCTGCGCGGCCGGGCGGAGACCTACGGATGATGTCTCCACCCGGACCAGCGGAGACGCTCCAAGGCGACGGCGCGCCCCTGAAGGCGGAGGCCAGCGGCCGGGCGGAGACCTACGGGTGATGCCTCCGCCCGGACCGGCAAAGATTCTCCAAGGCAATGGCGCGCCCCTGAACGCGGAGGCCAGCGGCGAAAACCCTAGCCCCCGCGTGGCCAGGCGGAGACCCGTGAATAACGTCTCCGACCGTCTGGTGGAGACCCGCCGAGGCAGCGGCGCGCCCCGAGAGATGAAGGCCAGCACCGGGGACCCAGGCCTTTGGGTCGAAGACCAAGCTACAGTGGGCCGACTACTCATGGAAGCCCATTACTTAGAGACGGTATGGCAGGATTGCCCCGCGAACAAGAGGCTAGCGGCAGAATATTCCAGGAATGTACTGTAGCAGTTGAGGGGCATTGTAATAAATTCTGTTATGTGGTAGTTGAGTCCTATAAATAGGGGACACTTGTAACCGTGGAGGTCGGTGGGTGAACGAGTTAATGAACCACGCTGCCTTCTTCCGGAGGAGCGGAGGTCTCGCCTCCAAGCTCGGCGACGGTGGCCCGGTAGTGACCAACGGTCGCAGCAAGGACTCCTTTGATCGAGTCCAAATGCCTCATCGTTAGAGAAAGCTGCTCCCTCACCACTGCTGTAGACTCCTTCTCAGAGGCAAGCTCTCGCCGGAGACCCTCGGCCAGCTCATTCGCCCTACGGGCCTGCTCGGCAGACAAAACCTCCACCTCCCGGGCCTTGGAGAGATTGACCCTCAAGCCATCCTTTTCTCGCTCCTTCTCCATCAGAGACAGGCGGAGAGCCGTGAGAGAGTCCGACAGACTCCCTTTTCGCCTTCCAGGCGCTCGATTTCCACCTTGAGCGCTTCGATCGCGGCGTCATAGTCGGAGACCTCGCGGGTGCAGCGCTCTTCCATAACAACACCCGTGTGATACCCCTACGACAAAAAAACCCCAAAGCGATCAGCAATGGAATCAAGAATAAGTCTAGAAACGAGCGTACACAAAAAACAATAAAACAAGGAAAGGGGCAAAACCACCGGAGACGCACCAGGCTCTGGTGTTCTAGGTGAACGTGAAGAAGCTGGAAGAAATCCATATCCCTCAGATGCTGCTTGAAGCGATCTGTTCAAAGAAGAACAAACAAACAAGAAACGATGTGGTGAGAAAAGCAAATCTCACGTTAAACGCACCAACAGCCAAAGACCACCTCCGACGTCTCCAAGAACGGCAAGATAACACTCCTCCCAACCTGAGATAGAAGTGTCGAAGGAGCCTACGTAAAAAAAAACAACAACAATAGCTTAGGTTAGAGGGCAGATCACAAACAGGCCAGATGATGATCAAAATGAAAACATTTTTACTTACTCAGACCCGGCGCCGTCAGCCCCGGTTGCCCCAGACCGAACCTAGCACCAGCGGCAGCTGCTCGCTCCTCTAGGGTGAGAAGTCCAGCCATGACATCACCTGCAAAGCAGCAGATGCATAGTATTGGCACTTAGCACAATACGCAAAGGAATGAACTGGGCGAAGACAATAAACATAAGGATGTGCACCAAACAAACTTACTCATAAAGAGCCCAGGCAGGGCAGCTTGCCGCGCCCTCTGAGTAGAAGTCTCCGCCATATCGTGTGGCAAAGGCCCAAAGGGGCAGACTTCCTCAGCCAGTGGCCCGGTGGGCGGAGGACTCGAAGAAGGCCGAGCCGCCGGAGCCTCCACAGCAAGAGCGGCCTCCAGCCGCCCTACGTCGGCCGCCGGTACGGGCGAAGGCACGACAGTGGTAGAGGACGAAGGAACATGCCACAGGATGGCCTCCATGTCCTCTTCAGAGCTTGAGCACAGCCCGCCAAGAACGTCGGGCATAGGCTCGGCGGCGCTATCCTCCGGCCATTCGCCGACGCTCGTAGCACCATGCGAGGAGCGCGCTAGGACAACGCCGGTCTCCGGACGCCCGACACCGCTCACAGCGCCGCTCATCGGGCACACCGGAGCTATGGGAGAGCCGTGATCCCCTCCGCTCGCAACTCGAGCATCCACTGACGGGGCGGAGGAGCTCTCAACGTCTTTGCTGCCGGCGGAGGCAGCGCCTGCACTGCTAGCAGAAGACAAGGCCGGCGTGATCAACGGGGCTCCGCTTTTCCTCTTCTTTTTCATAGGCGCCCGAGAGCCAACGGCGCCCTTCCTCTTTTTAGACTCGGCCTCCGCTGTAACATTCTTTGCGTAGGCCTTCTTCTTCTTCTTCTCAATCGAGGCCAGGACCTCAGCAGGAACCTCGCGCTCCCGGTAGATGATCCCGACCTCCTCAAAAACTCGATTGAGCCACGGCTTGGTGCCTGCCACGGCCATCCGAGACGTGTATTCACGCTCAGAAATCTTGCCAACCAACCCTATGGCGGCCTCCTCGACTTCGGAGATGAAACTGTCCTCTGTCACCCCCTCCCCCAAAGACCGACCGAAGCGGGGGAACGGAATCCCGGCCTCCGGGCCAAAAACAGGAACCTTGACCTGTTCCAGCTGAAAAGCTAGGTTGTTTTTGCCCAAGGGCCAGTAGTTGGAGGCCATGATCTCCTCCACCAGATCGCAGCCACCAGAGTAGCGGCATGCTGCCGCAAAAGCCTGATCACAGGCCTCCCGCGTCGGAGACACCTCCTCCGGTGGATCCACGCGCGTGTGTGGCCCCATCTCCTCCATCCGAGAAGTCAATGGATACTCCGAGACCTCCTCGCCATCCTCAGTTGTGCTGCGGACCCCGTAAGTCTTCACGTAGAACCATTGCTCGAGCCAGCCGCGGTCCCACTTGCCCTTCTGGCAAAAAGAGATCTCCAGGCGGTCCACGCCTTGGTTCCTCTTAGACATGAAAGTGCAACTACCGTACTGATAGGTCACTTCCACCTTCTTGCCATCTCGCACCTCCTTCTTCTTCTTCGGCTGCTTCTACAGTTCATAGTACGTGCAAAAGGTGTCCACATCCGGCTCGGCATCGTAAGAGATGCACGCCCAGCAGAATTTGCTAAGTGTCAGGAAAGCAATGGGAGTCAGATGATGGAGCTGAACATTAAAGGTCTCTAACACCCGGCGAAGGAAGGGAATGTAAGGAAACCGGAGGCCGCAGGTGAAGAAGTCCCGAAAGACCACCACGTATCCTTCCTCCGGCTCTGGAACAGTCTGACCCGGTGGAGGGATTTTCACCCTGGAAGAAGGAAAACATGACTCCTTCAGCATCTCCGCGATTGCCTCCTCAGTAATAGAGGACGGGCCAAAGTCCCAAGACTTTATCGCCATGTCTCCGGAGTCCGCGGCGATCAGGTCTTTGATAGACGCAGAGACACTCCCCAAATCCTCCTCCACCAGCTTTTCCAACTCCAACGCGGAGGCAGAGGCAAGCATGCACTCCTCAAAGCGTGCACCCCAGCCGACGGCCCTAACGCCGAGAAGGTGGCGGTAGGGTCCGGAGAAGGCGGGCCGGCGAGTTTGGGCGGAAGCAGAAAGGAAAGCCACCGCGACAGCAACCTAAGCGCGAGACGCGAACAGAGAGACGGAACGCGCGAGGGCAGCAAGAGGCGAAAGCGAAGAGGACATAGAGCGATTTCTCGAACGCAATGAAAGCGAGTGAGCGGTGTGTGGGGGGACCCCGCCGCCAAAAGCACCCTTATATAGGCAGCGGGCAGGCGGTCTGACTCCCGCCACACAACGGTCATCTCCGGAAGATTCGCCTGCTGCACAACGGTCACCTCCGAAAAGTCACAGGGAATGCAACGGACATTGACACAACGGAAACAGCCGCAATGTAGGGCAACGGCTAGATTTGCCGCTCAACGGCTACTCTCGACGAGACCAACGGCTACGCTAGAGCGGGCCAGGGGGGAAGTAGCGGGGCCTCGCTCGAAGACACCGAAGGCGGCCTCTGCCCCCGCGGACGCCTTCGGCTAAGGCGTTTTGAGCTCACGGCACGCTCCAGCGAACCATGGTCTCAAAAGGGGGAACTATTGTAACATGGCTTTGGTGGGTGGCGAAGGCCCCCGGCAGCGGGGTGTCGCCAAGGCGTCTTCGACCGTCTTAGGGCGGAGACCCGGCGTTGACTAAAGGAAATTTCCCGGCTATGCTCGAGGGGTGCTGAATCTCCTTTTCATCGCGGACTCCGCCAAGGCCAGGCACGCATCCCGCCGACCGCTCAGGCGGGCGTCTCCGGTATTACGGGCGGAAGCCGCCTTATCTCTAAACTAATCAAACAAACAATCTTGCCTAAGTGTGCGCAGGTACTCAAGCGTGGGCGCTCACGGTCCGTGCAAGTGCGCCAGCATGGCCCCTGCGCGGCCGGGCGGAGACCTACGGATGATGTCTCCGCCCAGACCGGCGGAGACTCTCCAAGGCGACGGCGCGCCCCTGAAGGCGGAGGCCAGCGGCCGGGCGGAGACCTGCGGGTGATGGCTCCGCCCGGACCGGCAAAGATTCTCCAAGGCAACGGCGCACCCCTGAACGCGGAGGCCAGCGGTGAGAACCCTGGCCCCCGCGCGGAGCCCCGCGGATAACGTCTCCGACCGTCCGGCGGAGACCCGCCGAGGCAGCGGCGCGCCCCGGGAGATGAAGGCCAGCACCGGGGACCCAGGCCTTTGGGCCGAAGACCAAGCTACAGTGGGCCGACTGCTCATGGAAGCCCATTACTTGGAGACGGTATGGCAGGATTGCCCCGCGAACAAGAGGCTAGCGGCAGAATATTCCAGGAATGTACTGTAGCAGTTGAGGGGCATTGTAATAAATTCTGTTATGTGGTAGTTGAGTCCTATAAATAGGGGACACTTGTAACCGTGGAGGTCGGTGGGTGAACGAGTTAATGAAACCATAGTTTTCCGTGTCATTCCCTTACTCTCCACTCTCCCCCTTATCATTCGTATCCCGAGCCTCCGCCCGAGGCCGACCGTCCGACGGGCGGAGGCCTCGGTCTCCGCCACGCAGATCGAAGCCGCTAGTTTCAACACACTCTTCTCTTCCACACCAGCCTGGTTGTCTGATGTCGGGTCTGGCTATGATAAGGACCCTTCTGCTCTCAAACTCATTCAAGAATTGTTGCTGGCTCCTGACTCTCGGCTGCCTTACACCTTGACTGATGGTGTCCTACGCCTGAGAGATAGAATCTAGATTGGATCAAATACAGAGCTCCAACAACGACTGATATCCGTGCTCCATACAAGTGCAGTGGGTGGCCACTCCGGCTTCCCTGTCACCTTCAGTAAACTCAAGAAGCTCTTTGCTTGGCGCGGCATGAAGTCTGATGTCAAGAACTTTGTCGTTACACTATTATATTGCGGTGTGTATGAACTACATGGAAAAGTACCAAGTCTGTTTGCGGGTCAATCCACTGCTGCGTGAAGTGTGAAACTCGGATTTATATATTAATTGATAGGCCACTGCATATGTTAAACTATTATTAAAGTGTGAATGTGTGATGATGTGTGGCAAGGCTACAATCAAATTAATGTTGCATGCTATAAAAATCGGCCTCTCAGTATTATTTGTTCTGAACGACAATAATGATATACACATACATTCTCCAGATTAACAATGTTGTGTGTATGTGCTCCCGCCGGCAACTGCAGTTGCCCCGCGGCTGTATATATATGATGTGTTATCTCCCTCGCGTGGATTCCTGCTGCATGGCAAGCAAAATCATAGGCTGCCTTCCCAAATCAGCTTGACTTTCGTAAAAAAAAATCAGCTTGATTGGAGAAGCGTGCATCGCCAAAGCACTGTCATGGACTGGGGCGATGGATCGTGGGCTTCCAGCTGCGCCACGAGATGGGCTTTCCAAGTGCTTCCGTTGGAACAGGAGCAAGACAATAAAGGACCGAAGCGACACGGGAACGGACATCGAAAAGAATATACTGAACTCGACTCGTCTTCCTCCTCTGTCCGACTCCTGTACCTGTTCTTGCTGTCTCTCCCGATTCCTTGCTATTCCCAGTCTAAACTCCCTCTGATTCTTCCCCCAAATTGTATCAGTACTGCTGTAATTGCGAATTGGTAGTGAAGGTTCATAACAAGCACATGGTTAGAATAAAGGTTGTGCACGGGAAGAGCTAGCTAGCAGATCTGTCAAACTTACAACACCAGGCAAATAATCCCACACAAATAGAGGCTGCATTTACATGGCAACAGAAAAGCAATCTATATGGGCGGAGGATGATGCAAATTTATTCTCTACTTCCATTATTAATAGAAGGCCTGGAAAGTAAAATACACACAGGAGTCAGTTTATACATATATGAGGAAAGGAAGGGAAACATACAAATCACTCTCAGCAAGCATATATAGTGGCACGCAGACACAGCAGCAAAAAGCATTGCTGCATAAACAAGCCACTCACCCCATAATGAAACGTGCGGGCGCGATAAGACATAATAAATAAGCCACATGGCAAGGAGGATGGGGTGAGCAACTCATTTTACACGGCGTCCATGTCCCTTGGCGTTTGTTCCTGGATATATATATACTCCTCGACTTGATCTCTGGAGTATACTCCTCGATCAAGTAGTAGGTAGACGAAGTGCGGATGTTGTGTGAGCATTTCCAGGGGACGGCGGAGGCCTACTCGAGGAAGCGCCATCTTGTAGGGCGCCGTTGCTGGCATTGTCAAACCAGACCTCTGATGGGTGACCATCATTCACCGGTTGCTTGTTTTTTCCCTAACAAGGTGTTTATAATACCAGTAAATAAATTTATCAGGCCTCAGCAAACTTAAGGTTTATCCATAGGAAATTTTTCATGATTTGCTAGGAACTATCTCTAGTAATTCATCATAGATGATAGATCATAATTGCATATAACAATGAAGAAATATAAACAACACAAGTCACAATGGTGGATCGGAGCATCAGACATATGGGGGCTGAGATGGCGTTAATTATATTAGGGGGTCTTTGAGCATGGGTGCTAGGAAAGGAAATGAGTTCGGTGGAATTCAGGTTTTAGGTGGAGTTCTATATAGGATGTGTGGACCGGCGTAGGAAGATTTTTTTGCCGAGAATGGCATGACTCTAGGGCGTCATTTGGATCCATATGAAGAATTTTGACAATAATATAGAAAATTTTACCTTAACCCGTCGAAAAAGGAAAGTTTTCTTTTTATTTTTGCCAAAATTATACACATATTTTGAATAGAACCTTAGCAAATATATTTATGAGTGCAAATAGATAGCCGATATACAGAGAGTAATGCATGAGAAAAAAGAAATGACAAAGCAATAAAGTAGACCGGCCGGGATCTAGTACGTACCATGTGATGCGCGAGGTCATTCCAGGAGCGAATCCGAAAGATGAAATCCCACCCCATCTTGACGTGTCGTTGCGGATTCAGCTGCCACTTCTGGATGCCGGCATGATAGAGCATCGCCCAGAGATGGGTGATGAGCTCGCCACCTTGCGAGAGGTACTGCATGTGCTCCTCCACGTCGTCCGATGGCGCGGCGTACACCAATGCCTTCACCCAGAAATCTACCAGCAACTTCCACCGATCAGCTGGAGCCATTTCTTGATTAGTTAGTCCCTTCCCCAGCTTGACACCCAGGGCATAGACCCAGTATCCAACACCCTCAGATGGATTAAGTGTAATATCATCCGTGTCGCAACTGTCCATTGCCCGTAACTTGTCTCCTGTTCCGGTCGTCCAGCCAATCACCACTTCCCTAACTTGAGCGTATACCCATTTTGTAGTCTCGAAGCGGCCAGGGAGTATGCGCGGTGCTGAAGCCACCAGGTATGCGCAGTATTTGGACAGAGCCGTGGCCACGCCACGATCCTTGTTGTCTTCGTCTACAACATGAACTTGGTCGTGCAGTTCGCAGTAGCATGTTGCAATGTGCCACATGAGAATACAAGACACGTATATCATCTCATTCCTATCGGTAGCCTCAGACGATGGCTGAACAGCTACCTTGACAGAGAAGTCTGGAAGCTGCTGGCAACCTCTTTGTCTATTTTCCTCTTCGGAGGATGCCCAGCCACTCACTTCATCGGACCTCATCTTGTCAAGAATAAAACAACCAATGGATGTTTTCACATCGTCACAGTGCAGGTCACGGGGACTCCTGGAGCCGCCCTTCAACATTTCCTGGAGCTCTAGTCTTATGTACTGTAGTCCAAGCAGTCCCAAACACCTCTTTACAAGGGACTTTAGATGCGAACAACATTTCCCGACAATTTGCTCCAGGAATAAGCACACCGCCACCATTTGGGTGCAGAAAGGAATACAGCCGCAAAAATTCACCAGAAATCCGCAACAGAATATCCGATTGTAGAATACCTGGTGGCAGCGGTGGTGACCCAGAAATCCCCAGAAACCCACCCTGATGGAACCGGATTCTTCAATCACTGAATGTTGCCCGAGCTTATTTTGCCATAGGTAGTATTTGTCGTCATACCAATTGATCTTGAGAAGATATGCTCTCAGTTTCATTCCCCAGCTCACATCGTCGGCTTTAATTCTCTTTTCTTCTTTTATATTGCTCGCCGTATGATGATTACTTTTGTCCAGAGTCTTGCTGACCCAATCACAGGCAAAGGAAACTCTGGACCAATTTGAGGTTCAGCAGCGTAGCATCTGCACCACCTGTAGTAGAGCTAGAGACACCAGTATTACTCCAGTAATAACATAGTCCGCTGTTATGGTGTTCACAAATATGGTGCCCGCAGGAGCAGCACGGCGGGTCATCCTCGTGCCAGGTATGGCGGCCACTGCCCCTACGAAACATATGCCGACAACCGAAGCAAATGCCCAGACGCTAGCATTCTTCGCCTCATAGTAATGGAGGAACGTGTTGCTGGTGTACAAGATGTATAGGAAAGCCAACTCAATCTCAGCCACCTTGTAGGCCCGCTCGTAGTTTTTAACCAAGGGCTTTGTGCCGTCGGCCACCGCTGGTGTAATGCCGCTGCTTAACCCAAGGAAACGCCGGTGCAACAAATGAGACAGAGAGAAGGAGAGGCACACATCCTTGCAGGCATCAAGGGCTGATTCTACAATCTTACTAATGCCTTCTTCGCAACTCATGGAAGCTATATCACCCATGTCAACCTCCGGACGATATCCAATAATTACGTCAAGCTTCCTATCAACAATTAAGTCTTTTTCTTCATCAGCATCTCCAAAAGAACATTTTCTAATCCTATGTGCCGGAATCTCTCTGATCATGTTCCGCATAGAGCTTGGCAGAACAAGTGCCATTGACCTATGAAATCCCTTCATGAAAGTCACGGCAGCTAACACACAGATGGCTACATTACCAATATGGCTAGAGATGGTTGTGATGCTCATTAGCAGGACATATCCAAAGTAGAGACAAAGTTGATACAACATCTTCCAGAGCTGGTTTTTGTTGTCGAGCCCAGACGCAGCAGCTGAGTCGACGCAGCAAAGGAGAGCTAGTAAGGATACCGCCCATATCGGGTACATCTCGCTCTTCACCCGTGAAGATTGCATTAGGCCAATGCTGTATGTCCCGAGGGACAGAAACAATGCATTTGCAGCCAGGAAACCCTTCTGGATGATCCAACTCTTGGGCCAGCGGCGGCAATACCCAAATGCAGCAAGGAAGAAAGAGAGTGCAATGGCCACCAACGCTAATGCCTCGATTTGGAGCACTGTGCCCCTAGGACTCTTCCACATATCTCTCAGCTGATGCAAAAGGCTTTCTTCTGATGCTGCATTTCCCATGTGTTGCTGACTCATATTCCCCATTCGGCGGTGGCCCACCTTGGAAGAACAAGTAGATGTGTGTCATAAAAGCTAGGCTTTCTGATTTAGCTACAAATTTTGCTCGGGGAAAAGATTAGACAAATCTCTATAATTGTGTACTCAACCTTTGTATTCTAATAAAGAAGACATAATAAGATCGAAATCGGTGATGCAATGGACTCAAGCCTAGCTATGAGATGACAGGCACACGCCTCCAACCAAATGAGGCTATTCTCAGTTCATAGGTTATGAATTGCTACTCCATGGTTTTGTGATATATAGTTATTATCAGGCTAGTACTGTTTTGCTTCACAGTTTTTTACAATATTTAGTTTCTAAATATATAGAAAAATAATTAACATCACGCTAATGGTTGGAGTTAGAAGTGGACCTGGGAGGCTCCCTCCTCAATGTTAATTACGACTCCAAGACTAAAGTAAATATAATACTTCGTGAATGCCCACTTTTCATAGCTAATAAACTAGGAAAAAGTCTACTTAATCCCCCAACTTATTTGTAGTTATCTATTTCATCGCTTCACCAGTAAAACTATTGAAAGCCGTTTGAATAGCCGTCTAAGGCGGTTTTGAAAGTGGTTTTGTTGGTGCGGCATATGAAGAAGTCTACATGTCATCCTTAAACTATTGAAAAGTCTCCTGCTCTACCTCACTGCACTTCACAAGGGCATTGAGCTCATGCATTGCACCTACACCCTTCGTCATCTGGCCCCTCCCACATCTCGCCCTTGATCATTTTCTCCTCCTGTGGCTACATAAAAAACTGAATGACAACCAAATGGAGGACGTGGGAGGGGCCGGATGACGAGGTTGCAGACGTGGTGCTTGAGCTCAATGGCATTGATGAGTGCTGGGAGGTGGAGCATGAGACAAGATGTCACATGCTACTTGTTAGGCAGTGGGCCAGCCTAGAAAGAGTAGAGAGGTGGAGTCAACAAATGGGCCTGCGTGTAAGCATAAGTACTTAGGCCAGTGTGGTGGGATACGGTGTCAAACGGTCCTACACGATCAACAGGGGGTCATTTGAATATTATTAGATATACTAAAAGGCTACATTATCACGTTTTGTAGAACGAAGTTATGCAGTCAATCCTTGATATGTTAGGGGGTTATATAGACTTTTTAATATGCCACGTCAGGAAAATTATCTTTAAAACAGCCTAGAGGGTTATTTAGATGGTTTTCAATAGTTTGAAGGGTAGAATAACTAGTTTCATAGATGAAGGGGTGAAGTAGACAACCCACCAATAGTTAAGGGGGTTAAACAGTCTTTTTTCTACTAAATTATATGTTTGAAAGTAGATCCAGTTGCCTCTACTATTTATCTATAAGAACAGTGATAGGCCTAAGAACTGGTCAATGCAAGTGGAACAAACCGAGTATATATCAGTGATTTTTTTAAAATACGACAAAGCTAGTCTTTTATGGATTACAAAATAATAATATTTGATGCGAAATAATCAATTTTACATATAAAATTAGTTTTTGTGAAATATGACGTACCATATTTTCTGTTGCTTCTGTTTTCCTGCTAGCTTAGCTGAGCTTCCCCGGGTGCGCCAGCCTTGTCACGCCTAGCTTGCCCTCCAGAGTTGAGTTTCACTCTGTATCCATAGTATTAGGATTGGACGATTAATCGAATCGGCAAGATCATTGGTTAACTGATTCGATCGTGAAAACCAGTTTTTTTTGAGAGAGAGAGAGAACAGGAGGGATCAGAGGCTGGTCCCTACTGGAGCATATATTAATTAAAAAACAGGAAACAAACAAAGGAGTACAAAGGGAGTACAAAAGGGCAACAGAGCAGGTTCAAGAAACAAAGAAGGTGAGGAAGAAAATAAGGCAGATTACACAAGATGCTCTAGCCATAAAACGATTGAAGGGAAGTACTTTTTCTTCACACGAAGGATAACTAGGCCGAAGACACTAAGGAAGCAAAGCTTGCAGCGGTCCAAACTGACAGCCTCATTTCTGAAGATAAGATTGTTTCTAACAGTCCAAACGCTCCAGCACATTAGTACTATGATCTCCATATGAAGAAAGATACACCAAGCTGTGTTTTGAAACTCTCAAGGATTTCCAAAGGTTGAGCTGCAGTAGGCACTTGAATACCTACCAGATTCCAGCAATCTCTGGCAAAGCTGCAGTGCAAGAAAAGATGCTCTACCATTTCCTCAAGAGGCCTCGTTGCACAAAACACAATCATATGACTGAAGATGCATATGTTTCCTTCGCAGAATATTCCTAGTACTACTGAGCCTCTTTTAATAGCTTTGGACTGTTTTAATTGAACCGGCCACAAATACTTTGAAGATTGAACTGGTGCAATATATATACATATATATGTTGCATTTCCCAAGTGTTGCCGACCCATATTATATTATTGCCCATTCGACGGTAGCCCACCTTAGAGGAAGAAGAAGACATGTACATGTGTCATAAAAGCTAGGCTCCCGATTTAGCTACAGTTTTTGCTCATGAAGGGAGTAAAAGAATAGACTAATCTAGAAATACGTAATCGACCTTTACATCCTAATAAAGAAGACATAAGATCCAAATTGGCAATGCAATGGACTCCAACCAACTGAGGCTATTCCCAGTTCATAGCTTATGAATTGCTACTTTACAGTTTACTGATACATAGTTAGCGCTGGCCAGTAGTGTTTTGCTTGACAGTTTTCTACACATATATTTCCTAAATAGAAAAACTAACATTACATTCATGGTTTGGATTTAGAGGTGGACCTACAAGGCTCCCTCTCCTACCCACTGGTCTGCACCTTCCACCAAATCGTCATGCCCAAGGTGGCAAGTTGAGAGGAAAAAAAGTAAGGAAGAGTGGAGGAAACACCCTGTATCCATGACTTCTGTTTTGGATTTGCTGAATTAGCCAAATCCAAGCAACGACTACATCCATGGCCCGTTTGCCATTTCTTTCTTATTATTAATTAATATTATGTGTAACTGTAAGACTAAAATAAATATAATAGTTTGTGAATGCCCATTTTCCATATATAGTCACTAGAATTTATATATGTTTCAGGCAAGCAAGTAGGTTCAGTTGCCTCGCTATCTATTATAAACAGGGGTCGGCCTAAGAACGTACAGGTCGATGCAACAATGCAAGTAGACCAAACCGAGTATATATATCTGTGCTATTTTGTTTATCACGGCAGTGCTAGTTTTTGTGGCTTAAAAATTATAATACTAGATACTAGACAATCACCACTCTTTCACAGATAGTTAATACAAATTAGTTTTCGTGAAACATCACATACCGTATTTTCTGCTGCTTCTTTTTTCCTAGCTCAGCCTTCTCTCGTGCCCTTGCCCCCAGAGTTGCGCTCCTGTCTTCTGAACTCTATCTGCTAATGTTACCAGAAGAGCTCGGCTTCCTGTCCAATAGAAAACGATGCTCTTGATGAGAATACAAGTTTTCCAGTGTGTGTGTGTCTGGGCAGACTTTGGATGCTTTACACTTTGTTCCTGGAAGGAATACCCTTTGCGTGCTGTTGGCTGCTAACAATCTTTCTTTATTCTTTGCTCATCGCCTAGTTATTCTGCTTTGTGTTAATGGATCAGCAGCGCGATGATCACACTGTGTGGCTAGCGTTTACATCATTTGAATTCTCCTCAACTGTTGATACTGCTCTCTCGTCGGTTGCAAATTATAGGTCATTTTGATTTTTTTTCTACATATAGTTTTTACTATGTGGTAAATATAGCATATCTAGGTGAGTAACATATATGTACAAAAGACGAAACGACCAATGATTTGAGACGCAGGGAGTAATTTTAAATCTCTGATCTGTTATATTTTTAAATCAATGCCTAGAAAATAAGAGGCTATTTCGATTTAATTCACGAGTGTGGTATATATATGTTACTTAATAAGAACAAGAATAGAGTTGTTTTTCCGTGCACTAAGGGAGTGGTGTATTACTGCATGCATGTATGGTTCATTACGTTGCATTGGCCAAGAGTATCTCCAGTAGCTCACCAATATAAATCCCCTAATAAGTTGGTATTGGGGTGGCCCACTATTATTTTTTATATTATTGGGGGAGATGCCAAATATATGAGACCCACGTGTCAGTTATAATTTATTTATTTTCTTTTTTTGCTTTACTTTTATCTCCCCTTGGTTCTTCTCCTGCATCGGGACAACTTTGTGACTTTGCATCTTCTACCGTTTCCGCTCCGGTGGCTTGCCGCCAAACCACGCATAGGATCGTCGGCGGCCTCCTCGAGCGCGAGCCCGGCGACCTCAGCCAGCACCGCCTCGAGCTCGGCGGTGTGGAGCAGCTGCGGGAGCGCGCCGACAAGGAGGTGATGGAGCACGCCACGCGCCTCGCTGACACGGCGGAGGCCAAGCTCTGGGCTGCGTTGTAGCGCTGCGACAAGACGGCTCCACGGCCACCGATCTCTTCGTGGCTGCGGCGAGACACGGACCACAAGGACAAGATCCTCTCGGCAATGCTGCGCAAGTCCAAGATCGACATTGAGGACAGGGAGATGCTGGCGAGTGTCAGCGTGGAGTGGGAGGAGGACTGTGCGTGGCGTCTTGACAGCGTGATGCTGGCGGCGGGCGAGGTGGACGGTGGATGCAAAGGAGCAGACGAGGAAGAAGCAGCAATTATGATGGTCCTGGCCCAGCTCATTTGCGCTCGTGGAAAAGCGTCGCGGCGCGGTCGGCTCGTCCTTCCCAGCGTGACCGAGCAAACAGCGGCGGGGAAGCGAAAGCCCGCCGCGGGGGCCGCCGGCACCAAAGGGGACGACGGGGAGGTCGATGTCGAAGGGGATCCACACTTGTGCGGCGCCGGAGGCCACGGGGATGAGGAGCGATGCGGCTCGACCATGGCGCCGTCGGGAGGACGGGAGGTGACAGAACTCGCGTCCGATGCTGGCTTTGGCTTGGCTCCGCAAAAACGACCAACCTCTGTGTTTTCTGGTAGCCAGGCTAAGTCCCCTTGGGTGGCTTGGCTAGGAGCGTTATTCAGCCAACCAAACAGGCTTAAGTTGGCTCCAGCAAGCCTGGTTAGGGGATAGCCAAGGAACCAAACACACCCGTTGAGAACAAGCCCAGTGGACTTTCTAGCAGCTAAATCAACTTATCTTAAGTCATTCATTTCAATGCTCATAAAAAGGAAACTCTGTTTATTAGAGATCCCTCCAAATTTGTTCTTATAATCTTCTCTGATATTATTGAAGTGGCCACTATCAGCAATTCAGCATTGGTTGTTTCGAAACTGCTCTTTGTCCTCTTTTTGTCTGGCACCATACACCAGTTCACCACATGGCCCTGCTTTTTTGAACTAATAATTTGACAGCAAACTTATAATCCTCAGTTTCCCCCTCTTCGAAACTTAAGCTCCTTTAGCTGATAATAAGGCATGCAACACGAAAGGCAATTGCCAGTGATACTTTAAGCCAGCGCTCTGAGCTAGTGCTTTCACTTCTCTCAGGATAAGGAACTCGCATCAAGACTCATTTTCCATAATCTTCTATCGCCTTCTGCTTCCATAATGTACCTACAGGAGGAAGCAAGTTCATATTCTTGTTGATTGCATATATTTTAGCATTCTCTGGCACAGAAAAAAACTCAATCTAGGGTCAATTGAATCTAACATTTTTGCATGGACTCTAATTTACTCTTTCGGTCGATGTTTTGCAATGGCAGCTTTCTCTATATTACCGGCACTACTATATGATGCCTTGACAATTATTTCAATGAAGGCACCTAATCGCTATGCAATGTTTGCCTAGTCCACACTACCAGTAGAGTTCATTTTTAGGCATAAACCTTTTACGTGTTTCTGTTAGAAGAAGGATGATCAGTGCAATTGCAGTTTGGTCTCCGCATATATTGCTTTTTTGCTTTATGTCTACTGTGATGAGCTATACAAATTTACATTATGCTTTTCCTTACGCAGGTTCAGTTAGAGCGAGTTAGATTCAATCGCATGAAGTATGCAGAAAAAGGATTCAACTAAGGAACAAGCTTAATTTTGTGCGTTGCTTTGAATGGATCTTCCAGAATCACTAGCTAAATGCTTCTACCTGGAGAAACATAAAAGAAGTGTTGAGTTGATCATTGTTCCATGAAGTGCTGATTCTCGCCATCTTTTCACACTGTTGTAGTGAAAACTGTTCTGCTCATTCATAATATTTCTACTAGGACCTGCTTCCTGTTAAATCAGCTGACATTTGACATTTGTTCCTTTGCATGGTAGTTGTTTCTTAAACCTTCTCAATGTTCTGTTATTTGACCTGCAAAACATTGTTGATGCAAGGAGATTATTTGCTATGTTAAGTATGTCATCGATCACTTGCATGTTTGTTGTTACTCTTCCTCTAGATTGGGTATGGTTCGTTGTTAAAATGACACCATGTTTTTCCTGTTTCGTGTTACCCTCCCTTTAGATTGGGTCGTTGCAAAACTTGACACCCAGTTTTTTCCAGTTCTTTCCGGAGAGTTGCTTTGCTTGAGTTTAGTTAGGCCTCGTACGTTTAACAGGGTTATGGATCATCTGACCTCTCTTTGCTAATGTTTATATGGTGAAACACATCACTTTGTGCAATGCTTTGGCTATTATTCTGTGTAGTATTCATAATCTTGAAATAGTGTACATGTATATGAGAGGTCGATCGAGCAGGGTTCCACATCTGAAGCAAAACAGAAACGCACCAAAAAAAGACAAATAAAAAAAAAGTGTAACAGAACTGGCGGCAAGGAAGTCCTGACGACAAAAGGTTTGAACAAAAGACTGGAATGGAAAAAACGACATTATTAAAAAAGAAACGAAAACAAATGACTAAGAAAAAGGTTAAAAAAAAGAGAATGGAACCAAGACCAAAAAGACTGAACAAAAAACAGATACGGATCTGGAGTAGATTTTTATTATGCATCTTCCTAGCTATTTACTTTGTTCCCGTCCGAAAAAAAAATCTTTCTAGCTATTTCCACATTTTCTTCAACATGGGAAAAACAAAGAACACAAACATTAATTTAAACAGAAAAAAACAAAAAAAAAAGAGTTATGGAGCAATACAAAGGTAACGGCGAGTGAACATGGGAAATTGAGGTTCGAAGGTAAGGATAATTCTGAAAGGAAAAAGTGGATAGGAACAAACGCATGGCTCTTTAATATTAGGTAGAGAATATCCAACTCGAATTAACTTTTGTAAACCCAGAAACTAATTGATATCGGCTCTCGGAGGGCCTCCTTCACGGTCTTATAGACGCCTAGAACCTCTCAAATGAAAAAAATAACTGCAAAATTATAGATATTGCCGAACACTAAATAACTTTGGTATAGGGTGTATCTCCACCCAAGCTTTTTAAAATTTTTGAAACTCAAGATCTGAGATTTTCAAAACTAAAAGTTAGGGCTCAAATTTCAAATGAAAAACTTGTCAGGTAGTAGAAATTTGTAGTTCACTTAACTAGAAGTTTGATGTATAATAACATATGTCAAGTTGTCAACATCGAAATTCCAAAGTCAGCTTGAAAATTCTAAATTTTGAGTTTCAAAATCTAACAACATAAATTGGATATTTAGGACTTTAAACGACTTCAGACCTTAAAATCGTCACCTACAAAGTTACAGATAGCATTGAGAACTATTTCCTCTATTCTAAATGATAAAGCGTTTTGGTGTTTCTATATATGTGTACTTTGATTTGTACTCACATATAATGTATATCTAGATACGTATCAGAAGCATGTATCTAGAAAAACAAAAAAGTAGTGAGGTGAGCAGTTAGAGAGATGTGGTGGCCGTGGTGGCACTAGCAGCGAGTGCAGGAGGTGGGCGCCGGTCTCGGTGTAGGTACCGGCGAGAGGTCGCGGCCGTGCGACATGATGGCGACAGTGTTGGGATGGAAGAGTTACAGATGCGCTAATTACTCTCTTAGAATAACTAAACGTGTAGATGAAAGTACATATTTACCCCTCTACCTAATTTTGGATGTAGTTCTTGGCACACAAATTTAAGGTTCTGGTCCACAACTTAGGTTCTCCTCCTAATAGGTACCTCTCTAATTTTGGCCATTCGATCGATCTAGACTAATGAATGGCTATTATTACTTTCAAGCATTGTAAAATATCTTAAAAATAAAAATAGTAGAAGATGTGAGAAGTCATCCAAAATTGATTGCTACCATGTTGTATGTACCAATAACTAAAAGTAGTAGACCTAATGGATCCTCAATTCCAGCACATAAATTTGGCAAAGGTTAATGACTACCAATTTTGCAGTTCCTTAAACTGAAATATAGAATTATACAATCTATTTGAGGCTATAGCGATCATTGCTATCAGAGAGCAAATGATACTTTAATAACTGCCAACTTCACAAAGTGTGAAATACAACTATATATATGATATATCTATTATACATTAATAGGCGAGAATTTACCTCTTTCTATATATCAGAGGTCTTCTTAACCATGGCACTTATTTAGACTACATTATTTTGCTATAAAGTTCAACTGTGTAACCCTCCAAACATAAGGTTAAGTCTGATTGAAAAATACAAAGAGATACAACATGAAGAGCTGTTGTGCCAACCTTTTGTATGTGATGGCAATCTTGTCCTTCGTTCTTTTTGTGTGCCTTCCTTTCCCTTGTAAGTTTACATCAACATCTTGTCTTTTGGTTAACTTGTATGTGTGTGTGTATTGTCTCCTGATGTACTGATGGAAAAAAAAATCTCCAATAGGTAGTCCGGCGCTCTCTAAGACTGGAGATAAACAAACCTACCAAAATAGTCCTACCAACAAGAAATTAAAAGGTTTTTTTGGTCAGGAACACATCGGTACCTCCTGAGACCAAGTTCACTATTACATTCTGTGCTAACTATACATGTGATGGGAACCGTGACTGCTATTGCTGTTTGCACGATGGGAATGATATTTGCTACTGGACAAGGGATGATTGTCAGGCTGAGTGCCCCGCATGCACCCCTCATTGCCCACCATAGCCACAGCCTCGAACAGCATTGATGCAAGGCCGTCCATAATCTTTCTAAAGGTCTATCATTAATGGAGGGAAAATAATTGTTGATGTAATGGTGTTGAATAAATATAATCATGGTGTTCTGATCAGTGGGCTGATGGTTTGCAATATATGTTACTGCAATGACGTGAAGTGCAATATATAAATCGTTCATAAATGTGAGGCTCTGATCTATGGGCTAACCGATTCTTATAACAAATCAAAATAGCCAACGCTTGCTCAATTGTAAAACGAGAATACCACTAAATGAAGTACTTAGGGATTCCCATCAGTGATAAGACTATCAGAAACGGGAATAGTACCTAGGGATGCAAGATGAGTTATCCGCGAACATGCAATAAGCGCTCACGTCGCCCTCTGCACGGGCGGCTCGGGCGGCAGCAACCCTAGCTGCTGCCGCCAACCACCGTCCCCTCTCTTCCCCTCGCCGCTGCCAGAGGGTGCTCCCGAGAAGCCCACGCAGCCCCCTAGGACGGCAGCGGCAAGGCACTCGCCCAGGTGTCGCGAGCTGCTCCGTGTGGGGCGTCGCCGCGACTTCCGCGGCCGAAACGGTGGCTCTCGACGGCATTAGGTGGCAGATCCAACTCCGCTTCGACCGGATCCGACTCTCCTTGAAGCAAATCGACATGCTCAGGTCCTCTTCCAGGTGTAGGTGCGGTGGCTCGGGTTCCTCTGCGTAGCTGCCGAAGTGCTCGTCGAGGTGCAGCTCCGCTTCCTCAATGTCCAGTGGCGAGCACCACCACCCCCCAATCCCCCCTCCTCTTCCCTCCTCCACACCATTTTTTCTCCAGCGGCCATGGTCAGGGCACACGAGGAGGCGGATCCCGGCCCCCTGAGCCGTATCTGACCTCTCCTATGCTGGATCTGTGGCAGGCAGGTCAGGCTCGATGGCGGTCGGCCAGGCGGCGCGCCCGCAACCAGTCCTTCCCCACGCGCAATGGAGCTGCTGGCCAAGGCGCACGTGCTGGGCTGTGCCGGGAAGCTGCAGCGGCACCGAGGGTCCGCGATGAGCTCCCCCGTCACCGGCGCGCTACACTGGTGGATTTGCCCCACGGCCTCACCAACTCTCGGCTCGACACCGTCCGCTCAGCGATGTAAGTGGTTGAGGCGTTGGGCGTAGGGTTCAACAATGGAGCGACGATTGTCGGTGCGCACCTCCCATCGTCGCGGGTGAGTCCGAACGGCTCCGCGAGGTGTGGCAGCGACTAGCACTGCCGGTGCGTACCTCCCATCATCGCGCGCGAGTCTGAATAGCTCCACAAGGTGTGGCGGCGACTTGCATTGCCGGTGCGCGCCTCCCATCGACACGAGCGAGTCCGAACGGCTCCGCTAGCGTGGCGGCAACTGGCACTGCCGGTGGCGCCTCCCATCGTCGCGGGCAAGTCCGAACAGCTCCACGAAAGTGTGGCGGCGACTGGCACTGCCGTTGAGCACTAGCAAAGGTTCTGAGCGAAAGTTCAGCTCAGATTAGTTTGGGCTAGCGACAAGGATCTCCTTCTTGAAGGCGTCACTGAAGAACCTCTTGCACTGCTTCCGCATGGTTGACTCTTTCAACCACTTGGCACAAGGCTCGGGTGAAAGCCTTGTCAAGCTTCCACGGCGTCGTCTCTTGTTGCTTGGCTGACGATGACTACATATGTTGTTGTGTCATCCACCTCCCTGAAGGCACCGTCGAAGAGTCCCTATGCTTTGGTGTTATAATTTTCTTTCTCTCTTTTCTTTGATGTATTTGTGGACACGCCACAGTCTAGCCCTTATGCTGGGGTTGTTATATTGGTTTTAGTCCGGTTTTCCAAAATTAACCAGATGACTATGGTTTTTGCCTCGTTCCCTAGAAACAAGACCGTTGATGATTAATCAATATATCCAGGCCGGCAAGCTCTCCCCTCTGTGCTTCGCATAAAAAAAAACCCCTGCAATAGGCTTCATTTTATGGGCTACGTGCATAACCCGCAAAAACTAAATCTATTTGTGGGTTCGCAGATAACCTGCCTCTCACTGGTAGAGAACCGAGCTTTACTCCCGGTGGGGAACCCCCTCTAGCCCCGGTTCCCCACCCGGGAGCAATCATCCGGGACTAAAGGGGGGTCCTTTAGTCCCGGGTCAGGAACCGGGACTAAAGGAGGACCTTTAGTCCCGGTGGGTAACACCAACCGGGACTAAAGGTTTTTTTCTTTTTTCTTTTCTTTTCATTTTTTTGTTTTCTTTTCAAAATAGGTTTTCGAAGTCGTATTGTACGCTGCTAATTATACATTTATACGCGCGTATAGTTTGTTTCGGTTCAAGCACAATGAACGTATTAAATCACACAATTCAAGCATAGAAATAGAAATATATATATATATATATATATATATATATATATATATATATATATATATATATATATATATATATATATATATGCATGCATGCATCATATATATATTTACATGCATGCATGCATATGTGTATTTTACATTATATTATTTCATGTGCATATATTACAAAAGATTGCATTACAGTTGTTGTGACATAACAAGTTTCCTCTCATCCTCTAGCTTGGCTTCAATGGCAGTGTTGGGTCGAAGTAGAACTCGCCCTTGGAATCGATGACCTGCTCATTAAAAAATCCGGCTATAGACTCTTGAATTGCTTTGATTTGGTCTTGCCGTATGACCTTTTCCTCCGACCATCGAGTCTACAGGTTTGAATTAAAGGAAAATAAATTAATATATGTACATATATATATAAAGACATAGTAACACAATCAATAATAATAATTAAATGAATATATAGTGTATTTTTAACGTACTTTGAGTCTCTCTGTAGGAGTTCTTTGGGAGACCACCTTGATAAACTTGCAAACATAGTAACCACAGTAGTTGTTCCCCTGTTCCTGCCTCAGACACCACTTTACGAGAAAAAGATTTGTCATCCAATCTGGTGATCCGGTGAAAGCTATATGTTTAATTAATAAAGATGATGCGATTCAGGGGACTTACTTTCAAAGGGATTACATTCAGTGGCGCTTTGCATTTTTCCATGTGTTGCTTCTCAATAAAGGTTTTCCAAACACTGCCCAATAAAAAATTTGCCACATCATCGATATAGTTAATCATCATGTTTGTGTGTATATATAGTTGCTAGAGATCCCGAAATTACCTCTGGATAATATCTATCATATCTTGGTAGTCTTGTTGTGGTTTTCTCATCGAGTCATAGATTATCAAGTGACTTTTCACCAGATCGATGTCCATCAATATCTAGTGATTGCTGCATGTGTTTATAGGATATAACGCATAATACTCATTAATTAACTAGAATCAACATATGAGCCATTAAGGATGATCGACATGATTAACACTCACTTGAAGTTATAGGGAAAGAGTATATCCTTCTTGTGGCGTTGGTTCACTAAGAAGTTCATGAGGTTACTCTCTGACTCATTCTTCCAATTAGTCTTTGGAGTAATTGGGTCTTTGAATACTATATGGGGATCAACAAAACCAATTTCATTGCAGCCTTCCTTTCTGAGCTCTGTCATTGTAAATCTACATATATATAGTACTTGTTAGGATAATTTATATGCATATACACACATATGATGAGTTTAATAATAGATCGGAAGAATTATTACTTACAGGCAATAGCAGCTAATGATAACTTTGTCCAGAGAGGTCAGGTGGCATAGTTGATGAAATTTTGCAAAGTCAACATACATAACATCATCGCCACGGAACCAATGTTCGTCTCTAATTCTGACACCAACGTAGAAGTCTCCACTGGTAGACGCCTGCATGTACCACTTGTTTAGCAGGTACATTTGCGTCCCCAGATCAGATAAGGCTTGAGGGTTGTATAGACTCTGGCCTAGTACAAATTTTTTCTTCCAAATATCAACCTCCGCCGCACTCTCAATGTTTCCATCACCAAACATCTGGTAAAGGTCGAGACCAGTCTCATCAATAAATTCACCAAGGTGATCCAAATCGACATCCGGAGGTATGTTTGCCTGATGCATTAATCCTAAATTCGAACCATATTCATTACCAACAACTAGCGGGGGGATTGATTGGTGCGCTTGTTGTCCGAGTTGGGCAACTCCTTTCCCTGCCCGCTTCTTTTTCTATGCCGCCTCAATTGACTTGGTGAGAGTGCGGTCATAGTCCGATAACATTGATTTGGACGGCTTACGAGATTCCCGCTGTTGTTGCTGGTAAGAAGTCACATTTTTTCTTAGAATATCTGGAGCTATGAAGAAGTACGGTTTCTCCGGGTTTCTCCTTGCTTCTTGATTCATTTTAAGATTGTCATAGAATCTAGACATGTCTTTTTTATATGCATCAGTTCCTTCTTCCTTCTCTTCAGATATTATTTTGGGAATAACCCTTAGTTTCACGGTGGCTTTCTTTGTAGGCGGGGACTGGTTCTTCGTTTGAGGGGCTGGCCTCTTGCTAGGCTTCTTGGTAGGCGGGGGCGGGGGAGGCGTTGGAGACCTCCTTGGAGGTGTTGGCAGCGGCGTTGGAGACCTCCTTGGAGGTGGCGGCTACGGCGTTGGAGACCTCCTTGGAGATGGTGTGGATGCAGCCTCGTCTTCCAACACAATGTCATCGTACAGAGCACTATGATGATCTGGCGATTGAACAATTGGATTTAGGTTGGGGGAGGATCTGCTACAAAAAAAGGAATGACATATTATTATGAGCAGATTGTTAATTATTTAAGCCAATACAAATTAATGATGTAGTGTTTTCATCCGCACGTACCTATGGTGAGGTAGTTCAGGAGGTGGTGGAGCCGACATCCCTGGAATGATGATGTAGCGCTTGCGCCATAGAATGAATGTCTTCTTCGCTTCTCCTAGAGTCTTCTCACCATCACCTCCAGGAATGTCAAGAGGCAAATCACTAAAACCTTTTTCAGCTTTATCTACCGAGATGGTAGCATATCCTTCTTGGATTATATTCCCATGAATCCTTGGTGTCTTGGTTCGGTCGATAGGATTAACAAGACCGATAGCCACCTTGATTGTGGAATTCTCCTTCGGAATGTGTAGCTCACACGTTGTACAAGGTTCAGTGACGTCATCCACAGGGAAGCGCAGTCCTGTGTCCCCTTGATTTGGTATCTCCGTGGAAGCGCAACTGCTTTTCAACTGAACAGATTGGCTAATATTGATTCCTGGCTCTGATGCCTGCTTGCTTGCACTCACTGCTATTTGCACTTGCCTTCTGATTTCCTCCTGCATTCTCGCTTCAAGGTTTTTTTCCCGCTCCTGTGCTTCACGCACCGCTTCCTCCAACCTCTGGAGCCGCTGTGCCTCTTCTTTCTTCTTTCTCTGGCGACTTTTGTAGGAAGGTCTGTCCTGAGGGAATCCATGCTCCCACGAGACACTTCCTTTGCCTCTAGTTCGGCCACCATGTTCAATAGTCCCGATGGCGTATGTCAGCTCATCCTTCTCTCTGTTGAGCCTGAACGCACCACTAGCAGTAGCTCTCTGAGCATAAAACAATCTTTCTGCTGCTTCTTGCAGTCTTGCGCCATAAACGCACTTCCCTATCTTCTGGTCTAGTGTTCCCCCATGAGCGAAAAACCAATTCTTTGCACGTTCTCCCCACTCGAGTGATTCTGGTCTAATACCCTTGGCAAGAAGGTCTACTTCCATTTTGTTCCACTTCTTAATGGCAGTCGGGTAGCCACCTGATCCCAAGTTATGGTGGTATGTCTTCTATTGGGCATTACGTTGGTTCTTTATCACCCGACTCACACCCTCTTCCGAAGTCTTGTACTGTACAAACTCATCCCAATAGGGCCTCTGCTTTGAGATCGGGCCTGGGACAGCAAAATCTGGTGCTATGTTCTTCTTGACATACGTCGTGTATAGGTGTTTCTTCCAAGTCTGAAACTGGGTGGCCATCTTCTTCATTGCCCAATCCCTAACTCGCTCCTTCAATTCATCACCATCTATTATATCATCATAACCATCTGTTTGGAGCGTGAAATGTACCTTAAGACATCTTTCCAAATTAACGCCTTGTCACGATCGGAGACAAAACTGATATGAGGAGCATTGGTCTTCTTCTTCTATTCACGGGTACTAATCGGGAGCCGGTCCCGTACAAGGTAACCACAGTGGTGCACAAATTTCATTTTATTCGGCCCCCTCGGTTCTCATGTTTCCACATTGAATGAGAGGAAGGCCCGGCCTAAGTCGCTTTGGAAACCCATGAGAGGCCGAGGACCCGGAAGCAGTTGCCATCTACTCTCTAAACTCATTTTTTAATACACTATAAATTTCTCATTTTATAAACAAATAAAATTAAGAAGCTATAAAATTATCTATATCTCTACACTCATTTTTTAATACACTATAGCTCAAAAACATGTTTTAATAAATAACCATCCGTACTAGTTGAACTTGCTTACGTGATCATCTCGGCGAGCATTTCTCCACCGGACGGCACCGTACTTGGCCACGGAAGAGCTCCAATTCTACGAGGAAGGAAACACGGTTTTCCACGACCGTTGCCGCTCTCCCTCGTTGAATCAAAGCTCCTCCTTGACGTTCGTTACCGCTCGGCAGAGAACATGCTCGCCGAAATGAACACGGTCCGCTAGTTCAACTAGTACGGATTTTCTATAATTTTCTAACTATTTTCTAAGTTTTTCATTTCATAAAAAGTTAAAATAAAAAGTACGGTGATTGACAGACTACTACGACGATATCGGGACATGTGAATAAATAACCATCCGTACTAGTTGAACTTGCTTACGTGATCATCTCGGTGAGCATTTCTCCAACGGACAGCACCGTACTTGGTCAAGGAAGAGCTCCGATTCTACGAGGAAGGGAACACGGTCTTCCACGACCGTTGTCGCTCTCCCTCGTAGAATCAAAGCTCCTCCTTGATGTCCGTTACCGCTCGACAGAGAACATGCTCGCCGAGCTGAACACGGTCCGCAAGTTCAACTAGTACGGATTTTCTATAATTTTCTAACTATTTTCTAAGTTTTTCATTTCATAAAAAGTTAAAATAAAAAGTATGGTCGCCGAGATGAACACGGTCCGCAAGTTCAACTAGCTACTTTAACCTTCTTTCATGTAAATATGCAAGCTTGAAGTGATTTTGAGCTCAAATTGATTACAAATGAAAAAAACCACAATAAAGAACCATATATATATAGTGAACAACATGAGATAAGACAATGGTGAAAAATGAGAGTATGAGATTGGTAACCTTTACAACTGAAGAATCGACGGAGAAATCGAAGAAATCGACGGAGGAATCGAAGAATGGATGGAGGAACAATGGAGTGAGGGAGGAAGCAAGAACACTACTGCAGTGAGCTTCAAAATGTGATGAGCTCGGGCTCGGGGAGAAAGGAGATGGCCGGGATATATAAAGGAGGGACCTTTAGTCCCGGTTGGTGGCTCCAACCGGGACTAAAGGTAACTTTCCAACCCCGGGCGCAGCCACGGCCCGGGAGTAGACCTTTACTCCCGATTGGAGCCACCAACCGGGAGTAAAAGTATACCTTTAGTCCCGGTTGGTGGCTCCAACCGGGACTAAAGGTCCCTGCCACCTCTGTCTGGCGCAGTAGCCGTTGGGCAGGGACCTTTAGTCCCGGTTGGAGCCACCAACCGGGACTAAAGGTATCTCTAGTCCCGGGCGCACAAAATTTCGAGACTAGAGTCCATTTTGGCCGAGGATCAAAGGTCTGTTCTCTACTAGCTCCAAGACATTATCATTGTGAGAGGCCTGAGCCCAAATCCTATGAAACATATATTTATATAAAAATTCAGTGATCAGTCTCCTGCTGCAATACTGTCGCTCTCTCACCCAGCCAAACTTTCTTCCACAGACAGACCAAATTCGTATCCGTGTTCATGGAATTCCCAATGTATGTGGAATTCCAATGCATGCATGTGTACTCTGTTGACCGGCTATTCTGGGCACGTACATTACAAGACATATATTAGTCTGATCCGATCCAAAGCGCAGACCTATATGACTTTGGCATTCTTTAATCTGATCAATATCTTTCGCCTGCAAAGCATTCTTTAAATTGACCTTACAGCTTTCAAAATTTGACCCACAAAGAATGACTCTGTAGTCTAGGGTCCCACCTAGTTACTCCTTTACACCATCCACTTGGTCACAAGCATACTCCCCCTATGAAAAAACATTTATTTTCTTTATAGCAGAGAGGTCTTCCACAATTTTTCGGGCTAAACATGGTATGGCTGACTACCCCTGATGCTAGTTATGGCTGGATCTGTTCTAGAATAAGGATTTCGTCAACACTCTCATATGCACACCCATGAGAGTCTCTAGCCAAATCTACGTTGGTGTGGAATTTGGATAGCGATTTGGCTAAACAATCAGATACCCTGCAAGAGGGTTGACTACCGACTCGATGGTAGTCGGGAACCGGGTACCACAAAAGCCACTCTACATGCTCAGCTAGATGAAGATCGATAGCTGATAAAGGTACCACTCGTGATTGATATCCCTCGGAACAGTGTTTATAGTTTTGCAAATATATATCCTTTTCTCACCTCATCTTAATAGTCTTATTATTTAATGAACATTCTTTTGGGCACATGCATATATAAGTTAATTTACAAGATACTAGAGGAAGTGTAAGTACTTTAAATTTTTTATATTGAAGTAGTCAGCAATCAAGAACACCTTGAACAGATCGACAGTACGCATTCTTCTGAAATGTTATTGATATTGTAGTAAAGAACACATGCATATGGACATGTTTTTCTTTGCAACTATTCCTTCTAAATACCTTACAGCTGCATGTGGTTAAGAGTTCTTCAGAGTTTGTCCTTGGTGGTGGCACATGCCAGGTACGTAGTGCCTGCACTCGCTTCGGTCCGTAGGCTGAGCTGGTAGCTAAACCGAGAAAATTTGCTATTTGCCATTGTAAAGAATGGGCTTTGCAAAATTGCCATCCAAAAGAATGACTTCGCCAAATTGTCAGCCTAAACATGTGTACCTTGATTTTGTTGCCACAATCCCCTCCTTTGCTTGTATTTTTTGGAATCCCTTCCACGTAAAAAGACATTACTGCCCTTCTGCCTAATTGACGTGAAGAGGGACTATTTATGATTACCTGCGCGCTCGCCGCCGCCACGCCACCTTGCTCAGCGCTGCCACGCCGTCACCCACACTCGCCGCGACCACGGCAGCCATCGGCATGACCACGGAGGAACTTGGAGCAATCTCGCCGCATATTGGATGAACTCGTTTAGGCTTAAATTATAGATTTGTGAGATGAACTCATTTAGGCTCAAATTATGGATGTGTGAGATGAACTCGTTTATACTCAGCATATGGATTCGGATATGAGCTCATTTTACTCCCCATTTATGAATTTGTGTGACAGACATATGCGTGCATATATTCTAATTATATTGCCCACCTGATTGTTTTTAAAAAAAAAACTAACCAAATGCATGCACAGTAGCTCCTACAGTAGCATGCAGGCCATTTGATTGGGATATGAACAAAAGGGCAGTAATGTCTTTTCGCGTGGAGGACAACAAAAAAAAAAGAAACAAAGAAGCTAAATAGGGATTATGGCAACAAAAACAAAGTATACATGTTTAGGTTGACAATTTTGCGAAGTCAATCTTTTGGATGGTAATTTTGCGAAGCCCATTCTTTGCAATGGCAAATAGCCAATTTTCTCAGCTGAACCAGTTGTTGTGTTCTTGTTTCTATCAAGTGTTGTAATCCCTCTCCTTTTTCCATCTTATCATGTACTTCTGTGACGTTCAAGGGTCGTCCCATGTACTAGGTATTCTGCACCCTCCATTCCCGGCTTCGCTGGCATCGGTGGAAAATTATTCAGGCAAAAAAAACTATTCCTCCTAAATTTAAACAGTAGCCTACTTTGTGAGATACATGGATATGTACATGTGCTGTGAATCCGGGGCAGGTGTCCACGTTTGTTGCACCATAAATGTTCTTACTAACTTTTTTCTATATAACTCATCATGGCACACTTTTTATTAAAAAATACACAACTTTATTCCCTAAATACGTTTTCAAATTTATTTAGAAAGTTTCTATGTATCCACTTATTATATTTTCTTTTCCACTCCTACGAAGATGGTGGGTAGAAATAATAACAATGTTGAACCTTCGTGTTCCTCAGAGACTCCACATGAATATCCTTAACGTGACCACCATCCGCCCGCCGCCTCAATCCTCATCATGGACAGAAGGTGAGCTGGTAGTTGCTGTTGCCGCTGCACCCAGGGGTCTTGGAATCGTCGTCCGGAAACCGGTACGCCTCCGGGCAGGTGGGGCTCGTGCACACCAGGCCAGCGCCGGTGCTGCAGGAGAAGGCCATGGGCAGGTTGTAGCCGTCAATCACGGAGATGTCGTAGAAATCCTCGGTACCGCCGATGCTGAACTCGGCCAGCGTCGTGGGTGGCTGCCCGGACACGGTGCAGTTGAGGGCGCCAGCGCAGTCGCCGGTGTTGCAGTGGCCGCTTCCTCCCACGAAGGAACAGCCGGTGCGGCCCCAGAACCTGCCGGTGGTGCCGGGGAGAACATCGACGGTCCACGTCTGTCCTGGCTCTAGCTGCGTGCCTCCGCCGACCGGGATGGCTGCCGGCCACACCGTGGAACTGCAGTTGTTTTTGACGGTGAAGGTGGCCGCGCTGGCACTGGCGGCGAAGGTTGCGACGAGGAGGAAGAGAACCGAGGACATGGAAGTGGACGCCATGGATGTAGTTGTCAATTATGTGCTGCTGCAATTTTCTCCTGGTGGGTGAGAGCGATGAAGCGTATGAGTAGAGCTGGGGGGCATGGGCGTGGATTTATTGGCGTTCCGGTAGAACGAAGGGTGGACAAGTCAATTGAGGTTTTCTGTTTTCAGATAATGGAGATGGAACTTCTTTGGTCGCATATATAGTTAGGTGTTTAACTAAAAAAGGCCTCAATTGTAATTTCTCTTTTCTAAGGAGCACTATTCGTGGCTGGTTTCCTTTTGGGAGCTGGGGCGGTGCAGTTTAAGAGAGGAGAGTTTAGCGTTTGTGGTTCATCGTTTAAGAGAGGAGAGTTTAAGATGTGCTAGGCTGTTTTCCCAGCAGCCACTCTCTATAGTTTCAGTAAAAGCAGGGCTTATGCCTCTGGTCTAAAAAAATATATAGGTGTTGCAATATAATCCAACTGGTAATGCAAAACTTTGTTACTCCGTAGAATGCAGCAACTTCTTTTCATACCCTGAAGATCTGAAAGTTTGAGGCTTAGAAGATTTTGTTTATTTTCATATATTTTCTGCTAAGTGGCCGTTTTCCTGATTCCTTTTTGGAATCAGTTTTCTATCTATTGTTTCCTGCTTTCCTCCCCTGTCTCTAAAAATTGACAAGGATTTCCCTATTCCTTCGTAATTATTGTTTTACGAGTTAAATACACTGGGGGCCCTTAAACTTTTATCATCGTGCCACTTAGATTCATGAACTCTCAATATCGAAATCCGACCTTCTGAACTTGTTAAGTGGTGCACCACAGGTCCATACACCTTTGGGAGGCGCTAACTAGGATAATTTTTTTACAAAAAGTGTTGGATTTATTATGGGCTAGGCCCATTTATATATTTAATAAATCAATAACTCTATGACTTGTAATTATGGGTATTATTATTTGTACCGGATTGAAAGTTAAAAGGACGTTGACTCAACTTAAATGATTGAAATTAATCCGTTTAATTTGGGAAGTTGAGAAACGGACAAAGGCGTGCCACACGCGCGCGCGCGCCGCCGCCGCCGCCGGCCGGGCCGTGGCGTGGTGTGTTAACTTTTTAGCACCCACTAACCACGGGAGTTTCAACAAAAAGCCGGCCTGACTCCTGATATCCCGGGGTCTCTCTGTCTTTCCAGCGCATGCCTCTCCGAATTCCCTGCGAGTCTTCCAACTCCAGTTAAAGAGAGAACACACGCATTCCGGAAGATTGATTCAGTTGCTTGATGGCTTTCCTCATCTCGTAACTCTGCGCGCACGGAGGAGCGAGAGGGCAGGTGCCTCCGAAGCCCTTGTCGTTCGGGACCTTGCACGGGGGATCGGCAATTAGGTTTTTGGGGAGCATCTACGCGACTGCCCGAAGAGCCGCCGTCACCATACGTCGTCTTCTTCCCGATCGCTGATGGAGGGAACACCTTCTTCTCGTACGGCATGTCGAGGGAAGTTGCTGGAACTTCGGAATTGCGGATGGGAGGGTATGATCGTTTTATCTTCTCTCTGTTTTACGTTCTACATGTTTCAGTAGTTCATCAGTTTGTTTCATATGTTCAGTCATGTCAGTTCATAAGATATCTTATGCCTGTTCCTGCTAGATATATGCTCTACGTATGTGTTTCCCATTTACAGTCCTGTTGTTTAGTATGTAGCTTTATGCTTGTTGCAGATATGATATATATATCTTTCCATATGTTTCTCTTTGTTATGTTTCATGATCTTCATATGTTTCACATGATATATGATCTAGCATGTAGTTTCATCATGGATATAATCGATATCATGATTTCAATGACTAATAATTCTTTATATGTCATCATCATGCTGTTAATTTATGGAATTAAAATGACATGGAAATTGCCTATTATCCTAACAAAAAGTACCCTGCTATAGACATGTTCTTCCTTCGGCCGAGCAAATAGTGCAATTTACCAGGTAAATATTTGAAGACTTGTGTAAGCCTGGACCAGTAAAGCACTTGAAGACTTGAAGTCCAAGTCAACAATCCAGAACATGAGAAACAGAGACTCTCATTATTGAAAATACACACCTTGATATGTGGAAAACTTGTTTAGGTACAGAAGGTTCGTCATAGCCAGGTACAAACACGCCATGCATGCATGAATGGATGACTAACTATATGGCATCATATGATTCGGGTTTAAAATATTTTCAAAATGTATTTTGCACATAATAATTCAAATGAAACAAATTTTAATCTGTATTGAATTTTGCAATCTCAGGCTGCCAAACTTTCTTCAGGCGACCGATGCCAGACTTCCTGCTAATGAAATTCCAAGGATACGTGGAATTCCAAGGCATACATGTGTAGTGTTGACCAGCTATATAGCCAATGCATGGCACAGATGAATAAAAATAGTTCCTGATCCAAAAACGCAAACCAATATGACTTTTTTCGAAGCTATCGATATCACTTGCATATATACCTTGTGTTGTGCGCATATATTCCTTGTGGTGTGTATGCTTACAAAATAGCACAATAGACAACATACATATGTCATATTTATCTCCTAGAAAATTACTGGGAAATTGTTTGCCTTCATCTTGATTAGTCATATGCGCAACGTGTATTTCAGTAATGCTCGTTGAACAACCTCTCTCATCGCATTATTAAGCCTACGCTGGGGCTCCCTAGAAGGTATAGAGTTAAGATCAGTAGGGGATGCGATGAGTGCAAAGAGTAGGGCTAATACCCTTAAGGTCTTGGAGCGACTAGCCAAAGGCAGAACAATGCTTTTTCTAAGACAGTTAGCAGGCGTAGGGATTCTTCCTGAGAGAGTTTACCACTTATGATCACAGGAGAATCCTGACCATTGTTGAGAAAAGCATATCTAAGACCAGAAGGCAGGGATTTAAGTTCAATGGTGGGCTTAGGTGGTTCTAGCAATTCATCTAGAGGCGCTGACTAGGATAATTTTTTTTTACAAAAAGTACCCTGCTATAGACATGTTCTTCCTTCGGCCGAGCAAATTGTGCAATTTACAGGGTAAATATTTGAAGACTTGTGTAAGCCTAGACCAGTAAAGCACTTGAAGTCCAAGTCAACAATCCAGAACATGTGAAACAGCGACTCTCATTATTGAAAATACACACCTTGATATGTGGAAAACTTGTTTAGGTACAGAAGGTTAGTCATATCCAGGTACAAACACGCCATGCATGCACGAATGGATGACTAACTATATGGCATCATATGATTCGGGTTTAAAATATTTTCAAAATGTATTTTGCACATAATAATTCAAATGAAACAAATTTTAATCTGTATTGAATTTTGCAATCTCAGGCTGCCAAACTTTCTTCAGGCGACCGATGCCAGACTTCCTGCTAATGAAATTCCAAGGATACGTGGAATTCCAAGGCATACATGTGTAGTGTTGACCAGCTATATAGCCAATGCATGGCACAGATGAATAAAAATAGTTCCTGATCCAAAAACGCAAACCAATATGACTTTTTTCGAAGCTATCGATTTCACTTGCATATATACCTTGTGTTGTGCGCATATATTCCTTGTGGTGTGTATGCTTACAAAATAGCACAATAGACAACATACATATGTCATATTTGTCTCCTAGAAAATTACAGGGAAATTGTTTGCCTTCACGCTACTGGAAAACTGTACTTTGCCGAGTGCCTGAGACTTTGCCGAGTGCTTTTTATCGGGGCACTCGGCAAAGAAATATTTTGCCGAGTGCCGCACTCGGCAAAATAAAGCACTCGGCAAAGGTGGCTTTACCGAGTGCCAGGCACTCGGCAAAGCCTGGCTCTCGGCAAATCTGGGATTTGCCGAGTGCCGCGGCACTCGGCAAAAGTGCCGTCAGATTTTGCCGAGTGCCTAACGGATGGCACTCGGCAATTTTTTTTTATTATTTTTAAAAACTTATTTTGCCGAGCATAAGCCTTGCGCACTCGGTAATTTTTTTTTTAATTTTTTAAAACTTATTTTGCCGAGTGCTAGCGTCAGGCACTCGGCAATTTTTTTTTTATTTTGGGCCCAAATTTTTTCTGGGGCCTTGTGACAGTATTTCAAACTCTATTTTAAAATTCGGGGCAATTTTGACTTTTTTTGATATATTTCATTAGTTTATTTTGTTTCGTCTAATTGTTTGGGATATTGCAAATTTGAACCGCAGGTACATGGAATAATGGACTTTGGTCATCCAAAAATTGATACTCATGATATTTAGGGTATGTTTAGGCCGTATCCAGGAAGTCACATGAAATCTCGAGCATCTCGTTGACGTAACATGTCGAGGTACTTGCTGGAAATGTGATTTTAAATTATATAAAATGCAAACGAAGTCCGAAAATCACGAAACTTGTCGAGGCGTCGTGTTATCACATGTGGAGGCTGTGGTAAAAATTGTAAAGGTTTCGAGCATGTTGTGACGTCGGATGCCAAAACCCAGACATCTCCACATGTGATCACTTCGTTTCACAATGATCACATGTGGAGATGTCTGGGTTTTTTTGTATCCGATGTCACAACTTGCTCGAAACCTTCTCAATTATTTACCACAGCCTCCACATGCGATAACACGACGCCTCGATAAGTTTCATGATTTTCGGACTTCGTTTGCATTTTATATAATTTAAAATCACATTTTCGGCAAGTACCTCGACATGTTACGTCAACGAGAAGCTCGAGATTTCATGTGAGTTCCTGGATACGGCCTAAACATACCCTAAATATCATGAGTATCAATTTTTGGATGACCAAAGTCCATTATTCCATGTACCTGTAGTTGAAATTTGAAATATCCCGAAAAATTCGACGAAACAAAATAAACTAATGAAATATATAAAAAAAGTCAAAATTGCCCCAAATTTTAAAATAGAGTTTGAAATACTGTCACAAGGCCCTAGAAAAAATTTGGGCCCAAAATAAAAAAAAAATTTGCCGAGTGCCATGGGGGGCACTCGGCAAAGATGATTTTCAAAAAAAAAAAACCGGGCACTACAAGTCCACCGGCCCAACCCCCGTGCGGCCCAACCCTAAGCCAGCCGCCCGCTCCCCCGTGCCCACCCCAGCCGCCGCCGCGCCCACCCCCGCCGCTGCCGCGCCCTCCGCCGGCCTCGCCCGCGACCGCGCCCGCCGCGCCCACCCCCGTCGCCGGCCGCGCCTCGCCCCGGCAGCTCCCCGCGGCCGGGCCCCCCTCGCCTCAGCCGCCCAGAGGTGGCTGGCTGGTGCCGGCCGTTCATTTCCGGCAGTGGCGGCCGTGTCCCTCCGTCCGCGCTGTCGTCTTCCTCCCCCGTGCCATCTTCTTCCTCCCCGGCGTACCTCCGTCCGCACCGTCTTCTTCCTTCCCCACGCCGTCTTCCTCCTGCTCGGCGTCCCTCCGTCCGTCTTCTTCCTCCTCCGCGCAGGGAGCCCGGACCCTAGCAGGTTTTGGATCCCCTTTTCTTCCTCCCTGCAGGTTTTGGATCCCCTTTTCTTGTTGCCTATGTGATGCCTATGATTAATTCTATAGCTGCCTATGATGCCTCTATTATTTTTTTAATGTGCAATCTGCTAGTTTCTATAACTTGGGTGTGATTGCACTATTGGGCGGACTAATTTGTTGCTCGATGATACAAAGCGGTGTAGTGAGACAACGTGACAGCCGGATTCTAGAGTGTTGATTATTTTCAGCACTGTTTAATTATTTGCCTAGCAATTTATCTATTAATTTGAACTGCTTATTAGTTGATCAGTTGGTTAATCCTATGAGCATATAACCTGTTTTGTACTAATCTTCAGTAACTTATTTTCCTGGTTATATTGCTATTTTTCTAGGCACTTAATTTTTGATCTAGAACCTGTTATTTTGGTAAGAAGGGCTGTCACATTAGTCAAGGATCAGTGATCACCAACAAGCGTTGGAAGGCTGCTTGGTGCAGCAACCCGCTATTTTGAGAGCAATTATTTACAAACAAACATGTTTATGCATTTAATCTGCCTACTGCTACAACTACTGATATATGCTATTAGCTCCTATTTCTACTACTCTATCTAGTCTCTACTACTAGTACTACTACTAATGGTGTTGGCTGGCTGTTGCTCTCTACTACCCTACTGCTATTTCCTACTATTTGTACTGCTATCTACTACTCACTGAATTCCTACTACTACTGCATACTGATATCTACTATTACTACTCCTGTTGGTTGGTGATGTAGATGACGAACCCTAGCTAATGTTATGCAATTTTTGGAATTTTGGATTTCCATTGCTAAGCTCAGTTAGCTTCCATTGCTGCCTGTGATGCCAATATTTGGAATGCTTAGCATATGCCATTGCCTATGATGCTAATTTGTTCTGAGCAAATGCCAGTGCCTATGATGCCAATTTTTTCTGAGCAAATGCCAAATTTTAAGTTGCTTACTACTACTACTTGCTTCTCTATCTGCTAACTGAATTTGTGGCATTTGCAATGATGAATTTGTTCAAACTTCTAAACCAATTGTACTGAGGCAATGGCATATGCAATGATGTGAAACTTTGTATGCTGAGGCAGCGGCAATGATGATGAAATGTCCCCATACTTGTGAGCCACTAAACTAGGATGGCTTGCATACCATATACAAGCAACCAATTTAGAGGCTATGTGATTACAATGGGGCAAATCTGAGCCAAATATGTACTACTACTCCGCACACAATGTATACAATGATATATGCCCGTTTTATAAAATGCAAGTGAACAAGATGTGTTCATATGTACTGGGCTCTAAATATTGATAGATTGATTCGACATTGAGGTAGCTTGAGATCAATAGTTACAAGTGCGATTTGTTCTAACTTCTGAGTGACTCTGCAGCTGCAATGCTACCAAGTTGTAGTAGTGGCTCACTACCATGTGACCCAATAGTGTTACAGAATATAGCTAAAGAAAAACTGATTTTATTCATGTGACTTGATCACAGGCATAGCACCTAAACAATCTTTATGCAGTATTATCTATCTTCGTATTTGTGTAAACTGGTTTTCAGTTATATTTGTCATTTTTTGGTCTACGACTACACTTATGCTTTCCATGAAAAAATGTTAACGTTCATATCTTCTCCATACTGTGCATCCATTTTAGTCACTTGTTTTTGAAGTTAAACTGATAGAATATAATGAGTGACTTCTCTTCACCACTTTCCACTTAATATGAGCAAACTACATAGGTTTTAGGGACATAGGTTGATTTCGTTGCAATTTGCTTGGGAGCTACCAGCATACTCCCCAGCATACAGTGTTCCCACCTTACAGGTTATAGCTGCAGATCTTTGGAAATCAAACTAAATTGCAGCATGGGGATGAGAACTTTTGAATACTCGAATGACAATAAATTGGTATATCTAATTACTTAAAAGTTCTTACAAAATGTAAGGTATGATTGCTTCTTTCTGTCATATTGGTTCTTCTATTTCAAAATTCACGCATTGCTCTGCACAATGGCTATTACCCAAAAAATTATCTATATCAGTGTCAGCTGGAAATTTAATGGTTTAAGCAATCCATCTAAGACACAAAGGTCATAGTGCTCTACTTTTACATACAGTTAGATGTTCATACTGACTCATTTTTGATCTACATTGAATGTGTATAACATATATCATTATCTGAACCATCCACCTCTTCTTTAGATTGTTTCCATTGCACAGCATTTTTTTATTATAAATTTGAAACAAAAATAATAGAAAAAAAAGAAACGAGTATATAGAAATCCTAGAAACTTGCTGTTTTGTTGGAACATCCCTGCTGGCAGTTTTGGGCCCTGAAAGTTTTTTTTTTATTTTTTTTAAAAAATCAGAAATTCTTTGCCGAGTGCCTAAACAGGGGCACTCGGCAAAGAAATTATTTAAAAAAAATAAAAAAAACTTTGCTGAGTGCCTGGACAGGGGCACTCGGCCAAGTAATTTAAAAAAAAATAAAAAAAACTTTGCCGAGTGCCTGGGCTGGGGCACTCGGCAAAGTAATTTTTTAAAAAAAATAAAAAAAAACTTTGCCGAGTGCCTGGGCTGGGGCACTCGGCAAAGTAATTTTTTAAAAAAATAAAATTTTTTTTGCTTAGTGCTGGGTCGGGCACTCGGCAAAATAACCGTTAACGGCGGCCAAAAATATTTTGCTGAGTGCCGCCCCAAGCACTCGGCAAATTTTTTTTATTTTGCCGAGTGCCCCGATAAAAAGCACTCGGCAAAGACCCTTTGCCGAGAAAATTTTAACCGAGCGGACTTTGACAAGTGCTACACTCGGCAAAGCCTTTGCCGAGTGCAAAGGGCTCTTTGCCGAGTGTAAAAACACTCGGCAAAGCCGCAGCCTCCAGTAGTGTCATCTTGATTAGTCATATGCGCAACGTGTATTTCAATAATGCTCGTTGAACAACCTCTCTCATCGCATTATTAAGCCTACGTTGGGGCTCCCTAGAAGGTATAGAGTTAAGATCAGTAGGGATGCGATGAGTGCAAAGAGTAGGGCTAATACCCTTAAGGTCTTGGAGCGACTAGCCAAAGGCAGAACAATGCTTTTCTAAGACAGTTAGCAGGAGTAGGGATTCTTCCTGAGAGAGTTTATCACTTATGATCACAGGAGAATCCTGACGATTGTTGAGAAAAGCATATCTAAGACCAGAAGGCAGGGGTTTAAGTTCAATGGTGGGCTTAGGTGGTTCTAGCAATTCATCTAGAGGCACTGACTAGGACAATTTTTTTTACAAAAAGTACCCTGCTGTAGACATGTTCTTCCTTCTGCCGAGCAAATTGTGCAATTTACCGGGTAAATATTTGAAGACTTGTGTAAGCCTAGACCAGTAAAGCACTTGAAGTCCAAGTCAACAATCCAGAACAAGAAACAGCGACTCTCATTATTGAAAATACACACCTTGATATGTGGAAAACTTGTTTAGGTACAGAAGGTTCGTCATAGCCATGTACAAACACGCCATGCATGCATGAATGGATGACTAACTATATGGCATCCTATGATTCGGGTTTAAAATATTTTCAAATTGTATTTTGCACATAATAATTCAAATGAAACAAATTTTAATCTGTATTGAATTTTGTAATCTCAGGCTGCCAAACTTTCTTCAGGCGACCGATGCCAGACTTCCTGCTAATGAAATTCCAAGGATACGTAGAATTCCAAGGCATACATGTGTAGCGTTGACCAGCTATATAGCCAATGCATGGCACAGATGAATAAAAATAGTTCCTGATCCAAAAACGCAAACCAATATGACTTTTTTCGAAGCTATCAATATCACTTGCATATATACCTTGTGTTGTGAGCATATATTCCTTGTGGGGTGTATGCTTACAAAATAGCAAAATAGACAACATACATATGTCATATATATCTCCTAGAAAATTACAGGGAAATTGTTTGCCTTCATCTTGATTAGTAATATGCGCAACGTGTATTTCAATAATGCTCGTTGAACAAGGTAGTAGAGCTAGCTGGAAAATACAATGCACATTTTATTAATTTAATAAGATACTAGAGCTAGCTCGAAAATCCTCACCTTTATTTGAGGAAAACATGTTGAGATACAGAAGGTTTTTCATAGCCAACTACAAACACGGCACGCTTGTCGAGCCAAGTAAGCATGCCTGAAACCATTGACGATTGACTATGTATCGTCTTATTGCCAACTTATTTTATTTATTTCTCACTCCTATTGTAGAGCTGGTGTGTGTGTGTGTGTGTGTCTCTCTCTCTTCAGGATAATAAGATACAATAGTGTGGTTGCTGTTGCTGTTGCCTTTCCAGGCAGATGGAATCGTTGCACTGCAGGGCGACCCATATGCTGCATAATTTATCATCCTGAAGTATTAATATACTTTAAATGAATTTCCATTATTGTATTTGGTATGTGGTTCACTAAGATAATATTTTGTTCATGCATGTATTCTAGGTCTAAATTGTGGCATAGGAGTGAGAAATAAAATTAAACAACCATAATGTATGCCTTCTACCACTATTGGTACGTAAAAGAACAAACTCAAATTAAACATATATCTACAACTTTGTAGTTGGTGAATTTTTATTCTGAAATCATTTAGGGCCCTAAAAATATGATTTAATTTTTTTAAATTAAAAATTTTGAACTTTTCAAAAGACCTTGGTGGAGAGATGCCCTACACTAAAGTTGTAGTCCTCGATGAGATAAAAAAGTTTGTAGTTAAGATCATTTATGAATCAAAATAGTTAATACAAGATCCATAGATCACCTCAGCCGCATAGAGATACTAAATCTCCTCATAATTTGTAGGCTTGGTCTCATCCCCTTTTACCTTATACCGTGTTGGACCATGCAACACCTAATTTCCTTCCTCTTGTCCTCCAACTCATAGATCACCTTTTAATCTTGAAGCATTGGTCCATGATTTGTATCCATATGAAGATGAATAAATTGTTGCACAAATTCTTCTCCTTTGCTCATGGAGTGCTCTTACTTGGGTCTATAAACTCTCCCTCTTTGGCATCTAGCTAGCAGTGAAAATGGACTCTCAAGAGTGAAAACATTAGAGCATTTGGGCAGAGTCTCGTATGGACCATGATACAACTTGAAGTGTTAGTACTTTCAGCAATAACTGTAGATCATACCCATGGAACTCAAGTAATATAGATTAAACTCCCCCTGGATGCACGAGGCGGTACCCACACCATTATTATGGAGTTTAAGCCATATTATGTCGGGAGTTAGCTGATGAACAAACATAACAATTATCAAAGAAAAGAAATTAGGAAGCTCATGGCACACATAGAATATCCACATCAGTATTTGCCGAAAACATGTATATATTAAGAAGGTTCTTCATAGCCAAGTACAAACACAACATGTGTGTGATAATATCCGTATACATGCACACATGGACGATTTATTATATATCTTATATATTATCAAATTATTCTTCTAGATTTTCCATTAATACTTATGCACTGTCTGTTGCGTGGCGCTGTGACGTGATCACCATCTGCCGCTTCACGGGCAGAAGGTCACCTGGTAGTTGCTGTTGGCGCTGCATGAATGGGTCTTGGTATCATCGGTCGGATACTGGTACGCGTCGGGGCAGCTAGGGTACGTGCACACCAGCCCAACGCCGGTGCTGCAGGAGAAGGCCATTGGCTGGTTGTAGCCATCAACAACCGAGATGTCGTAGTAATCCTGCGGGTTGCCAGTGCCACCGATGGTGTACTCGGCCAGCGTTGCCGGCGGCTGTCCGGAGAGCGTGCAGGAGAGTGCACCAGCGCAGTCGCCGCTGTCGCAGTGGCCGCTTCCACCGTTGAAGGAACAGCCGGTGCGGCCCCAGAACCTGCCGCTGGTGCCGGCGGGCACGTTGACGGTCCATGTCTGGCCTGGGTCCAGCTGCGTGCCCCCGCCGACAGGGATGCCTGCCGGCCACACTGTGTAACCACAATTGTTCTTTATGGTGAAGGTGGCTGCGCTTGCACCGGCAGTGAAGGCGGCGAGGAGGAAGAGGACCGAGGACACGCGAGTAGTGGACGCCATTGATAATGAGTGAGCGACTTAGAGCTATATGAAGCTTGGGTTGAGTTGGGAGGCAGGGGCATGCATTTATAGGCGTTCAGGGTGGACTAGTCAATTTATGCTTTGAGACATCTAGATGAAAACTTCTTTGGTCGCATAGGTGTGCAGTGTAATCCAATTGGTCAAAGCAAAAGGCAAAACTGTTACTCCATGGAATGAAGAAACTTCTTTCCCACTCTGAAGAACTTAAGATTTGAAGCTTTTGTTTATCTTCGTAGAGATTTTCTGCTTAATTAGTGGTGTTTTCCTGATTGTACGTTTCTTAGATGCATCAGTTTCCTTTATTTTGTTTCCTGCATTCGTCCTCTCCGTAAAGATCGACAGGGATTTTCCAGTTCTTGTGCAGTTATATTTTTATTATCAGCAACAAAAATTCAGGCGGCCTACCTGGTGTGCCATAGTTTATTTCAAAACGAAAACTCAATATCGGTGGTGATATTGCAATTTCTGAAAACACGACAATCATTACAGGATTGAACTTGCTAGAAATAGTCAATGTTAAGTTACCTCACTGAAAAGATTGAATTCAGGAAGGACGTTTATATGTTTGTATCATAGCCACACTATTTGACATCAGGAACAACCAGCACTAAATATATGACCATAAGGAGTAAATTGCAGCCACACTACACAAACTTGCGGAAGGTGGGTGCAAATTAGTCCAACATCTTGTAAATTGTGTACAACTTGACAAGTGAATGAAAATTAGACCAACATCTTGTGAATTACCTGATTGGGTGCAAGAATATGGCAAATTGGTGTGCATATAATTAAGGTCCAAACACTGCTGCATCGTGTATTGTTCCCGCTGGATGCATGGTATTTATCCATGTTGGTAGCTTTGTATTCGTTTGACGGCCTGCTTGGTTCATTATTTGCCAGATTGTTGTATGGTGGGTGGAATTTACTGTTGGGGGAGCTCATATGGAATATGGGCTAACTGCCCCTTGGAGAAAACCAATAGAATTTAGTGTAGTAGCTTGAGATCAGTCGAAAGCCGTGGTGCAAAATCAGAGGCCGGGGAAATATGAAGATCAGTCAAAGGCCGTGGTACAAAATCACAGGCCGGGGCACTATGAAGATCAGTCGAAGGCCGTGCTGCAAAATCAGAGGCCAGGGGAATATGAAGATCAGTCGAAGGCCGTGGTGCAAAATCAGAGGCCAGGGGAATATGAAGATCAGTCGAAGGCCGTGGTGCCACGAATAATGGGCTGAAGGCCCACGCTCGACAACGGCCCATCAACAAAGGCGGATGCAAAAGAAAAAGACTCTAATGCCCCGGAGACAAGAGTACAGTATATATGAATATACCGAAATATGCCTTAGTTGCCCTACAGACATTTCTATACTCGACAGATGATGTAACTGTACCATATAAAAGGAGAAGTCAGTCATCCTGAAGAGAAGATGGCGTCTAATTCGAAACCCTAATTATTGCCTGAGTAGTTGCGTGAAATTGATTTTTGTACCCGTGCCTCAGCTAGTCGAAGGCCTCCACACCAGAGCGGAGCCTTCGGCCCCCAGGTGTCGAGCTACAACGAGCTCGCCCCTCTCTCACTCTCACTCTCTGTCGGGATCCCCATTTCACAACATTGGCGCCCACCATGCTCGGCGTGAATAAATTTTTCGAGAGTGAAGGTTTAAACCTTTGATAACCCCCGAGCAAAGCCTTGCAGAGGCCTGTTTTGTGACTTTTGTGCAGGAGGGATCAATCACGAGGCAACGCGGGAGCCTCTGCACCACAAGATGAGGCAGGAGCCTCTGCACCGTGGGCCTCTACATCGCGAGCCAACACAGGAGCCTCTACACCGCGAGACGGTGCAGGAGCCTTTGCACCAACAGTCGACACGGGAGCCTTCACACCGTGAGCTGACGTGGGAGCCTCTGCATCAACATCCGGCGCGGGAGCCTCTACACCAACAGCCGACGCAGGAGCCTCAGCCCCGCGAGACGGTGCGGGAGCCTTTTCATCAACAGCCAACGCAGGAGCCTCCGCACCAATGGCCGACGCGGGAGCCTCTGCACCGCGAGACGGCGTGGGAGCCTCGGCACCAATAGTCAACATGGTGGCCTCCGCCCCGCGAGACGGTGCGGGAGCCTTTGCACCGCAATATGGAACGGGAGCCTCTGCACCGGGAAATGACGCGAGGAGCCCGAGATGATGTGGGAGCCTATGTGTTGACAGATTTGACAGTTTTGGCTTTGTACTTGACATGTGCAGGTTTTCACAAACAAGGCCGGAAATGCGAAGGCTGGGTCTTGAACAATCAACCTTCAACAACCCAGTGCACCTTCGGGTGTTAGCAAACCTTTGAGCGGCAGAAACATCACCTTCAGTTAGATAAGTCAGTTTCAAGAATATCAAGTCTCTACGCTCACTACTTAGTTGCAGCTATGTTGTTCAGAACATGGCCCTGACTCCATGGATTGAGAAGCTAGAAGCTGCGAAGCCCGGATACTCGGGTTTTCTTCCTGAGCTCGGGACATCAGCCTTCGATCAGTTTCATTAGCCTTGGTCAGTGAAGCCAAAAATTGTTTTCTTGGAGCATCTGCCTTCGATCAGTTTCATCAGCCATCGTCAGCAAAGCTGGCCGAAATTGAGATTTTTCTCATAGCCTCAGCCTTCGATCAGTTTCATCAGCCTTCGTCAATGAAGCTGAAAATTGGATTATTTCTTTTGGAACATCAGCCTTCGATCAGTTTCCTCAGCTTTCGTCAATGAATCCGGAACTTGGGATTTTCTCAGAGCATCACACTTCGATCAGTTTCCTCAGCTTTCGTCAATGAAGCCAAATATTGAAATTTTTCTTGGAGCTTCAGCCTTCGATCAGTTTCATCAACCTTCGTCAGCAAAGCTGGAAATTGAGATTTTTCTCATAGCCTCAGCCTTCGATCAGTTTCATCAACCTTCGATTAGTTTTGCTAGCATGGTATTGGATAATTATTTCAAGAAGGCTTCGGTATTGGGCCTTTGGAAAACCTGACATGATATTTTTATATCTTTGCTAACTCTTTTCAGGGCTCACGATTCTTGTCTCTTTGCAGCTGTGTTCTAATGACTTATCAGTTTAATGTTTCTCTTGGGTGTTTCTAGAGCCCGAGGAACATGCCACTAAACCAAGAGGAAATACCCACTTGAGAAAGATTTCAAAACCTAAGTCGAAAGTGGCTAGTAACGGAGCCACGACATTCGACCACAGCTTTTTTCAGCGGAAAGAGGACCCTTCGTCACCCCAAGCCAAAGGCTCACGGGTATGGAACGACCTCCACGGCGCAAAGCGCCTGAACTCGGTGAGGACCTGGGCGGTTCACAGGCATCGAGGTTTAACTCCAAATGCCCCCAAAAGCCACACACCCGATGACAACCGAACCTACACAGTGAGTATTTCAAACCAGTTTTAAAGTCTCACCAGCTTATAATGCCTAATGATTTTGCTCTTGTGATTTATTTTGTCACATTCTTGATATGACCTTCACCTCTCATGGCAAATTTCAAAAACTAACCATTGCCCCTCATGGGAAATTTCAAAATTTAACCTTCGCATATACAACCTGTCACCAATGTTACCAAGAAAGTTGTCGCGGCCTTCACCGCATAAAAAGCATGGTCTGAATGGCTATACATGCTTGGCTTTAATAGCCTAACTCAAAACACTTTTTATTGAATTTTTTTCTTGTTACTAACATTCAGGTCACCACCACTGTGAGTATGTCTTACCTCCCAACCTACCTCTCCCATAGAACATATTTGTCTTGTTGTATACACATTTCCACCATCCCAAAATACATTAGTGTACATTAGTTAGTAGTCCCCAGGAAACTCAGCCTTCATCAGTCAGCGGTTCTCACTAAGTGTTCAGCCTTCGTCAATACCTGTCCAACAGCTCTTAAGTGTTGGCGGTCCTTAACTCCTATTTCTAACTACCAATTCTCACATAAAATCTGCACAAATGGTCATCAAACTTAGAATTAGGGCTTATAACTAATCAATTCCACAAGTTTTGGTGATTGTTCATTTGCAGGAGGACATGTCAGGATTATATAGGAAAACAACCTAAAGTATACCAGAAATGCAACAATATAGACATCCTACATAAGCCCAAGGGGAGATGGCCCATTTACCAGCAGACTCAGGGCCCAAAGGAATGGAGAACAAGGCCAAATCCCAACCAAACCACCTTATCTTCGTAGGACATCACCATGGGCCAAGTCCAGGAGAACACATGAGGCAGCCCAACGAACCGTTTGGCCCGAGACTTGGTCGGTTGGTGCTTACCGCCTTGCCCAATGTCGGTATGGTGGTGTCGCCCAGGTTCACTATACTTGGAGGTCGGTTTGGTACCTTTCATATGGCGATGAAGCATTTTCCAAATGCCCCCCCTCTTCTCCACCTATAAAAGGAGGCTCCCTCCTCCTCATTTGAACAACAACACACAAGAGAAGAGCACAAGAGCAAGAGAAGAGCAACACCACTCATGGGCTTAGGCCCTAGCTAGCTATAGAAAAGTTGAAGGGAGAGATGTGAGAGAAGAGTTTGGGGAAGAAGTGCCGGACTTGTCGGTAACCTTCCCCGCTTGTACCTCGATGAACACAAGCTTTGTACCTCGATGGGTATTTTAGTAAGTGTTCATGGTTCCTTTGGTTATAAAAGTCTTTTGATTAGTTAAGCTATGCTTTTTTTTGTTTGCAGGTTCGTTGTCCGTCCTCGTGGTGGATACTCTAGTAGAGGGCCCTGATAAAGACGAATAACCCTGATCAATGCTAGAGTAGTAGTCGCTAGCGTAGATGTGGTGTCTAGGCTAGATGCTACCTTTGTTTGCCTCATGTCCTCTAGTTGAGGGGTAGGCGGTAGGTGGTGATAGCCCTGTCCGTCCTTCGTAATCCCCCATGTTCGGGTATGGCGTAGAGCTACAGGACGACATCGACTGGCAGACCAGTTGCAACCCGGTGCCCAAAGTAAACAAGTGAAAGTAGATTTTATCTATCCTTAGATCCTAACCCATAGGAATCCCTCTCTATCCTTATCAGCTATCTCTATGTTATCCCTGGACGAATTAGCTAGAAGAAATACATCTGTTCCCTGTGGAAATATGATACCCTGAATACTTCTGGTGAAAGTGTCGACACAGAATTTCGTCCCGTGCCGAGGACACACGCAGCAAGCGAAAAGGGTCCGCTCGATGGAGCGGATCCGCCTAGCTTCAGCGCAGGGGTGGTTGACCCTGCAATTGACAAGGAGAGAAAGTTCATCTGTAGTTAAGGGTGGAACTTGCCGGTGTTGCCAGACAGTCCAGAATGTATGGCTGTGAGAGCCGATATGAAAGGAAATCGGCTAAATAGCCGATTCCAGTATATTCATGAGAATAAGTCAGTCAGAGCTCATGGGGTCATGTGAGGAGAATTGGTTATCATTCAGGATAAACATCATTTAAATGAATATTAATCAATGGCAATAAGATATTAATGATGATCGGTCCATACCGAGCCAATGATTATGAGCAACCGAACTCCTTTTTATATAAAGAAATAATTCAACATCACTTAATCATTTAATAAAGATAAATCTAATGAACATGTTAGATCTCATCTATCGCCATGACCAGTGGAGCATGAGGCAGAATCATACAGGCCGTAGAAACAACAATAGACTCGACGACCCTAACTCATTACTAATATCAGTGGGGCATGAGGCAGAATCATGCAGGCCATAATACAATAACAAGATCATGGGGCTAACACATCTTTTAACTTATCTCTACTTCAACGATCTCATGATATGAACTATTCGTGAAAGCATTCGATATCGGCTAAACAACCGATTCAGGCATAGCGCACATTTAAGGTCATGTCTTCTCAGGAACGGGTCTATCAACCAACGACCCCCACTCCACGGTGCCAATAGTGGGGTGAGAGGTAGAATCCCACAGGTCGTGATGACGGGCCATGAAACAGTTCTCGCTAACCAACAGATCTACTCAAGATCGAACATGCCTTAATCGCACGCTATGCACGATTAAGATTGACGCAAAACAGCCGATAAAAACATAACTCATCGCTTAAGATGTAGATTAGATCAGTTTTAGATTAGTAAACGATGAGTTAAATAAGATATGAGGCCGATCCAGATCAATCTCAATCGGGCAGAGTGATATTGCTGTAATTAGATAAGTAATGAAAGCAATAAGCAATATCGGTAACTTAATGAATCTACCAAAGACTGCCACTCTAAGATAGAGCCGATAACTTAACCTTGATCCAATTCAAGCAGTGGGGTGTGAGGCAGAATCACACAGGCCATACTTGAATTAGGCAAGAGTCGATAACTAGTTTATACCAGAGCCGTAGTGGGGGTCGACCGGATCGATGCTGCCATACGAACAGAGGTATAAACCATGACGGTACTTACAACAAGCAGTGGAGGTCGACCGGATCGATGCAGCCATACTTGCCGAAGAACTCACCGAGATCTACTCTACTGCTACTCCTAAGGGGTGGCCGGAGCCAAAAAAAGTAATTGACTTATATTTGATTGATTGGTTGATCCCTTTACAATAGCCGGGGTTTGGTATTTATACCCGGAGCCTAAACACGAGTGCTACCCGAGCACGATTTGTTACAACCTTTGGCATAAAATGAAAACATTCCTAATTTAAGATAACTTGGACTCTAATTTTTCCCTTTTTATAGAGTCCGACATGTAATTTCCTGGTGCCAACCGTAGTTCGTCATTGCTGTCTGCTGACGTCACCCTAATATATATCTGATTCTAGAGTTGTATTTGAATCGGCTGACATCGATCTTTCTTGACTGGCACAACCTTGAAAGCCTACGAGTTCCCACGTTCTTTCTCCCAAATTTTGGTGTAAACACATTACCCCAATTTTGGGATAAAATGGTTTTATCCCAAAATTCCGAATCATCGGTTTACCGTGCCGCAACCGTCCTTATCCGAGAAATACGCATAACTCCTGACTTTTCGGCCTGAGCCTCACATAACATCAATAGTGCTTCTTTCGATGCACTCTGCCTTTTTGTTTTCCCCTATTTTCTGGAGCCAACTTCAACAGCCGCCGCCGCCGTTATCGAGGACCCAAACCCTAGCAAATCCGTCGTTCCATCAAACCGTTTATTCGAGGTATCTTTGCTAGATCTGAACTTGCTCTGGCTGTGATGGCGACCTATGATCATGTTCTTGAGGTATGTTTCCAGTTTCCATTCTCTAGGTGTCAGCCGTTACCCCGTATTTCTGCTCTTTTTGAATTTATTTTATCCGATTTCTAGGAAATGAAGAACGAGATCTTGATTCCATCAGCTGTTGTCCCTAATGCTTACTTCCTCGGGCCGATGGGAGACCCTGATCCATCTAATTTTATCTGCCAAGAAACCCACTAGATCCCTTTTAAAAGGTCCGTAGTGGACTTGTCTTCTTGGAACAAAAGTCCCTTCAGAAACTGGCCTAAAGCGCCTAAGGGATGGAGAGACTGGTTTTGTAGGATATCTGCGAAGAAGGGTGGAAATTGGAAGCTTTATGATCTGGACCAGTGTCTGACACTTTCATTGTCCGAAATGGAGAGAAACGGTTCACTCCTGATCTCTGCTTCTTATTTTTGGTCCAATGCTCTAAATGCTTTCATTTTTGGCCATGGCCCAATGACCATTACCCTGGCCGATGTATACATGTAGACCGACCTTAGAACTACTAGATCAATGCAACCTTATGAGTACTCGAGTGCTGGTTCCAAAAGATTGGCCAAGATAGCAGACTGTACTGGATGGGCGAGTTACATTCTAAATCATGTTGAGGATGGATCATCTGTTAGTGAACAAGAGTACGTGGCCTTTCTGAATATGTGGCTAGAGAAATTTATCTTTTGTGGGTTGTCTTGTGGCCCGACTTATAATTACAAACTTATGGCAGAACACCTGACATTAGGTAAGGATATCCCTCTTGGAAAATATCTGCTGGGAGCTGCTTATCACCTGATGTACCAAGTGGCTGCTCAACTGCTGAAGAATGAACCAGTACAGACTATCAGCCGCCCTTGGTGGCTGATACAATTGTGGCTCAATCTGTACATGCATAAGTCAGTAAGGCCTGATCTCAGAGATCTGAGTTTTCCCTCCTCCAATTTTGATGAGGAATACAGAGGCAAAGAAGGAAGAACCCGACAATGTATGAATTATGGTGAGGCTGCATTGGCCATAACCATTGACTTCGATGTTGGCCACTTCTTCAAAAAGCTTTACAGAGGGTTTGATGTAGCTGTCCTGACTTGGCTATCTTACAAGGAGAATGATGAACTGATCTTTCCATTCAAGTTTCGATTTGAGTCCGGCTGCTCGGACGAGATAGCGGCCGCGATCTTTAATACCTTTATCAAGCCCTGTGTTCTTCTGGTCGAATTTCGTCATGGTCGTGGCAAAATGGTCAAAGGCTCCTCCACCCCGGGCAATCCTCCGACCTACGAGTTCTACAACCCTTCTTTTGTGGCCCGTCAGTTCTGCCTCGGCCAACTTCCCCCCCCCCCTCGCCTGTTCTTTGAGAACATCTTGAAGCCAAGGGAAGATGTCAGCGACGTGCTGGAAGCTTCTAGAATCTTTCAATTGGGGTCAGACCTTCCTTCTTTTTCCTTGCATGACTGGGTCATAGCCAGTTTGTCTTCCAGCCTCTTCGACACCTGGTGGCAAGAATGGCGTTCCCATCTTTTCTGTGGGCCAGTCCACCCTCTGTGTATAGCTCTGGACGAGGAATTTGCTTCTGGTAGTGAGGTAATCTTTTATTTCCCTTTTTAGATAGACTATTTGGTGAATCCTTTTGCCAATCATTCTGATTGATCCTTTCAGGACATCGAATTTGACCCTCCAAGCCTGGACAGGAGAGGGCATCCCATAGATTACCAACCCTCATGCCCAATTTCAAGGATAGGATCAGCCGCACCTTCCTTGAAGAGGTTGATGAGAACCCCTGCTACTCCCACAATTGTGACACGTCACCCCCAAAGCGCAAGGCGTCTCTAGGTGTAACTCAGAAGGCTACTACTTGGAAGAGACTGCGTAGAATGAGACCATCAGCTGTTCAGGTAATCAATTCGCCTTTTCCTCGGATTGGTGTTTAACTTTCTAATCTCGTTCCTTCATAGTTATCAAGCATTGCGTCACAGTCTACTTTGGGCGCCGGATTGCTATCCCAGGCATTTGATTCAGCCCCAACTGAACCTTCATCGGCTGATCCATGAATGGAGCCGATCTCGGCTGAAATAACCGATACTCCCATAACGACAAAAAATGTAAGTTCCATCTTTGAAATTTACTAGAGCATCCTTCTTGATTTCTTGATTCATTGTTATCCCCACTTCTTATTTGGCTATTCATTATTCTAGACATCTTTTGATGAAACATTCGTGCAAGAACAGGAATCTGGTAGTTCACCTATTGGCAATGATCCAACTGACATTGGGGAATAATCCTGTGGTCGGTGTTGAGACTGCCGATCCCCTAATCCGGCACACACCTGATGGTAAGGAAACTATACGTCTTTTCCATCGCGACGATCGTGAACTAAAAATTTCCCCTGTCATTACAGATGCCAACGCTAGAAGTTTAGAGCCGACTCTGCTGGATGTTATTGGAGCATCATCAGCTACCCCTTCCCATCCGACAGAGGCCGCTATAGAGAAGGCGACATATCTTCTTTGTTGTTCACTTTGCGATAAATCAAGCCAAACCTTCTAATCAAGTTTTCTCTCGTACACAGGCATCCAATCTTCCAGCCCAGAGCCATTCTCTCAATTTTGAGGAATATTTTGATGAGGATGAAATCAAATCATCAGCTACTTCTCCTAGTGAAGCCCTGTCGGAAGAGACCAGAAAGCGGCTAAGACATATATTGCCAATGCTCGAGAAGGACGTAGCCTATCTGATCCAAGACACCGACTCGATGTAGAGAGTCTTCTTAGCTGTAAAGGGTGATCCATCTCCAACCCTCTCCAGAGTGTTATATTTGTCTTCTTTTAAAGATCAGGCTCTAAAGGCGAAAAAGATTCAGAGAAACCTGTCCAACCGCGAAGCTTGATGGCCCAGGGCAGCTCCAACAAGCAAGAGGCTAAAGAGTTGATGCGACTAATTGATGATCTGAAAAATTTCTCCTCCAGGACCGATCCGGAGCTCTCCCAGCTAGAAATCAAACGTGCTGAACTTGAGAAGGAACTGGAAAGCGTGAAAGCTGTTATTGACTATCGCAAGTTTACTCTGGCCCAAATCCTTGATGCCGTCAAATAGAAGAAACAGGAATTGCTGGCCAAAGTAAAGAGAAGATGAGCCATTCGTAGCAGTCTTGAGAACACTCCTGGAACAGCCGAAGAGTATGAGCAAAAGATTGCAGAAGTCGATGTCGTCTGGCTAGAACTATTGAAAATTATCCAGGATGTCTGGAACTTGTAATTCATAAGTTAATGCATGTATGACCATACTTTCCTGTTGTCTCATTGTATCTTTGTTTTGACTAAAGAGCCGATTTAAAACAACCGATCTCAGACTTCTGATCTTCTAGTTGAGTCTGAAAACACGGCTTCTATTAAGAGAATCCTTCAATTTCCTTCCTTCAGCCGTTTGGTACCTTTGCGTATGACTATTTTTCTTTTGTCTTTGTTCTATAGGCGATACATATCGTATCGGCTTTTATGCCTTCGAAGATCTTTATTTTTTGAACTAGAGGCGATACTCCTTTGTTACCGGCTATTAGAGCCGAGAATGAATCAGCTATCGAATGTTGCCCAGGTGTTCGGATAACGTACCATAGAAACTTTCACATCAAAAGTTGAACGAGCAATCAACCCAGGTCGAACATCCTGTTAAGTGAAACATGACTTCTTCAAATCCATTAACTCCGAATTCGCCACCTTATATAGCATTTATACATCGGCTTGAAACTCATAACTAATACTTGTTTTCCTTTATTCCAATGGCCGATATGAAGCCGTAACCTTTTTCACTAAAATAAACTCTCAGAGCCGATCGCTTGCATCAGCTATTGGCTTTCATTGCTGATCTTAATGAAGCCTCCTTCCCATGACTTGCCAGAAAAACACTCGAAATCCCCTAGTTCCCAAAAGACTGGATCAGCCATTGCGATGCTTATGGACTCATCAGCACAAACCAGTTCGACATCATCTCCATGCCATTGAATCAAACACTGATGCATGGTCAACGGTATGCAACAATTCGCATGAATCCAATCATGACCGAGGAGTAAACTGTATGATCCTTTCCCATCAATGACAAAGAACGTGGTGAGCAGAGTTTTACTCCCGATTGTCAGTTCGATGTTTATTGCCCCCGGGTCTTGGATGTATTTCCTTCGAAGTCTCTAAGCATCATGTTAGTCTCAAGCAAATCACCTGGTCCCTTGCCAAGCTTACGGAAAGTGGTGTATGGCATAAGATTGATAGAAGCACCTCCATCCACCAACATCTTGTTCATCAGCTTCCCATCAACAAAACCTTTTATATATAAAGCCTTTAAGTGCTGATGCTTGACTGGCTTATCAAATATTGCTTGTTGCACAACCGTTAACTTGGCAACCATCTCTTCATACTCTGACTCGTTGAAGTCTGAATAAACTTCCTGATCTGCCGGAGCTCTGAATTCTGATGGTAACAGAAAAGCCATTTGGATATTAGCCGATGGTTGCTTCTTATCAGCTATCTGCTTGGTATGCCATACTTGAGTTTTACCGGGTGCTTGAGTCTGTTCCATCTCTCTCTTCCTTAGGCGCTGCACCCTCCTCTTTTGGCTTCTCGTCAAATCTCCTGGGCACCACTGGCCTTCCTACCACGTGTATCTTATTTCAGTGCCTTCCTCTTCATGATCAGCCCAGTCCTGTCCAATGACTCTTTTTCCCAACCGATCATGAACACTTTTGTTTTTTAAGTGTCGATCCATATTGTTATGATGATATGCATCTTGAGCATGGATAGACCAGCGGTTGGTTCGAGATTGCCTATACTCCCGATATTGATTGCTACATTTTGGATAGTCATGTCTGGTAGGCAACTTCAAACCTTCATTCCAGCAATGCCTAAAGAAGGGACAATTCCAATGTAATTCAGCTTGTTCCCTTTCATACCTCTCTTCTTCTAATTGATGCTGGTATGCTTGATCTTTTAACCAACATTGATAATCCTTTTCCTTATGCCGCTGCCATTTATTCAACAGAATCTGAGATGTGACCTGTGGCTTTGATGTCTCTGCTTTCGACGTCTTCCTCTGCTTGTATCGGCTCTTTTGTTCCATACGACGTCTTCTAATCTCTCTGTACTCATCAACCGATATTTGCATTTCGGGATCGATTGTCCCAGCTTCTCTTGATTTGGTCGATGCTAGGACCTTGGTTTTTCCTTTGAACAACCCAGCATCAACCATGTTCTAATCTCCTGGGAAAGGATTATCATCGACTTTCATCTTCTGAGGTGTATCGAATTTGAGCATCCCTTGCTGAATAGCTCTCTGTATATGCTGCCTGAAGATTCTGCATTCATTAGTGGAATGATAAGTAGTGTTATGGAATTTGCAGAACTTCTTGTTCTTCAACTGATTAGGGGGCAACATGACATGACCATCGGGCAACTTGATCTGCCCCTTCTCAAGCAAGAAATCGAAGGGCTTGTCTGATTTGGTAACATCAAAGTCATAACTCTCCTCAACTCCTCTTCCCCAAGGATTTGGCACCATTACTGTCTTCTTGCCCCAATTCCATTCAGCTGCAACAACCTCTTCTTCTTCATCTTCATAGCCGTCATCGACTGCATATGGATCGTAAGCTTCGGCCACTGAGGTACTCTCCTGGAATCGGGTATCTCTGTGTATGCTCTAGAATTGGCTATTAAGTGCTGCCACTCGTTGAGCCAATTGACCCAAGTTGTCAAATTCCTATCCCAGTAGTTTCTCTTTCCACATCGGCAGCATTCCTTGGATGGCTAAAGCAGCTAGTTAATCATCGGTCAAGCTCAACGAGAAACATAGATTCTTGGTCTCTCGGAATCTCTGAAGAAATTCAGTGCCCGATTCATTAGTCCTTTGTCTCATGGTTGTCAAATCGGTTATTTTCTTCTCTCTAGTCCCAGTGTAAAAATATGTATGAAACTTCTTCTCCAGGTCGGCCCAATTGGCAATGGAGTTGACTGGTAATGACGAGAACTAGGTGAAGGCCGGCCCTAACAGGGACAAGGAGAAGAAATGAACTCGATGGGCATCCTCAACTGATGCTTCGCCCAATTGTGTAAGATACCGACTCACATGTTCTATTGTGCTTGTACCGTCTTGACTAGTGAACTTGGCGAACTCTGGGAGCCTGTAATTTGCAGGAAGAGCAACCAAATCATACCATTCTGGATATGGGCGTTTGTACGGAAAAGTCATTCCTTTTGGCTTTAGACTGAACTGATTCTTCATCATCTCGGTCACCTTGAGCAGCAACTCGTCAGCCTACGGATTTGGATTTCTCGGTACTTGCTGACCTATCTGTGGATTGAAATCCCACGTGCCTTGATATCCTAGATTTGGTATCTTGTGGAGAGTGTTATAATCCGTGCCATAGTGATAGCCTTATGGAATCTCAATCTGTTGGGTCCTTTGTTGGCTTGCTGCTTGAAGTCTCTGATTATAGACATAAGGATCTATATCTCTACGAATCCTTTGAATTGATGGTGCTATCTTCTGAGCCGACGACGGTATGTGGCCTGATGTGCCAAAATTGATCATCTAGTTTGGACTTTGCCCCGCTGGCTGTTGCACATGCTGTACTAACGGTCCAGGATTGTACTGTATCTGATTTGTAGCAGTACCCAGAGTTTGTTCAGATGAACCTTGAAGTGTTTGGACGTCACCATTACCAGCTGGTGCTGCTTCTTGATGGCTGGTACTGACTTAATTAGTCCCTTGAGTCGACGGATCTAGAATATTATAACAAGTCAATCTAACCTGACCAACTGGAAATCCATGAATCGCCTCTTTGATGGCGTTGTGAAACGCGTCAACGAAAGCTTCATTGTGGCTTGATATGGCATCACGAACAGACTTGTCTATGGCTTCTATAAAGAAACGCCTATCTTCAGCTTCGACCGTATCTATCTGCCCATGTAGTAGAACTCTTGGAAGTGGAAATTTCTAAATAATTGTATTGTCATGTGTTTTCGTGTAGGACAACAAACACTTCTTCTGAAATTCTTCTATAGCTTTGTTAATGGTATCCTTATCTTCATCAGGCAGGTCTTCATAATGTACCATAAGGATGCTATCATTGTTGTGAACCACCATGATGATTGTGGTGTCCCACCGAGCGTGCCAGAAATGTGTGTCGACACAGAATTTCGTCCCGTGCCGAGGACACACGCAGCAAGCCGGAAGGGTCTGCTCGATGGAGCGGATCCGCCTAGCTTCAGCGCAGGGGTGGTCGATCCTGCGCAATCCTCCCGAGGCGTGCTAGTCCATTTGACCCTGCAATTGACAAGGAGAGAAAGTTCATCAGTAGTTAAGGGCGGAACTTGCCGGTGTTGCCAGACAGTCCCGAATGTACAACTGTGAGAGCCGATATTAAAGGAAATCGGCTAAATAGCCGATTCCAGTATATTCATGAGAATAAGTCAGTTAGAGCTCATGGGGTCGTGTGAGGAGAATCAGTTATCATTCAGGATAAACATCATTTAAACGAATATTAATCAATGGCAATAAGATATTAATGATGATCGGTCCATACTGAGCCAATGATTACGAGCAACCGAACTCCTTTTTATATAAAGAAACAATTCAACATCACTTAATTGTTTAATAAAGATAAATCTAATGAACATGTTAGATCTCATCTATCGCCATGACCAATGGGGCATGAGGTAGAATCATGCAGGCCGTAGAAACAACAATAGACTCGACGACCCTAACTCATTACTAATATTAGTGGGGCACGAGGCAGAATCATGCAGGCCGTAATACAATAACAAGATCATGGGGCTAACATATCTTTCAACTTATCTCTACTTCAACGATCTCATGATGTGAACTGTTCGTGAAAGCATTCGATATCGGCTAAACAGCCAATTCAGGCATAGCGCACAGTTAAGTTCATGTCTTCTCAGGAACGGGTCTATCAACCAACGATCCCCACTCCACGGTGCAAACAGTGGGGTGAGAGGCAGAATCCCACAGGCCGTGATGACGGGCCATGAAATGGTTCTCACTAACCGATAGATCTACTCAAGATCGAACATGCCTTAACCGCACGCTATGCACGATTAAGATTGACACAAAACAACCGATAAAAACATAACTCATCGCTTAAGATGTAGATTAGATCAGTTTTAGATTAGCAAACGATGAGTTAAACAAGATATGAGGCCGATCCAGATCAATCTCAATCGGGCAGAGTGATATTGCTGTAATTAGATAAGTAATGAAAGCAATAAGCAATATCGGTAACTTAATGAATCTACCAAAGACTGCCACTCTAAGATAGAGCTTATAACTTGACCTTGATCCAATTCAAGCAGTGGGGTGTGAGGCAGAATCACACAAGCCATACTTGAATTAGGCAAGAGTCGATAACTAGCTTATACCAGAGTCGCAGTGGGGGTCGACCGGATCGATGCAGCCATACGAACAGAGGTATAAACCATGACGGTACTTACAACAAGCAGTGGAGGTCGACCGGATCGATGCAGCCGTACTTGCCAAAGAACTCGCCGAGATCTACTCTACTCCTACTCCTAAGGGGTGGCCGGAGCCGAAAAAAGTAATTGACTTGTATTTGATTGATTGGTTGATCCCTTTACAATAGCTGGGGTTTGGTATTTATACCCGGAGCCTAAACACGAGTCCTACCCGAGCACGATTTGTTACAACCTTTGGCATAAAATGAAAACATTCCTAATTTAAGATAACTTGGACTCTAATTTTCCCTTTTTATAGAGTCTGACATGTAATTTCTCAGTGCCAACCGTAGTTCATCATTGCTGTCTGCTGACGTCACCCTAATATATATCCGATTCTAGAGTTGTATTTGAATCGGCTGACATCGATCTTTCTTGACTGGCACAACCCTGAAAGCCTGCGAGTTCCCGCGTTCTTTCTCCCAAATTTTGGTGTAAATAGAAAGCTACAACGGTAATTCTGTGCGCTTGCGGATTCTTTCTGTAAACGTGAAGAAATACCAACAAGCTTTCTGGTGCCGTTGCCTGGGAATGGTTGCTATTTTCTTTGAACCTAGTTCGTCCTCGTATGTGTATCTTTTTTTTATAAAACAAAATAGTTTTCTTTTTACCTTTTTCACCATGAATCAAACTCCTATAAAAAACCAGTCCAATTCAAAAGGGGAGTTTCGTGAGCCACCACCAAAACCAACCTTTCTTCGTGGCTACAAACTCCACCCTAGCTTAAAAGCTATGGTTCGGGCACTACCCTTCTCAGGGCATGATGATGAAAACCCTTGCCAACACTTGCACGATTGCGAGGAGATGTGTTCATGCCTAAGCATGTCATGTATGACACAAGAAACACTAAAGTGGGCATTGCATTGTTTCCCTTTCTCTCATAGAGAAGGCGAAACAATGGTTGTCACACCCAATTTTAAGGATAAAATGGGATGCATAATCTTATGTGCGCCCAGAGATCAGTCACACACATAAGCCGACAAATTATGAATAGTATCATCACGTGTTTATTACATCATGAATGCCCTAAGTCTACATTGGTGATCCATTTTAGCTATTTATTCAAGTTATATTGACGGTTTATAATGTATGTTAACTACCGTCAACAACTCCCCCACACTTAGGCTTTTACTCGTCCTCGATAAAAGGATGGATTACTCAAGACATAACCTTAGGACAAGACATCAACATAAAACCATTCCCAGTCACACATGCATTGCAGGATTCAAAGTGTCCACCATGAAACTTTGGGTGGTTGAAAAATGGAACAGCTTGAAACAAATCACCATCTTCTTTCAGTCAAGTAAATTGGAGAAACATTTTAAGATTTTTGCAAATAAAACATAGCTTACCTTCTCCTTTTGTAGTAGTCTCAAATCACTCTGTATATGGTATTTTTGCATCCTCACCAAGGCATTGATGACTTTGCCTTCTTTTTGCCTATTTCTAAAAGCTTATGTGGAGCTTAGGTAGGGAAGCTTATGTGGAGCTTAGGTAGGGATGAATATGAAAACATACTTGTATTGCATATATTGTAAAGTCAAAACAAGTATCCAAGGAGAAATATGTCATACTCTTAGATCAAGATGTGCATGTGTGTGGATATATATAGTGGCTAACCTAATTGTACTATGCTCCTTGAAACATATCTCTCTTGATTGAAACTTGGAAAACCCTTTGCAAGAAAACATGGGCTATCTTACTCATCTCTTTCTCTTATTCTCTTTCTTTTTATTCAGGAAGTACCCATTATTTTCAATATCTCGGACACTTATCCATTTTTTTCACTATGTTTTCTTTTTCATTCTTTTATGAATAACTTTTGCATAGCCCATGCCTCTCTTTCTGCAATTGTAACTTTTCAAAAGAGACATTTACAAGAACTCGGAGCATTTATCCTATCAAACATATTTTTGTGTCTATTCCCAGTGTAGGAATAGAACATTTTTGGGTGGATGGAAAACATGTTGTTGCATACTCCTAGTGTAGGAGCAGGAGATATATGTGGAGTGTATGTGATATTGATCTTGAGAGCATGATAAGTTTCTCAAAAAGGGTCACAAGGTTTGACCAAACTCAACACAATGACAAGTAGTATATGTAGAAGGTTTCTCTAATCTATATTTGGCTCTGGTAGGACATTTCTTACCACAAAGGAGAGGTGTAGCTATTCTTTTTACTTTTTGAAATAAAATTCTCCAATATCGAGACATCAAGAATCAAGTTCTCATTATTCTACTATATCTCATTCCACAACAACTTAAGCAACATGGGGTCCCTAATATAAATTTCCCAACAGAAGCATGACTTCCACGAAAAGTATTATGTGAATCTATCCTTTAGTCATAACTGAAATAATCTTTCCTCATGTTTTAAAGTTGTTTATCAATGGATTTTCAATTCGGTTCGAAATGGAAAGCGAAACATATAAAAATAGAGTGTATTGGAATCAAACTTGACCATGGATGAAGCGTGAGGTGAGGTGGCATAGTGATGGGCTAGCCGGCCCATAGAGGAGGTCAAGCGGCCCGCTCCAGGGCCCATTTCGGTCCAACTTTGGCGAGCGTGGTTCTTGATCCATTGCTTTCTAAATTTCGTGATTTTCGCAATCGAATCTCTTCTTGCTGTCGCGGTGTGTCTCCCCCACACTTGTTTTCCTATATACCTTTATGCACAACATGTGGAGATGAAACACATATCCAAAAGAAATAGAGAGCAGATAATAATAATAAGACTCCATTAATATATATATAAGGCACTTTATTACACAAGCACAAACTAAACACAAACTTTAACTAACCTAACACAATCTTTTAACCATGTGAGCTAAGCGAGCAAACTAAACATTAAACACTTGACCTAACACTTGTGCCTTATTAATTGACCTATTACTCAGTTTTGCCTCTTATCCCCAACACAGTGGGAAAGGATAGAGATTTCGCTTTTTAAATTCTTCCGCTGAAGATGTTCTAGTTCCATCCTATTATGCATAGCTTCGAGAGTCCTAGTGAGGAGATTGGTCTTCTCTTGGAGGGTTGTGATAGCTTGGGTAAGAAGATCAACTCTCTTCTCTAGGGCTACAACTGTCACCCTCTGGCGCTTCTCTTCCCTCTCTAGTGGAGCTGGGGTAGGTCTCTTCGTCGTCTCCTTTGGCGGAATGATCTTGATCTGCCCTAGTGTAGCTTGGACACCATCAAAAGCTACTCGGGGTGTGGCCGTAGTGTACTTGGCACATTGACCTCCCTGAACTTGTTGGTCTTCACACTCATCAGCGTCTCATTGGGTCTCGAGGGAGGGAGCTTGACGTCCTTCTGCACTTGAATCATTGGGCCCTTCATCTGATGCGACTTGTCCTTCAGGAGTAGGTGCTCCTACGGCGGAGGGAGCGCATGTTGATGAACTTGGGCGAAGTAAGACTACCTATAGATTCTCTTTGGAGGAACTAGAGCTAACTGCTTGGGAGGAAAAATAGCTAGAGGGAGAGGTTCTCCTACAGGAACAATGGCTAGAGGCTCTTCTACAGGAGGTAGCTTGTTGAGGTTGGTCCCAAAGGGGATGATCTGCTTGTCGGCCATGGGAACTAGAGAGGGGGAGAGCTTCATTGTTGTTATAGAGAGAAGGCTTTGATGGGATGCATATGGAGGAGGCAGAGGCTTGTTTATATAGGGGGGAAAACTTGTGGTAGGGGTCAAGACCTATCCATATGGGATCTTGTAATGAGGAAAAACTGAATGCGTCGAAAATTCTACGGGATTGCAGAGAGAAAAGATCTAGAAGACACAAGAGAGTTGACCAGGTGCGAGAGGGGCTGACAGTGGGCCGCCCGGCCTCTAGGTGGGGCCGACTGGCCCCACATGTCATGCTCTTGGGGTGATTTTTCTTGCGGTGGATCCTTATCCCTATCGAATCCTGAAAAGTATATTTTCGCATTATGAAAAGTACGGAGGATGGCAGGGGTGTAAATCTATGGTAAAATTAGGGAATCTACCTCATCCAAATCCTCAGGTGGTTTTTTAGTTTCTAGAAATATCTTAAGACGGTGGCTATTTACCTTGAATAATGTACCTTCGTTGTTTTGAAGTGTTGCCGCTCCATGCGACGAAGTGCTTATCACCTGGAATGGTCCTTCCATTTACTCCAAAGTTTTCCATGCCCAAATAATTTAACCCTGGAATTAAAAATTAATACCTTATCTCTGGGGTCAAACTCCTTGATCCTCTTATCATGCCATCTTTTCATTCTCTCCTTGTCAATCCTAGAGTTGTGATAAGCTTTTTCACGCCATTGATCAAGTTCTGAGAGTTGCATCTTCCTCTTAGTTCCTACGGCTTCAAAGTCCATGTTCCATCGCTTGATGGCCCAGTGAGCTTTGAATTCTAGCTCAACAGGTAGATAATGGGTCTTCCCATAGACCAATTGATATGGTGACATTCCAAGTGGTGTTTTATAGGCCGTTTTGTAAGCACATAATGCATCAGGTAATCGATCTTTCCATGTAGTCCCCATCTCGTTGACCATCTTTTGTAGAATGTTCTTGATTTGTTTGTTTGATGTTTCTGCTTGGCCACATGTTCGAGGGTGATACAGAGTAGCGACATTGTGACGGATCCCATGTTTTGACAAGTAATTGTAAAAATTCTTGTCAGTGAAGTGAGTTCCTCCATCACTAATCACCATCCTTGGAACTCCAAATCTTGGAAATATTATCTCTTCAAACATCTTCTTGGAGTGTGTTGCATCAGTAGTTCTGCATGGCATGACTTCAACCGACTTGGAGACATAGTCAACTGCCACCTAGATGTATTCACAGTGTTTCGACTTTAGAAAATGTCCCATGTAATCAATTCCCCAGACATCAAAGAGCTCAATCTAGAGGTTGTTGGTGAGTGGCATGGCATCTCTTGAATTGATATTCCCATTCCTCTAACATGCTCCACACCTCCTGATGAAGTCCTTCGTGTCGTCATACATGGTTGGCCAAAAGAATCCACTTTGCCAGATCTTCGAATGAGTGCAGAATGCACCATAATGTCCTCCATATGGTGATGAGTGGCATCTTTCTATGATCTTGATGCCTTCTTCCACAAGTACACATCTTCTAAGTAGGCCGTCAGAGTAGACTCTGAAGAGGTATGGTTCATCCCATATGTGGAGACGACTTTCATAGATGAGCTTCCTTTTGTTTTCTCCTGGTGGTACATAACCTGTAACCATAAAGTTAACAATATTTGCGTACCAGGGGTCAGATTTTGTGACCTTGAAGATCATGTCGTCCCACAGCGAATCATTGATGGGTAGTTCCTGTGAATTCTCAAACTGAATTCTGGACAAGTGATCGGCAACAGAATTTTCTACTCCTTTTTTATCTTTTATTTCTAAGTCAAATTCTTGGAGTAACAAAATTCATCTTATTAATCTAGGTTTAGCATCTTTCTTAGTGAGCAGGTATTTCAAAGCAGCATGATGAGTATAAACAATCACATTTGCTCCTACTAAGTAAGATCTAAACTTATCAATAGCAAAATTAAGTTGAGATCCTATCAAAGTTTTGCTAGCATAAGCAATTGCATGGTGCTTTTTATCTTTAGTTTGTCCCAAGACTGCCCCCATAGCATTATCACTAGCATCACACATAATTTCAAAAGTTAGCGACCAATCTAGGTGTTGAATGATTGGTTAAGAGATGAGTGCTTTCTTAAGAATGTTAAAAGATTTCAAGCATGCATCATCAAATTCAAAAGGAACATCCTTGGCCAAAAGATTTGTAAGTGGTCTAGCAATATGAGAAAAATCTTTTATAAAGCGGCGATAAAAACCAGCATGACCAAGGAAACTATGGATCCCTCTGATATTTATGGGAGGAAGTAACTATTCAATTACTTCAATTTTAGCTCTATCTACCTCCACCCCTCTTTCGAACAGCAATTGTCCAAGACTATTCCTTCTCTAATCATGAAATGACATTTTTTCCAATTAAGGACTAAGTGATTTTCTTCACATCTTTGCAAAACCTTGTCTAAGTTTTCAAGGCAATCATCAAAAGTTTTTCTACAAACAGAAAAGTCATACATGAAAACTTCCGTGATTTCTTCAATCATATCAGAAAATATAGACATCATGCATCTTTGAAAAGAAGATGGAATATTACATAATCCAAAAGACATTCAATGGTAACCAAGTTCCATATGGACATGTAAATGTGGTTTTGCTTTGATCATCTGGATGGATCGGAATCTGGTGATAACCTGAAAACCCATCAAGGAAACAGAAGAAAGAGTGGTTCGCCAGTCGCTCCAACATTTCATCAATGAAGGGCAACAAAAAGTGATCCTTCTTTGTTCCCTTGTTAAGTTTTCGGTAATCTATACACATCCGACATCCGATGACGGTTCTTTGGGGGATTAATTCATTCTTTTCATTTTTAATAACAATCATGCCTCCTGTTTTAGGAACAACTTGAACAGGACTAACCCACTTACTATGCGGCACGGGATAGATGATCCCGGCATGGAAGAGTTTCAAAACCTCTTTCTTAACAACCTCTCTCATCGCATTATTAATCCTACGCTGGGGCTCCCTAGAAGGTATAGAGTTGGATCAGTAGGGATGCGATGAGTGCAAAGAGCAAGGCTAATACCCTTAAGGTCTTGGAGTGACTAGCCAAAGGCAGAACGATGCTTTTCTAAGACAGTTAGCAGGCGTAGGGATTCTTCCTGAGAGAGTTTATCACTTATGATCACAGGAGAATCCTGGCCATTGTTAAGAAAAGCATATCTAAGACCAGAAGACAGGGGTTTAAGTTCAATGGTGGGCTTAGGTGGTTCTAGCAATTCATCTAGAGGCGCTGACTAGGATAATTTTTTTACAAAAAGTACCCTGCTATAGACATGTTCTTCCTTCGGCCGAGCAAATTGTGCAATTTACCAGGTAAATATTTGAAGACTTGTGTAAGCCTGGACCAGTAAAGCACTTGAAGTCCAAGTCAACAATCCAGAACATGAGAAACAGAGACTCTCATTATTGAAAATACACACCTTGAAATGTGGAAAACTTGTTTAGGTACAGAAGGTTCGTCATAGCCAGGTACAAACACGCCATGCATGCATGAATGGATGACTAACTATATGGCATCATATGATTCGGGTTTAAAATATTTTCAAAATGTATTTTGCACATAATAATTCAAATGAAACAAATTTTAATCTGTGTTGAATTTTGCAATCTCAGGCTGCCAAACTTTCTTCAGGCGACCGATGCCAGACTTCCTGCCAATGAAATTCCAAGGATATGTGGAATTCCAAGGCATGGCACATATATTCCTTGTGGTGTGCGCAAACCAATATGACTTTTTTCGAAGCTATCGATATCACTTGCATATATACCTTGTGTTGTGCGCATATATTCCTTGTGGTGTGTATGCTTACAAAATAGCAAAATAGACAACATACATATGTCATATATATCTCCAAGAAAATTACAGGGAAATTGTTTGCCTTCATCTTGATTAGTAATATGCGCAACGTGTATTTCAATAATGCTCGTTGAGCAAGATAGTAGAGCTAGCTGGAAAATACAATGCACATTTTATTAATTTAATAAGATACTAGAGCTAGCTCGAAAATCCTCACCTTTATTTGAGGAAAACATGTTGAGATACAGAAGGTTTTTCATAGCCAAGTACAAACACGGCACGCTTGTCGAGCCAAGTAAGCATGCCTGAAACCATTGACGATTGACTATGTATCGTCTTATTGCCAACTTATTTTATTTATTTCTCACTCCTATTGTAGAGCTGGTGTGTGTGTGTGTCTCTCTCTCTCTCTCTTTATATTTATATATATATATATATATATATATATATATATATATATATATATATATATATATATATATATAGGGAGAGGCTATTCAGTAGCCAGCTACAGAATAAGTTATTCTGTAGCCACCTCCATTTACCATAATTTTATATACTAATTTACAATAATGTCAATATATATTTACTATAGTTGGGTTACTATAACACACGGGGATATTTACCATAACGTTATAGTAAACCACTTAGTAAGGAGTTACTATAATCTCATAAATTAATATAGTAATTATCGTAACTCAAAGTGGCTACAAAATAAGTTATTTTGTAGCCAGCTACAGAGTAGTAGTTCTATATATATATATATATATATATGCCTTTGCAGGTGGGGAGGGGTCTTGGATAGTGTGGTTGCTGTTGCTGTTGCCTTTCCAGGCAGATGGAATCGTTGCACTGCAGGGCGACCCATATATGCTGCATAATTTATCATCCTGAAGTATTAATATACTTTAAATGAATTTCCATTATTGTATTTGGTATGTGGTTCACTAAGATAATATTTTGTTCATGCATGTATTCTAGGTCTAAATGGTGGCATAGTAGTGAGAAATAAAATTAAACAACCATAATGTATGCCTTCTACCACTATTGGTACGTAAAAGAACATTCTCAAATTAAACATATATCTACAACTTTGTAGTTGGTGAATTTTTATTCTAAAATCATTTAGGGTCCTAAAAATATGATTTAATTTTTTTAAATTAAAAATTTTGAACTTTTCAAAAGACCTTGGTGGAGAGATGCCCTACACTAAAGTTGTAGTGCTCGATGAGATAAAAAAGTTTGTAGTTAAGATCATTTATGAATCAAAATAGTTAATACAAGATCCATAGATCACCTCATCCGCATAGAGATATTAAATCTCCTCATAATTTGTAGGCTTGGTCTCATCCCCTTTTACCTTATACCGTGTTGGACCATGCAACACCTAATTTCCTTCCTCTTGTCCTCCAACTCATAGATCACCTTTTAATCTTGAAGCATTGGTCCATGATTTGTATCCATATGAAGATGAATAAATTGTTGCACAAATTCTTCTCCTTTGCTCATGGAGTGCTCTTACTTGGGTCTATAAACTCTCCCTCTTTGGCATCTAGCTAGCAGTGAAAATGGACTCTCAAGAGTGAAAACATTAGAGCAATTGGAGAGAGTCTCGTATGGACCATGATACAACTTGAAGTGTTAGTACTTTCAGCAATAACTGTAGATCATACCCATGGAACTCAAGTAATATAGATTAAACTCCCCCTGGATGCACGAGGCAGTACCCACACCATTATTATGGAGTTTAAGCCATATTATGTCGGGAGTTAGCTGATGAACAAACATAACAATTATCAAAGAAAAGAAATCAGGAAGCTCATGGCACACATAGAATATCCACATCAGTATTTGCCGAAAACATGTATATATTAAGAAGGTTCTTCATAGCCAAGTACAAACACGGAACATGTGTGTGATAATATCCGTATACATGCACACATGGACGATTTATTATATATCTTATTATTTATTATCAAATTATTCTTCTAGATTTTCCATTAATACTTATGCACTGTCTGTTGCGTGGCGCTGTGACGTGATCACCATCTGCCGCTTCACGGGCAGAAGGTCACCTGGTAGTTGCTGTTGGCGCTGCATGAATGGGTCTTGGTATCATCGGTCGGATACTGGTACGCGTCGGGGCAGCTTGGGTACGTGCACACCAGCCCAACGCCGGTGCTGCAGGAGAAGGCCATTGGCTGGTTGTAGCCATCAACAACCGAGATGTCGTAGTAATCCTGCGGGTTGCCAGTGCCACCGATGGTGTACTCGGCCAGCGTTGCCGGCGGCTGTCCGGAGAGCGTGCAGGAGAGCGCACCAGCGCAGTCGCCGCTGTCGCAGTGGCCGCTTCCACCGTTGAAGGAACAGCCGGTGCGGCCCCAGAACCTGCCGCTGGTGCCGGCGGGCACGTTGACGGTCCATGTCTGGCCTGGGTCCAGCTGCGTGCCCCCGCCGACAGGGATGCCTGCCGGCCACACTGTGTAACCACAATTGTTCTTTATGGTGAAGGTGGCTGCGCTTGCACCGGCAGTGAAGGCGACGAGGAGGAAGAGGACCGAGGACACGCGAGTAGTGGACGCCATTGATAACGAGTGAGCGACTAAGAGCTATATGAAGCTTGGGTTGAGTTGGGAGGCAGGGGCATGCATTTATAGGCGTTCAGGGTGGACTAGTCAATTTATGCTTTGAGACATCTAGATGAAAACTTCTTTGGTCGCATAGGTGTGCAGTGTAATCCAATTGGTCAAAGCAAAAGGCAAAACTGTTACTCCATGGAATGAAGAAACTTCTTTCCCACTCTGAAGAACTTAAGATTTGAAGCTTTTGTTTATCTTCGTAGAGATTTTCTGCTTAATTAGTGGTGTTTTCCTGATTGTACGTTTCTTAGATGCATCAGTTTCCTTTATTTTGTTTCCTGCATTCGTCCTCTCCGTAAAGATCGACAGGGATTTTCCAGTTCCTGTGCAGTTATATTTTTATTATCAGCAACAAAAATTCAGGCGGCCTACATGGTGTGCCATAGTTTATTTCAAAAGGAAAACTCAATATCGGTGGTGATATTGCAATTTCTGAAAACACGACGATCATTACAGGATTGAACTTGCTAGAAATAGTTCAATGTTAAGTTACCTCACTGAAAAGATTGAATTAAGGAAGGACGTTTATATGTTTGTATCATAGCCACACTATTTGACATCAGGAACAACCAGCACTAAATATATGACCATAAGGAGTAAATTGCAGCCACACTACACAAACTTGCGGAAGGTGGGTGCAAATTAGTCCAACATCTTGTAAATTGTGTACAACTTGACAAGTGAATGAAAATTAGACCAACATCTTCTGAATTACCTGATTGGGTGCAAGAATATGGCAAATCGGTGTGCATATGACTACTACAAAAAGCATTTCTAGGGGCAGCTGGTAACCCTTTGTAGGGGCGGTTTGCACAGCCGCCCCTACGCAAGGGTCTCTACAAATCATGCATTTCTAGGGGCGGTTCCCAGGCCGCCCCTACAAATCGATTTGTAGGGGCGGCTGTAGTACCAGCCGCCCCTACAAACAGGTATTTGTAGGGGCGGTTCAATATAGAACCGCCCCTACAGTACGTTTTCCCGCAAAAAAAAAAATCAAATTTACAATTCAAAATCGCGTTGCCGAACGTTCCACGATCAACGTTCCGAACCGCGTTCGCGTTGCCGAATGCCCCGCGACCAACGTTCCGAACCGCGTTCGCGTTGCCGAATGCCCCGCGACCAGCATTCGCGTTGCCGAACGCCCCGCGACCGCGACTACAAGCACAAGAGTATTCTATAAACTACAATTACAAGTCCAATTCACAAGAATATATACAATCCATCATTAAATATACAAATTCCATACACATTTTATCAACGTCCTAGAGCTAGCCTTTCAGTCTCACGAAGGTGTTGGTACTGAGGATTTGTACCTAACTCTGACTCTCGGTCATGGTAGGCGCCTCTGACGTGTACAATCTGGTCCAATATGAAGTTGCAAAGGTCGCCGACGAGCTCTAAGAGTTGGTCATCCTTGTATGGGTCTCTTTTCATTCCTTTCTCTTCTCTCCACTACAAGAGAATAAGTTTCGGTTTAGTATTTCATACCATTTACGAAGTTTTTATACTACAGGTGAAGAGGTTCAAACTTACCCTTAAGGAGTGTCTCCTGTAGGCACCGGTGTTACTCATTATAGAACATATATAGTATCCACAATGTACACTCCCAGGGTTCTGCTTGGGGCACTGTGTGTTTTGCATATGAAAATGTTAAGTAATGCTTTTGACAGCCATGTAATGGAGTACTGAAGAAGTAAGTTACACTTACCGCACATAGTGTTTTTATAGCCAGCTTTTCCTTCCTTGCTGGATCATGCCTTCCACGATGATTAGTGACATAGAACCTAAATGCCCTGTTCGAATTATTTTAGCAAATACAACTTGTTAGTATCCAAAAGTGAACGTTACAAGTATGTATATAAACATATAAGCTAATGAGGATTGTCGATATGTATACGTCTTAAGAATCAATATGAAGTCTTTGTATGTCACCGTGTCCTTATCTAATGAATCAAAGACCCATGCCATGCTCCTCCCGACATTGATGGCTATACAAATCCAGTGGTTGCTGCATGGATTTAATTATAAAACTAGATAAGCTCTTTTGCATCGAATAAAATATATCGAACAAAGCTTTAAGTATAGAGTTGAGCTTACTCGAAGTTGTATGGTAGCCATATAGTAGAGTGTTGTTGGAGATTTTTGAAAGCCAGGGCAATGTATGTCGTAACCTTAAGGGACTCTTCCCTTAGTTTCGCCGTACGGATGTGCTCTTTCTCCCGAAGAGTCTTTGCAGCAGCTAGCTCTTTGGCATCAAGTGTCCACCGTTTAGGGTAATTGAAATTTGTTTGGGCTATAGCTTGAGGGTCCACATACCCGACTTTCACACTTGGCATTTGTTTGACAATGTGCACTTGCATTCTACAAATCACGGCGTGGGTTAGTTACAACAAAATTCAAAGATTACATTCATATCATATCGAGAGGACAAGGACTTATAGGCACCACGTGCGAATTAGATTCATCTCCATTTCTCCCAGGTGAAAGCATGTTTGCATGTCATTGAAGTCAAAGACAATTTTCCTGGCTGGGCTTCCAAATGTGCCGGTGGGAAAGCATGCTTGTATGATATTTATGCTCGTTGGGAGAACACGCAAGTACCAATCATGGAACCTTCTCATTCCAAGTGGTAGGCGCTGGATGTCCCGGTTTGGTAGGAAGGGCTTGCCTCTTTCATATGTTTTCGGGCAATCCTTTGACCATTTGATGGCATCAACATTTGGATACTGCTTTGCAATTTGGTGGAGTTTGCTAGTGATGGCCTCCTCAGAATCCCGTGATGGGACTTTTTTAACATGGTTCTCAGGCTTCAACTGGTCATGGGAATACCACTTGGACACCGACGAGATATCTTTGATCGGAACATAAACTGGCCTTATGGTGATTGGATGCTTCTTTCGAAGTTCCCATTCAGGAACGTCCTCATCTTCTTGTGCTGCAGCTTCTTCAGGAGGCACTCGTTGTTCATGTATCGGTTGTGCTTGTTGAGAAGACTGTGGTATCTCATGATGCACTTGCTCGGTACGAGCTAGAGAAGGTTGTGGCATCTCATCAGGCACATGCTCGCTAGGAGGCGGGGAAGAATGTGGCATCTCAGGAATGTGGGGGTCACAAGACGGTGAAAATATCTCCCCAACCTCAACAACTCGCTCCAAATTTGGGAGAGGGGGAGGCGGCGATGAAGCAGTCAATATAATGTCTCATTTGAACCAGAGGATGAACTGCCCCATAACGTCTCCGAGTAACACCATCCCCTTAGGAGTTGCGTAGTCTATCCTCCACTGCATGAACTCGGGCTTCACTGTATGCACCTCGACCCTAGTGTAGTCCGGCGGTATCTTATTATTGTGGTGTAAGCCACCGAGAGGATGTGCCACACCCGTTGCCACCTCCATCATAGTGTTCTGCCGACCGCTAAGAAACACCAAGGTGCAACTAGTTGGTTCCCGTATGCGATTGACTGGGGTTGTGGCTGCAGTGGAACCTTGGTTGTTAGGAACTTTCGGAGGGCTGCCAACTAATGCCAGTTCTCCCGGTGGCGTCACTAATATCCGTGGCTCCGTAGACAGTCCTTGCTCCTCCAGTGCCTTCACAACTAGAGCCTTCACTTGGAGCTCAAGACTAGTCTCCTGGTCTCGGCCATGTTTCTTATACATGTGCCTGTCCTCTTCGAATCCTTGCTTCCAGGTCGTCCTTTTCCCTAGCCCCCTGGTGCAGCCTGTGTGCTCCTTGTTTCCCAAGCCAAGGCTAAGCTCGTCCCTCTCTCTGGAAGGATTGAATGAGCCCTTCTCCTTGTCTTCAGCATATTTTAGTATCCTTGATACCGCCTCTTGGGTCTCTGGCTTATCAAACTTAAGATTACTGTCGGATGATTCTGTACTCCTCGCATATATCCAGTTCCTTGAGCGTACCTTCAAATTCGTCACATCGATATTCCCAGCAGCTGCGACCTCTTTGTCCATCTTCCTAAACTGCTCTTCCTTGGCATAGTAGCCACCAGGGCCTAGATGATGGTGGTGTTTGTTCCTCTTCGCTAGCTCGGTGTTACGGGCACTGAGGTCTAATGCCTCCGGTGAAGTCTTCTGAGCCACGAGCTCCTCCCATTGACTAGGAGTTATTTTGCCAAACTCGTTGAAGGGAGTTAACCCCTTTTGGATATACTTCGTGTTGAGCTCCGACCTCCAATGTCGGAATGACTCTCCCATCATCCTGATAGCATTTTTTTACCAATTCGTGCTTACCCTCCGGAAATCTAAAATTGACCTTCAGCTGCCTATCCCATAGTGCATTCTTTGTGTTCTCTAGTACCTCTTTTTAGTTAGGGATTGCTGGGTTCAATTTATCTCTTACTAGGGCCCCGATCGCATTACGGAATTTTCCTCTTAATTCCTTCGGCTCAAGGATCTCCCCTGCTGGCCCGACCTCCGTTATCACATAGCATGCCTTATCTGGATATAGATTTCCTTTTCTATCCCCTCGTTTCCTCTTAGGCTTGGTAGTCGTGGTTGTTTCTTGAGTTTGTGGAGCAGAGGCATTGTGATCCGTCTCTGTGGCTGTTGCCTCTGCTCTCCTTTTCTCTACTCTGTCTTGTCCAGCGAGATGTCACGGACGTCGATGTCGTCTTTTCTGAGTTTCAGGAGGGACCTGTATATACGACAGGTCAAAGTGTTAGCAGAGGTAACACAACCAAAGATTTAGGAAAATTTACAAGCTAAGGCTTTTTCCCTACCTCCTCGTTCGGGTCAAAATCCTTGTCCAAATCTTCCTCCATTGGCCTCCTTCTGGCTTCACATGGGAAAGGATCCTCGGAACTTTCATATCCCTCTTTCGAGTCATCATCATCATCCTATTCTTCTTCGCCTTCAGCAGCCTCTCCTTCAGGGCCTTCCTCCTCGTCACACTGCTCCTAAGTAAGCATCACTTCTAGATCCTTTTCTACCTCGTTATCGAACTATTCCTGAGTAAGCTGGTCCTCTAGTGCTTGCTCCTCAAGGGTTGGCTGCTCATTAGGCTCGGGGCATCGGGCTGCACTGTCTGGTGTCCACGACATTATTTCGCGCTTTATTCTAATATATGCAAGAAAGTGTGCTTTAGATACGCGAGAAGGTATAAGAAATAAAAAAGGTCTATAAACCAAAGTAGTCCTATAAAACAACAATATATCAAAAAACGAGTAGTAGCAGTAGTAGAGGCCTCAGAAACATGTCAATCATCATTTGATCATGAACTTGGAGCATCAAGGCATCATAATAGAGAAGAGAGGAGAAGGTAATGTAGGGGCGGCTACTAATGATGCCAAGTTCCTCACAAGTTCTTGATCATCAGCTCATATTCCATATAATGTATGGACTTGGACAATTTCATCATCGGCAAAACAAAGGAGAGGAGAGGAGAGGGGAGATTTGGCAAAAAAAAAGCAGGTGCTGCTTCCCAGAAAAAGCAACATGACAATGTAAGAACATCATATGCTTAATATCTTCTGAACCTAATAAGCAGATCGGACAATCAGAAGTAATAGACAGTAGTAGTAGGGAAGTAGTAGAAGTAGCAAAAAAAGCAACAACTGCTTAGGAGAGGAGAGGAGTAGAGTGGAGTAGAGGAGAGTAGTAGTAGAAGAGGAGTACATAGAAGACAGCAAGTACAGAGAAGATTAGTAGCCACCGGACACAATAGTGTATTTTTTATTTTTACTAAAACTTGAGGATCATCATAATACTGACAAATGACAATGTAAGAAGAATAATATAAATGCAAGGATTATTTCTACAATGTAAGAAGAATAATACTGACAAATGACAAATGTAAGAATAACAGGTATCAATGTCAAAGTACTTAAAAGTACCAAAATAATGATAGCAACACATGGCATTGTTACTACAACTACACTAGCAAGTGAAACCAGAACAGCTAAAATGTAGGCATGCACTAGCAAGTGAAACCAGAACATGGCAAAATAGGCGGGACCAATACAAAAATAGATAGAGCTAGAGTGGCACATGATCCAACAATAGGATCAAGTATGGTTGCCATAATTAGACAGAATGAATCAATGAGATGCACCCAAAGCGACTTATTTTGTAGCTAGAGTGGCCAAACTTTTGTGTATTATAAGGGCTTCATCATGGATCCAGCTATTTGGAACACCTCAATTTCTTGTCTGCTATAAGGGCTCAAGGTGCATCTGGACCATCTGTCAACTTAAGTGACGGTCTACTATGTGTTGCCATCGGTGTGGCTGAGCAATTATCCATCGAGAAGGGCCGGTTTGTAACCATGGAAGAGGTCTTAGGTTTGTAGCCTGGTGATAATTCAGGCATGCTAATGTATTGTAAAACCTTTTGTGTATTATTAGGTACATGGACTTAAGAGTGCTCAAGACTGACGAGTTTATGCAAAGTTAGTATAACATTAATACAGGCATTTGAAACAGAGGAATATGATGATAATCTTCGAGCAAATGTCATGGAGTAGCAGGGTTATATTATCTGCAAGTGATATATTGGAATCATAATGAGAGGGATTAAGAAGCCCTGACCTTGACGTGCGGGGGCGGGACGCCGAGGGTCGGCGTGGGGGGGGCGGCCGCCGGGGGCCGAGCGCGGGACGCCGGGGGTCGGCACGTGGGGGCGGGCGTCGGGGGTCGGGTGCGGGACGCCGAGTGCCGCGGGCTGGTGTGGGCGAGCGCGGGACCGGTGGCGGAAACCCTAGGCGCGGGCAGCCTGACGGCGTCGGAGGAAGAAGACAGTGCCCAGACGATGACTCCCGTGCGCTTCTTCCTATTTATACTCGGTAGTATTTCTAGGGGCGGTTTCTGATCCAGCCGCCCCTAAAAATACATTTGTAGGGACGGTTCTTGATCCAACGCCCCTACAAATTCATTTTTAGGGGCGGTTCCTGATCCAACCGCCCCTACAAATATTTTCTGTTTTTTTTTAATTACAAATTCTATATTTTTTATATCATAAAAACACAAAGTAATATAAAAAATTGTGTATATGCACAAATATAATATTTTGTATTATTCTATATATGAAGAAATATATATATAAACAATTGTAGTCAAAACAATATAGAAAATAAAAAAACAAAAATTAAAAATTTGAATTTTAAAACTTTGACTATAATTTTATGACATTAAATGAAATAAAATGAAAATGTTGTAAACATAAAAGTTGTATAAATCATCAACATGTACAACTTTTATTTTGGTCATCTTGTCATGTGACTTTGTTTGAATGATTCAAATTTTGAAATTCAAATAATTTCAACTTGAAACCATATTTTGAAAGAGTAAATGATTTCAGATGAAAAACTTATGAATATCAAAGTTGTAGAACTCATCAATATGTACAACTTTTATTTTGATCATATTTTCATTTGACCAAATTTGAATAGTTGAAATTTTGAATTTCACTAAATGGCAACTTAAAACAAGATTTTGAAACCTTAAATGATTTCAACAATAAAAGTCGTGAACATAAAAGTTGTTGAAATCCTCACTATCTACAACTTTTATTTTGGTCACTTCTTCATGTGACAAAGTATTAGTAAACATTGTTCATAAATTCACAAGACTCATAGTTTCATGAACTATACGAGAAACATGTTGATTTGTGAACAATGTTTACTATCACTTTGTCAGATGAAGAAATGATCAAAATAAAAGTTGTAGATCTTGATGAGTTATACAACTTTGGTATTCATCACTTTTTCAGCTGAAATCATTTAATGGTTGAAAATCTCATTCGAACTTATCATTTTTTTTAAATTTGAAAATTTGAAGTGCTCAAACTTTGTCAAATGAAAAGAATGACTAAATCAACACACTAACTTGATAGGGCAAGATTTCATAAAGTGATGAACATAAAAGTTGTATAACCCATCAAGATCTCGTACTTTTATTTTGGTCATTTCTTCATTTCATAAAGTTTTAAGTGATTTCATAAAGTTTTAGTAGTAATAGAGTGGATGTTCAAATAGTGATCTGGATGTTGCAAAGGGTAGTCTCACACACATGCATAAAATGTAGTCTCACACACATGCAAAAATATGTAGTCTTAAACACATACATAAATATATAGTCTCACATGCATGCATAAATGAAGTCTTACAAACACACACTTACACAAACACTACACGTTCAACAACTAGCTAGCCCGCTGTAACGACTTTCCCCTTGACACCTTTTCGTTCCCATGGCATTATGTCTTTGGGAAGGTTCTTTTCCACAACACTAATCTTTTTAGGAAAGTCTGTGAATAGCGGCATCTCATCGTAGTTATTGTAAGCTTCAACATCGTCCACGCCATCAACTCCAATAATGTGCTATTTTCCGGAGGCAACCATGTGCTTTGTCTTCTTCTTTGGGGGGAGGTTACTTTGTGGGTCAGACATATAGAAAACTTGTGCGATACGTGAAGCGAGCACCCGAGGGTCATCTTGGTAGCCTAGATTCTCGAGGTCCAGGACTCTCAATCTGATCTCATTCAGTTGGTGTTGTTTGATCCAGCGGCATCGAAACAGGGCCACCGTTATATCCCTTCCATAGTCAAGTTCCCATATCTCTTCAATGATGCCAAAGTATTGGATCTTTCGCCCCAATCCATCGATAGCCTCTATTCGAACGCCGCTGCTTTGGTTCACATATTTACTATCCTTTGCATGGGTATAGTACGTATACCCATTGATGTCATAAGCATTCCAAGATGTCACTTGTCTCGATGGCCCCTCCGCTAACCTATGTGCTTTGTCTTCTTCTTCGGGGGGAGGCTACTTTGTGGGTCAGACATATAGAAAACTTGTGTGACACGTGAAGCGAGCACCCAAGGGTCATCTTGGTAGCCTAGATTCTCGAGGTCCAGGACTCTCAATCCGATCTCGTTCAGTTGGTGTTGTTTGATCCAGCGGCATCAAAACAGGGCCACCGTTATATCCCTTCCATAGTCAAGTTCCCATATCTCTTCAATGATGCCAAAGTATTGGATCTTTCGCCCCAATCCATCGATAGCCACTATTCGAACGCCGCTATTTTGGTTCACATATTTACTATCCTTTGCATGGGTATAGTACGTATACCCATTGATGTCATAAGCATTCCAAGATGTCACTTGTCTCGATGGCCCCTCCGCTAACCTACTAATGGTAATAGAGTCTATGGTTTCTCCAGGCAGTATGTTTTGGTCCTTCAACCATGTAGTTAGTCGTTGCTTGTGTTGTTTCATGACTCAATCATCCGAACGGCTATTTCTCTCCGCCATAATGATAGCCAAGTGTTCATCAATGTACGGTTGCATCAATTGTGTACTCTGTAAGATACTGTAATGCACCCGACTCACCTCTTTGTAATCATGGTCGATGAACACTTTTCTACCACTAGTGCCCTTCCCAGCCAGCCTACCCTTGTGACGAGAATCAGGTTTACCAATCCCTTTCTGTACTTTTAGGTACTCTTGACAGCACTCGATGACTTCTTCAGTACTGTAACCCTCTATCATGGAGCCCTCTGGGTTTGCTCGATTATGCACGTATCGACTTAGAACCAACATGAACCGCTTGTAGGACCACATTTCATGCAAGTAGCATGGGCCCAACGCCTGTATCTGATGAACCATGTGAATCATGAGATGTGGCATTATATCAAAAAAAGCAGGAGGTAAACACATCTCCAGTTGATTTTGTGTCTCCACCACAAATTCTTGTAGGTCACTCAGCTCTTGCTTGCCAATCGTCTTTTGTGAGATCTTCGAAACGAAGTAGCACATGCGGGTGATGGCCATTTTCAAGAACTCTGGCTTTATAGCCCTGATTGCAATAGGTAGAAAACACTGTCAGCATCACATGGCAATCGTGAGCCTTGCAGTGTGTTATTGACAAGTCCTTCATCGACACTAGCTTCTTCACATGTGCTGAAAACCTAGTCGGGACTTTGATCCCCCTCAGGAAAGTGCATATAGCTCTCTTCTCGTCTGGTGTTAGGTTGAAGCAAGCCGTGTGCAGAGTGTATTTTCCATTAGCCTCAGGTACCGGGTGAAGCTATGGCATCACGTTTAGCTGCACCATGTCTTTTCGTGCTTTTAGACCTTCCTTTGACTTGCCTGTGTCCATCAAGGTAGCAATGAGACTCTCAAAGACATTCTTCTGCACGTGCATAGCATCAATGGCATGGGGGGCCTCCAAGTCTGGCCAATACGGCAGATACTAAAAGAAGATTGATTGTTTCTTGAAAGGTACTCCTTCGACAGGAGGTGTGCTTCTATCTCTGTTCGTCCCATCCATATTCTTCTTTCCATAGACGACGCGTATGTTTTTCACCATTCTGTACACGTGTTCTCCGTTATGACGTCTCTCCGGAGGGGGTTCAATCTTTGGGGCGTTGTCATAAAATTTAAAGAACAATTTGTTGCGGTACTTATGACTTGTCTTTAAGAAGCATCAGTTCCTTAGGTAAACTATCTTCTTGGATGCATCCAGGTACACCCATGTAGTACCATCCAAGCAAACCAAGCATCCCGTCTTCCCTTTGATCTGTCCAGACAAAGCAAATAGCGTGGGGTAATCATTGGTAGTAACAAATATTATTGCTCTACATATGAAGTCCTCCTTTCGGAATGCATCGTACATCTGCTCCCCATGCCTCCATAGCCTCTCCATTTCTTGCATCAAAGGCTCGAGGAACACGTCTATATCAATGCCTGGTTGTTTAGGGCCAGAAATAAGAATAGTGAGGAGAAGGTACTTTCTCTTCTGACACAACCATGTTGGGATGTTGTATATGGTCAAGATCACTGGCCATGTGCTGTGGTTACTCATCCTCTCATTGAAGGGATTCATTCCATCGGTGCTCAAGCCAAACCGTACATTCCTTGGGTCATCGCTGAATTCTTTGTGCTTCTCATCAAACCTTTCCCACTGACTACAATTAGCTGGGTGTGCAATCTTATCATCATCCACCTTGCGCTCATCATCCCACCATGTCATGAGTGCGGATTCTTTAGGGTTTAGGAAGATACGTCTCAAGCGGTCGGTCACTGGCAGGTACCACATTACCAAGGCAGGAATTCTTCTATGCTTTGCATCGTTGCCCAATGGAGTGTCCTCTGGGGGCTGAGATTCTTGTACCACCTTTTTTGTACCCTTCTTATTCCTCTTTTTCCCGTGGTGGCTTCGTCCTCACCGTAAAGGTCATTGTTCCTGTACCGGCTGGCCCCACACTGGGGACATTTATCTAGTGCCTTGAACGTTTCGCCACAAAAAAGTATACAGTGGTTGGGGCATGCATGGATTTTTTCAACCCCCATTGTCAATGGACTTATGACCTTCTTCGCTTGGTATGTGTTGGTGGGAACTGAGTTTGGTTGTGGCAACACCCAAGACATGAGATGCAATAGATCATTGAAACTACAGTCTGACCAGCCGTACTTAGCCTTCAGGATGAGCAGTTCAAGCACAAAACGTAGCATTGTCCAATGTGTCGGACAACCCTTTTCAACACCATACACAGTCTCCTTCGATGCTTTTGTCACCATTTCCAAATTTTCTAGACCTTTCGGGCTATTTAGTAAAATCTCTGGTCCAACGGCTCGAATCATGTCCTCCAAATCATCTTCATCCCCGATACGTGCTCCACCATCATTATTGGCACCACCTTCATCGTTACCATCCCAACCACCAGCATCACCACCTTGTTCATTGCCAAACTCGAAATCCATTCGTGCATCAAGCTCTGCTGAATATTGGGACAGGGATTCTATGGTTTCGTCGTCGTATTCCTCCTCATCCTCGTCATTATCAATAACCGTTTCACCATGATGAATCCACACTGTGTAGTCCTCAACAAATCCTCGCATAATCAAATGTGATCTGATGATAGTCACATCTGTCCATGCCATACGGTTCTTGCAATCTTTATATGGGCAAATAATTGTATCCTTATTCTCTTTCAATGTCGTTGCATGCTTCTTTGCGGCTTCAATAAATTTATCCACCTCTTCACGGAAACCTGCCTTGAACCTTAACGAACCATACATCCAAGAGTTCCTGTACACCATCTTTTACAACAACAACAAAACAAACATTAAAGGACTACTTATTCAGATATATATAAAAATGAAACAAATTAATAATTACTTGAGAATAATTGTATATACTTCAGATATATATGAATATAAATCTAATATAATTACATGAAGCATACAAACACACCATGGTAAAGGAAAATTAATTAATGGTCCATTTATCCATAAATAATTAAAATACATATTTATTGATTACAATAAAAAATTTCAAAGACAACAATTAGCAACAATTATACTTTACCCAATATCTTTCATACAAACCCTAGTCCAATTTCATCAAATATAAATTTACAAAAACGAAATTAATAAAAAAACCAAACCCTAGATCTAGATCCACATGCACATGAAACATCCATAAAACTAACTAATTGTTCATTAAAATCAAGAAACATGGACCAAATAAGGGTATGATCTTGTTCCCCTCCCTAATTTACCCTAGTCCATTTAAAACTTGGGTCTAATTTGCTTCATAAGTAGCTCAAGCACCATAGAAGAGAGAGAAAAACAAAACTCTAATTACTCACTAACCAACCATTAAAACTTCAAAAAAAAGTATGGAATAGCATTTTCTTACCTTCTACAACCTCTCCACCAAAGAATTTGAGACCAAAACCTTCTCCCCTTAGTAGAGCAATTTTTGGGAGGTGCCCAAGGCCTCCCTACCTTTCTTTCACGGGTTGGAGTGAGTGACCCGAGGAGGAAGAAGGTGCTACATCTGTTTTATATGGGGGGCATTTGTACGGGCGGCTGGTGATTTAGCCGCCCCTACAAATCGGAGCTATAAATACGGGGCCATTTGTAGGGGCGGTTCAATCACCAGCCGCCCCTACAAATTGACCCCATTTGTAGGGGCGGCTCGTAACACCAGCCGCCCCTGCTGTTCCATTTGTAGGGGCGGTTGGTGTCTGGGCACCCGAGCACGCCACTATAGGGGCGGCTCCATCACCAGCCGCCCCTACAAAAAAATCAAACCGTTGCTAAAAATTGTTTTTTACGTAGTGTATAATTAAGGTCCAAACACTGCTGCTTCGTGTATTGTTCCCGGTGGATGCATGGTATTTATCCATGTTGGTAGCTTTGTATTCGTTTGACGGCCTGCTTGGTTCATTATTTGCCAAATTGTTGTATGGTGGGTGGAATTTACTGTTGGGGGAGCTCATATGGAATATGGGCTAACTCCCCCTTGGAGAAACCCAATAGAATTTAGTGTAGTAAGCTTGAGATCAGTCGAAAGCCGTGGTGCAAAATCAGAGGCCGGGGAAATATGAAGATTAGTCGAAGGTCGTGGTACAAAATCACAGGCCGGGGCACTATGAAGATCAGTCGAAGGACATGCTGCAAAATCAGAGGCCAGGGGAATATGAAGATCAGTCAAAGGCCGTGGTGCAAAATTAGAGGCCAGGGGACTATGAAGATCAGTCGAAGGCCATGGTGCGACGAATAATGGACTAAAGGCCCACGCTCGACAACGGCCTATCAACAAGGGTGGCTGCAAAAGAAAAAGACTCTAATGCCCTGGAGACATGAGTACAGTATATATGAATATACCGAAATATGCCGTAGTTGCCCTACAAACATTTCTATACCCGACAGATGATGTAACCGTACCCTATAAAAGGAGAAGTCAGTCATCCTGAAGAGAGGATGGCGTCTAATTCGAAACCCTAATTATTGCCTCGGTAGTTGCGTGAAATCCATTTTTGGTCGAGCTGCAGTGAGCTTGCCCCTCTCTCACTCTCACTCTCTGTCGGGATCCCCATTTCACAACATTGACGCCCACCATGCTTGGCATGAATAAATTTTTCGAGAGTGAATGTTTAAACCTTTGATAAGCCCCCAGCAAAGCCTTGCAGAGGCCTATTTTGTGACTTTTGTGTAGGAGGGATCAATCACGAGGTAACGTGGGAGCCTCTGCACCACAAGATGAGGCAGGAGCCTCTGCACCGGGAGACTCCAACTACATCGTCAGGGCTGATGATCACAGAAAAGGGGGAACTATCAAGATAAAGGCAGTAAGAAATCAGAATGGAAACATCTCTGAAGATCGTCTTACCTGTTACCACAGCGTCGGACTCAGTCAGCCGCGCTCGGACAGCGCTGGCCTCCTCCTCAGCTGCATGAAGAGCGGCCTGAGAAGCCCCAAGGTGGATCTCGAGCTAGCCATTTTCTTGAGTCGCCTTGGAGTAGCGGTTCTGAGCCGCCATCCACTCTTAGAGGAAACGCTGAGCATCATCGCCGTTGTACAAATCGAAGGAATCCGACGATGAGGATGACGCGGAGGGCACGGCATCAGAGGGTTCACTAACCCTGGGAAGAGGACGAAGCCTGTCGTTCACAACAAACCTAGAAACAAGAGTTCACCCCTATGAACAGAATGTTACAGATCGTCGCCATGCGCAGAAGGCACCAATCTCACCTCGTGCGTCGGAGGCGCTGGCTCACCGGCATGTTCTCCTCTAGAGTCTCCTTCGCCGCGCGTTTGCCACGGTTGTCCTCACTGGCCATGAAATTGTTTGGATTTATTGGAAGGGGAGAAAAAACGCTACAGGGTTGTGAAGGCGGAGAAGTGCAAAGGAATAGGAGCGGTTGTGAGTGTAGATGTGTTTGAGGCCGGAGCCCTCGCTGGTATTTGAGGCCGTAGAGTGAAGAGATGGATGCCTCGGGGAAATACAAAAGGTAACCGCAATTAATAGAAGGCGAAGCGCCACCTTGCTAATACCGAGAAAGATGCGGCGTTAGGCGACTGAAGGCAGAAGATCAAAATGTTCTCTAAATAAAAGCCGCGTTTTCAGATTCAATTAAGATCAAGATCGTAAATCTGGAATCAGCTGTTTCCAATCTGCTCTTCGGCCAAAGAAAGAAATACAACAAGATATGTATGTCGACCTACAGATTACATGTTCAGAACATCCTGAATGATTTTTAGTATTGCAAGTCGGACAACATTAGCCTTTGCAATCTTGCGCTCGCATTCTTCAGCTGTTCCAATAGCGTTTTCAAGGCTGCTACAGATAGTTCTACTTTCTTTTACTTTGGCCAACAGTTCTTGTTTCTTCTGTTTGATGGCATCAGGTATTTGAGCTAGAGTGGACTTGCGATGATCAATGGCGGCCTTCACGTTTTCCAGCTCCCTCTCAAGCTCTACACGTTTGGCTTCCAATTGGGACAACTCTGGATCGGTCCCGAGGGAAGAGTTCTTTAGAGCATCAATCGACTGTGTTAGTTCTTTGACCTCTTGCCTGTTGGAGTCCATTTTAGTCAGCAAAGCTTCACGGTTGGACAAGTTCCTCTGAATTGTTTTCACCTTCAAGGCCTGATCTTCGAAAATAGGCAAACATGATAAGACCCTAGAGAGAGCTGGGGATGGATCACCCTGAATAGCCAAGAAAACTTGTTGCATTGATTCAGTATCTTGGACCAAATCGACTATGTTCTTCTCGAATACAGGCAGTATATCTTTTAGCCGATTTCTGGTCTCCTCTGGCAAGGATTCAACAGAGGAAGTGGCTGATGATCTGATTTCATCTTCGTCAAAATACTCCTCAAGATTGAATGAACAACTCTGTGCTGGAAGATCGAGTGCCTATATATAGGGGAAATCTTGATTAAAAGGTTTGAATCAGTTTGTCACAAAATGGATGGTGAAAAGATACAGTACCTTCTCTGCAGTAGCCTCTATCAGAAGAGGGGGAGTAGCTGGTGATGCACCAATAACATCTGGTTGAATCGGCTCCAGATTTCCGGCGCTGATATCTGCAATGGCAAGGGGAGATTTTTATTCATGTTTATTGCAGAGGAATAGGCCGAGCACATGATTTCTTTACCATCAGGTGTATGCCGAATTAGGGAATCGGCAATATGAGTATCAACAACGGGATTGTTCCTAGCATCAACGGGATCATTGTCAATAGGAGAACTGCCAGGCCCCTGCTCTTGCACGGGTATTTCCTCAGAAGATGTCTAGCGTGACAAATGATTAAATAAAGGTTGGAAAACCGGGTAAATTAAAAAGTTAACGGAAAATCAAGGATAAAACTCACATTTTTTGCCATTGAGAAAGCATTGGGTGCCTCTACTGAAATTGGCTTCTCCTAGGATGAAGGTTCAGTTGGTGGTGGAACAAGTGCCTGAGATAACTATCCCGCGCCCAAAGCAGACTATGACGCGATGCTCGATAACTGTGAAGAAATTGGGATAAAAAAATTGAATATCAGTTTGAGGAGAGTGTGAATCGTTCACCAGAACAGCTGATGGTCTTATCCTATGGAGTCTTTTTCCAGTAGTGGCTTTCTGAGTTGCCCCTGGAATCACTTTGTGCTTTGGAGATTGACATGTCATGATCATGGGAGCAGCATGGGTTCTCATCAACTTCTTCAAAGAAGGTGCGGTTGATCCGATCCTTGAAATTGGGCATGACGGCTGGTAATCTATCGGACGCCCTCTCCTATCCTGGCTTGGAGGCTCGAATTCAATATCCTGAAAGGGTCGGTTAGAGTAGTTGTCAAGAAGATTCGCCAATTAATTTCTCCAAAAAGAGAATGAAGGGATTACCTCACTATCAAAAGCAAATTCCCCATCTAGAGCTATGCACAGAGGGTAGACCAGCCCACAGAAGAGATGGGAATGTCATTCTTGCCACCAAGATTCAAAGAGATTAGAAGAAAAGCTGGCCCTGACCCAGTCATGCAAGGAAAAGGAAGAAAGATCTGATCCCAATTGGAAGACTCTGGAAGCTTCTAGCACGTCACTGATATCTTCCCTCGGCCTCAGGGTGTTCTTGAAAAACAGACAAGGGGGCAGTTGACCGAGGCCGAACTGACGGGCCACAAACAAAGGGTTGTAAATTCATAGGTTGGAGGATTGCCTGGGATGGAGGAGCCTTTAATCATTTTACCATGACCATGACGAAATTCGGCTGGAAGAACATAGGACTTAATAAAAGAATTAAAGATCGTAGCCCTGTTTTGTCTGAACAGCCAGATTCAAATCAGAATCTGAAAGGAAAAGTCAGTTCATCCTCCTCATTATATGGTAGCTAGGTTAGGATGTCCGCATCAAACCCTCTGTAAATTTTTTTGAAGAGATGGCCAACATCAAAGTTGATTATTATCGCTGATGCAGCCTCACCATAGTTCGTACACCATCGAGTTCTTCCTTCTTTGCCTCTATATTCCTCACTAAAATTAGAGGAAGGAAAACTCAAGTCTCTGAGGTCAGGCTTTACAGTCTTGTGCATATACAAATTGAGCCACAATTGTATCAGCCACCAAGGACCGCTGATAGTCTGCATTGGTTCATTCTTCAGTAGTTGGGCAGCCACCTGGTACATCAGATGATAAGCAACTCCTAGCAGATATTTTCTGAGAGGGATATTCTTGCCTAATGCTAGGTGCTCTGCCATGAGTTTGTGATTATAGGTTGGACCACAAGATGACCCATAGAAAATGAATCTTTCCAACCACATGCTTAGAAAGGCCACGTACTCCCTTTCACTGATGACTGGTCCATCTTCAATATGATTCAGAATGTAACATGTCCATCCAGTACAGTCTGCTATCTTGGCCAATCTCTTGGAACCGGCACTCAAATACTCATAAGGTTGCACCAATCCAGCAATCCTAAGGCCGGTCAACATGTATACGTCGGCCAAAGTGATGGTCATTGGGCCATGACCAAAAATTAAAGCATTCAGAGCATTAGACCAGAAATAAGAAGCAGAAATCAAGACTGAATCATTCCTCTCCATTTCGGACAATGAAAGTGTTAAGCATTGGTTCAGGTCATAAAGCTCCTAGTCTCCGCCTTTCTTCGCAGATACCCTACAGAACCAATCTCTCCATCACTTAGGTGCGTTAGGCCAGTTTCTGAAAGAAGTTTTGTTCCAGGAGGATGAATCCACTATAGACTGTTTAAAGGGGATCTAGTTGGTTTCTTGACGGATAAAATTGGATGGATTAGATTCACCCATAGGCCCGAGAAAGTAAGTATTAGGGATGGCAGCTGATGGGATCAAGATCTCATTCCTCATTTCCTAGAAATCGGGTAAAATAAATTCAAAAAGAAAGAAGATATGGGGTGGCGGCCGATACTCAGAAAATGAAAACTTGGGGATATACCTCAAGGACGTGGTCGACGGTCGCCATAGCAGTCAAAAATTGGTTTGGATCTGGCGAGGATCGCTTGGACAACGGCTCGACTGGAACAGATGATCTACTAGGGTTTGAGGCCTCGGTGATGACGGCATCGGCTGTTTGAAGTTGGCTTAAGAAGAAAGGAGAAAGCGAACAGACCGAGTAAGTTGCAAGATATACTGTTGGGATGTTATATAGAACTCGGGCCGGGGAGTCAGGAGTCACGCGTATATCTCGGATGGTGCAGTTGCGGCGTGGTAAACCAGTGAACTAGAATTTTGGGATAAAATCATTTTATCCCAAAATTGGGGGGGCATGTGTTTACACCAAAATTTGGGAAAAGAGCGCGGGAACTCGCAGGCTTCTAGGATTATGCCAATCAAGGAGTCTATAGAGTAAAGATTGATACCTGCTGGATCAAATGCGACACTGGATCGATTCTCTCCGAGTGACGTCAGCAGATAACGATGACAGGGTATGATTGGCGCCAAGAAGATACATATCGGACTCTACAAAAGGGGAAAGATTAGAGTCCAAGTTATCTTAAAATAGGAATATTTCCTTCATACCAAAGAATTGTATTGAGTCATACTCGAGTAGGATTCGTTTTAGGCTCTGGGTATAAATACCAAACCCCGACTATTGTAAGAATGAATCAATCAATCAAATACAAGTCAATTACTTTTTTCGGCTCCGGCCACCCCTTAGGAGTAGGAGTAGAGTAGATCTCGGCAAGTTCTTCAGCGAGTACGGCTGCATCAATCCGATCGACCTCCACTGCTTGTCTGTAAGTACCGTCATGGTTTATACCTCTGTTCGTATGGCTGCATCAATCCGGTCGACCCCCACTGCGACTGTGGTATAGGCTAGTTATCGACTCTTGTCTAATTCAAGTATGGCCTGTGTGATTCTGCCTCACACCCCACTGCTTGAATTAGATCAAGGTCAAGTTATCGGCTCTACCTTAGTATGGTAGCCTTTGGTAGATTCATTAAGTTACCGATATTGCTTATTGCTTTCATCATTTATCTAATTACAGCAATATCACTCTACCCGATTGAGATTGATCTGGATCGGCCTCATATCTTGTTGAACTCATCGTTTGCTAATCTAAAGTTGATCTAATCTACACCTTAAGCGATGAGTTATGTTTTATCGGCTGTTTTACATCAATCTTAATCATGCATAGCGTGCGGTTAAGGCATGTTCGATCTTGAGTACATCTCTCGGTTAGCGAGAATCGTTTCATGGCCCGTTATCATGGCCTGTGGGATTCTGCCTCTCACCCCACTGTTAGCACCGTGGAGTGGGGATCATTAGTTGGCAGATCTGTTCCTGAGAAGGCATGACCTTAACTGTGCGCTGTGCCTGAATCGGCTATTTAGCCGATATTGAGCGCTTTCATGAATAGTTCACATTACGAGATCATTGAAGTAGAGATAAGTTAAAAGATATGTTAGCCCCATGATCTTATTATTGTATTACAGCCTGCATAATTCTGCCTCATGCCCCACTGATATTAGTAATGAGTTAGGGTCGTCGAGTCTATTGTTGTTTCTACGACCTGCATGATTCTGCCTCATGCCCCACTGGTCATGGCGATGGATGAGATCTAACATGTTCACTAGATTTATCTTTATTAAATGGTTAAGTGGTGTTGAATTGTCTCTTTATACAAAAAGGAGTTCAATTACTTGTAATCATTGGCTCAGCATAAACCGATCATCATTGATATCTTATTGCCATTGATTAATATTTGCTTAAATAATATTTATCCTGAATGATAACCGATTCTTCTTATACGACCCCATGAGCTTTAATCGATTTATTCTTATGAATACGCTGGAATCGACTATTTAGTCGATCTCCTCTCATATCGGCTCTCAGAGCCGCATATTCGGGACTGTCTGGCAACACCAGCACGTTCCGCCCTTAATTACTGATGAGCTTTCTCTCCTTGTCAATTGCAGGGTCAAATTGACTGGCACGTCTCGGGAGGATTGTGCAGGATCGACCACCCTTGCGCTGAAGCTAGGCGGATCTGCTCCTTCGAGCAGACCCTTCCAGCTTGCTGCGTGTGTCCTCGGCACGGAGACGAAAATTCTGTGTCGACAATAACCATTATTTTTGCAGGGTGCATGATATGTTTACCCCTTTAATATTTTCATACAAATGCATTCACTTGCATCATCACATACAAACATGCATTACATAAATGCATTCTATTGTGGTAACCCGACAAAGACTTGTCCGCAATCAGGTATCGGGGCCATCACTCTCAAAAGCTTCAAAAAGCTTGAGAGACTCTCAAAAGCTTCAAAAAGCTTATCCCAAAAAGTCCTGTCTATAATCAGGTATCGAGACCTTCGCTGTTTCAAAAGCTTTAAAAAAACTTCACCCCTTATGCATACTATATGAAATGACTAACCATCTTTTGCAGCAAGTAGAAAACCAGTGTCTTTCTGAGCATCAAAAAACATGCCAGCAAGTTGATATTCGATGAAGTTACAATGCTTAACCTAAGTCCCTGAAAATGCACCCTATCAACTCAGGTGCATTTTCATGTGATTTCTATAGCCTTTGACACGCAGCATTGACATCTACATTGGCTTTGCCTTCGCCTTCGCCAAGCTCTTCAGCATGAGGGGCTTCACCACCATCATAGCTGACTTCACCAACATCCCCCTCTGCCACAACACTTTTATTTTTAGGAGGGACTTCGACAAAACCATGACGACTTGCCTCCGCTAACACATCGGCACAAGTGGTGTTCACTGACACCTTCGGTGTCTACACCAGCATCGCCTTCGCCAAACACCTTTTGCAGGACGGCATTCGCAAACATCATCAACGAACCTCTATGACCGGCCTCCACTAACACTTTTGCAAAAGGGGTTTCGCCATCATCTTCACCCACTACAAATGGCTCGAGAGCCTCCATGGACACCTTCGACATCAACACCTACAATGACTTGCCTCTATCACCAAACTCAAGGGGCTACATCAACTCCTTTGGCACCAAGGTCTTCTACACATTTGTCAACCACTATGGCTTGAGGGGCTCACTGACTACTTCGGTCTAGACATCTACTTCCACTACTATGACTACGTCAACTACACCAAGCGTGGCTAAGGATTTGATCATGAGTGCCAGCCAAGAGGGGCTAGGGGAGTGCACTAGAGGACCAGCCACCCAGAGCGTGAAGTCTTGCTTGGCACTCATGAGTGAAGATTTGAAGGCCTCAGAGACGAAGACATCCACTCCATGAAGACTGGGCGATGAAGACCTCTGTGCCAAGAAGACCCGGAGATGAAGACCTCCATTCTAAGAAGACCTAGAGACAAAGACCTCCACACCAAGGAGACCCAAAGATGAAGACCTCTGTGCCAAGAAGACCCAGAGACAACGGCTAACACATCAAGAAGGCCTTGGAGACATACCTGCGCACTGAGAAGCTACCGGAGGCAAAGGCACCAGGGACGAAGACCTGCGCATCAAGAAGCTCCTAGAGATGAAGACTTGAGCACTGAGTGAAGCCAATAAACCATGTTATAGAAGCAGTAGAAAGAGCCAAAGGCCAAAGATAAAGAAATCCAGAAGATCTAGGCACTTGGAGCTAAAAGCCTCGGGAATTAGAGCATGTATAGGTTAGAGTAGTGTGCGTGCTCTTTTCTCCATGCCCTTTTTTCACATAGGGTTTTTGGGATGGAGTTTTTAGCGAGGAGCGCACGTACAAGTTGCGAAGGGCGGTCCTTGCAACCAAAGTTTGAGTTGTATTGTGCCTCTTCTTGTATGAACATCTACTAGGTCATGTAGTACCGGCCATATCCTAGTAGCTGAGGGGCTACTATTGGGGGAGACCATATGGAATATGGGCCAACTCCCCCTTGAAGAGGCCCAGTAGAATTTAGTGTAGTAGCTTGAGATGATAATAACAAAGTTGTAGCTAACATAATAATCATTCTAAAAAGTTAAGAACCACATTTGTTGAATGGATAGAACTCTAGATATGCATCTCTGAAGTTCATATCTATTTTCTATCCATTGTTTGTGTAGACCTGCTTCTTGGTGTGTTTTGACTTGGTTAGTGTCGACACAGAATTTTCGTCGCGTGCCGAGGACACATGCAGCAAGCCAGAAGGGTCTGCTCGATGGAGCTATAGATCCGCCTAGCTTCAGCGTAGGTATGGTCGATCCTGCTTACTCCTCCCGAGATGTGCCAGTCAATTTGACCCTGTAATTGACAAGGAGAGAAAGCTTATCAGTAATTAAGGGCAGAACTTGCCAGTGTTGCCAGATAGTCCTGAAAGTGCGGCTCTGAGAGCCGATATGAAAGGAGATTGACTAAACAGTCGATTCCAGCATATTCATGAGAATAAATCGGTTAAAGCTCATTGGGTTGTATAAGAAGAATCGGTTATCATTCAAGATAAATGTCGTTATTTGAGCAAATATTAATCAATGGCAATAAGATGTCAACAATGATTGGTTTATGCTGAGCCAATGATTACAAGCAACCAAACCCCTTTTATATAAAGAAACAATTCAACACCATTTAATCATTTAATAAAGATAAATCTAATAAACATGTTAGATCTCATCTATCGCTATGACCAGTGGGGCATGAGGCAAAATCATGCAGGACATAGAAATAATAATAGACTCAACGACCCTAACTCATTACTAATATTAGTGGGGCATGAGGCAGAATCATACAGGCCATAATACAATAATAAGATCATGGGGCTAACATATCTTTCAACCTATCTTTACTTCAATGGTCTCGTGATGCGAACTGCCCGTGAAAGCACTCAATATCGGCTAAAACAGTCGATTCAGGCATATCACACAGTTAAAGTCATGCCTTATCAGGAATAAATCTACCAAATAACGATCCCCACTTCATGGTGCTAACAGTGGGGTGTGAGGCAGAATCACACAGGCCGTGATAATAGGCCATGGAACGGTTTTCACTAGCCAATAAATCTACTCAAGACACAACATGCTTTAACTGCACGCTATGCACGATCAAGATTGATGTAAAACAGCCGATAAAACGTAACTCATCGTTTAATGTACATATTAGATCAGTTTTAGATTAACAAATGATGGGCTAAATAGGATATAATGTCGATCTAGATCAATCCCAATCGGTGAGTGATATTGCTCTAATTTAGATGAATAATGAAAGCAATAAGCAATATCGGTAACTTAATGAATCTACCAACGACAACCATTCTAAGGTAGAGCCGATAACTTGACCTTGATCTAGTTCATGCAGTGGGGGTCAACCGGATCGATGCAGCAATACTTGAACTAGGCAAGAATCGATAACTAACTTATACCAGAGTCATAGTGGAGGTCGACTGGATTGATGCAGCCATACGAATAGAGGTATAAGCCATGACGGTACTTACAACAAGCAGTGGAGGTTGACCGGATCGATGCAGCCATACTTGCTGAAGAACTCGCCGAGATCTACTCTACTTCTACTCCTAAGGGGTGGCCGAAGCCGAAAAAGTAAATGACTTGTATATTGGATTGATTGTTTTTTTTCAATAGCCGGGGTTTGGTATTTATACCCGGAGTCTAAAAATGAATCCTACTTGAGCACGATTCGTTACAATTTTTTAGCATAAAAGAAAACATTCCTAATTTAAGATAACTTGGACCCTAATCTTTTCCCTTTTGTAGAGTCCATCATGTTTCGTCCTGGCGCCGATCGTAGCCTTTGTCATTATCTGCCAGCTCTGCCTGAAGAAAGCCGATTCTGGTGCTGCATTCGAATCAGCTAATTTCGATCTTCATGCAATTGCTTCCTTGATGACATGATCTTAGGAGATTTTAAGTCTCTGCGAGACTCCTTCCAAATTTTGGTGTAAACACAAGCCCCCCAATTTTGGGATAAAAGTAATTTTATTCCAAAATTATCATGTCTGTATCCCTGATTCGTCCGTAGTCATGGGCAGAGAATCTTGATCTGGGGTCTACTGTTTGTCACCGTCCGCAGCTCATGAGCCTATGCCTCAAAACTTTTACAAGAGCATCACTACTTCATGGGCACTTGGATTCATCTTTCTAAGCCGGCTATAAAATGTTTATCCGACCCTGGTGAGAGCAACTCAACAATCTAGCCATGTTTTTCTTCCATCTGCTCCGTCGAGTGCTTCTAGCTCTGCCGGACCCTCCATGGTCCATTATTTTACTATGAAGACCTTGAGTGGTTTGAAGAATCCTTGTGCATAGGGTGATTGTGTCGCTCATTCTAGCGCCTTGTCGAGCAAGAGGATCAGCTACTACGGCTAGAAGAAGTCTTGTGATATCACCTTCTCACCATGCTCACAGAGCTGTTCTAGTGTTTGCAAGGGCTAAAATGCGTGGACACCTTCCCCTTGTTCGTTCCACCAAATGCGCACTGGGAAAGCCACAGGCTTCTTTTCCACAGTTTCCCAGCCACCGAGAATCAGCTGGGCATCTATTGGGTGGCCTTTCCCCTTTCCTGGCACAATTCTATCAACGGGATGACGTGACTCGGTTCATGATGACCTTCGGCCTTATGGGGATCTAGACTCCCTTCAATCCAAAGAAGTCTTGGTGGGTCGGTCTATGGTCAATGTAAATTCTTCGTATCCGCCCCATGATATTTTATAATTCGGGGAAGTAATAAGTCCGAATTTGTTATTTCTTCATTATCTATCCCCTGAATTTCCAGAGTGTTGATCCATTTCTGTTCCTGATTTTAGTTTTACACCCCTGGCGAAATCTATCTTCTTGCCTTCCCGGGCTATATATACGGGCCATGGCTCTAGATCGAAAAACCACCCACTTCGTCTTAAACCTCCTGCATCCTTAGTATAGTTTCTGCTTTTCCGTAGGCTTGAGATCATGGAGAATAGCAATAGATCTGCTGAGGAGGCTCTTGATGGATCTACATCATCGCGCTAGCGCATCCATCGTCAAGAGGGTGCACCTCGTGATGCTCGTATCGTTTCAGAGCAGAGGGCTGACTCTGCTCAGCCTTTGGGGTCATCCTCAGCACCAATTTGTCGCCAGCTTCCCCGCTATCTGAGGAGGCCAAGAGATAACAACGACTTGATCGCTTCCATTGACCAGACCGGCGAGAAACTTGCCGACTGCCTCGCTATTGTGGAGTCAGCTCTGGCCATAGTTCAGGGCCGATCACCCCCTGAGGCTAACCCGGTGCGGGAGTTGCTGGCCAAGGCTGAAGCCAGAATCGCTGGTAAGACATTTACCATAATTTTCTATTTCTTCTTAACTTTTGCCTCTAATACCCTGATCACCTCTTCCTTAAATCCTTTAGATCTATCGGCTCAGCTAGAAAGCCTCTGTTTAGCTGTGGACCATGCGGCGGGATTCGTCAATGCCAGGGGCGCCGTTCCGGTAGTTTGCTTGTATGACATCCCAAACCGTGTCAGAGAAGTTGCTCTTCATGGCGTTCGTCATGGCGCTGCCATGGCGCTGGCTGCTACACAAGTTCACTCCGGCCATGATCTTCGGCTTCTTCCCTATGGAGCTCCACCCATCGAATACCCTGGAGATTATGAGTGCCCGGTCGAGGATTTCTTCGACGCCGCCAACTCTATAGTCCTGACCTCCTAGGCCGATCATATAGTGAACAAAGTGTTTTCTGGTCTATAGCTTGTAATAAGTCACATCAAGCAAACAATTCCATAGTCTCCAATGATTTTCCTTTTACTTCATGCACCACTTTGTCCGTGTTTGCCTCGCTCCTGTGAGCAACACGTATCGTATTGGCTTTTACCCTTCTGGGTTTATCTTCGCACTAGAAGCGATACCTTTCTATTATCGGTTATTAGAACTGACAGCTGAGCAAATTGGCTATCAAGTATTACTCCAAATGTTAGGGTAATATTCTTTTAAATATTCCCCATTCGATTGCTCTACCGAATTCCTCTTCTCCTCTTAGTGTTTCCAAAAATGTAAATATTACCAGGCGCACAACGTTTGATCCGATAAGGTTTCTCCCAATTAGGCAACCATACCGGCTATCTCGCTTTTGGTCGTCAAGGGTAATCCATCGCCAGCTTTCTCTGGAGTCTCATTGCCATTGACTGTCATAAGTACATCCTCGAGAGCATCCCTAGATCAGCCAAAGAAGTCAAACAGATCGCGGGAGCTGATGCTATTTGGCTTAGAAATTTTGAGAGCGACCCATGACGTTCCAGACTTGAAATCTGCATGTCAATGCGTATCTTGTGTAGAATCGATCATACTCTCCGTTATTTAATTATGCTTCTTTTTTCGGCTAAAGAGCCGATTTGATACAGCCGATCCTAGACTTCTAATCCAATCAAGTCTGAAAACACGGCTTTTATTAAGAGAACCCTTTGATTTCCTGCCTTCAGTTGCTCAACGCCGTATTCCCATCGGCATTAGTGAAGTGGTGCTTCGCCTTCCATTAATTGCGGTTGCTTTTTGCACATCCCGGGGCGTCCGTCTCTTTGCTTCAGGTCTTCAAATACCAGCCAGTGGCTTCGGCCTCGAACACATCTCCACTCGCAACTGTTCCTTTGCTCTTCTCCGCCTGCCAAAACCCTATAGCAGTTTTCCTTCTCCCTTTCATAGATCCAATCATCCCTCATGGCCGGCAAAGACAACCAAGGCAAGCGCGTGGCGGAGGAAATCCCGGAGGAGAACATGCCGATGAACTAGTGTCTCCGACGCATGAGGTGAGATTGACATTTTTTGTTTATGATGATGAACAGTTCTGACTCGCCTATAGGTTTCTTGTGAATGACAGCCTCCGTCCTCTTCCTAGGGCCGGTGGGCCTTCTAACGCCGCATCTTCTGTGCTGGCCTCATCATCGGATTCTTCCGACTCCTACAATGGCGACAACGCCCATCGCTACCTTCATGAGTGGAGGATGGCTCAGAATCGTTATTCCAAGGCGACTTGGGAGAATGGCCAACTCTTATATTTTCAAGCAAGCAAAGGGCCTGTACTCTTTTCCTCATAGAGGGGTACTCCAAGCAGAGGTGAGGCTTTGAATGAGGCAGGACCCATGTAAAAATCCTCTAAAATATAAAGAGGAACTCCCCTAAAAAACAATCTTAAAGCGAAGGTCAAAAGTGGCTAGCAACGGAGCCACACCATTCGACGAGCAACTAATGACGAGAACCCTCTGCCACCCATAGCTCAAAGCTAATGGGCGCGGAACGATCTCCATGGCAACAAGATACCCAACCTTGACGAAGACCTATCAAACCTCAGGCATCAAGGTACAAACCTTTAGGCTAAAAAAGTAAAAAGCCAGAACCCCAATGAAGACCTGTCTTAACTACAGGCATCGGGACAACCCTTGACGAAGACCTGTCAAACCTCAGGCATCAAGGTACAAACCTTTAGGCTAAAAAGCCAGAACCCCAACGAAGACATGTCTTCACTACAGGCATCGAGAGAACACTTGTCGAAGACCTTTCCTCATCAGGCATCAGGGCATTGATGTTCCCTGATCACATACAAGTACATAACAATAAATTACCAAAGATAACAGAAGTACAATTCTATCTGCCACAATAATTGCAAATAAACTACATATTCAAAGCACTCAGTTATCCCAACCACCAAAATTTATGCAAGGGAAGGACTCAGGACTATAAAATAGGATGGCAACACCACCCCACCCTCCTCATTCCATCATATCACCAACAGCATAGACCACAAGGAAGAAGCCTGGGATATGCCTTGGCGGATGTAGGGTATAGATGTAAAAGGATTTTTCTTTGTACAGTGACCTATAAAAGGGGAGAGCAACCCCATGTAAGACAGATGGTCCAATAAATGAATGAAACCCTAATTATGTCACTTGGTGCTCTGGCTTGCTCGTGTTAACCTTCGCTCTCCCACTAACATCGGCGAAGACCCTCCTATGGCTTTGCCTGCTGGGACCATTCTCCCAACAATTAGTCGAAGGCTGTGGTGCAAAATCAGAGGCCGGGGAATATGAAGATCAGTCGAAGGCCGTGGTGCAAAATCAGAGGCCGGGGCACTATGAAGATCAGTCGAAGGCCATGGTACAAAATCAGAGGCCGTGGGAATATGAAGATTAGTCGAAGGCCGTGGTGCAAAATTAGAGGCTGGTGGAATATGAAGATCAGTCAAAGGCCGTGGTGCGACGAATAATGGGCTGAAGGCCCACGCTCGACAACGGCCCATCAACAAAGGCGGTTGCAAAAGAAAAAGACTCTAATTCCCCGGAGGCATGAGCACAATATACAGGAATATACCGGAATATGCCTTAGTTGCCTTAGGGACATTTCTGTACTCAACAGATGATGTAACCGTATCCTATAAAAGGAAGTCAGTCATCCCCAAGAGAGGATGGCGTGTAATTCGAAACCCGAATTATTGCCTCGGTAATTGCATGAAATCCATTTTTGTACCTGTGCCTCTGCTAGTCGAAGGCCTCCGCCCCAGAGCGGAGCCTTCGACCCCCGGGTGTAGAGCGGCAGAGAGCTCGCCCCTCTCTCACTCTCACTCTCACTCTCAGTCAGGATCCCCATTTCCCAACATTTACTCAACAATAAACTATGATGTTAGTTGTTTCTTCATTCAGAGAGAGAAAAATTATTTCATGATTAATAGTTCTTTGCATTTCCACACATATTACAGATTGGGGCGAACCTGTGGCATAGTCATAATTGAAAAGCAGGGACATGCATGGTCATGTAATGTTTCAACTACTGGGGATCGAGTATTGACATATACCATTGCGATATTAGTTGGAGTTCTCTAGAGCTGTCTCTTGTGTACAGCTGGAGTTAAATGAAAAACATCCACAAGTCAGCAATCTCCCCTGGAATTCCACAATCTGTCCATCTCTTTATTAGACTTTATCCATCTGTGAATACGTTTGTGCCAACTTTACATCACTTTACACACTACATTGACAGTCAAACCTAGCCACAAGAAATTGGGCACCGACCAAGCAATTTTAGAAAATTTCTCAGTCATGTTTACATATTTCTCTCTCTAGAAGGGCTGAACCGCTGAAGGTTCTTGGAACACTGCCAGTGCCAAACTGGATCACCAGGATCAGTCATGGTTACTCGATCTGTATACATACATGGTTAGACGCAGTCCTTTTTTTTTTCTTTTTCTCCGGAACACAGAGAAACTTTTGTGTCTAATTAATTTTATACAAGTGGCTTCCATTGGAACAAGCGAACACGCCAAGTAAGCGTTTAGTACTAGACGTTGTGAGTCGCTGGAAAGGAAAACAGCAATACAGATACAAAAGATATATATACAAGAAAAGGTAGAAGTCCACTAGCTAGATGGCACATGGCCAGAACTCATCCATCCACTGGGCGGTGTAGAACATGGCGTTTAACATCAGAGCGTTCCACACGCTTTCCAGAAGCGAGCATGATGGCCACCAGAAGCGGTCAAAGAGTGCAGGGCTCCACAGATCTTCGATTATATTCGAGGGGCAACTAGCCTAGCAGTAGTAACGCGGATAGGAGAGGAGTTGCCAGATGTGTTTTTTCGATCACTAGGTAAACGTCCGTGCATTGCAACGGGAACACATAATACCATGATAACATATGTATGAGCGTGTGTTATACTATTATCTAAAATAGATACCGTAATCATAATGTTCCAATCAATATTACATAAGTCTTTACGAAAGATAGATAGTTAAAATATAACTCTAAATTTGAATGCAAAACTAAAACATCAAGTTCAATTGTCGCATCACTTCATGCCTACGATACGCGAAAGATAAGCTTGCACTTCTTTAGGAATCAAGTGCTACAGAAAGATAATCATAACAAGTTTGTGTTTCACAATACATGTTCTAGAATCTAATCTACAATTAAGAATCTAATCTCTCAATAGTTTGACTAAGAGAACGTGCTTTGCACGAATACCAAGCTGCAGTTGGTCACCAATCAATGATGATCCACAAGATTTTCTAGTCCAAGATGCGGCGTCTGACTTCTTGTAGCTGAAGCATGCAGATGGCCGAAGCTGTAGTTAGAAGTATCCTGCATATAAGTTGTTTGTTAATTTTTAAAGTTAAAGTACCATTTGATATCCTAAAAAAATATGTATCGACGTGTGATGCATTACGTCTTTTATGGAGTTAGAACCTCTTTATATGCAATATTCTTTGTCAACATATCATTTGTCGCTTTTTTCTTTCCCTTCCCTGTCCCTTTCCCTTTCCCTTTCCCCTTGTTCACGTCCTTCTCAGCAGCCGGCACGACTAGTATCCTAATGTTCGATCTTGTCGTAGCTCTTGATAGCACCACATACAATTGGCCGTGCGAGAACACTGGTTCCAGCAAGTATATCCCGACGTTAGGGATAGTCTGCCCCTGCGACTTGTTAACGGTCATCGCGAAGCTGAGCCGGATAGGGAACTGCTTTTGCTTAAATTAGAAAGGGAGCATCTCATCGTTCGACGGGCATAAGGGTATACGAGGTAGAAAAACCCGCTTTGAAGCATGCTGTCCCAACACAATTTCCGCGTCTATGGTATTCTTTTGAAAGTCCCGTATGATAAGCCTGGTACCATTACAAAGTCCGTTTGCAGGGTCAATGTTCCTAAGCAATATGACCAGACAACCAATCTTCAGCTTCAACACATGTGGAGGTAGACCATTGGGTGTGAAAGTGTTAAGGAATTCCTCAGGGTAGTAGTTGTGCGGATCATCCACCCTACAGTCAAACTATGATACACCATCTCCTTCCCGTGGAAACAACCTATCATCTTCATATTAATCATATCAACCCAGTCGTTCTGCGTAGATAAGATCGCTCGAGAGGTGATATAATCTTTGCTTGACATATTCGCATTGAGGTTAGGGAATATGCAGTCAATTACAGTATCAAGGTCACTATCTTCCCCGGTGTGCGGTATGCATATATCATGAGGAAGACGGATTTCATCATCAACAGTCGCCTCCCCAGATTCTCCATCGACACGCAACAAGTATTCTGCAAACCACGGGTCGCTCTTTGCCCTCATGTTGCGCACCAGTTTTAGATGTCACATGGAATCCCAAAGGTACGACATACGCAATGAGGCACCAACCACCTAAGCCCTCGACCCTCTCTGTACTAGAGCCATGGCGTCCATGTACCGACGCCTCATGCCATGTGGGCCTCCAATAAATGATGAAGGCATCACTGTCCGTTTTCCAACAGCTTCTGCTCTACCTTCACCGGCATGTAGGCTATCAACCAATCCTTGGTAGAGGTCAGCCCTAATATCATCTTGATGGTTGCGTATATCCCCCTAGCCAAAGGCCCCAGCTGGTAGTGTCTCACAGCTCGTGAACTCAAAGGGTGTGCAGCAGCCTCGGTAGACCAGCAGGATTCACAAGACATTGAGCAATAGAGCCACAAAGACCGGAAGGCTGACAACCTAGACACATGATGTGTCAAAGGCATGGCGCGTGCATGACTTCAACAGCCTGCAACAAGCACCAAAAGAGTGGTGGAGCCTTTGGAACCACAACAAGATCGAAGACAGGCACCTCAGCTTCTACACACTGACGCGCTAGCATGTGTCTACCCACGTGCTAATATACAAAAAGCGGAGGCTGGCAGTAGGGACTTAGCGCTATTAATTAGAAGCTCTCTTCATTCAAAAGAATACTGTAACGACAATGGATGAAATCAAACCGGCCCTCATTTATGAAAAAAACAAGCATACACTGGAATAATATTACAACAAGCGCAACATAGGGAGCGCGTACAGAAAAAACCCGCAAAGAATTACATGGCATGAAGGCCCTAAGCGGAATATAAACAACGGCCCCAAATTCAATGGGGGGAAGGAGGCCCTCGCCAAGCGAGCGATCTGACAAATTCATTGCGCTCATCATCTATATCATTCAACACGAAGTCCCACATATCGGAGATTGAGGGTCGTAGAAAAGTCGCACGCCAATAATCCCAAAGATCTCCATCAACATAAACACCACCTTTCATCATTGTTAAAGGAGCTAAATCCTACACAGGCACCCAGGAGGCAACCTGCGCAGGACAAATTTACACTCAGTCTTAAAAACGAAGATTTTACCAAAATCAACTTTCTGTACAAGTAGGACAGGGCACAAAAGCCACAGCTTTCCTCAACTACTAAAAACCAACTAAGCCTAGGGATTAACCTCCGGAGGCACATGAGCAGGTGGAACATCTCCCGGACCTCGAGTATCCGCAATACGCGAAGACACCCCAACATTCCTACCCTCAGATTGGAGACCGTTCGCCTCACACGCAGCATGGCGGGCCTCCACAACTTTTAAATCCTGTTCAAAACATAATTATGTCAAAAAAATAGAAAAGCAAGTAAGAAGGCATACCTCAACACGACGAGCCTCCGCCAGAGCACGAGCATCTTGCCGCCCAAACTTGCACCAGAAATACTTCATAAACCGACGAACAACATCAGAAACAGCCTTTGGGGCCTCACCAAGCACAGCCGGGCTCTCGTGCTCCTTCTTATGCTTCAGCTCAACAACATGCTCGCAGCCAGCCTTCGATAATGTCTTGGCAAGGTTGGTTGCACATGCAAGTGCGGCAAAATCCCCAACTTTGCCAACAAAGCCTGGGACCTTGGCAAAGTTGCTGCTCATCCAAGTAAGAAGACTGGGGGGAGAAACCTCTGATGGGAGCGGAGGGGTGATACCGCCAAACTCAGAAAGAGCAGCGTAGTATGCTTCAGTGGCGGCCAATCCAGATGTCTTCGCCACAACAAATTGTTCCTTCAACAGCTTGACCTCCGTGGTCTGGATGGCACTAGACAACCTCTAAACATCAATCTCCTTCCGAAGATTGTCAACGACCTTAGTTGCTTTCTAAACCCTGTCCAAAGCAATACCTTCACATGTCTTCGACACGGCCAAAGCTTTATCCAAAGACTCCGCCTTGGCCTTCACTTCTTCATAATCCTTTTTGACTTGTCGAAGGCCCACTGCCTCCTCCTCAAGCTGTTTTTTCTTGGCTCCCAAAACACCGAGCTCCTCTCGGAGACCCACGATGGCATCATCGCGATTGATGAGCCCCTGAGAGACCCGCTCTTCAAGAGCCTCCGCCATGTGATGACTCTGCAAAGACGCAAATGTAAGTCAACCAACGACAAGAGAGCGAAGCAAAGGTGAAAGAAAAACATACCACACATTGTTGCTCAAGGTTGAGCCTCAGCAAGCGGTAGATATCAACACTCTTGAAACGCCGATGAGCGCTTTCTGCACAAAACCAAGGCATAAGCAAAGTAAGACAAAAATGAAAATGTAACATGCTATAAAGCAATCTCCTAAGGTAGGATAAAGATGTTCGAGAGCCTTCGTCCACCCACTTAGCGTGTCAGAAGAACTGCCTGCTACAAATATAAACCAATTCAGTACTCGCCGCATAAAAAAAGAGCGACAGAGAGCAAAGTAGCAGGTGGGAGAAGCAAACCTTCACCACCAGTCCACGCACGATCAGAAGGTTCACCAAGATGAGGACGCCCAGCCGTGCCTTGCAAGCCATCCAAGCCCTCTCAGGCAAGATCATGACCAGGAATGACTGGCCGACCACCGCTCCCACCTTCGATAGTAAGGTCACGGGCTAAGGCGCCTACAATAGTAAAGAGCAATTTAGTAGAGGAGATAGCAACAAAAAGAACAGAGGATAAAAAAAAGTTGACAAGAAATTTACCCAAACATAGAATGCCTTGAGCAGCATCCGCAACTTCAGTATCCATGATTGGTGGAGACCTCAAAGGAGGCACCTGATCCATCGAGTCCGCATCAGACAAACCGTGAAGCCTTCATGGATCAAGTGCTCCCCCTAGATGTAGACTTGGAACTACTAGACGTGGTGCCGTCGTCCGCAGCCTCCTCCTCATCTTTGGAACTCGACGGATCTACGCCGGGACCGAACATAGATGGCATTGGCTCAACTTCAGGAGCACCAAGAATATCATCTCCGCTCACCACCTGAAGCACAGAGGCTATAAAATCTGCACCACCGCCAGTGCTAGAAGTTTCTGTGTCAGCATCCTTTGCTTCAGCCTACGCATCCTCAGCATCAACAGGCGTGTTCTCCGCTACCCTTTCATTAGAACCAGCAGATGCTGCCTTGGAAATTCTCGCCACTCTCCCCCTCTTGGTGGTAGCCTTCGGAGCACCAGTAGCCTTCCTCTTCTTAGACTCCGCACGAATAGTTGTGTTCGCCACTAAGGCAGCCTTTGAAGCCTTCTCTTCCACAGACTTCAACACCATGGCAGGGACCTTCAGGTTCTCATACTTTATCCCCATCTCCTAAAAAACCCGGTTTAGGTGAGGCGTGCTGCCTCCGATAGCCTGCTAGGCATGATACTCGCGTTCTGAGATATCCCCAAGTATCTCAGAAGCCGCAGCCTACACCTGAGTGGCAACATCTGCACCGTCTTTGCCCTTAGCAAGCTTGAGCCCAAAGCAAGGGAACAAGATGCCCTCAGCTTCCTCAAACATAGGAAGTTTAACCCTTTACATGGTCATCTTAGGTCTCCCCTCCCACCTGAGTGACCAAAAGCGGGCGACCACCATCTCTTCCACAAGGTCATGGCCTCCAGAATAGCGGCAAGCAGTGGTGAAGGCTGCATCACAGGCTTCCCGCGCATCATCGACATCGGGAGTCAAGCGCATCGAAGGCCTCATTCCTCTATAGTTGAGGCAAAGGGATAGCGGACAACCTTGTTTCCATGCTTGTCCCTGGTATTCACTCCGAAGGTCTTCACATAAAACCAGAAGTGCTTCCAGTCCTTATCCCACTTATTGCTCTAGGCAAAGGATATCTCCAACTTTTGATCTTTTTGCGACCTCTTCGCCTTAAAGGAACAACTGCTAAACTCAGCCTCAAAGTTGACTTTACCCACCATAACATTCTTAGGCTGCCATTGAAGCTCGTAGTACGCATAGAATAGGTCCAGGTCCGGGTCCAAACCGTAGGACTCGCACGCCCAACAGAACTTGCTAAGGGTGAGAATACTGTATGGAATAAGATGGTGAAGTTGTACGCCTAGCAGAACTCGCACGCCCAGCAGAACTTGCCATGTAGTTCAGAAATGCCTCGATCTCGCAATCCCCGCAACCAATCAAAAAAGGACACATCATGCAAATAGAGTCTGGCATAGTGCGCCTGGGGGAGATGCAGGAGCCTTCACCACCAGACATCAGCAAAGAAGTGAGGTCCACGGCCCACCTGCGCCAGACCAGACCCTTAGGGGGGAACTGTTGGGACATAGATATCTTGGTCACGAAGGCCAACCCCCTTCTCCTTGCCAAACAACTAACAGCTAACCCAAAATGTTTGTGGTTGTGTTTTTCTCGGACAGGCATGATGCAGGCGCCTTCGGCTACGCCCCCATGCTGGGCACAGGCTCAAAACCGGTGAAGACACCTCTGGCGAAGGCTTGGAATGCGCCCCGAGGCAAGGACCTCATGTGATCTTCGCCTACAACGACCTGATCAAGTGAAGGTCTATGGGGAGCGAAGGCATCATCGGTGAAGGCCCAAAGCTTACCGGGGCGGCGCATGGAGAGAAGTCGCGAAGATCGCAGGGGGGAAGATGATTCAACATGGAGGCCACGGGAGCCCAGCGAAGGCCATGCCTTCAACGCCCGAGGGTTGGGCTCTCAAAGGGAGCCTACTCTGTGCGCCTGTTGGGCCTCCAGCGGACTCTAAGCACGACCCACGAAGTAAGGCAGTTAGAAAGGAGAAGGCCGAAGATACCCCCGGAGGTCTCCACTTGTACGGGTATATGCCTGGGATATGCCTCGGTGGATGTAGGGTATAGATGTAAAAGGATTTTTCTTTGTACAGTGACCTATAAAAGGGGAGAGCAACCCCATGTAAGACAGATGGTCCAATAAATGAATGATACCCTAATTATGTCACTTGGTGCTCTGGCTTGCTCGTGTTAACCTTCGCTCTCCCACTAACATCGGCGAAGACCCTCCTATGGCTTTGCCTGCTGGGACCATTCTCCCAACAATCAGTCGAAGGCTGTGGTGCAAAATCAGAGGCCGGGGAATATGAAGATCAGTCGAAGGCCGTGGTGCAAAATCAGAGGCCGGGGCACTATGAAGATCAGTCGAAGGCCATGGTACAAAATCAGAGGCCGTGGGAATATGAAGATTAGTCGAAGGCCGTGGTGCAAAATCAGAGGCTGGTGGAATATGAAGATCAGTCAAAGGCCGTGGTGCGACGAATAATGGGCTGAAGGCCCACGCTCGACAACGGCCCATCAACAAAGGCGGTTGCAAAAGAAAAAGACTCTAATTCCCCGGAGGCATGAGCACAAGATACAGGAATATACCGGAATATGCCTTAGTTGCCTTAGGGACATTTCTGTACTCAACAGATGATGTAACCGTATCCTATAAAAGGAAGTCAGTCATCCCCAAGAGAGGATGGCGTGTAATTCGAAACCCGAATTATTGCCTCGGTAATTGCATGAAATCCATTTTTGTACCTATGCCTCTGCTAGTCGAAGGCCTCCGCCCCAGAGCGGAGCCTTCGACCCCCGGGTGTAGAGCGGCAGAGAGCTCGCCCCTCTCTCACTCTCACTCTCACTCTCAGTCAGGATCCCCATTTCCCAACATTTACTCAACAATAAACTATGATGTTAGTTGTTTCTTCATTCAGAGAGAGAAAAATTATTTCATGATTAATAGTTCTTTGCATTTCCACACATATTACAGATTGGGGCGAACCTGTGGCATAGTCATAATTGAAAAGCAGGGACATGCATGGTCATGTAATGTTTCAACTACTGGGGATCGAGTATTGACATATACCATTGCGATATTAGTTGGAGTTCTCTAGAGCTGTCTCTTGTGTACAGCTGGAGTTAAATGAAAAACATCCACAAGTCAGCAATCTCCCCTGGAATTCCACAATCTGTCCATCTCTTTATTAGACTTTATCCATCTGTGTATACGTTTGTGCCAACTTTACATCACTTTACACACTACATTGATAGTCAAACCTAGCCACAAGAAATTGGGCACCGACCAAGCAATTTTAGAAAATTTCTCAGTCATGTTTACATATTTCTCTCTCTAGAAGGGCTGAACCGCTGAAGGTTCTTGGAACACTGCCAGTGCCAAACTGGATCACCAGGATCAGTCATGGTTACTCGATCTGTATACATACATCGTTAGACGCAGTTCTTTTATTTTTCTTTTTCTCCGGAACATAGAGAAACTTTTGTGTCTAATTAATTTTATACAAGTGGCTTCCATTGGAACAAGCGAACACGCCAAGTAAGCGTTTAGTACTAGACGCTGTGAGTCGCTGGAAAGGAAAACAGCAATACAGATACAAAAGATATATATACAAGAAAAGGTAGAAGTCCACTAGCTAGATGGCACATGGCCAGAACTCATCCATCCACTGGGCGGTGTAGAACATGGCGTTTAACATCAGAGCGTTCCACACGCTTTCCAGAAGCGGTCAAAGAGTGAAGGGCTCCACAGATCTTCGATTATATTGGAGGGGCAACTAGCCTAGAAGTAGTAACGCGGATAGGAGAGGAGTTGCCAGACGTGTTTTTTCGATCACTTGGTTAACGTCCGTGCGTTGCAATGGGAACACATAATACAATGATAACATATGTATGAGCGTGTGTTATACTATTATCTAAAATAGATACCGTAATCATAATGTTCCAATCAATATTACATAAGTCTTTACGAAAGATAGATAGTTAAAATATAACTCTAAATTTGAATGCAAAACTAAAACATCAAGTTCAATTGTCGCATCACTTCATGCCTACGATACGCGAAAGATAAGCTTGCACTTCTTTAGGAATCAAGTGCTACGGAAAGATAATCATAACAAGTTTGTGTTTCACAATACATGTTTTAGAATCTATTCTACAATTAAGAATCTAATCTCTCAATAGTTTGACTAAGAGAACGTGCTTTGCACGAATACCAAGCTGCAGTTGGTCACCAATCAATGATGATCCACAAGATTTTCTAGTCCAAGATGCGGCGTCTGACTTCTTGTAGCTGAAGCATGCAGATGGCCGAAGCTGTAGTTAGAAGTATCCTGCATATAAGTTGTTTGTTAATTTTTAAAGTTAAAGTACCATTTGATATCCTAAAAAAATATGTATCGACCTGTGATGCATTACGTCTTTTATGGAGTTAGAACCTCTTTATATGCGATATTCTTTGTCAACATATCATTTGTCGCTTTTTTCTTTCCCTTCCCTGTCCCTTTCCCTTTCCCTTTCCCCTTGTTCACGTCCTTCTCAGCAGCCGGCACGACTAGTATCCTAATGTTCGATCTTGTCGTAGCTCTTGATAACACCACATACAATTGGCCGTGCGAGAACACAGGTTCCAGCAAGTATATCCCGACATTAGGGATAGTCTGCCCCTGTGACTTATTAACGGTCATCGCGAAGCTGAGCCGGATAGGGAACTGCTTTCGCTTAAATTAGAAAGGGAGCATCTCATCGTCCGACGGGCATAAGGGTATACGAGGCAGAAAAACCTGCTTTCCAGCATGCTGTCCCAACACAATTTCTGCGTCTATGGTATTCTTTTGAAAGCCCCGTATGATAAGCCTGGTACCATTACAAAGTCCGTTTGCAGGGTCAATGTTCCTAAGCAATATGACCAGACAACCAATCTTCAGCTTCAACAAATGTGGAGGTAGACCATTGGGTGTCAAAGTGTTAAGGAATTCCTTAGGGTAGTAGTTGTGCGGATCATCCACCCTATAGTCAAACTATGATACACCATCTCCTTCCCGTGGAAACAACCTATCATCTTCATATTAATCATATCAACCCAGTCGTTCTGCGTAGACAAGATCGCTCGAGAGGTGATATAATCTTTGCTTGACATATTCGCATTGAGGTTAGGGAATATGCAGTCAATTACAGTATCAAGGTCACTATCTTCCCCGGTGTGCGGTATGCATATATCATGAGGAAGACGGATTTCATCATCAACAGTCGCCTCCTCAGATCCTCCATCGACACGCAACAAGTATTCTGCAAACCACGGGTCGCTCTTTGCCCTCATGTTGCGCACCAGTTTTAGATGTCGCATGGAATCCCAAAGGTACGACATACGCAGTGAGGCACCAACCACTTGAGCCCTCGACCCTCTCTGTACTAGAGCCATGGCGTCCATGTACCGACGCCTCATGCCATGTGGGCCTCCAATAAATGATGAAGGCATCACTGTCCGTTTTCCAACAGCTTCTGCTCTACCTTGACCGGCATGTAGGCTATCAACCAATCCTTGGTAGAGGTCGGCCCTAATATCATCTTGATGGTTGCGTATATCCCCCTAGCCAAAGGCCCCAGCTGGTAGTGCCTCACAGCTCGTGAACTCGAAGGGTGCACAGCAGCCTCGGTAGACCAGCAGGATTCACAAGACATTGAGCAATAGAGCCACAAAGACCGGAAGGCTGACAACCTAGACACATTATGGGTCAAAGGCATGGCGCGTGCATGACTTCAACAGCCTGCAACAAGCACCAAAAGAGTGGTGGAGCCTTTGGAACCACAACAAGATCGAAGACAGGCACCTCAGCTTCTACACACTGACGCGCTAGCATGTGTCTACCTACGTGCTAATATACAAAAAGCGGAGGCTGGCAGTAGGGACTTAGCGCTATTAATTAGAAGCTCTCTTCATTCAAAAGAATACTGTAACGACAATGGATGAAATCAAACCGGCCCTCATTTATGAAAAAAACAAGCATACACTGGAATAATATTGCAACAAGGGCAACATAGGGAGCGCGTACAGAAAAAAGCCGCAAAGAATTACATGGCATGAAGGCCCTAAGCGGAATATAAACAACGGCCCCAAATTCAATGGGGGGAAGGAGGCCCTCGCCAAGCGAGCGATCTGACAAATTCATTGCGCTCATCATCTATATCATTCAACACGAAGTCCCACATATCGGAGATTGAGGGTCGTAGAAAAGTCGCACGCCAATAATCCCAAAGATCTCCATCAACATAAACACCACCTTTCATCATTGTTAAAGGAGCTAAATCCTACACAGGCACCCAGGAGGCAACCTGCGCAGGACAAATTTACACTCAGTCTTAAAAATGAAGATTTTACCAAAATCAACTTTCTGTACAAGTAGGACAGGGCACAAAAGCCACAGCTTTCCTCAACTACTAAAAAACAACTAAGCCTAGGGATTAACCTCCGGAGGCACATGAGCAGGTGGAACATCTCCCGGACCTCGAGTGTCCGCAATACGCGAAGACACCCCAACATTCCTACCCTCAGATTGGAGACCGTTCGCCTCACACGCAGCATGGCGGGCCTCCACAGCTTTTAAATCCTGTTCAAAACATAATTATGTCAAAAAAATAGAAAAGCATGTAAGAAGGCATACCTCAACACGACGAGCCTCCACCAGAGCACGAGCATCTTGCCGCCCAAACTTGCACCAGAAATACTTCATAAACCGACGAACAGCATCAGAAACAGCCTTTGGGGCCTCACCAAGCTCAGCCGGGCTCTCGTGCTCCTTCTTATGCTTCAGCTCAACAACATGCTCGCAGCCAGCCTTCGATAATGTCTTGGCAAGGATGGTTGCACTTGCAAGTGCGGCAAAATCCCCAACTTTGCCAACAAAGCCTGGAACCTTGGCAAAGTTGCTGCTCATCCAAGTAAGAAGACTGGGGGGGAGAAACCTCTGATGGGAGCGGAGGGGTGATACCGCCAAACTCAGAAAGAGCAGCATAGTATGCTTCAGTGGCGGCCAATCCAGATGTCTTCGCCACATCAAATTGTTCCTTCAACAGCTTGACCTCCGTGGTCTGGACGGCACTAGACAACCTCTCAACATCAATCTCCTTCCAAAGATTGTCAGCGACCTTAGTTGCTTTCTGAACCCTCTCCAAAGCAATACCTTCAGATGTCTTCGACACGGCCAAAGCTTTATCCAAAGACTCCGCCTTGGCCTTCACTTCTTCATAATCCTTTTTGACTTGTCGAAGGCCCACCGCCTCCTCCTCGAGCTGTTTTTTCATGGCTCTCAAAACACCGAGCTCCTCTCGGAGACCCACGATGGCATCGTCGCGATTGATGAGCCCCTGAGAGACCCACTCTTCAAGAGCCTCCGCCATGTGATGACTCTGCAAAGACGCAAATGTAAGTCAACCAACGACAAGAGAGCGAAGCAAAGGTGAAAGAAAAACATACCACACATTGTTGCTCAAGGTTGAGCCTCAGCAAGCGGTAGATATCAACACTCTTGAAACGCCGATGAGCGTGTTCTGCACAAAACCAAGGCATAAGCAAAGTAAGACAAAAATGAAAAAATGTAACATGCTATAAAGCAATCTCCTAAGGTAGGATAAAGATGTTCGAGAGCCTCCGTCCACCCACTTAGCGTGTCAGAAGAACCGCCTCCTACAAATATAAACCAATTCAGTACTCGCCGCATAAAAAAAGAGCGACAGAGAGCAAAGTAGCAGGTGGGAGAAGCCAACCTTCACCACAAGTCCACGCACGATCAGAAGGTTCACCAAGATCAGGACGCCCAGCCGTGCCTTGCAAGCCATCCAAGCCCTCTCAGGCAAGATCATGACCAGGAATGACTGGCCGACCACCGCTCCCACCTTCGACAGTAAGGTCATGGGCTAAGGCGCCTACAATAGTAAAGAGCAATTTAGTAGAGGAAATAGCAACAAAAAGAACAGAGGATAAAAAAAAAGTTGACAAGAAATTTACCCAAACATAGAATGCCTTGAGCAGCATCCGCAACTTCAGTATCCATGATTGGTGGAGACCTCGGAGGAGGCACCTGATCCATCGAGTCCGCATCAGACAAACCGTGAAGCCTTCATGGATCAAGTGCGCCCCCTAGATGTAGACTTGGAACTACTAGACGTGGTGCCGTCGTCCGCAGCCTCCTCCTCATCTTTGGAACTCGACGGATCTACGCCAGGAACGAACATAGATGGCATTGGCTCAACTTCAGGAGCACCAAGAATATCATCTCCGCTCACCACCTGAAGCACAGAGGCTATAAAATCCGCACCACCGCCGGTGCTAGAAGTTTCTGTGTCAGCATCCTTTGCTTCAGCCTATGCATCCTCAGCATCAACAGGCGTGTTCTCCGCTACCCTTTCATGAGAACCAGCAGATGCTGCCTTGGAAATTCTCACCGCTCTCCCCCTCTTGGTTGTAGCCTTCAGAGCACCAGTAGCCTTCCTCTTCTTAGACTCCGCACGAATAGTTGTGTTCACCACTAAGGCATCCTTTGAATCCTTCTCGTCCACAGACTTCAAAACCATGGCAGGGACCTTCAGGTTCTCATACTTTGTCCCCATCTCCTCAAAAACCCGGTTTAGGTGAGGCGTGCTGCCTCCGATAGCCTGCCAGACATGATACTCGCGTTCTGAGATATCCCCAAGTATCTCAGAAGCCGCAGCCTACAGCTGAGTGGCAACGTCTGCACCGTCTTTGCCCTTAGCAAGCTTGAGCCCAAAGCGAGGGAACAAGATGCCTCAGCTTCCTCGAACATAGGAAGTTTAACCCTTTACAAGGTCATCTTAGGTCTCTCCTCCCTCCTGAGTGACCAAAAGCGGGCGACCACCATCTCTTCCACAAAGTCATGGCCTCCAGAATAGCAGCAAGCAGTAGCGAAGGCTGCATCACAGGCTTCCCGTGCATCATCGACATCGGGAGTCAAGCGCGTCGAAGGCTTCATTCCTCCATACTTGAGGCAAAGGGATAGCGGATAGCCTTGTTTCCATGCTTGTCCCTGGTATTCACCCCAGAGGTCTTCACATAAAACCAGAAGTGTGTCCAGTCCTTATCCCACATATTGCCCTAGGCAAAGGATATCTCCAACTTTGGATCTTTTTGTGACCTCTTCGCCTTAAACATACAACTGCTAAACTGAGCCTCAAAGGCACCTTTACCCACCATAACATTCCTAGGCTGCCATTGAAGCTTGTAGTATGCACAGAATATGTCCAGGTCCGGGTCCAAACCATAAGACTTGCACGCCCAGTAGAACTTGCTAAGGGTGAGAATATTGTATGGAGTAAGATGGTGAAGTTGTACGTTAAAGGACCCTAGCACCAAACGAAGAAATGTAATGGCCATGAAGCGAACGCCGCACGTGAAAAAATCCTTGAAGATAACGGCTTCATTAACTTCTAGCCAAGGAATGGTTTCACCACCCAAAGGCCTCCCTTTACCCTTACGAAAGCAAGCCTATGCCTCCAGCTCATCAATCATCTCTTGTGACATGAGCGAAGACCCCAAATCCCATGTCTTCTTCATGGCCGGCTTTTTATGCTTGCCGACAGGAACCAGATCTTTAACAAAGACTTCAACATTGGCAAGATCTTCCTGGGCCTTCGCACTCACCATCATACACTCTTCATAGTACGTATCCCACTCTACGGCCCTCACGCCAAGCAAGTGGGAATAAGGGCCACTAAAGAAAGCCCAGCGGGAGAAAGAACCAGGAGGAGAAGCCACCTCCGAAGGCTTTAGAAGCTAAACCTAACCAAAGTTATGAAGAGCAAGAAAGCATTGAAAGCGACAACCACGAGGAACAAGTGCAGGGGGACCTTCACCGACCCCTCTTTTATTGCCAGCAAGCGGACGCTTCAACTTCCACCGATAACGGTCACATTAGTTCAGAAACGCCTCAATCTCGCAGTCCCCACAACCAATAAAAAAAGGACACATCATGCAAACAGAGTCTATCACAATGTGCCTCAGGGGGGGGGGAGGGGGTGATGCAGGAGCCTTTGCCACCGGACATCAGCAAAGAAGTGAGGTCCACGGCCCACCTGCACCAGACCAGACCCCTTGGGGGGAACTGTTGGGACATAGATATCTTGGTCACAAAGGCCAACCCCCTTCTCCTTGCCAAACAACTTATAGCTAACCCGAAATGTTTGTTGTTGTGTTTTTCTCGGACAGGCACGATGCAGGAGCCTTTGGCTACGCCCCCATGCTGGGCATAGGCTCAAAACCGGCGAAGATGGCTCCGACAAAGGCTTGGAATGCGCCGCGAGGCAAGGACCTCATGTGATCTTCAGCTACAACGACCTGATCAAGCGAAGGTCCATGGGGAGCGAAGGCATCATCGGCGAAGGCCCAAAGGTTACCAGGGCGGTGCATGGAGAGAAGTCGTGAAGATCGTAGGGGGGAAGATGATTCGACATGGAGGCCGCGGGAGCCCGGTGAAGGTGTCGACGAAATATGGTCAGCAGTCTACCTAGGGGTATGCCCAAGGTAGTAGATTGTCGGCAGACAGATGCGTAAGCCACAAACAAGACGGTGACGCAAGACGAACACGTGATTTTATCTAGGTTCGGCCGCCAAGAAGGCGTAATACCTACGTCCTGCGTCTGATTGTATTGCTGTATGTCAATGAGAGATGTTTTTTAGAGGGGTCCCCTGCCCACCTTATATAGTCCGGGGGGCAGGGTTATAGATCTGGAAACTAATCCTAGTCAGTTACAATTGCCATAGGTGGCCGGATAAGGATTCCTATTCTAACCGACCCAGATCTTGCTTGATCGCCAAATCTGCCTTGACTCCTTGCGCGAGACTCCGAATAGGTTGGCCGGGCCACGCGTCGTCTTTTGGTGGACCGGACCCACTTATTCGGGCCGGCCCAAGCTTAGCCGTAAGGGTATAGGGGTTAATACCCCCACAGCTAGTCCCCGAGCACTATGTATTATGTTGCAACACGTCATTTTAACCTTCTCCGAATAGTGAGGCTTGAGTCTTGACATCTCTGACCACCATTGTCGCCGGAGAAGTAGGTTGTTTGAATAATGTATGGTGCTCTTAAGAAAAAAGAAAACGGTTTTTGTCCTGTGAAGTGTGCCCACTTGTATTTCTGAAAAGAAATGTAAGTGAATCTTGAAACGTAACATCCTTGATCATCAGAGGCGTAGGGGTCGAAAAATAAACACATTCACCACAAGGTGAAGTGTGCCCACTTAGTCCCCGAGCCTGGTAGTAGGTGACGTAGGCACGTGGTGCCAGGGTCTAAAAAGAATTCCTAGTTAAATTGAGAAACCAATCGTCATACAGGCGATACGAGATGCACCAGCAGGTGCATCGTACCGATGTAGTCCCCGGGCTTGCTGGAAGGCAAAGTATGAGCCTTGTAGCAAGGTCTAAATATATGTCTCAATACTGTATGTGAGTACAAATCACATGTAGCCAAGGAGAACGATCTCCGAGCAGTGTTCGGGACAGTTCCCGAGCACGATAGTAATCCTTATAATAAGTCAAAACATAGGGGTCGATTAAATAAACACATTCGCCGCAAGGTGAAGTGTGCCCACTTAGTCCCCGAGCCTGGTAGTAGGTGACGCAGGCACGTGGTGCCAGGGTCTAAAAAAGAATTTCCACTGAAGTTAAGAATCCAATCGTTGTACAGGCGATACGAGATGCACCGGCAGGTGCATCGTACCGATGTAGTCCCTGAACTTGCTGGAAGGTGAAGTATGTGCCTTGTAGCAAGGTCTAAATAAATGTCTCTCAACTATATGTGAGTACAAATCACATGTAGCCGAGGAGAGCGATCTCTGAGCAGTGGTCGGGACAGTCCCCGAGCACAGTAGTGGTCGTAGCAGTCCCCGAGCACGGTAATGGTCAGAGCAGTCCCCGAGCACGGCAGTGGTCGGAGCAGTCCCCGAGCACGACAGTAGTCTGGGCAGTCCCCGAGCACGGCGGTGGTCTAGGCAGTCCCCGAGCATTGTAGTGGTCGGAGCAGTCCCCGAGCACGGTAGTGGTCTGGTTCATCCTTGAGCACAAGACATGCAGCGAAGAAACGAACGTCGCTTGTACTATTATTTGGTGTATTTATTTATCTCCTTACTCTATCAAGTCCAATATGACACGTCTGGTCAAAAAAGCAGATGGGTATAGCACGTCACACTGTCTTCTTGCCCTTTCTGGCAAATAGTCGCTTGGCACCTGTAAAGAGGTGCGTCAGTGTGGGCCCTCTCACACTAGCAACGAAGAGGCGCGTACACTGGTAACGAAGGGGCGCGTTTATTGGCGTAGATCTCAAGGTTGTGAAAACAACCATCTACGGCGTGTGCGCACGTCTCCCAAGAATCTCGGGCGGACGAAACGATGGAGCTCTTGGTTATTTATAATATAGAACTGGTAAGTTACTTTCTACCGATCCCCATTATCATTCGCCGCCGCAGCCTTCTTCTTCCTCTTGCCGAACCCTATACCTCTGAAATCATCACCAATCCCCCCTCCACCGCATCCACCCCTTTAGCAAGGATGGATTAATGGCGAAGAGAGACGCCCAGAAGAAAGCCGGAGCCATGGCGAAGGAGTGGTGGAAATCAAGGAGCAACGAGCAGACCATCGAAGACCTTGTCACCATGGGAGTGCTCCACAACAAGGCACTCGCGGGATGGCGCGCGCCAGAAGGAGAAAGCTACCCCGATCCACAACCAGGTGAGATTGTGGTTTTCGAGGATTTCTTCAAGCGGGGTTTTGGAGGAATGTTGTCTTCATTGTCATTGCCTAAACGTAATCGCTCAAGCATTTGTAGGTCATCCACATTTCGGACCTCATCTCCAGCATCCTCATCATCAACCCTTTCATTGTCTACTTCCATTTCTATCGCTTCGGTTAAGTCTATCACAATGCTTCCTTGTAGCCCCTCTTCTTGAAAGAACTCTCCCTCATATGTGCTTGGATTGAAGTTGTAATCTTCATCATTTGGGGCAGGTAGCTTACCATGTGGTGATACCTTGTGCACAATAGCCCAACCCTTGAGCTCTTCGTCTTGGCACGCGTATGGCATATAATACACCTGGTAGGCCTGTTGAGCCACAATATAGACATCTATTCCTGGGTAGACGGAATCTGGTTGAATCTCCACTAGCCCAAGATTAGGGGTCCATCTCGTTGCTCTAGGATCAAACCAGTGGCATTTGAATATGACAGGATTAAGAGCTTTGGAACCATGAAATGAAAGTTCATAGATTTCCTCAATTCTTCCATAATATTGGACCTCATCAGTGCCTGGTGTTAAAACTCTGCTATTTGTGGTCTTTCGATTGGGCCGACTCTGCTCATAGCATATTGTTTGAAAGCAATATCCATTCACATCGTAGCCGTTAAATGACTTGACCCTAATGGCACAGCCGTTTGCAACTTGTCTTAACTCGTGACTTATAGTAACATCAGTTTGGGCCTTCTGTTTGAACCAAGAAATGAAATTGGGCCTCCCTGGTCCCGCACCCTTTGAAAGAAAGGTATCAGTTTCCTACGGGGTTGGATCCCTTCGTCCGTGCCAGGTTTGACGAGTGAATTCCCTGTACCAAAGAGAAATAAGGGAGATGCAAAATAGTGTGACGGCATATCGAAACAAGGGGGTTGAGAACTTACCCAATGAACGGCTGCACCTCGACAAGGTTGGTCAACACATACAGCATGATACTGCGCCACTCTTCATTTTTCAATTGCTTAGTGGTCGATGCACTTGCGCTTCCGAGCTGCCCTTGGAAAAGGCTGAGCTTCGATTTATTTTTGCCAGCATTGTAACGAGAGGGTGGATTATGCACGCTAGGAAGGAGGTTCGGTTTGTAGTATTTCTGTGTGAAGGTTCCCACCTCCTCCCTAATGGTTTCCTCTACAATGGAAGCCTCAATTTTGGCCTTATTTCTATATTTTGTTTGAACAGTCTTCAGACATCTCTCGATTGGATAGCACCACCAGGCCTGCATGGGCCCCCCATACGTGCCTCATAGGGGAGGTGCACAATCAAATGCTGCATCGGCAAGAAGAAGCCGGGTGGAAAGATCTTCTCCAACTTACAGACCAACACAGGTGCCACTTTTTCCAAGTCACGAACGACGGACCGGTCAAGCTCCTTTGCACAAAGCTGGCGAAAGAAATAGCTCAACTCTACAAGCACTTGCCATATATGATCAGGGACATAGCCTCGAACCATCGCTGGAAGAAGCCGCTCAATCTAGATGTGGAAGTCATGACTCTTCATCCTGTTGACTCGCAGAGTGCCTAAGTTGACTCCCCTCCTCAGATTCGCTGCATACCCATCAGGGAACATTAGCGTTTGGATCCATTGAAGTACTTCCCTCCTCTGATCCCTGGTCAAGACAAAATCGACCTTAGGCCGCCTCCATGTCTTGTTGCCTCTAGGAGGCTGCATCTCTTGCTTTGGTCTATCACATAACGTTGCCAGGTCCACTCTAGCCTTAGTGTTGTCCTTAGACTTTTTAGTGTCCATGAGTGTTCCCCAAAGTGCCCCTGCGACATTCTTCTCGGTGTGCATTACATCGATGTTATGTGGCAGAAGAAGGTCATCGAAATAGGGGAGCCTCGTCAAGCCTAACTTATGTGTCCACATATGTTGCTCACCATATCCCACAAACCCACCATCTGGAGCGGACACGAGAGCATCTATCTGCGCATGAACCTCAGCACCAGTCATCATCTGCGGTGGAGGGTCTGTCACTATGACACCTTTCGTAAAGTTCTTGATGTCTTGTCTGAATGGATGCTCAGAAGGGAGGAATTGCCGATGTGCGTTGAACGACAAATACTTGCCACCCTTCCATAACCAGATGAACCTCAAAGCTTCCTTGCATACTGGGCATGGGAGCTTCCCATCAACACACCAACCGCTGAATAACCCATACGCCAGGAAGTCATGCATGGAGTACTGGTACCAAACGTGCATTTTGAAGCTTGTCTTTGTAGCTATGTCGTATGTCCATACCCCTACCTCCCAAGCATGGATCAATTCATCAATCACCGGCTCCATGAACACACGCATATTACTCCCCAGGTGTCCAGGAATTATCAACGTCAAGAATATGTTATGTCATTCAAAGGAGACACCGGGGGGGAGATTGAGGGGGATAACGAACACGGGCCAACATGTGTATGGGGCAGCCATCATTCCATAAGGATTGAACCCGTATGTTTCCAACGCAACACGTACATTACGAGCCTCTCCAGCTTTTTCATGATATATGTCATCGAAGTGTTTCCATGCTTCACCATCGACTGGATGCACCATCTTCTCCGGACTGTACCATTTTCCATTTTTGTGCCATGTCATCTGTTTCGCGGATTCCTCATTCATGAATAGCCATTGGATCCTCGATAGGAATAGAAGGCGCCGTACGATCTTCACTGGGACTGTCGTCTGACTCTTCTGACCATCACCAGAGTCTGTCTCCAGGTACCTAGACGATTCACACTTTGGACAGTACTTTGCGTCCACATGTTCTTTCCAGAATAGGACGCACCCCTTCGGACAAGCATGTATCTGCTCATACAGCATCTTAAGTGCCCAAAGGAGCTTCTGTGAATCATACATGCTCTTTGGCAGAATGTGGCCCTCCGGAAGTAGGGTGCCAATCACGATCAACATCTTATCGAAGCCGTCTCGACTGATGTTTAACTCGGACTTCAACGCCATCAAGCGTCCAATGGCATAAAGTTCAGACACCGAGGACCGATCGTAAAGGGGCTTCTGAACAGAGTTCATCATCTCGTAGAAAGCCTTTGTGGCTGCCTCCATCTCCTCCTTCTCTCGTTCATCAACGCTGAGTGCTTGGTGAACATCATCTAACAAGTCTGGTACACCGGCATCATCATCAAAAGCTTCGATGCGTGGTCTCACCACCTCCTCTCTCGTACGATGGGCTTCACCATGGTAGATCCACCGGGTGTAGCCCGGCATATATCCATTCTTCACAAGATGTTTACCCATGTCGACCCTGTTTATCCTTCTCCTGTTTGCACATTTGGAGCAGGGACACGGCTTTAGCAAATGTGATGACGAAGCCTTGCCAAATGCCTTATTCAAAAAAGCCTCGGTCTTGCGAAACCATTCATCTGTGTACTCCATTTGACTTTTCCAGCCCGTGTACATCCACTGACGGTCATCCATCCTCTAAAATGCCAGCGAGTAATGCAACCATCAACTACATCTACACGACTTTCATACTGTCTAATAGGTGAGGATAGGTCCTAATCCCACCCGCGGATGCGTAGATGAGGTTAGTTACCATGGTCTGCTCCTATCCCAGACATAATTTCGGCAGCACCTCCCCGCTGTTCTCCCGATACACGTCCTGGCAGGGAGAGTGTGTATCCGGAGAACAATGGGGACGGTAATGCCGAAACCCTGTCTCAGATCGGAGCGGACCATGGAAACTAAACTCATCTACGCATCCATGGACTGTCCAAATAACGTGGACAATCTGAAAAAGATATGGCCGTAGATATGCAAAGATATGCATACCACCAACCGTATCTCTTTCGAACGGGAAACGCCTAACTTGGTTACGCGATCTACGACCAAGGTACGCAAAAGAGGGGTTATACCTAGGGTGTCGGTGGAGTCAGGCTAGCGGGGCGGTGGCGAGTCGGTGCAGTGGCGAGGCGACGCGGTGCAGGCAGACCCGCAACGCTGAGGAAGACGATCGGTGTAGCCAAGGTGCTCCGGCTCTGCTCAGACAGTTCCTTCACCTGCATGAAAAATAAATAGATTTGGGTCAATTCTAAATTTTGGCAGCACCTCCCTTGCACGAGGAGGTTTCCAAAACCTGCAAAAAACAATGGCACGAAGGCCGACAATCACAACGGCTCGAAGGCCGACAATCACAACAGCTCGAAGGTCGACAATCACAACGGCTCATAGGCCGACAATCACAATGGCACATCATTATACCTTGGCGGCAGAGGCGTCGACGAGACGGGAACGCGGGGAAGATGGCGCCGGGAACAGAACGGGAAGGCAACCTCCTCTTTCCTCTCCTCCTTCTGCATCGGTCGTTCGGTGGGGCGTGGCGGGGCGGGGAGCGGCGGGGCAGCGGCCGGCAGGGCCGGGTGCGGCGCTCTTCGCCGGTCACGGTGGCGGGAAGCGGGGCCGGATGCGGCGCGGCGCGAATCGACGGCGGGGAGGGTTGGGGCGGGGCTTGATGCCTGCGTCGGGGCAGCGCGCGCGGGCGGCGGGGCAGCGCGGGGCGGGGCGCCGGGGCAACGCGTGCGGGCACGGCGGCGGCGCGTAGGCGGCGCGGAGCGGTTGGGGATAGGGTTTGGCCGAGGTGGGCCGGCCGGGGCCCATTTTGATGTTAGGTCCTTTGCTGAGTGCCACGCGCCAGCACTCGGCAAAGGGTTTTTTATTTTTTGTTTATTTTCTTTGCTGAGTGCCCTGTCTCTGGCACTGGGCAAAGACCCCCTTTGCCGAGTGCCAGGTCTGGCACTCGGCAAAGAATTTTTTTTTATTTTTGCTCCCAGATTTTTTCTTTAGGGTTTCTACGGTGCTTTAAAGTACATGTTAAAATTTGGTTGAATTTTGTGACTTTTTACTATATTTTTTGAATTATTTTTGTTTGTTGATTTATTTCACAAAAAGCAAGTTTGAACTGCAGGTGCATCGAATAATGAAATCTAATCATTCGATGGATACGGCCTCAAAACACACTCACTAGCATGACAATCATTTTTCGAATGATTAGATTTCATTATTCGATGCACCTGCAGTTCAAACTTGCTTTTTGCGAAATAAATCAAAAAAAAATTCAAAAAATATAGTAAAAAGTCACAAAATTCAACCAAATTTTAACTTGTACTTTAAAGCACGGTAGAAACCCTAAAGAAAAAATCTGGGAGCAAAAAAAAAATAAATTCTTTGCCGAGTGCCAGACCTAGCACTCGGCAAAGGGGGTCTTTGCCGAGTGCCAGAGACAGGGCACTCGGCAAAGAAAATAAACAAAAAATTAAAAAAAATTAAAAAATTCTTTGCCGAGTGTCTGACGGCGACCACTCGGCAAAGCCTAACGGTGGGTGGCTGCCGTCACCTCGGTTAGCCTTTGCCGAGTGTTTAGCTTTGCCGAGAGCCCGACAGTCCGCAAAGGGAGGCTTTGCCGAGTGCTATCCTTTGCCGAGTGCCTGGCACTCGGCAAAGATGGATATGCCGAGTGTTTGGCTTTGCCGAGTGCGGCACTCGGCAAAGTCTATCTTTGCCGAGTGCTCGACATTTGGCACTCGGCAAAGAAGGAAACACTCGGTAAAGCCCTTGTTTCCGGTAGTGATAGTAGAGCAGTAATGATTAATGCCGATGTTTCTCCAAAACTACTTGTGAGGTACCACACATGCGGCAATTCAATGCTCTCATGGCCAAATTGAGTTTTTTTTTCTTTGTTGGTTTGTAGGGCTGGATAACACGGGCTTGATCAATCCTGCTAATTCCCGTTGGGGTATGAATGAAGAAGCTATAAGCAACAAAGCCTGATCTATGTCCATCTCTCAGTTAATCAATTTATATTTCTTTCAAAGTTTTAGATTTATTTTGCGATCTGTTGTTTTCAACGCATGGGTTAGTTTTCAGTTTCTGTGAATAATGGAACAGCTTCTTGCCATTGGCCTAGTTTCGTACTCCAAACGTAAAATGTATATTTTGTTAACACTGCCTATTTTGTCAATTCACTGACAATGCATCTATGGTTCAAACATTTTCAGAGTCGATCAGCACCACCACAATTGAGATGCGTGGTACCTGGGAGGTTTACCGACGTATGAGTTGAAGACGTCGACGGAGCCGCGGTAGGAGGTGGTGAGGAGGAGGACGCTGATGACGTGGTCGCCGGCGAGGTGCCGAGGAGGACGCCGACGACACGTTTGCTGGTGTCGCCGGTGAAGGCGACAGCGCCCCGACGGCAGGGCCCTATGCCGATGATCGGCGTGGATGTTCCGATGACGATGACGACTAGCGGCCGCTGGACGTGGGGCGCGATCAATGTGGAGCGTCAGTGGCCGGCCGGGCGTGGTGGCTCGGTGGTAGGGGAATGACTGAAGGGAGTAGGGGCCTGACACGACCGGCTGGGCTCGTCTGCGAGTAGCCGCGACCTTGCTGGCGGCTGGGGTCGTCAGCGGGCAGCCATGGATCGTATGAGGAAGGGAGCAGGATCGCTGGTGGCTGGGCTCATCAGCAGGAGGTGGGAGAAGGGAAAGGAATCGAGCAGCAGCCTGGCTCCTTCCTGCTGTGAGGCGTCGTGGGGGGAGGTGTGGTGGTCCCTCACGGTGGTCGGCGGCTTGCAGCACAGCCAAGCGCGGAGTCACGGAGTGGAGGGGAGCGATGCCGCGGAGGGGAGTGGAGCGACCAGTCGCAGGGGCTGGGGTGTCGTGCGCTCCTGCGCCGTCACGGAGGAGACCGAGGCAGCCACGGATCGCATGAGGAAGGGAGCAGGATCCACGATCAACGTGTCTCGCGGCAATCTTTCCTACTGGGCGATCACGGGATCAATGTGGCCCCACCTGGCGGCGCAGATAGACGCACGAATAGTAGGCCGATCTACCTTTTTTCTATGGCGGTGATTACCTTCCTTCTATTTGGCGGTGGTTATCTTCCTTCTATTTCGTGGAGACGCACGGCGCGCGGAGAAACTATGAAGCCGCGGGATCGCACCCGGGGATGCATGGGAGCGAGCGGCTTTAGTGTCGCACATGTGGACGAAATAGTTATGAATGTTTTAGTTGTAGAGATGAACGTACAATATAATTGTACGGTCAAGAAGATGCTCATGTTTTTCCAGGCATCAACGGGACTGACAAATATGGGTTATTCTGCATGGAGATTATGATATGCACAAAGCCGCAGACCACGCGTGAGTTGGGTTTGTGCATGACTCCAAGAAAGCTTAGGACGTTCTATCATCCTATACGTATATATGTGAAAAGAGTTTCATAAGGCATCGGACATGTCCACGGAAGGACAAGCAATTAGCTACAACAAATCTTGAATGGTTGATACCTTATATTTCTGTCTGGAAGGAGGAAATATTCTAAGATGTAATCTCTCTGTTTCAAAAGATTTGTTGTGGTTCGTTTAACTTGCCACTGTCTTCAAAACTGGCTTTTATCTTGTACTAGCAAATATGTACATGCAGCACACACGTGTTTATCGAAAACATCTTTACACAATGAATATTACGCTAGAAAGACTAAATTAAATTATTAGCTTCAATGAGATTCGAACTCCATAACATCCATGTCTTCTCATGAAAATATTTTTTTTTCTGATATATCTTAATCCATGTATCATTAAAGACGACTATAAGATCAATAGTGTCCGGAACCTTAATTAATTAGGATGAAAATATGTGTCTATATGAGCAAAAGAACCCGAACCAATTAGCAATATCAATAGTGGTTCATATATAATTCAGGTGATACTACTTGCATCGATAACTACAGATCATGCACAGTCATGCATGAAACTCCGATAATGTAGGCTAAACTATCCTCTATATATATACATGAGTGCAGCAGTGCAACAAATACAACTGGATAGGAACTAAAGATCAAGAATTTAAGCCGTATTGTGTAGTTCGGTAGCTCGATAACAACATAAGGATTGACAAAGAAAGCAATTCATGCAACTTATGGCATTAGCTCATTGAAAATCCAAAGGTTCTTCATTGCCAGGTACAGACGTGACATGTATGTCATATGCCCTTACACATACATGGACACGCATTGACGATACACTATATATATCGTCTTATTTATCAACTTACTATTCTTTATTTCCCATTCGTATGCAGAGCAGTTCGTCACTATAGTAGTAGTTATTTCATCATACAACCTCAGTCTGCTGCCATATATGGTTCGACGTGAACACCATCCACCTCACGGGCAGAAGGTCACCTGGTAGTTGCTGTTACCGTTGCAGGCATGGGTCTTACTATTGTCACTGGAATTCTGGTATGCGCCAGGGCACTTGGGGTACGTGCACACAATATCATCGCCAGTGCTGCAGGAGAAGGCCATGGCCAGGTTGTAGCCGCTAACTACAGAGATGTCGTAGTAGTCATGTCCATAACCGCCGTTAATGGTGTACTCCGCCAGCGTCGTCGGTGGATCCCCAGAGAGTTTGCAGGAGAGCTCACCAGCACAGTCGCCAGTGTCGCAGTGGCCGCTTCCACCATTGAACGTACACCCAGTGCGGCCCCAGAACCTGCCGCTCGTGCCAGCGGGCACGTCGACGCTCCACGTCTGGCCTGGGTTGAGCTGCGTACCGCCGCCGACCGGGATGCCCGCTGGCCACACCGTGTCGCCACAGTTGTTTATTATGCTGAAGGTGGCCACGTTGGCACCGGCGGCGAAGGCAGCCACGAGGAGGAAGAGGACCGAGGAGACAAACATGGACGCCATTGTTTCTGATCAGGTAGCGAGCTAGCTATGAAGCCCTTGAAGAGTTAGAAGACAGGGCATACGTATTTATAGGCATCCCAGGAGACAACTTCATGAAAAGCTTGGAAAGAAAAACTTCACCAAAGGCTTAGCTGCTGGCAAGGATTCAACATAGTAACCTCAAGCGTTTTGGCTCCGAAGACACAATGTATTTCACTATTTTTCTTCCTGTACCGTAGTCGGACTATTTGACATCAGGAACCACTAGTCCTATATTGTAAACTGTTAGGCGACATATGTTTCTTTGTTGCATAAAGAAAAAAATGTTGCTATGTTATTAATAATTATTTCACTTCATTGAAATGTTATTGACCGGTCAGGTGGAACCTTGTTCATGGTTGCTCTCTACTCCTCTTGATGCGCTGGAAATGATTCTTGTTTGAAAGCACATGCATATTAGTCATGCCTTGTTGCCTGTCCAGTGGACCAATAAGAGCCTACTATAGTGGGCCTGAAGACAATGGTTTCAATTGTACTAGGGAGCAAGCATTGACATATACCGTTACGGTAATGATTTTCCTAGTTGAGATTTCCAAGAGCTCTCATGTCTGTATATAGCTGAAGTTTCTCAAATTTTTGTTGTATATGTGTGTACAATAGCATGGAAATGGCATCCACGAGTCAGCAATCTACAATTTTTCAATGTCTAACTGATTAATTATTGTCCCAAGAATTCCGCAAATTTTCCTCGTGTTTTCTAAAACTTATCCACCAAATGTACGTACGTGTGCCAACTTATGCACCAAATGTACGTACGTGTGCCAACTGCATTTCCAGTGTACAAACATACATTCCTGTTACATTATATTTTTAATTTTTTAAATGACCTTGGATGAAGCGACAGCCTGTACCAAAGCAGTAGCGCTTGATGAGATGTAAAGCTTTCGGGTTGAAAAATCGTATACGGGACCAAATATTTAATACAAGATTCGTAAATCACCACGTACAGCCGCATACAGATATTACATCTCCTCCTAATTATCTTGAAGTTTTACCCCCATCGCCATTTGCCATATCCCATATTGTAACATGCAAGACCTTGTTTCCATTCTCATGTCGTCTGATCTCACGATTCATTTTGAAGCTTTATTTGGTCCATGATTTCTATCCCTATTTCCATGATGAATTCTTTCTCAAATTCTCTTCCTTTTCTCTTGGAGTGCCCTTACTTTTTTATAGAAAATGGAAGATAACTTCTCGCCTATGCGTGTCTCTGCACACAGGGTTTACATTATTACATAGTTTCTTGCAATGAATATTTGAGGCATTAAATGATTCCAAATAAAAAAGTTTGAACTAATAAATTTTAGATCTTATCGAGTAATACAACTCTGGTTTAGGTCGTCTATACATCCGAAGTTATTTGAAAAATAAAAAAAATAAAGTCTAAGAGATCATAAATGATTTCAACTAAAAAGGTCATCAACTATAAAGTTGCAGATGTCTTTGATCTCTACAACATTGATATAAAATTTGTCTTCATCTGATTTCCAAATGCGGCTAGAAATGTCAAACACCTCTAGTAATCGATTTCTAGAGGCGGGCCATCTCTGGAGTCATATTTACAGGCAGTTTTTTATGGAACCGTCTCTGCCCAAAAAGAGGGATGCCTCTAAAAAATTATTTTTGGCCTAGTGTAATACATGCAGCAATAACTATAGATCATAGTAATATAGAAAGAAGGGATTTGCTTCCATCTTTTTTCACTTCCCACAGTGTCCACATGCCTCTCCTTGTCCCACATGTGAAATGGACTCAGGGACCATACTCATACAAGTTAGGACAATGTGTGCTTAATATAGTGAATGTACTAAGTCCGATTCCAAGACACATCAAGCACCGAGTTAGATTCCAATATGTATGCCTCTCCTTGTCCCATATGTGAAAATGGACTCAGGGACTGCACTCATACAAGTTAGGACAATGTGTGCTCAATATAATGAATGTACGAAGTCTGAATCCAAGACACATCAAGCAATGGTATGGAGTTAGATTCCAATATGTATTGCAATATATGACAATTGTTGAAAGAATACCCAAGCCGAAAATAGTCTAGATGACCGCACAACACGATATACGTTCTATTTCAACACATTGAGGCAAGTTTTCTATTATGCGTTAGGCTCCCACACGGTTTGTGAGGTAGTATAACAAATGCATGCACAACAGGTCAGTAAATCAAGATATGGACTTTAAACCATACTATGTAGCCAGACAGCTCATGAACATAAGAAGTATCATAGAAAAGAATTCAGGAAGCTCATGCCGTGCATAGAAATTATATCCACACCTTTATATGCCAAAAACATGTTTAGATTTAGAAGGTTCTTCATGGCCAATTACAAACACAGCACATGTCTGTCATACATCCGTACACATTCATGCACACACACAAGGACGATTCACTATATATCGTCTTATTTATCAACTTATTCATTTTATATTTCTCGTTCATTCGTGGAGTGCTTTGTAGCCATAGTAGTTATTTCATAATACGTACACACCGGTGACCACCATCCGACGCTTCATGGGCAGAAGGTCACCTGGTAGTTGCTGTTGCCGCTGCATGAATGGGTCTTGGTATCATCGGTTGGATACTGGTACGCATCAGGGCACTTGGGGTACGTGCACACCAGCCCAACGCCGGTGCTGCAGGAGAAGGCCATGGTCTGGTTTCGTTGCGGGCGGCTGACCGGAGAGGGTGCAGGAGGGCGCACCAGCGCAGTCGCCGGTGTCGCAGTGGCCACTTCCCCGTTGAAGGAACAGCCGGTGCGGCCACAGAAACTGCCGCTGGTGCCGGCGGGCACGTCGACGGTCCACGTCTGGCCTGGGTCCAGCTACGTGCCCCCGCCCACAGGGATGCCCGCCGGCCACATGTTTTGTAACTGCAGTTGTTCATTATGGTGAAGGTGGCTGCACTTGCACTGGCAGCAAAGGCGGCGAGGAGGAGCAAGAGGACTGAGGAGGCAGCCTTGGATGCCATAGGTGTTGATCGAGTCAGACGAGCTAAATGAATTAATGATGAAGCCTACTGGGAATAGTTGGGAGGCAGGGGCATATGTATTTATAGGCATCCAGCAGCGGGAGAGCATGGGTATGTTGGAGAAATCTATGGCGATGCAGACATTACAATGGCACCCATAGGTTGTGTTGACCCGAATTGGATTACACATCAGCTAGGGCTAGATCGCCCGGGTCGCCATGGAACGAAGAGCGCAGCGACGATCACACTTATGTAGTGAAGAACGGAGAGGTTTACGAGTAAACCACCAAAGGATAGGTATCGCGCTTACGTGGCGCAGAACGGCTAGTTTCCAGGAAAACTAGCAAAGGATAACCAATCGTGCTTGCGTAACGAAGAACGGCTAGTTTCCGAGCAAACTAGCAAGGGAACCGTCGAAGCTCTCACCCGGGAGGGACTCATCAGGGCAAGGACGTCGCCGGGTTGCCCTAGGTTGGCCGGCAAGCCTAGGGCGCCATCCTTGATCGTCAGATCAAGTGATGAACAACGACATAGGGTTGGAAGAGGACATAAAGTAGTTGTAGATGTAAAAAGACGATTGGACTGTTGGATACTGTTGGCGGTCCTTAACTCCTATTTTCAACCACCAACTTTTATATAAAACCATCCAATTGAGCACCAAACTTAGTAAATAGGATTTATAACCAACAAATTCCATGAGTTTTGGTGAATTGTTTATTTGTAGAGGACAAGTACAAAAATACACCAAAGTGGGACCAAAATAAATGAAGGAATAAAAGAAATGAATCACTCTTTCACTTGGGCCCAAGCAACAAAGGAAAAAGGCCATTACCGACCAAACATTGGGTCTCACTCACGCGGGGACACGGCCCAGGCCCATCCACCAACCGACCAGAGAAGGGCGGTCGCGGGTAGGCGCAACAAGGGGGCGGCCACACCCCCAGCGCACCACCCTCCTCTACCCTTCCACATGGCAGCTCCCGATGGACTCTAGGAGGCAGCTCAGGGTGGATCTTCGCAGAATATTCCCTACAACCGCCCTAGTGAAGCTATACTAGGGAGGGAGGTGCCCCCCTCACAACACACTACACAAATGAGCAAGAGAAGAAGAGCTACATTCCTATCTTAGCTTTCTAGCTAGAATTAGTATAGGGAGTGAGTGAGCAAAGAGTTGGAGGAATACCGGAGTAGTCGACTTCCTCTACTTCTTGTACCGGGTAACCCTTGTACATCTAGTGGAAGGAGTGCCAGAGCTGTCGGCTCCCTCTACACTTGTACCTCAATGAATGGAGTACTACTTGGAGTACAAAGTTTGTGTTCTTCTTTGGTATTGAGTTCTTAAGTAAGCGAGTCTTGTTTACTACATTCTTGCGGGTTCGTCATTCATCCTTGTGACGAATACTCTAGTAGATCGGACTCCTGATAGAGATGGAAGTTCCTGGCCAACGCTAGAGTAGTAGCTAATAGCATAGACGTGGTGTCTAAGCTAGAAGTTACCTTCGTTTGCCTCGTTCCCCATGGTTGAGTGGTAGGCGGCAGGTGGTGACAGCCCTGTCCATCGCTTGTAATCCCCCACGTTCAGGTTCGTCGTAGAGCTATAGGCCGACATCACTTGGCAGACCAGGTGCGATCCGGTGCCCGACGTAAGTTTGTAGTGACCAAAGCTATCTTAACTTAAGGTCTCTATCCTTAGAAAAACCTCACTACCCAAGCTATCATTCTCGTTGTTATCTTGGTTGAACTAGCTAAGAGACTTATACAACACTGTTCCTTGTGGAAATTACGATACCCTGAATAATTCCGGGTGAAGTGCTACAATGGTAATTCCATGCGCTTGCAAATTGTTTCGCATACGTTAAGAAATACCAACAAACATTTCTGGCGCTGTTGCCGGGGAAGTGTTGTCTTTTTATCTCCGAACCTAGTTCACCCATGCATCCTTTATTTTCACCTTTCTTTCCGTTTTCCTTTTTTTCCAATGGAGCATCAAATCATTCAACAACTTTCTGCTCCTAAGGGCGAGTTCTTAGAGCCACCACAATCATCGAAGCCAATCGCAGCTTCTAGCTATAAACTTCATCCTGGCTTCATAGCCATGGTTCGGGAACAAACCTTCTCAGGTTTAGATTATGAAAATCCTTACCCCCACCTACAGGAGTTTGAGCATCTCTGTGCGTGTCTAACAATCTCAGGCATGACACAAGAAACACATCGGTGGAAATTATTTCCCTTCTCTCTTGATGAGAGGGCGAAACAATGGTACACCCACAACGTAGGGAAGGTAAATAGAGTTTGGGAAGAGTTGCGGAATAGATTCTATCTCGCATTCTTTCCTATATCTCGAATCACTACCCTGCGACAAGAGATTCTCAGCTTTCGCCAAAACGTGAAGGAAACCAAAGGTGCAGCTTGGGCTAGATTTTCAATCCTATCACATTCTGGCCTAGACTTGTCTATACCAAACCATGTGTTGTTATAGCACTTCTGGTTAGATCTTAGCAAGGAATCTGCCCTACAACTTGATATCGCTGCCAGAGGTTTGTTTAACCACAAAACCACAGCGGAAGGAGAAGCACTCATAGATCGCATTCTTGAGAACACTCCTACCTAAGAACCCCTCCGAGTAGAACCAGAATCAAGCCATGAGGAAGTCTCTTTGGCTAAGTCCAAACCTTTACCTCCTATCTAGAGACAAAACACATATCCAAAAGAAATACAAAGCGTGGTTCTTGATCCATTGCTTTCTAAATTTTGTGATTTTCGCAATCGAATCTCATCTTGCTGTCGCGGTGTGTCTCCCCCAAACTTATTTTCCTGTATACCTTTATGCACAACATGTGGAGACAAAACACATATCCAAAAGAAATACAGAGCAAATAATAATAATAAGAAGACTCCATTAATATATATAAGGCACTTTATTACACAAGCACGAACTAAACACAAACTTTAACTAACCTGACACAATCTTTTAACCATCTGAGCTAAGCGAGCAAACTAAACATTAAACACTTGACCTAACACTTTTGCCTTATTAATTGACCTATTACTCAGTTTTGCCTCTTATCCCCAACATAGTGGGAAAGGATAGAGATTTCACTTTTTAAATTCTTCCGCTGAAGATGTTCTAGTTCCATCCTATTATGCATAGCTTCGAGAGTCCTAGTGAGGAGATTGGTCTTCTCTTGGAGGGTTGTGACAGCTTGGGTAAGAAGATCAACTCTCTTCTCTAGGGCTGCAATAGTCACCCTTTGACACTTCTCTTCCCTCTCTAGTGGAGCTGGGGTAGGTCTCTTCGTCATCTCCTTTGGTGGAATGATCTTGATCTGCCCTAGTGTAGCTTGGACAGCATCAAAAGCTACTCAGGGTGTGGCCATAGTGTACTTGGCACATTGACCTCCCTAAACTTGTTGGTCTTCACACTCATCAGCGTCTCATTGGGTCTCGAGGGAAGGAGCTTGATGTCCTTCTGCACTAGAATCATTGGGCCCTTCATATGATGTGACTTGTCCTTTAGGAGTAGGCGCTCCTGCGGCGGAGGGAGCGTAGGTTGACGAACTTGGGCAAAGTAAGACTGCCCATAGATTCTCTTTGGAGGAACTAGAGCTAACTGCTTGGGAGGAAAAATGGCTAGAAGGAGAGGTTCTCCTACAGGAACAATGGCTAGAGGCTTTTCTACAGGAGGTAGCTTGTTGAGGTTGGTCCCAAAGGGGATGATCTGCTTGTCGGCCATGGGAACTAGAGAGGAGGAGAGCTTCGCTGCTTTTATAGAGAGAAGCTTTGATGGGATGGATATGGAGGAGGCAGAGGCTTGTTTATATAGGGGGGAAAAACTTGCGGTAGGGGTCAAGACCTATCCATATGGGGTCTTGTAATGAGGAAAAACCGAATGCGTCGAAAATTCTACGGGATTGTAGAGAGAAAAGATCTAGAAGACACAAGAGAGTTGACCAAGTGCGAGAGGGGCTGACAGTGGGTTTCCCAGCCTCTAGGTGGGGCCGACTGGCCCCTCATGTCATGCTCTCAGGGTGATTTTTCTTGCGGTGGATTCTTATCCCTATCTAATCCTAAAAAGTATATTTTCGCATTACGAAACGTACGGAGGATGGCAGGGGTGCAAATCTATGGTAAAACCAGGAAATCTACCTCATCCAAATCCTCAGGTGGTTTTTTCAGTTTCTAGAAAGATCTTAAGATAGTGGCTATTTACCTTGAATAACATACCTTCGTTGTTTTGAAGTGTTACCACTCCATGCGATGAAGTGCTTATCACCTTGAATGGTCCTTCCCATTTACTCCGAAGTTTTCCATGCCCAAATAATTTAACCTTGGAATTAAAAAGTAATACCTTATCTCTGGGGGAAAACTCCTTCTTGATCCTCTTGTCATGCCATATTTTTGTTCTCTCCTTGTAAATCTTGGAGTTGTGATACGCTTTTTCACGCCATTCATCAATTTCTGAGAGTTGCATCTTCCTCTTAGTTCCTGCAGCTTCAAAGTCCATGTTCCATCGCTTGATGGCCCATTGAGCTTTGAATTCTAGCTCAACAGGTAGATGATGGGTCTTCCCATAGACCAATTGATATGGTGACATTCCAAGTGGTGTTTTATAGGCTGTTTTGTAAGCACATAATGCATCAGGTAATCGATCTTTCCATGCAGTCCCCATCTTGTTGACCGTCTTTTGTAGAATGTTCTTGATTTGTTTGCTTGATGTTTCTGCTTGGCCACATGTTTGACGGTGATACGGAGTAGCGACATTGTGATGGATCCCATGTTTTGACAAGCAATTGTAAAAATTCTTGTCAGTGAAGTGAGTTCCTCCATCACTAATCACCATCCTTGGAACTCCAAATCTTGGAAATATTATCTCTTCAAACATCTTCTTGGAGCGTTTTGCATCAGCAGTTCTACATGGCATGGCTTCAACCCACTTGGAGACATAGTCAACTGCCACCTAGATGTATTCACAGTGTTTCGACTTCAGAAAATGTCCCATGTAATCAATTCCCCAGACATCGAAGAGCTCAATCTAAAGGTTGTTGGTGAGTGGCATGGCATCTCTTGAATTGATATTCCCATGCATCTGACATGCTCCACACCTCCTGATGAAGTCCTTCATGTCGTCATACATGGTTGGCCAAAAGAATCCGCTTTGCCAGATCTTCGAATGAGTGCAGAATGCACCATAATGTCCTCCATATGGTGATGAGTGCCATCTTTCTATGATCCTGATGCCTTCTCCCACTAGTACACATCTTCTGAATAGGCCATCAGAGCAGACTCTAAAGAGGTATGGTTCATCCCATATGTGGAGATGACTTTCATAGATGAGCTTCCTTTTGTCTTCTCCTGGTGGTACATAACCTATAACCATAAAGTTAACAATATTTGCGTACCAGGGGTCAGATTTTGTGACCTTAAAGATCATGTCATCCCACAGCGAATCATTGATGGGTAGTTCCTATGAATTCTCAAACTGAATTATGGACAAGTGATCGGCAACATAATTTTCTACTCCTTTTTATCTTTTATTTCTAAGTCAAATTCTTGGAGTAACAAAATCCATCTTATTAATCTAGGTTTAGCATCTTTCTTAGTGAGCAGGTATTTCAAAGCAGCATGATCAGTATAAACAATCACCTTTGCTCCTACTAAGATCTAAACTTATCAAGAGCAAAAACAACAGCCAGGAGTTCTTTTTCAGTTGTTGCATAATTAAGTTGAGGTCCTATCAAAGTTTTGCTAGCATAAGCAATTGCATGATGTTTTTTATCTTTAGTTTGTCCCAAGACTACCCCCACAGCATAATCCCTAGCATCACACATAATTTCAAAAGGTAGCAACCAATATGGGTGTTGAATGATTGGTGCAGAGATGAGTGCTTTCTTAAGAATATTAAAAGATTTCAAGCATGCATCATCAAATTCAAAGGGAACATCCTTGGCCAAAAGATTTGTAAGTGGTCTAGCAATATGAGAAAAATCTTTTATAAAGCGGCGATAAAAACCAGCATGACCAAGGAAACTACGGATCCCTCTGATATTTATGGGAGGAAGTAACTGTTCAATTACTTCAATTTTAGCTCTATCTACCTCCATCCCTCTTTCGAACACCAATTGTCCAAGCACTATTCCTTCTCTAACCATGAAATGACATTTTTCCCAATTAAGGACTAAGTGATTTTCTTCACATCTTTGCAAAACCTTGTCTAAGTTTTCAAGTCAATCATCAAAAGTTTTTCCACAAACAAAAAAGTCATCCATGAAAACTTTCATGATTTCTTCAATCATATTAGAAAATATAGACATCATGCATCTTTGAAAAGAAGCTGGAATATTACATAATCCAAAAGACATTCTACGGTAACCAAGTTCCATATGGACATGTAAAGGTGGTTTTGCTTTGATCATCTGGATACCCTGAATACCCATCAAGGAAACAGAAGAAAGAGTGGTTCGTTAGTCGCTCCAACATTTCATCAATGAAGGGCAATGGAAAGTGATCTTTCTTTGTTGCCTTGTTAAGTTTTCAGTAATCTATACACATCGACCATCCAATGATGGTTCTTTGGGGGATTAATTCATTCTTTTCATTTTTAACAATAGTCATGCCTCCCTTTTTAGGCATAACTTGAACAGGGCTAACCCACTTACTATGCGGCATAGGAAAGATGATCTCGGCATGCAAGAGTTTCAAAACCTCTTTCTTAACAACCTCTCTCATTGCATTATTAAGCCTACGCTGGGACTCCCTAGAAGGTATAGAGTTAGGATCAGTAGGGATGCAATGAGTGCAAAGAGAATGGCTAATACCCTTAAGGTCTTGGAGCGACTAGCCAAAGGCAGAACGATGCTTTTCTAAGACAGTTAGCAGGCGTATGGATTCTTCCTGAGAGAGTTTATCACTTATGATCATAGGAGAATCCTGGCCATTATTGAGAAAAGCATATCTAAGACCAAAAGGCAGGGGTTTAAGTTCAATGGCGAGCTTAGGTGGTTCTAGCAATTCATCTAGAGGTTCAGATTCTGTAGGATTTTGCTCTTCCTCTTCGATGAAGAACTGGGCATCATCTTCAAGGTTGGGTTCGATCAAATAATCAAGAGATGCAACCTTAACCTCTTCCATTGTGTCTTCCTTAGGAATTGGCTCACTCTCAGCATTTAGAGAATGAGTAATGGGTATAGAAAGTTTAAAGTTTTTCCTAAGTCTTATATTCAACTTCCCCGTTTGTCCTTCTTGGTTAAGTCTTTCAATTGGTTGTCCAATCAACAGGTCGAATTCCATAATATCAAAGATATAGAAGCTCAGATGAACTTTGGTTCCTTTTACCTAGATAGGGAGGACATACAAAATTCCCAAACTTGGGACAATGTGTCTTGAAAGACTTTTCAATAACTTTGTTGTTGGGGTCAATGTCTTGTGTTTCAATAAACAAGAGCAAAAGATACAAATATGATATTAATACCCACAACTGGATTGTAAAGAGCATCAAAAGGAGTTTTGTTAATTTCACAACGAATGGATATAGAAGGTGAATCTAAATGAATCACATCAGAGGAAAGCTCTGATTCTTCTAACCACTAATTGCTTATAATAGACACTAACTCTTTCATAGTCTTTTTAAGGAAAGCTTCCTCAGAAGGATCTAAAGGTTCTTCATTGGATGATGATTTCCTAGACTTCTAGGGTCTCCTCATGGTATGGTCATTCAAGGTGTTTCTGTATTCATCAAAAATTTGATCCTTGAATTCAAGCATAAAATCCAAAATTGGAGTTTCCTCCTTTTCCAGTGGTTCAGGATTTGGGATAGCTGAAGTTGGTGATGGGTCTGGTAAGGATTTGGGTTTAGCTATCTAGGATTCTTCCTCTAATGGTTTCTCTTCTACTTCTTCAGGGATGTTCTCTAAGATTTTCGTAAGAATGCTTCTTCCCGCATTTGCGGAGACATGCAAGAATGAGCCTCCTGAGGCCGTATTAAGAAGCGTCAAGGTTTCCCTATCAAGACCCATATAGAAATGTTGTAGAAAAATAGGGTCTTGAATGGAAAGCTCAGGGCCAGTATTAATAAGAGTATTAAAGCGTTCCCATGCCGTGCCTAGAGATTTTTTTTCTTTTGTTTAAAGATAGAACCTCTAAACAAAGTCTGACTACCCTAGTGATGGGAAAGAATTGCAGGCAAAAGCTAGAGCACAGGGCTTCCCAATCTCCTTGTCTACTCCCTATGGTGAGATTATACCAACATTTAGCTTTTCCCATCAAAGAGAAGGGAAAAAGCTTCCATCGTAATGTTTCGTCTAACATGCCTGCAATACACAAGCATGCGCAGGTCTGCTCAAACTCATTTAGGTGGAAATAGGGGTTTCATCATCTTCGCCCGAAAAGGGTTGATCTTGAACCATATTAACTAAACGTGGGCGCATGTCATAGCCAGGTGTTAGGATAGGCTTTGAAGACTCTTTTGGCTATAGGTTTGCGCTCGTGGGTGCACCATATTGGTAGATAGGGGTGCATTCTAGATCCATGGTATAAAGAAAAAGATAAAAAGATAAAACAATAATGATACAAGGATAAGCTAGGTTCGAAGTTAACTCAGCAACTATTTCCCCGGCAACGGCGCTGGAAATGCTTGTTGGTATAAATTAATTCATTCATAATAATACACAAGCGCAAGGATATTATACCGATATAGTACTTCACCGGGAGTACCTAGTTTTATATCGAACTCGAGGAAACATGTGTGAGAATAACAATTCTAACTTATCCCAACTTCACAATCAATGCTAGATAATAGGAGCGTAGAGGAGACTACTAAGGTCCTCTAGTTCTAACTTCGGTAAGCTTTGTCTTCTATTGTTCAATTCTGGGGATATTACTAGAGAAAACATAGGCAAAGTATGTTTCATATAGCAACAATGTCCTGCTAGCCCTACTAACGGGAGGTGGACTACAAAGGATTCAACGAGGCTATAAAAGTCACCCTCGCGAGCACCCACCGATCCGAAAATAGGGTACATCCACGAGTAACTGAGTCTAAGCACCATGCTTATACTACAAATACTACTTTAACCCAGGAGCCACAATGATTAAAGTACTCAAAAGAGAATCGCAAACCTAAAGAACAATATGAATAAGATGCTTACTTGAATTAGAAGTCGATTACCAAAGAAATCTCATAAGCAAGCTCATGAAGAACTTGATTCTGTCTGGGTACAAGCCGTAGAGAGAGCATTGATAGGCCAGGACTCCTCCAAACTCTTCCCTCACACTCTATCTCACTATCTCTAGAACAAGACTGTATCCTATAGAGGACTAATCTTCTCTTGATTGCTAGCTCTGATCCTGGTGGACATATGAATTAGGGTTTCTAGCTTCTTAGCTCTCAGGATCAAATGAGCAGTGCCTCCCTAGGGAGGTGCAGGTTGGTACATATAGCCCAGAGCGTCAAACGTGAGCCCTTGGATCAAAACGACTTAAAGAACGGTGAAGATGCAATCCTTAAGGCGGTGGGGAACCAACATTCGAAGGAGGCTGACATGTGTGCCCCCTATGGTCGGGCGACCTCCAGGTGGGGCCGAGTGGCCCCACATGTCAGGGACATGTGGACCGCTTTAGTGATTTGCCTTCTAGACCCTTCTAAAGTCTTCCCACGTAGGTACCACGGTGGAATTCTATAATTTCCTTTGATGATTAGGTCTTCCTCAGCTGTTTTCTGATTAAATCCTGCTGGACACATAAATTCACCAAAACACATGGAATTTATCAGTTTAAACCCCTAAGTCCACATTGGTGATCCATTTTAGCTATTTATTCAAGTTATATTGATGGTTTATAATGTATGTTAACTACCATCAATAGGGACCTAGAAGTCAAACTGGGGAGAGACGCTTTTCCCATCCCTATCACTAGAGCTAAAAACTCGGTGGCGGAACCTCTCCCCTACTCAAGACCATCCAAAGAGGTCATGTCTATTTCACCCTTTGAGTCTCCTAAGTCATCCTTAGACAAGGATGCCCAACTCTTCATTCAAGAAGGGGATGACATAGGAGAACCATAGAACTTCCTAAGGAAGAAGCACCATCACAACCTCCGATCGAGCTTAAACCTCTACCCGCTAGCCTACGTTATGCTTTCCTTAATGGCAATACTGAAACTCCTATAATCATAAGTGATAAGCTTTTTGATGAGGAGACAGCCAAGCTCATCGCTGTTCTAGAAAAACATAGGCCTATTTTTGGGTAATCACTCCAAGATCTGAAAGGGATCAGTCCTACCCTCTGCACCCATCACATTCCAATCGATCTCTCTAGCAAACCGTCTAGAGAACCATAGCATAGGTTGAATAATGCGATGTAGGAAATCGTGAAGAAAGAAGTCCTTAAACTTCTTCACACCGGGATAATTTATCCCGTACCAGACAGCGAATGGGTTAGCCTTGTCCAAGTGGTACCAAAGAAAGGGAGGATGATGGTCATTGAGAATAATAAAAATGAGTTGATCCCACAACGAACCATCACGGGGTGGAGAATGTGCATTGATTATTGAAAACTCAACTCGGCTACAAAGAAAGATCACTTCCCTCTGTCTTTCATTGATGAAATGTTAGAATGGTTAGCGAAGCACTCTTTCTTCTATTTCCTTGATGGGTATCTGGGATATCATCAAATTCCCATCCACCCCAACGACCAAAGCAAGACCACATTTACCTGCCCATACGGAATGTATGGGTATCGGTGAATGTCGTTCGGGTTGTGTAATGCACCCGCCTTGTTCCAACGGTGTATGATGCTATTTTTTAGATATGATTTAGGAAATCATGGAAGTTTTCATGGATGACTTTTCAGTCTATGGAAAAACTTTTGATCATTGTTTAGAAAACTTAGACAAAGTCTTGCAATGATGCCAAGAGAAGGACATGATACTTAGCTGGGAAAAGTGCCATTTCATGGTCTGAGAGGGCATCGTGCTTGGACACCTTATGTCCGAGAGTGGGGTTGAGGCAGACAAAGCTAAGATCGAGGTTATCGAGCAACTACCACCCCCTTGTAAACGTGAAAGGAATCCACAGCTTTCTAGGTCATGCAAGGTTCTACAAACGGTTTATCAAGGACTTCTCTCAAATCTCTAGACCCCTCTTGAACCTACTAGCTAAGGATGCACCTTTCGAGTTTACTGATGAGTGCTTAGATGCTTTCCGCACTCTTAAGAAAGCACTCATCTCAGCGCTAATCATCCAACCTCCAGATTGGGCGCTACCTTTCGAGATCATGAGTGATGCTAGCGACTACGTTGTTGGTGCGGTCCGTGGCCAAACCAAAGATAAGAAGCATCATGCAATCGCCTACGCTAGCAAAACTTTGATAGGAGCATAGCTAAATTATGCAACTACTGAAAAAGAACTCCTGGCAGTTGTTTTTGCTATCGACAAGTTTAGATCTTACTTAGTAGGAGCAAAAGTTATCATTTACACTGATCATGCTGCATTGAAATACTTGTTCACTAAGAAAGATGCTAAACCTAGATTAATAAGATGGATAGTTCTGCTCCAAGAATTGGCCTTAGAAATTAAAGATAAAAAAGAAGTAGAAAATACAGTTACAGATCATCTATCGTGTATGCAAGTCACTAACATGAAGGAGTTACCAATAAACGATTTCCTACGCGACAACATGCTACTGAAGGTGACAAACTCCAACCCATGGTACGCGAACATTGTGAATTTCATGGTTGCAGGATACGTGCCACCGGGGGAGAATAGGAAGAAACTTCATGTCGAAAGCAGATGTCACCTTTGGGATGCCCCATACCTGTACAGGGAATGTTCTAACGGACTGTTAAGGAGATGTGTGCCAACGGCGGAAGGAATACAAATCTTTGAAAATGCCATGCAACACCGTACGAAGGCCATTTTGGAGTATTCCGCACACAAGCCAAAATATGGCAATGCGGGTTCTTCTAGCCTACGATGTACGAAGACACCAAAGAATTCATCCGAAGGTCTAGTATTTATACCCAGAACCTAAACATGAGTCCTACTCAAATATGACTTATTACAATTCATGGAATAAAATAAAACTTCCTAACTTAACAATAACTTGGACCCTAATTTTCCTTATTCGTAGAGTCCGACACATCTTCTTGACGCCATTATAGCGTATTGACGCCGTTCGCTGACATCACCCATAAAAATAGCTAATTCTGATACTTCATCCGAATCAACTGATACCGATTCACAACAAATCAATTCCTAGATGACACAATTTTGGAAGCTTTGAGTTCCCGCGTTCTTCTTTCTAAATTTTGGTGTAAACACCATATTAGTACTTAGAACTTTACTTGAGGACGAGCAAAGGACTAAGTGTGGGGGAGCTTGTTGGCGGTCCTTAACTCCTATTTTGAACCGCCAACTTTTATATAAAAACCATCCAATTGAGCACCAAACATAGTAAATAGGATTTATAACTAACAAATTCCATGAGTTTTGGTGAATTGTTCATTTGCAGAGGACAATTATGAAAATACACCAAAGTGGGCCCAAAACAAATGAAGGAATAAAAGAAATCAATCACTCTCTCACTTGGGCCCAAGCAACAAAGGAAAAAGGCCATTACCTAACAAACATTGGGCCTCACTCACGCGGGGACACGGCCTAGGCCCATCCATGAACCGACAAGAGAAGGGCGGTCGCAGGGAGGCACCACCAGGGGGCAGGTGCACCCCTAGCGCACCGCCCTCTTCTGCCCTTCCATGTGGCAGCTCTTGGTGGACTCTAGGAGGTGGTTCAGGGTGGATTGTTGACACCTGTGATGGCACACAGAGACAAAATCCGCAAGCACACGGGTATTGAAGTAGTTTTCACCCGGAGTATTATCGAATATCGTATCCACGGGGAAACATGTGTGTTGTCTAACAACTAGTTTGTCCAAGGATAGCAATCAAGGTTTAAGGTATGAGTAGAGAGGATTCCTTTGGTTATAACCCTAGGCAAAGCAAGGCTTTTGATTCTATTATTCACTTCGCTACGCCGCTTAGACGGTAAAGCACCGCTAATAGATAACTCTACCGACGCGACTACGGTCCTACTAATTTAAGAACCTGCTCAATTCGGCGTAGACTACAAAGGATAGATAGGGCTGTCACCTCCTGCTGCTACCACACAACCAAGAAGCAGGGAGCAAACAAAGATAGCTGATAGCCTAGGCACCATGCTTATGCTAATGATTACTACTCTAATTCAGAGGCCTAACGAGGACTAGAGCACTCAAAAGAACTGTGAACCCGTGAACAAAAGAGCATAAAACTTACTTTAAACAGAAATCAATTACCAGAGGTATCTCAGATGTAGACTTGGAGAAGCCTAGAGCTGCCAAAGTACAAGCTGTAGAGGTAGCACCAACAGGTCGGTACCTCCTCCCAACTCTTCCTTCACTCTCTAACTCAATATTTTTGTTTACCAGACTAGATCCTATAGAGGACTAATCTTCTCTTGATGCCCTGATCCTGAGATGAGGATATGAATTAGGGTTTTAGGATGGATCCAGGGAGGGGGCTAGGGGCTAGTATATATATATCCCTGAGGGTCCAACGTGAGCCTTTGGATCAAACCAACTTAAGCAACGACGTAGATGCATCCTAGGAGGCGATGGAGAACCAACATAAAGAGGATGGCAGGTGGGGCCCATAGGGGCCGGGCGGCCTCTAGGTGGGGCCGGCCTGCCCCACATGTCAGTGGGTTAAGCCCCGCTTTGGTGATTTGCCTTCTAGTCCCTTCTAGAATCTTCCCATGTCAGTACCGCGGCGGAATTCCATGATTTCCTTTGACGATTAGGTACTCCTTGGTGGTTTTCTGATTAGACCCTGCTGAAAACACGGATTCACCAAACTCATGGAATTTATTAGTTTAAACCCCTATATCTATGTTTGGTGCTGGAATTAAGTATAAAAGTAGATTATGTTGACGGTTTATAATTGATGTTAGTTGCCGTCATCAAGTTCCCCCCAAGCTTAACCTTTGCCAGTCCCTGAGCAAAGCTAAACTCGGCAATGGATCAGGAGTTGCTACAATGTTTTCACGCCTCAAAAGTATACTGGTGTTCAATAAAAAATTCTACTCCGGATTAGAATAAACTGATCTAACTTTCAAACTTACCCATATTACCTTCAACCATGGGGCTTCTTAGCCTTTACTTGCGTCTTAAGCAATTGAAAGATAGAATGATCAAATCAAGCACTATGTCTCAAGTTCCTTGTTTCACCATTGTTCTAGAGTTTTTGTAAGTTTTTCACTACTATAGGAATCTTAACCGTTGCAGGCATTTTGGCTTAACTGAAGCGGGCAAGCCAACCGCCTCGGTGCAAAGGTCATGGTTAATCGTGGCATTAATCGAGGCGGTTGGCCAACCACCTCGGTTAATAGATTAACGGAGGCAGGCATTATAATCCAACCGCCTCGATTAATACATATTAACTGAGGCGGTTGCGCTATAGAGCCCGCCTCGGTTAATGTTTTAACCGAGACAGTTTCCTAAAGGTGCCCGCCTTCGTTAAACTTTTAATGGAGGTGGCTGTTATTAATTGCCCGCCTCGGTTAATGATTTCCAGATTAAAAAAATGCTTTTTCAAATTTAAATTTAAAATTTCACTAATGAAAACACAGATAAAGCAGAAAATATATGACAAACATATATTACATTCATTCTAGTTCCACGAACGACATTAAGTTATTACATTAGTGAAGTCTTCATCATTGTTTCATCACAAACACAGATCTTTGGTAAACATCAGCAACTAAGGTCATTCATACATATCATTTTTTAGCGGAAAAGAGGTCCGATAGAATATAATCGGAGATTCGTAACTTGGTGCTCTAGTTTCTGATCCTATCAAACTTTGGATCCCACGCTAACTCGCTTTCCCAGTTGAAGAACGTAGTCCCTTCATGCATGCACTCTATGACAAACTTACATATGGCTCCTACTATTTGTTTGAAGTCTTGGTCGACCTTCTCCCTTTGCCACCATCCTTGTGCTTTCTTGAGCTGCCGCCAGCTGTTGCTAAATCTGCTGCACATCCTTAGGTACTCGCAAACGTAGAATCCACATAGAATTGAGCCATAGGGTTGTTTAGCGCATTACATAGTGTACAATACACAATCTTTAGAGCATATATAATAAACAATCAGTAGGAGCAGTAGAACTAGTAGTAGTGAGTAGATTAGAGTAGAGTAGTAGTACTAGTACAAGTTGTAGTTGTAGGAGTACTGGAGTAGAGTAGAGTAGTAGGTGTAGTATTAGGAGAAGAGCAGTATTAGTAGTAGAGTAGTAGTAGTATTGGTAATTACCGGGAAATTACGCTTGAGTTTCAGTTTTGTGCCATACTTGATCTTCTTCTTCTTAGATCTCTGATCATAGCAGTCGGGATCTTGCACGTACTTCTTTAAAGTGCTATACAAAAAACCACTAGTGTCAACGACATTTTCAACAAGTATGTTAACTGTAAATGAATAAGTTCCATCACTTACTATCTCAAACAACTTTCAAATTGCTTGTACCCTGCTTTGTTTGTATCCCGCAAAGAGTCAAATATACATGCCCTTCCGTCCTGAGGATAGATTATAAATGCAATCTAGTGGCCCATGATGCCCTGGCTGCACCATTCACACAATATAGATTAGAAATGTTCAAATATGAGATGCAATGATCTCAGTATTTCTTTTGGACTTACCCGAACTGGTGGGCGGCCATGATGCACCCTTTTTCCCAGACCTTCTTCATAGCCTCATAGATGTACATTCCAGCCCGATACTTATATTTGATTACCAGATCTTCCATGTATTTCTTTCTCTCCTCTAGGTTTAAGTTCACCAGCTTTTCATGAGTGCCTGGTATGTCATAACCCATGATGGTTCTCTCTGTAATAAGCATCGGAGAGACATAGATAATATCCTTGCCCAATTCCTTGCTTACATAGGCCTGCATCCTGCAAGGAAAAGTCATCATGGCATTATTAGTTTGTTCCTAAAGTACCTACAACGATGTAGTAGTGTCAAAGTCATAAGTAACTTACAGGGCAAATAAGGTGACTTGGGCGACGTCGAGGTCCTTTCGCCGCAGTAGTCTATGCATGTCATGGAAATCTAGGATGACTTGACGATCCGTGGGCGTGTGGAAGTATTCCGCCGGAATGTTGATGACGAAGTTTTCTAGGCTCAATTTGGCTGCTTCCATGTTCCACAGATGGAACCTCCTTACCTCCCACTTCTATTCAAGGAGGTCGCCCAAGGTCAACATGAACTTCCTATGCACGTAGTTTTTGGGGCAATCATCGAACTAGGGCCAAAATGTCGGTGGTGTTTTTGGCCTGCAACACCGGGGCTTGAGATGTTAGCGAGTGGAAAAAGCAAATAGCATCTCGAAATGAATTATAGATTGACTATGCTTGCTAGTAGCATACCTTTCAAACGTAGTTGAGTACGGGTGCTCGTCAGCTATTTGATAGGCCAACCAACTCAACTTGGTGTGGTTCGTGGGTATGGCCTCCTCTTCATCTTTAGGCTTCCTCGGCGGGAGGGGACATTGGTTTAAACCCTGCTTCGAACCAATTGTAGGTGGTGGTGTCACAACGCCCAATGCTGCCGCTATGCCTCCTTATGGATTGCTGTTGCCAGGAGGTGGACTACCTAGAGGACTCCTGTCTGGGCCGCCAGCATTGTCATTGTCATTGCCGCCATCATTGTTGTCGTCGTCGTCACCTAGGTCACCTAGGGGAGAGGACGACTGGTGTGAGGGCTATGATGCTGGCGTCGGCATCTCCAAGACAATGTCGCTCTTGTTCCATAGCATGCGCACGCCGATAGTAGCACCAATATACATGTACCCCTCTTCAGTTGGAATGTCAATTTCATCCTCATCAAAATCTTTGTTGGTCCACGTCATGTCGACCCAACATAGTTGGGCGGGATCGACTTGCCGTTGTACATGGCGCCGCTTTCGGGTGGCAGTGCCACTTCGGTGACCACGACCTTCTTCCTTTGTGCCCTACCAAAGGGCACCTGGAGCATGTAGCTCGTTGGTTCAATGATGTCGTCGACCGGGTACCTTGAAAGTTGTTCGGTCTATGACACCATCTACCCTTGTATGGTAGCTTGACCCTGTGGTAGTAGTACGCCAGCCTAGCAAAACATCTATGTCCTTAGCTCCTCCATCTTGGGGTCTATGCTCATGAAAGCCTCTTGTATCTTCCCCATGATGATGTCCTTGACTGCCTCATCACGACCTATCTAGATGAGCCCTTCCTTGTACCTCTACCTTGTGTAGTAAGAGGTGGCGTCGGATTGCTAGGCCTCCACGTCCTTTCAGCTCTACCATGAGGAAACCCCACGGATGCAACCGCGGTGCTCGGTGTTTCCCAGCGCCTCAGTTAGTACATCCCTCTCTCAGTGAGATTCAAAGGCCCGCTCTTCTCAGCTGCAGAGACCTCCAAGATCCTCTTCTCCACCTCCTCAACCTTCGGCTCATTGTACTTGGACCTGCCCTCCTTCAGCTTTTCGGCTTGCGGGCATAGAGGTAGTTACATGACCTCTCATCAACGCCCTATAATGGATTCGGTAGCCCGGCCTCAGCTGCCTCCCTTTCTTCCTACCGCCACTTCCCCATCTTTGCGGCGTACCCTATCATGCCTAGGTGGTGGTGGTGCTCATTCCTCTTTGTGAGCTTAGAGAACTTCTCGCCCTTGACCTTTGCTTCTTTAGTCGTTTGTTTCTCAACAAACTCATCCCATTCGTGATGCTTGATGAAGTTGTAGTCTTCGAATGGTGTCCTCCCTTTCTGCATGTACTCCCTATTGAGCATGGACCTGAATTTGTGAAGCACTTTGCCTACATCAAACAGTGCATGCCCCATGCACTTGTCTTCATCATAGCCCTCCGCTGGATACGTGAACCACCTCTTCACCTCTTGCCACATATTCCCCTTGATGTCCTTGGGGACTTTCCTCCAATCATCATATGATATAGGCACCTTCTCCCTGACTATAAAGGAACACTGGTTGCTAAAGGTGCCGATGATGGTAATTGGCTTCAAGGGCTCTCCTTTCGGCCCTATCTTGTGTATCGCACACACTAATTTCTTCTTGCTAATCTGATGCCTCCCGTGTTGGCCTCTCTTCAAGTCTGACTTATTCTTGCTACCCATCATTGTGGTCGAAGAAGTGCCAGAGGAGGGACCGGGTGCTTCCTCCTCCTCCCCTTATTCAGCGTCGGTGTACTCCAAATGAAGAGGCACCATTGGTATCTGTCGAGGACAAGAACTCGCATTAGTTTTATACTTGTGCGAGGCCCACAAACGTTCTATCAATTAACGTGCACTGCTTCGTCTACGTACCTCATGCCTCGTTGCTTGGGTATCATCTTCTAGAGGCTGTCGTGGCTCTGTGCGAGAACTTCGTGCCTCGCCCTTCAGATCAAAGTCCGGATCATCTTCTTCCTCACCACGAGGTCTCTTCACCGGCCTCGGTGTTTGTTCCTCACTCTCGTACAAGGTGCTCCCATCTGATGATGAGCCTTCATCATCGCTCACATCAGGAGTAGCCTCGCGCCAATTTTCAAGAGCGTCCTTGGTCGACATTGATAGCTACGACGAAGAGAGAGTTATAGGAACATTTCATAATTATATAAACTCAATGCTATACTCATCTCAAAACATATATAAAGGAATCATTAATTATATATATTCATTTAAAAACAAGATTACATCCTTTTTCATATACATCGGGTGTAGGGATACAAAAAGTGAAGAAAAGTACAAAATTATACAAGAAAAGTACAAAATTGTACAAGAAAAGTTGGAGCAAAATCATGTACATAGTTGGCTCAGATTCACCCCATTGTCATCCCATCGCTTCTAAACTGGTTGCTTGTATACAAGCCATCCTAGTTTAGGAGCTTATTAGCAGTAGGGGGGCATTTTACCATCATAGCCGCTGCCTCAGCATAAAAGGGTTCACATCATTGCAAATGCCACTGCCTCAGCACATTTTTAAAAGTTTAAATAGTTCATCATTGCACATGCCACGAAGAAGCTCAAATTCAGTCAAAGCATAGTATAGGAAACTTAACCGAGGCGGGCAGCCAGCAGCAGTAGTAGTAAGAGCAGAGTAGTAGTAGTAGGCAGTCAAGTAGTAGTAGTAGTAGTAGCCAGTTAAGTAGTAGTAGGAGTAGTAGTAGGAGGAGTAGTAGTAGTAGTAGGAGGAGGAGGAGGATGAGGATGAGGAGGAGGAGGAGGAGGAGTAGAGTAGGAGTAGGAGCAGTAAGAGGAGCAGCCAGCAGCCAGTAGTAAGAGCAGCAGCCAGCTTACAAGTAGTAGTAGTAGAGGAGTAGGAGTAGAGTAGTAGTAGTAGAGTAGTAGTAGTAGTCAGAGCAGCAGCCAACAGCCAGTAGTAAGAGCAGCAGCCAGCTTACAAGTAGTAGTAGTAGTAGAGTAGGAGTAGGAGTAGAGTAGTAGTAGTAGAGTAGGAGTAGTAGTAGTAAGAGCACATGCTGCGATGGCCTGCAAGGTGCAGCAGTAGATGGAGGTTGGTTTCATTCCACATATGCCTCTGTTTAGGTTCAGAGTAGACAGTCCAATCCATTGTCGGACAATCAATAGTAAGCATATGTTAGCTAGAATCCAGTTTTAGTTTTGTCCATTGCATGGCTTCAGGTTTCAGATTTCAGTGTATTGTCAGGTAGCATTCAGGTTTCTGTGAGCAAGCACAACCATTAGTAAGAGTAGTAGTGCTATGTCCTTCGTTGTAGGAGGAGTAGCAAGTCGTAGTGGTGTAGTAGTAGTAGTAGTAGTAGTAGTAGTAGTAGTAGTAGTAGTAGTAGTAGTAGTATATACCAGTAGCAGTAGTATACAGTTGTAAGAATAGATGAGTAGTAGTAGTACATACCAGTAGCAAGCATAGAAGAGAGAAGGAGGGAGGAGGTGTGCAAGTATGAACAAGCACTAGTGTTGCTGAAATTGTGCAAGAACAGTGGACAAGCAAGCAATAGGAGTAGCCAAATTGCATATATTTGGTCAAATTTATCCCAATTTAGCCAAATTGCATATATTTGCAAGAACAGTAAGGAATAGGAGTCAAATTTATCCCAATTTAGACAATTTCACTTGAAAATCATCTCAAACTTATCCCAATTCATCTCAATTTAGTCAATTTTGTCCCAAATTCATCTCAAATTCTCAGTGGCATCATAGGAAGTAAGGAATAGGAAGAACAGTAAGGAATAGGAGTAGGCAAATTTGCAAGAACGGTAAGGAATAAGAGTAGGCAAATTTGAAAGAACAGTGGCATCATCAGTGGCATCTCAAATTCATCTCAAACTTATCCCAAATTAGCAAGAACAGTAAGGAATAGGAGTAGGCAAATGCTCAGTTAACCAATAAATTAGGCATCATAGGTAGTGGCATTTGCATTGTGACAAAAAAATGCATCACAGGCAGCATTTAATCAAAACTGGCAAATTGAAACAAAAAACGCATCACAGGAATCACAGATCATAGGAACGGGGACAAGAACATCACAACAAGTGTACTAGAGAAGATGGAGTCGGGGGAGAAGCTGGGGAAGACGGAGCCGGTGCAGATTCTCTATGCGGAGGAGGGAGCACACGCTAGCACTAGACAGCGGCGGCGCTAGGGTTCGGCGAGAAGACGGGTCCACATGCGCGATGCAGCGGAGCTAGGGTTTGGCGAAGACGGGTCCACGGAAGACGACGCGGCGGCACAGGGCGGATCTCCTCAGCATTGGGGACAATGACGCGGGGCGCAGTGCAGATCTCCTTGGCTCTGCGGCCGGTGATAGATGAGGACGACGCAGCAGAGATAGGGTTCGGGGCACCCCGGTGGATGGCGTAGTGGAGCTCTCGGGGCTAGGCCTACGTCAGTGCTCTGGGTTCTTGATGGCAAGGGCGGGCGCTTGAGCGTGCGAGGTCATGGGAGGGGGGAAAGAGCTCGGTGACGGCAATGGCGGTGGCGGCTAGAAAATTGGGCAGCCCTTTGGGGTCGAATAGAAACGGCCGAAGGACTTAGAAAAAATTGGGGGTGGAGGGGTATATATAGGCCATGATTTTCTGAGGCAGGCGGCTTAGCGATGTCTGCCACGGTTAATATTAACCGAGGCAGGTGACTTAGGGTGCTGTAAGGTTGAGATGGCGGACTAGAGGGGGGGTGAATAGTCCTTTCTAAATTTAATCGTGCCGGCTAACCAAAACAAATGCGGAATTAAAACAATCGGTCTAGCCAAGAGTACACACCTCTATCTATGTTCTCTAGCACCTTGCAAAGATCCTAATTAAGCAATTAAGGTGCTGGGCTAGCTAGAGCTAACCTAATCAATTCTAGAAGCAAGGTCACACAAACCTATGCCACTAGTACTTCAAGCAACGAGGGAGCTCCTACACATGTTAGTAAGCAAAAGCACAAAGCCACCTGAGCTCACTAGCAATGCTCAATAACAAGGCAACCAATGCCAAATTAGAGAGCGTAAATACTTAGCTACACAAACTAAGCAATGTGACTAACAAGGTTACACAAACCAAATTATCCACGCAAGGGAGCTACTTCTATGCTACACAAGCAAGAAGGTAACTAGCAAGCTACACAAGCTAACTAATTACAAGAGCAACTACACAAGCACAATGTATATGAAAGTAATTACAAGCTTGTGTGACGAGGATGCAAACCAACTGGAAGACAAGGATGACACGATGATTTTTATCCCGAGGTTCACGTGCTTGCCAACACGCTAGTCCCCGTTGATACGCTCCACGGTTGCTACCGGTCCTCTTGCTAGTGGTGACCCACAAGTCACACCCTCCCACGTGGAGTGCTTACCACAAGCTCTAGAACTTGACTCAGTCGGACCACTTGTTGCCCTTCGCGTCTCGCTCTACTAGAGTTGCTCTTCGCGGCTCCCGCAGGGTGAGCACAATGGCCCTCACAAAGCTCTTCTCCGGAGCACCGCACAAGCTTCTTGCGTGCTTCGACGGAGACCACCACCAAGCCATCTAGGACGTGGCAACCTCCAAGAGTAACAAGCACCACCAGCTTGCAACTCGATCACCTAGTGCCACTCGATGCAACCTCACGATGCAATCACACTAGAATCACTCTCTCACATAATCGGATGATCACTATCAAGCATATGTGAGATGGAGGGCTCCCAAGCACTACCACATAAGCCACCAAGGCGATAGTGTGCTCCCTTACCAGCCCAAGGCTGGCCAAAGGGCTATTTATAAGCCCCCATATGAAAAGAGTCATTGTACCCCTTCACTGGGCACATATCAAGGTGACCAGATGCTCCGGTCGGATCGACCGAACGCACCCTGCAAGTGTCCAATCGTGCCACATCGTCCATGTATCACTTTTTGTTCAATCGGAGCCACCCGATCTCAATGGTAACTTTGCGCGCCAACGGTTAAGTTGCGACCGGACGCAGCACAACGAGGAGGACCGGACGCTGCTACGCCTGAGTCCGATCGTTTCTAGAGAGCTCCCCGAGACTCTGTTTTGTGACCGGACGCAGCACAACTTTTGTGATCGGACGCTGCTATGCCTGAGTCTGGTCATTTCTAGAGAGCTCCCTGAGCCTCTGTTTTGTGACCAGAAGCATCTGCTTCTGCATGACTGGACACAGACTAGCCAGAGTCTGGTCGTTTCCAGAGAGCTCCTCAAGCCTCTGTTTTGTGCCCGGACGCGTCCGATCCACCCTGACCTGACGCAGTCGAGCGTTAGGTCCTCGTGCACCTCAGCTGCAAGCGCTACATCACCATACGTCATACGTGATCAGACGCAGACCCTGTGTGTTTGGTTACTTTCAACGCCAGCGTTCGATTGAAGACCGACGCCTGCGCACTTTCTGCTGCCACTTACCGGACGCGCCGGTCCTGCCGAGGCCAACGTCCGGTCACCCACAGTGACCACCTTTCGCCTCCTTTTCTTCACCGAGTTGATCCGTTTCAACTCCAACTTCTTCTCCTTTGTAAATGTGTCAACAGCACCATGTGTATGTGTGTTAGCTTTTCACAAATATTTTTCAAAGGATTAGCCACTCAACTTGCCACGCCACTCGATCCTAGCAACGATGCAAAGTTAGATCACTCGAGTGGCATTAGATGACCGATATGCAAACAAGTTTGCCCCTCTTGATAGTACAGCCATCTATCCTAAACCCGGACATCAACTTCTCTACACACCTATGACCGGTGAAATGAAATGCCCTAGGTTATACCTTTGCCTTGAGCATTCCATTCCATCTTCTCCAATGTTGATGCGACACATGCACCAACACAATCAACAATGATATGATCCACTTCATATCATTACATGATCATATTAGTTCATCGATGTTGAGTCCACTTGCTTTTCACTGTTGCCTTCGGCCATTGGTGCCAAGTCTTGCTCAAGCTTCACCGCCACACGATCCATTGCTCCAAAGTCTCCAACTTGGCCTTCACACTTGCCACTGGTCCATCAAGCCAAGTCTTGTCTTAATCTTCTCCACCTTGATCACATGACTCATTATCATGTCTCATGTGCAATGAGCTCCTTCATCATCACTTGTGTGAGCTTTGCAACATCTCCGAGCCATTTCCACCTCCATGGCATATGTTGCTGACACACATGTACCTGTGGACTAATCACCTGTGTATCTCACATAAATACAATTAGTCCACCTAGGGTTGTCACTCCATTGCCAAAACCAATCAAGGACCTTTCAATCTCTCCCTTTTTGGTAATTGATGACAGCTCTACAAAGATATGGAAATTAAGCTCATTTCAAGCTAGCACTTCACACAAGTGTAAATTGCCAACTTGATTTAGATTTTATGCCACTGATCCAACATTTAAGCTCTATGTTAAGATTTAGATAAGCATCATAAAACCTAACTTGGTAGTGATAGCTCCCAATACATGTGTGCTCAAATGATTTGGTTTCAAGTTTGCACACATGCATAAATATGAAATTTGTGGGAGTGTTATCACTACTAAATGATGCTAAGGTGTATAGAATAACCTTTGAAGCGTGATATTATTTACACCAAAATTTGGGAAGAAGAGCGCGGGTACTCGAAGCTTCCAAGATCATGTCATCAAGGAATCGATTGCATAAGGGTCGGTATCAGTTGATTCAAATGATGCCAGCAGATAACGACAAAAAAGCTACGATTGGCGTCGGGAAAAACATGTTAGATTCTACAAAAAGGGAAAGATTAGGGTCCAAGTTATCTTAAATTAGGAATGTTTTCTCTTGTGCCAAAGATTTTAATGAGTCGTACTTAAGTAGTATTCATGTTTAGGTTCCGGGTATAAATATCGGACCCCGGCTATTGTAAAAGGATATCCAATCAATCAATACAATTTACTTCTTTTTTGGCTTTACGCCAACCCTTAGCAGTAGGAGTAGTGTAGATCTTGGTGAGTTCTTCAACAAGCAGGGCTGCATCGGTCCAGCCGACCTCTAGCTTGTTTGTAAGTACCGTCATGGCTTATACTTCTGTTTGTATGGCTGCATCGGTTAAGTTTGACCTCCACTGTGAGCTCTAGTATAAGCTAGTTATCGACTCTTATCTAGTTCAAGTATGGCTGCATCAGTCTGGCTGACCTCCCCTGCTCGAATTAGATTAAGGTCAACTTATCGGCTCTACCTAAGGGTAGCGTCCTTCGTGTAGATTCATTAAGTTACCGATCTTGCTGATGTTCTCATTGCCATTAGTTCCAGCAACATCAACCTGCCCGGTCAAGATCGATCTAGATCGACCTCATATCCTTTTAGTCCGTCGTTTATTTTTTGCTACATTGCGATAATCTTTACTTCAAATGACGGATCATGTTTCATCGGCTGTTCTACTTCAATCTTGATCGTGCATAGTACGCATTCAAAGACATGTTTTGATCTTGGATAAATTCATTGTTTAATGAGATCTAATCTAATGACACCACCATAGCTGCATCGATTCGGTCGAACCTCACTGGTAAGACTTTATATTAGAAATAATCAAGTAGTGGTTTTGTTCATAATCGAGACATGTACTATGTTTGTTTGCTATGCCCACATCGGCTAAATAGCCAATTGCCAGCGCCTTAACGCCTACAATGTGTTTCCATGATTCTGTTAAGTGTGGATAGATCTGTTTACTTTAATGGTTTGATTTGTTGTCTTTATCACAACTGCCATCGATCTAGTCGAACCCCACTATTAGAGGTAACAGGTTATGTCTGATGAGTTCATAGATCTATCCATGTTAAATAGTCGATTGCTCACATGTTGTAGTCCGTTTCCTCCTAAATCGGCTATTTTAGTCGATTTCGATTGTGCGTTCACGTATATAGCATGTCTTTCAGAAAGCCTATCGATGTATAGATGGTTTTACGGATTCTTCGGTTTTAGTTTTTTATTATCATCATAGCTGCCATCGATCTAGTCGAACCTCACTATTGATGGTAACAGATTAGATTCAGATCCATTTGTACTAGATAGTCGATTTGTTCGCATGTTATATCCTTTCTCGTTAGACTCTTCGGCTCAATGCTTTATACTGATAATGTCTACCTAGCTGATGATTTTACTTACATCTACGTGCATTGTACCTATCAACATAAAATCAATCACAACCCACGAGCTTTACAGTCCGTAACAGCCGATTTCTTCGCGTATCGGTTATTTAGTCGATTTCCCATCTGGCTGCTCCCAAAGCGGCACACTTGGAACTGTCTGGGTAAGACCGGCATGTTCCCCCTTAAATTACTGATAAACTTTCTCTCCTTGTCAATTGTAGGTCAAATTGACTAGCATGCCTCGGGAGGAATTCGCGGGGTCGATGGGTTCTGCCTTGAAGCCAAGCGGATCTTTGGGTTCATCCTAAGCAGATCCTTCTGGCTGCTATGTGCCTCAGTGCATCGACACGTTTTTGCACCGACACATGTTGTGGCATGCCCGGTGGAACCCCACAATCATCATGGCGACTTACAACAACAATGACATCCTTATGGTGCCCTATGAAGATCTACCTGATGGAGATAAAGATGTCATCAACAAAACTATTGAAGAATTTTAGAACAAGTGTTTGTTGTCATACACCAAGACATGTGACAATAAAGTTGTTTAGAAATATCCACTACCAATAGTTTTATTACATGGGCAGACAGATGCATACGAAGCTGAAGATAGGCGTTTCTTCATAGAGGCTATAAACAAATCTATTCATGATGCCATGTTGAACAACAATACAACATTCTTGAATACATGCCACAATATCATAAAAGAGGTGTTTCATGGATATCCAATTGATCAAACTGGGCTGACTTATTACAACATTCCACATCCATCGACTTAGGGGACTAATCAAGCAGGTACTAGCCATCAAGAAGCAGCATTAACTGGTAATGATGATGTCCAGGCAATTTAGAGTTCATCTGAGCAAATTTAGGGTATCACCATCGATCAAGTACAAAATAATCCTAGATCAGCGATGCAGTATGTGCAACAGCCAACAGGGCAAGGTTAGAACTAGATGCTTAATTTTGGCACATCAGGCCAAATATCGTCGTCGGCTCAAAAAATAGCACCATCAGTTCAAAGGATTCATAGAGATATAGATCCTAACATGTACAACCAAAGACTTCAAGCAGCAAACCAGTGAAGGACCCAGCAGATAGAGATTCTACAAGGATATCATTATGGCACAGATTACAACACCCTTCACATGATTCCAAATTTGAGGTATCAAGGTACCCAAAATTTTAATCCACAGATGGGTCAGCAATTACAGAGAAATCCAAATTCAAATGCTAATGAGTTGTTGCTTAGAGTGACCAAGATGATGAAGAATCAGTTCGGTCTGATGGCAAAAGGGCAGACCTTCTCGTATAAACCCCCATATCCAGAATGGTATGATTTGTTCGCTCTTCCTACCAATTACCGGCTCCCAGAGTTTGCTAAGTTCACTGGGCAAGATATCACAAGCACAATAGAACATGCCAGCTGGTATCTTACAACGTTGGGCGAAACATCCATTGAAGAGGCCCATCGAGTTTGTTTCTTCTCCTTGTCTCTGTCAGGACCAACCTTCACTTGGTTTTCATCGCTGCCAGTTAACTCCATTGCCAATTGGGATGACCTAGAGAAGAAGTTTCATACATATTTTTACACTAGGATAGGAGAAAAGAAAATTACCGATTTGATGACTATAAGACAGAGAACTAATGAATCAAACACTGAGTTACTTCAGAGGTTCTGAGAGACCCAAAATTTGTGCTTCTCATTGAACTTGACTGATGATCAGCTAGCTACTTTGGCCGTTCAAGGAATGTTGCCAACATGGAGAGAGAAACTAGTTGGGCAAGAGTTTGACAATTTAGGTCAATTGGCTCAATGAGTGGCAGCGCTCAATAGCCAAATTCAAAATATGCGCAGAGATACCCGATTCCAGAAGAGTGCCTCAATTGCCAAAACTTATAATCCATATTTAGTTGATGATGGCTATGAAGACGATGAAGAAGAAGAGGTTGCTGTGGCTGAATGGAATTGGGGTAAGAAGACAGTAATGGTGTCAAATCCTTAGGGAAGAGGAGTCGAAGAGAGCTATGATTTCAACGTCACAAAATTAGACAAGCTCTTCGATTTCTTGCTTGAGAAGGGACAAATCAAGTTGCCTGACAATCATGTTATGTTGCCCCCTAATTAGTTGAAGAATAAGAAGTTCTACAAATTTCATAACGCTACTTCTCATTCCACTAATGAGTGCAGAGTTTTCCAGCAACATATACAGAGGGCTATTCAGCAAGGAAGGCTTAAATTTGATACACATCGAAAGATGAAAGTTGATGATAATCCTTTCCCAAAAGATCAGAACATGGTTGATGCTAGGTTGTTCAAAGGGAAGACTAAAGTCCTAACATCAACTAGATCAAGAGAAACTAGAATAGTCGATCTCGAGATGCAAATATCGGCTGATGAATATAGAGAGATCAGAAGGCGTCGTGACCAACAAAAGAGCCGATATGAGCTGGGAGAGATGTCAAAGGATAGGGCAACAAGGCCACGTGTTACATCTCGAATTTTGTTGAATAAATGGCAGCGGCAGAAGGAAAAGGATTATCAGCGTTGGTTAGAAGAGCAAGAATACCAGTGTCAACAAGAAAAGGAGAGGTATGAAAGAAAGGAAGTTGAATCACATTGGAATTATCCTTTCTTCAGGCACTATTGGAATGAAGGTTTGAAAATGCCTACTAGAAATAATTGCCAGAGTGTAGTGAGCAAAATTAGGAGTTTAGGCAATCTCAAGCCAACCGTCGGTCTATCCATGCTCGAGATGAGTATCATAATAATAATATGGATCGATGCTTAAAAAATAAAAGTGTTCATGATCGGCTTGGGAAACGAGTTGTTGATCAAAACTAGGCTGATTATGAAAAAAAGATAATGAAGAAGAATATGTTTGGCAGGAAGGCCAATGGTGTCTAGGAGGTTTGATAAGAAGCCAGAAAAGAAGGATGCAACGCCTATGGAATAGAGAGCTAGAACAGGCTCAGGCATCTGGTTGACCTCAAGTATGGCGTATTAAACAAACAGCCGATAGAGGGTAACTATCGGCTAATAATGTCTTTTCTATTGCCGTAAAAATTTAGAGCTCCAGCAGACCAAGAAGTTTATTTAGATTTTGATGAATCAGAGTACGAGGAAATAGTTGCCAAGTTAATAGTAATACAACAGGCTATATTCAAAAAGCCGATCGAACACCGGCACTTAAAGGCTCTATATGTAAAAGGTTTTGTTGATGGGAAGCCGATGAGCAAGATGTTGGTGGATGGAGGTGCTTCTGTCAATCTTATGCCTTATACCACTTTTCGCAAGTTTGGCAAGGGGCCAGGAGATTTGATTGAAACTGACATGATGCTTAAGGATTTCGAAGGTAATGCATCCAAGACCAGGGGGCAATGAATGTTAAATTGATAATCAGAAGTAAGACTTTACTCACCACATTGTTCGTCATTGATGGAAAAGGTTCATACAGTCTACTCCTTGGTCGTGACTGGATTCATGCAAATTGTTGTGTGCCATCAACCATACATCAATGTTTGATTCAGTGGCATGGAGATGATGTTGACCTAGTTCGCGCTGATGAATCTATGAGTATAGCAACAGCCGATCTAGTATATTGGGAGCTAGAAGACTTCGAGTGTTTTTTTCTGGCAAACTATGGGAAGGAGGCTTCATTAGAGTCAATGATGAAATCCAATAGCCAATCCAAGCAGTCGGCTCTGAGAGTTTGTTTTAATGGATAATCCAATAGATGGTACAGATGGTAAATTAGGACATGGCTTAACGTCGGCCGATGAATTAGAAGAGATAGATATTGATTCTAGAGATAGCCCTAGGCTAACGTATATAAGCGCCAAGTTGGATCCTGAGTATAAGCAAGGAATTTAAAGATTGTTTTGTTTGGGAATACTATGAGATGCCTAGTCTAGACCGATCGATTGTTGAACATCGATTGCCAATCAAATCTGGATATCGGCCATTTAAACAAGCTCCGAGGAGGTTCAACCCAAGTGTTCTTGATGATATCAAAAAGGAGACTGAAAGACTACTAGAAGTAAAATTTATCCGACTGTGCTGATATGCAGAGTGGATATCGAATGTTGTTCCTGTGTATAAGAAAAATGGGAAGTTAAGAGTTTGCATTGATTTTAGAGATCTGAACAAGGCTACACCCATGGATGGTTATCTGATGCCGGTAGCCAATATGTTGGTAGATGCAGCAGTCGGGCACAAGGTTATCGGTTTCATGGATGGCAATGCAGGGTATAACCAAATTTTTATGGCTGAAGACAATGTAGCAAAAACAGCCTTTAGATGCCCTAGTGCAATCGGCTTATTTAAATGGGTTGTGATGACCTTTGGTTTGAAGAATGACGGTGCAACTTATCAAAGGGCGATGAATTATATTTTCCATAAGTTGATCGGTAGGATTGTTGAAATCTACATTGACGATGTGATGGCAAAATCCAAGGGGTACAAGGAACATCTAGCTGATTTGCTGGAGACTTTGGAGTGTACAAGAAAACATGGTTTAAAGATGAATCCTAATAAGTGCGCCTTTGGAGTATCAGCTGGACAATTTTTGGGTTTCATGGTCCACGAGAGACGAATCGAAATTAGTCAAAAAAGTATGAAAGCAATTGATGAGGTAGTGCCCCCAACTACTAAAATAGAATTACAATCTTTGCTTGGTAAGATTAATTTTATCAGAAGGTTTATTTCAAATTTGTTAGAAAGAGTTCTGCCATTTTCTCCCTTGTTGAGGTTGAAAAATGATCAAGACTTTAAGTGGGGTGACACACAACAAAAGGTGTTTGAGGAGATAAAAGAATACAAGAAATGTCCACCTGTGCTGGTCCCTCCTCAGCAAGGTAAGCCTTTTATGTTGTACATATCGGCCGATGACCAAACGATTGGATCAGCCTTGATGCAAGAGTTTGAAGGGAAAGAGTGAGTTGTTTTCTATCTAAGTAGAAGGCTTTTGGATCCAGAGACAAGATATTCTCCCATCGAAAAGTTATGCTTGTGCTTATATTTCGCTTGCACTAAGTTATGACATTACTTGTTATCGACTGAGTGTATAGTTGTTTCCAAGACTGATGTGATCAAGCACATGCTATCAATGCCAATATTAAATGGAAGAATGGGGAAGTGGATTCTTGCATTGTCAGAATTTGACTTAAGGTACGAATCAGCTAAAGCAGTCAAAGGACATGTAATAGCCAATTTTGTAACCCAGCATCACAAGCCAAGAATTGGCTATGTAGAGCCGGTACCTTGGGCGTTGTTCTTTGATGGGTCATCATGCAAGCAAGGTGGTGTCATTGGTATTGTTATTATTTCACCTCGGGGGGCAAGCTTTGAGTTTGCTTTTCCAACTGAACCAATGATTACCAAGAACCAAGCAGAATATGAAGCTATTCTTAAGGGGCTTCAACTTCTTCATGAAGTAAACGCTGAGGCAATTGAAGTATTTGGAGATTCATAGTTAATTATTAATCAGTTGATCGGCCTATATGAATGCAAAGAAGATGCTCTGAGGGGGTACTATGATGAGTGCCAAAGGTTACTCAAGGAATTTCCTCATGTTTATCTTCAACATATTCCGAGGGCACAGAACCAAGAGGCTAATCGCTTAGCTCAAAGTGCGTCAGGATATCGAGTGTTTCAAGAGGTCTTAAGTAGTGAAACCTCAAATAATGATTGGAGAGTTGAAATAGCTAATTACCTTAAGAATCCATCACAGAAAGTTACTAGGAAGCTATGGTATAAATCGACTAAGTATGTTTTGCTAGATGATCACCTATATTACGAAACAGTCGATGGGTTGTTGCTTAAGTGCTAAAATGAAGAAGAAGCTAAGGTGTTGATAGGTGAAGTACATGAAGGGATATGTGGAGCTCATCAATTGGCTTATAAGATGAAATGGACTATTTGTAGGACTGGATATTTCTGGCCAACAATACTGGAAGACTGTTTTGAATATTATAAGGGGTGCTAAGATTTTCAATGTTTTGGTAATGTTCAGAAATCGCCTGCATCGGCTATGAATTCAATAATCAAACCATGGCTGTTTCGAGATTGGGGAATTGATCTAATTGGCCAGATTTTTCCACCCTCAAGTAAAGGACATAAGTTCATATTGGTAGCAACGGATTACTTCACTAAGTGGGTTGAGGCAATTCCTTTGAAGACGGTAACCTCAAAGAACATGATTGATTTTGTCATGGAACATATTGTGTATCATTTTGGGATTCGTCAAATTATCACTACCGATCAAGGGACAATATTCACATCAGAAGAGTTCGGAGATTTTGCTGCCAGAGTGGGAATTAAGTTGTTAAATTCTTCTCCTTACTATGCTCTGGCTAATGGCCAGGCAGAAGTGTCCATTCAGATTATGATTAAGCTGATCAAGAAAAAGATTGAAGAGCAACCAAGGAAGTGGAATTCAACGCTCAATGAGGCATTATGGGCATATAGGATGGCCTGTCATGGATCAATTAAAACATCACCTTATGAACTTGTGTATGGCCATTATGTAGTCCTTTCTTGGGAGATTCGAACTGGATCAAGGCGTGTCACATTGCAAAATGATTTGTCAGCTGAAGTCTATAAGAATCTTATGATAGACGACTTAGAGGACTTGAGTTGCCATCGACTGCGTTCTCTTGAGAATATCAAAGCCAATAAACTAAGGACTGCAAAGTATTACAATAAAAGGGTTAAGAGCAAGCAATTTTTTGAAGGAGACTTAGTATGGAAAGCGAAATTGTTGATTGGGTCAAAGGATAGCAAGTTTGACAAATGGTCACCTAATTGGGAAGGACCTTATCGGATTAAACGTTGTGCGCCTGGCAATGCTTACATTTTGGAAACACTAGGAGGAGAAGAAGAGTTTGATAGAGCAATCAATGGAAAATATCTAAAGAAATATTATCCTAGCGTTTGGATTAATACTTGATAGCCGATTTGTTCAGTCATTGGCTCTAATAGCTGATACCGGAAGGGTGTCGCCTGTAGTGCGAAAATAAACCCGAAGGGGTAAAAGCCGGTACGATATGTATCGCCTACAGAGAAAAAAAGAAACACAGATGAATTGGTACATAGGACATGAAGTACAGGGCAAAAGAGAAACCACTTAAAATGAAGAGATTGTTTGCTAGCTTCTCCTATTACAAGCTAAGGGCCAGAAAACACTTTGTTCACTATGTCATCGGCCTAGAAGGCCAGGGCTATGGAGTTGGCGGCGTTGAAGAAATCCCTGACCAGGCGCTCATTATCCTTAGGGTGTTCGGTGGCTGGAAAACCATGGGGAAGAAGTCGAAGCTCGTGGCCAGAGCGAGCTTGCGCAGCGGCCATTGCCATGGCAACACCATGACGAACACCGTGAAGAGCAACCTCTCTGACATGGTTCAGGACATCGTATAAGCAAACCACCGGCATGGCACCCCTGGCGTTGACAAATCCTACCACATACTCCGTAGCTGATCGGAGGCTTTCCAGCTGGGCTGATAGATCTGAAAGATTCGAGGAAGGGATAATCAAGATCTTGAAGATAAAACTAAGAAGAAACAGAAAAGTGTGGTAGGAATCTCACCCATTATTCTAGCCTCGGCTTCGGCCAACCTCTCCCCCACCTGATCGATGGGTCTACCCCTTGGGGCATCTTGATGGATGATGGCCATGGCCCCTAGAGTTTCCTGATCGACATCCGATAGATCGAAATCAGAGGGTGGTTGGCACAAAGTGATCAGAGCCAATTCCATGATGGAAAGGCAGCCAACGAGCTTCTGGCCAACTTGATCAATGGATGCGATTAGATCATCGCTATTGATCTACTTCCTTGGGTAGTGGGGGAGCGAGGGGCGAATTGTTGATGAGGACGACCTCATAAGTTGAGCGGAGTCAGCTCTATGTTCTAAGATGATGGGAGCATCTTGGATTGCACCCTCCTGATGATGAAAATGTTGGCATGGTGACTCAGACCCATTAAAGGCCTCCTTAGTAGGCCTCTTGCCATTCTCCATGCCTTTGAACCTATGGGAAAGCAAAATCACACCAAAGACATGGAAGGTTTGGGATGAAGCAGGTTGTTTTTCGATCCACAGTCGTGGCCCATATATATAGCCCGAGAGGTGAGAAGATAGGATTTGTTGAGGTTATGGAATTAAACTCAGATATGGAAATAGAGCAACACTCTAGAAATATAGGGGATAGATCACGAAGAGACAACAAATTCAGACCTATTGCTTCCCATAATTATAGAATATCGTGGGATTGATACAAAAGGTTTACATTAACTGACGATCAACCCACTAAGACTTCTTTGGATCGAAGCGAGTCTGGATCCCCACAAGGCCAAAGGTCATCATGGAGCAAGTCACATTGGCCCGCTGATGAAAGTGCATTAGGGGAAGAGGAAAGGCCGCCTGCTTAAAAGATGCCCATATACCCAACTGATTTCTCGGTGACTGGGAAACAATGGGAAAGAAGGCCGCCTACTAAAAGATGCCCATTTCTCGGTGGCTGGGAAACCGCGGGAAAGAAGTCTATGGTTTCCACGATGGGCATTTGGTGAAGCGAACAAGGAGAAGGTGTCTACACATTTTAGCCCTTGCAAACACTAGAACAGCTCTACGATCATGGTGAGAAAACTCAGGTGATGTCACAAGAAATCTTCTAACCATAGTAGCTGATCCTCTTGCTCGACAAGGCACTGAAATGAGTGACACAATCACCCTATGCACAAGAATTCTTCTAACCACTCCAAATCCTCATAGCAAGGAATTAGACCATGGAGGGTCTAGCGAAGCTAAGGGCACTCGAGGAAGCAAGCAGAAGAGAAACATAACTGAGCTATTGAGTTCCTCTCGTTAGAGTCGGATAGACATTTATAGTCGGTCTGGAAAGATGGATCCAAGCGCCCATGAATCAATAATGCTCTCATGAAGCTTTGAAGCATGGGCTCATAAGCAGGCCAAGACGGTGACAGATAGTAGACCCCAGATCAAGATTCTCTACCCATGACTACGGACCTATCAGGAGTACAGGCGTGGTAATTTTGGAATAAAATTACTTTTATCCCAAAATTAGGGGGCATGTGTTTACACCAAAATTTGGGAAGAAGAGCATGGGTACTCGAAGCTTCCAAGACGTGTTATCAAGGAATCGATTGCATAAGGGTCGATATCAGCTGATTCAAATGCAGCACTGGAATCGGCTCTCTTCAGATGACGCTAGTAGATAACGACAAAAAAGCTACGATTGGCGTCGGGAAAACATGTTGGATTCTACAAAATGGGAAAGATTAGGGTCCAAGTTATCATAAATTAGGAATGTTTTCTCTTATGCCAAAGATTGTAATGATTCGTACTTAAGTAGGATTCATGTTTAGGTTCTGGGTATAAACATCGGACCCCGGCTATTATAAACGGATATCCAATCAATCAATACAAGTTACTTATTTTTTGGCTTTACGCCAACCCTTAGGAGTAGGAGTAGTGTAGATCCCAATGAGTTCTTCAACAAGCAGGGCTGCATCGGTTTGGTCGACCTCCGGCTTGTCTGTAAGTACCGTCATGGTTTATAATTCTGTTTGTATGGCTGCATCGGTTAAGTTCAACCTCCACTGCGAGCTCTAGTATAAGCTAGTTATCGACTCTTATCTAGTTCAAGTATGGCTGCATCGGTCCGACCGACCTCCACTACTCGAACTAGATTAAGGTCAAGTTATCGGCTCTACCTAAGGGTGGCGACCTTCAGGTGTAACAACCCAAAAATCCACATACCAAAAATCACAACTACAAAATTTTTGTTGTTACCCCATGCAATGTTGAGTGACATCTGTAGGAGCCAACCCTAGGTGTTGCATTAGTTGTAACCCAACTAAACAATTTCATGAGCATGGCATGTCATTTGTTAATTATGTTTATTTAAATACTGACAAATAAAATGTAGCATACATTGTTAATTCAAATGGTGATTTGGATTTCCATTTGCTTTATGTAATGCTTAACAACTCCTTTAAAGAAATAAACCATAAAGTAATTATTAATCAAACCAAAGAATAAATGCTTAAAGAGAAAACTATTTCTATTTTTGTATAACAAAACTACACCTATTTTTGTTATACAAAATAGCTAAATAAAGTTCCTAATATATATATAAAAGAGTGTTGTGGGCCTCATATCTAAAACTCCAATGAATAAGGTACACCAGATTTGAATTCAAATTCCAAATCAAATTTGAACTCAAACAAAGAAGAAGAAAAATAAAATAGAAAAAAGAAAAGAAAAGAAGAAAGCCTCGCAGCCGGCTCGGCCTGCTCGGCCCGCAAACCAGCCCTGCATCGCGCGCAGGCCGGCCTAACTCGCGCGACCGAACGACCGGCCCAGCAAGCCAGCCCAGCACGCCGCTCATGCCCACGCGCCCGGCTGCCCCACCTACTGCCGCTGCCACCTGGACCCCACGCATCAGCCACTCCCAGCATAGTGTCTTCTTCCTCCCCACGCTGACATCTCCTCCCGAATGAGTTCCGACCAAAGCGATAGGCGCGGGCCCGGGGTCACGCAAATCACCTTGCCCTGTTCCCTTGGCGCCACGCCCACGCAACCCCTGCGCCAACCACCCACGCACGTGATACCGTTCGATGCAATCGGTGCATCATCAGTTGTCCGCCCCATCCGCCATGGGTGAAGCTTGGACCTCGAGGCTATAAAGCGACGCCCAGAGCGCCCTAGGGATTCCCCAGCCCACCGCCGCCGCTCGGTGGCCCAACTGCCTGCACCACTCCAAGAGAAGAGGACCGAGGAGGAAGTGCGGAAGTGGGAGGTGAGCAGGGAGCTCGGAGACGTCGATCACCAGAGCCCTGAGCTCCTACCCCGATGACGCGCCTCGCCACTGCACCACCACCGAACGCCGCCAGCACCACTCGGTGAGTCCTTTGCTGGGACCTCCTCCTAGCCCATGGACGCCGTAGCAGTGCACACGCTCGCCGCACTCACGACGCCGCCATCATGGCATGGCCACCCCATGCGCACCCGGCCACCTCACTAGACTAGGACGTAGCCATAGAGCACCGCCGTGACACCCAGAGGATAGCTACGTAGACCAAGACACCGTTAGCCGACTGCAGCACCTTGGCCACGAGCACCGGACCTCGGCCGGAGCTCCGCCGTGCACCACCACCGTGCGCGGACTCCACCACGCCCTATGGTCGTCGTTGATGCTATATCCTGTCTCCCGCTAACCGTCTGAAAGAGAACGGGGCACTAGGACCCCTGGAACTGCACCTAGATGCCCCACCGGCAAGCACCGCCACACCGAGCCACCGACCACCAAGGCCAAAGCCCTCGGAAGTCCTGGCCGCCACCTTGACCCCACCACCGTACTCGCCGAGGCCTGGCGATGCTTTTCCCCACCTCAATTGGACGCCAGCGCCACTGTGGGAGCTCGTCGGTGAGCTCACCACCGGCGAGAGCACGCCAGGGAAGGAAGCAGAGGATTCCCCTCACCGGCTGCACACACCTGCACTCGGTGCACATGGACCAGGCCAGAGGGAAGAAGGATAGACTCGGTCCACCGAAGACCCAGCCTACGGTCCATGGACCGTGAACACAAGTCCACCGTGAGCCACATGGTGTGGGCCGATCTGTGGACGAAGCCCAGTGGAGGCCCTTGGCTATGACGTGGCAGCGCCACAGCATGCCACGTGGTGGGCCAAAGCCCAGCCCATATCCAAGCCCAACCGGCCCAGTTTGGACCCGGCTTGTGTTGACCGTTGATAGGTCAACATTGACCGATTTGACTGGGCCCACATGTCAGCGACACAGAGACTCTGGACCCACTTGTTAGTAGGTGACGTCATGCTGACATCATGACGATGTCATGCGGGTCCCACCTGTCAGTAACAAACACAGTCGAGGTGATGTCATGATGATGTCACGGTGATGTCAGTAGCCCTGGCCCCACCTGTTAGTGACTGTGATCCGTTGACCGTTGACTCGCCCGTTGACTTGACGTTGACTTTGACCGGACCCATAAGTTAGTGACCCAAGAGCCTCTGGCCCCACCTGTCGGAATTGATGACGTTGATGACGTCATGCTGACGTCAAGATGACATCAGCAGGACCCCACTTGTCAGCTCAGAGCCGAGATGATGACATCATGCTGACGTCATGCTGGCGTCAGCATGCCATGTGGACCAATCATAGTGTGACACGTGTCAGCCCTGAATTAATCAGCCTTTTCCCCAATTTCAGAAATGATTAAAACTTCGGAAATTCATAACTAATTCATACGACCTCAGAAAAATATGAAACTAGGACCAAAATTCATCTAAAATCGAGCTTTACGCAATGAACCCATGTTTGAGTGCATTTGGCTCTTTTGAATTTTCATTGCTTCTTTGTGCTACTCTATAGACGTCGCTAACGCGACTATAATTCGAACGTATGCAGACTCGGAGGAGAACCAGACGGACGAGGATCATGAGTACCATGAGGAGTACGGAGATGACTACACTAAAGGTGCCACATCCCACCCAATCTCGTAGCACCTATTACGCATGGCTAATATAGAACTGCTATTGCTTTACTTTACTGTTATAATCATACAATGATAGGACTTGCATGGTAGTATGCTTACTTGATGGCCTTTACCTTGACACAACCTTACCCCTGCATACCCTGCTATTAGGCTAGACACACGCTTACAGCTATATTTCATTGCTTATGCTTCTACTACGCTTATACTACATTAATGCGTGGTGGAAACTGGTGTTATCTGGACTATGGGGAGAGTGTTGCGTGTGTGACTTGGGTGTGTGGAGGGTGAGGGTTGTGTCGACCAAGTTGGGGTATATGATGAGCCTGGGGCAAGTCTTGCCATGGGGTGCTACCTGGGCACCCCTGGAAATGGATACCTGTGGTGTGAACCTGTGATGGGAGGAGCCCAGGATGGAGGTGCTGTGCTGGCACAGTAAATGGAAAACCTGATGGAGACATTCTGGCTTGGTCATCCCTAAGGACTTACTAGTACTCAGATTCAACGGGAAGCCTTACGTACCACTCTCCCTATATGGTGCGGGATGGCCGGACTACTTGGTAGGATATTGCCACTACTGCTAGGTTGATAGCGGACAGTGTAAGGAGGTACGGGGCATGGAGGATTTCCCCCACACCCTTCCGAGACTTCATAGAGACCTTGTGGACCCAGCTCATGACTCACAGTTTTGGCCACCCCAGACTGAACTTGGGGTGTACCAGGGCTGAACGGTAGAGTGGCATTATCCTAGGCTAGCAAGCGGCCGAAATTAGCCCAGTTGACGACGGTCAGCGAAGAAGGCAGATCTTGTGGTTATGTGAAACCTCTGCAGAGTGTATGGTTGATCGATCGATACATGTGCCGACTTGTCGGCTATGGACCTTTCTTGGGTTTTGCTTAAACTAGATAATGAGATGAGTCCTTCTCTTCTTTCCCCGTGAGAGAGTGTCGGTCGTACCCAGGGGCTACGGGCCATGAGACAGTGCTGAGAGGAATTGGCCTGTCGACTTAGCGATGGTATGGTGATGATATGGAGATGGTGGTGTAACGATCCCAGGATCGAAACCTGGCTCTGGACGGAAATGGGGGGGGGGAATGTGTGTGGGAATGGTGTTAAAACTTGACTACACTATTATATACTTGATATGCTAATACATAGGAAACCCCAGCCTTATAGGTTCCTTTTGATTATATCCAATTTGCATCCAACTTACACAAAGCATAGCTCATAAGGTGGGAGTGGCTAGTACAAATTGTACTGATAAATTTTGGCACATAGGTTCTGCTGAGGAGTATAGCTCCGAGGAGTTTGACGGTTGAGGGGTTCGTTCCTATGCTCGAGTTTGGCGATCTTATCCTCAAGCTGCTCTGGATGAATGCTACTTTTGATTCCGCCAATGCGGCGATGTAATAATTTATGTAATTCCGCACTTTATGTACTCTGATATTATCGTTGTATGGATGTGGTATTCGACTGGAATTTGGGTAATATGATCTACAACGGTCATAATACACTTTGACTCTGTGGATTTCCCTTCGTGAAAATCAGGTTGTTTTAGTTGGTATCAGAGCCATACTTGACCATAGGACGAAACCCTCAGAAATGGACGATAGAATAGGACGTGAACAGCCCTTCTTTTGGTTATATACCGACCCTGCATTTTCTTTTATGCAAGGCTCATCTATTATTGACCTGCTAACAGATGTTTCCTTAAAACATGCAGATGGCAACGAACATCGAATGGCCACCTCTAGGACCACTACCTCTGGACCACGCCAAGCTTACCTTCGACCTACGTGAGCTCGGGGGTTTTGCATAGACCCTCTGCCGAGTTCTTGTCACGTTAGGAGTCCCTAACGAGCTTGTCAAGGTCACCTGCACCGGGAAGCCAGCTCAGGAAGGAGGAATCAAAGGACCGATTGTCACCTCAATCGAGTTCCCAGCTAGCACTACCTTACCTTCTGTCCTAGCTTTCACTGAGATGACTATAGTGGACACAGTTGAGGAAGGACTATGAGCTGTCTCACACAAGGCACTTCACAGAGTGATGAGGGACCACCACGAGCACCTGAAGACGACAGAGTTCCATCTACTTCCCCAGGCCCTCGACCTCAGCCTTACCCCTAGTGAGTAGAGTTTCGCAGCCGGCAGAGTTATCTTTGCCAAGGAGGATAGATGTCTTCACATCTTGGCTATCCACCTACTAGAGCAGGACAGGTACGTGACCCAGCTTGAGCAGAGGAGACATCAGGACCAGGCCCTTCTGTGGGAGTACCAGGAGCGAGACTCACAGGGAGCACAGGAGCGAGCTAGTCTACTTGAGACAGTTGCCAAGCTACAGGACGAGCTCAACCGTCATGAAGAAGTCCATAGAACCAAGGTCATAGACTTACAGGACAAAGCCACTAACCTGGGCAACAGGAACTACTACCTCGACAGTAAGGTCTTGGAGTTGCAGAGAGAGTTGGATGACAAGAAGGCCAAGTTCAACTATAGAGGAGACAGAGAGAGGTCCAAGGGGATTGATATGCTGAAAATCCAATCTCGGAACAAGACCATGACTCAGGATCTAGAGGAGTTTAGGAAGAAGTTTGTTCACAACCCGGGTCACCTGATCGAGGCACTCAGGCAGAACGAGTACCTACAGGACAAGTGTGAGAGGACATGGCAGGCTTGGCAGAAGTCTGACAAGAAGCGCCTCAGGGAGATGAAGGGTATGTGGGATCAGCTACCCAAGGAGATTCGTAGCAAGACGAAGCCTAGGATAGAGGAGTTTGAGTTAGCCCCGACTCGCCTCAACCTAGACGCCTGCCCTACCCTACCTAGAACCAAGCCTACTGAGGAGCTCGCCGAGGCCTTGAAGTACGTGTCCCGACTTCACAAGTCTGACAAGGAGATCAAGATCGAGAACAGTCGTATCCTAGCTATGGTGTATGAGTTAGAGTAGATGACCTTGCGTGGTCATGAGTCATGTCAGTGGCTTCCATAAGTTGTATCCCATGATGTACCCCTTATGAGATGTAATATGAGACACTACGCGTAGTACGATTCTCGCGAGTCTTCAAGTGTAGCTACTGGAGATGATGCTATGTAATAAAACCCATGTAATGAATGTTTTGGATCTTATTGCATTTTATGGACCTTATTGCTTCTTTGTAATGAGTGTTGGATAGAATAAATGTTTTCTTTAAATCGTCAAAATCATGTAATCATACTAAATTATAAGCACTTATGGCACAAACACTAAAATTCCTATGATCCGTGTTGCAGATGCCGAACCGCCGATCTGATCGCCTAATGAACCGTGGACATGCACCCACCCCCGAACCAGTCGAACCAAATGGGGGGCGTGGTGGCAACAACCGTGGCCGTGGCCGTGGCCGTGGCCGTGGCCGTGGACGTGGAGGGATACCCTTCAACTTGGAGAATACCCCACCGCCTGAGGAGAACATTCCACCACCACCACCACCGAACCTGGCAGAGGTGATGGCACAACAGACCCAACTTCTTGCAGCTCTTGTTAATGGAGCAAACCGTCGCTAGGGAGGTCAGCAGAATGACTTCCAAAGGAAGCTGGAAGGATTTCTGAAGCTAAGGCCACCTACCTATGATGGCACCGACCCTAACCCGCTTGTAGCCGATGACTGGCTCAAGGAGATGGAGAAGAAGGTTGACCTCACTACTTTCACCGACGATGAGTGTGTTGGAGCTGCCACACACTAGCTCACAGGTGCAGCACGCGCCTGGTGGGACAGTTTCAGTGATTCCCATGAGGACCCTGCCAACATCTCGTGGGAAGAGTTCGCCGAAGCATTCACTGAGTATCACATTCCCAAGGGTATCATGGAGGCCAAAGCTGAGGAGTTCTGCAACATCAAGATGGGAAAAGACAGGGTGACTGAGTATACTGCTCGTTTCACCAACCTTCTACGCTATGCACCTTCCTATGTTGTGAACTCTGAGAAGGAGAAGCTATACTATTACCACAAGGGACTTAACCCACACATCAAGCTGAAGTTTGGCGGTATTGAGAGTAGCACGTTGCGTGCTCTGGTGGATTGTTGCATCTAGATCGAGAAGGATCGTGCTAAAGCTAGAGAGGAGTATAGGGAGAGGAAGCGTAAGCCTAAGGAGTCCTTCCGTGGTCATGATCGCAAGAGGTTCCACAAAGATGCACCACCCAGGGAACACTCTCGCCACAAAAGGGATGACAACCCTAGATCGAGTAGGGGTAGTGGAGGCTACACCGCCAAATACTCTCGCCCTGCTCAGGATCGTTATACCCAGGACCATTACACTCAGGACCGTTTCAACCGTCCCCGCTCAACGAATGAACGCCCAGCACAGAACCGCCCTGCACCAAGCACTAGAAACTAGAAGGCACCCGTGCCAACCCCTATAGGTGGTACGCCTTTCACCTACTTCGCTTGTGGCCAACCGGGTCACAAAGCTGCTGAGTGTCCTCAGAACTTAGCCGCTCAGAAGTCTTAGTTCAAGGGATCTGCTACCCATGGACATCTCAACCATCTAGACGCCGAGGAAGCACAGGCTGCCCCTGATGTTGTGTATGGTATGTTTTTAGTTAATGACAATACTGCATCAGTTCTATTTGACTCTGGAGCAACTTGTTCTTACATATCATCCAAATTTGCATGAGAGCATGACCTGCCTGTAACCCCGCGTGGAAAGCCTATCATCACCAGTTCACCTTTAGGAGACCTAAAGTGCACACACATCTGTAAGGGAGTGAGTCTTACCATTGAAGGTCTTATCTTTGAAGCCGACCTAACTCTGTTATCATCCACAAGCCTAGATGTCATCCTAGGTATGGATTGGCTAACCATTCACTGAGGTATCATATCATGTTCACCTAGATATGTCCAAGTGACCCACCCATCAGGCCAAGTTATTAGATGTGAACCTCAGTCCGAAAAGTCCACTTCTATCCTACGTGCCCTTAAAGCCAGTTTAGAATCACAAAAAGAGGAGAAGATAGTTCATGATGTGCCTATGGTCAGAGACTATCCCAATGTATTCCCTGAAGAGTTACTGGGTATGCCACCAGACCGTGATGTAGAGTTCATCATTGATCTTTTGCCGGGAACAGGACCCATTGCCAAGAGACCCTATCGCATGTCAGTTGATGAACTAGCTGAACTCAAGAAACAGCTTGATGAGCTCATCTCGAAGGGGTATATCAGACCCAGTGCTTCACCCTAGGGATCCCCTGTTCTATTTGTTAAGAAGAAGGATGGCTTAATGAGAATGTGCATTGATTACCAGAACTTGAACGCAGTCACCATCAAGAACAAGTACCCCCTGCCAAGGATCGACGATCTGCTTGATCAGCTTCGAGGTGCCAAGTATTTCTCTAAGATTGATCTCAGATCTGGCTATCATCAGATGAAGATTCAAGAAAGTGACATCCTGAAGACAGCCTTCATGACTAGGTATGGGCAGTTTGAGTTCACTGTGGTGTCTTTTGGACTCATGAATGCTCCCGCATACTTCATGAACATGATGAATTAGGTTTTCATGGATGATCTAGATAAGTTTGTGGTAGTATTCATTGATGACATTCTTGTTTATTCACCCACCGCCGAAGAACATGAACATCATCTGAGAACTATGCTTGAGAAATTAGCACAACATCAGCTCTACGCAAAGTTCAGCAAATGTGAATTTTGGCTATAGGAAGTTGCCTTCCTAGGCCATATACTATCAGCTGAAGGTGTTGTAGTTGACCCAGCCAAGATTGAAGCTGTGAAAGAGTGGGATCAACCCCGTAATGTGACAGAAGTCAGAAGTTTCTTGGGATTGGCTAGATATTACCGCCGATTCATCAAGAACTTCTCCAAGATAGCCCATCCAATGACAAACCTTCTGAAGAAGACTAAGGAGTTTGAATGGACGCTCGAGTGCAAACAAAGCTTCCAGGAATTGAAACAGAAACTTACCACAACTCCTGTGCTAGCATTGCCTGATATCAGCAAAGATTTCGTGGTCTATTATGATGCATCCCGCCAAGGACTTGGTTGTGTATTGATGCAAGGTGGAAGATTCCTGACAGTTGAAAGAACACGAGAACCGTTACCCAACCCATGATCTTGAGTTAGCAGCAGTTGTGCATGCTTTGAAGATCTGGAGGCACTACTTGATAGGCAACAAGTGTGATATCTATACCGATCACAAGAGCTTGAAGTACTTTTTCACTCAGGAAGATCTGAATATGAGGCAACGCCGATGGCTAGAATTGATCAAGGACTATGACCTAGAGATTCACTATCATCCAAGAAAAGCTAATGTAGTCGCAGATGCTCTCAGTCGTAAGAGTTACTGTCACACTTTGATCACTGAATCCGTACCACCTGAGCTCAAGGAAGAAATTGAAGATTTCCAACTTGAGATGCTACCGCATGGCTTGTTGAATGAACTCCGTATATAGTATGATCTCTCAAATCGCATTCATCAAGCTCAGAAAAATTGTGAAGAGATCGAATATCTCCGTGGTTTGATGAAACTAGGCTACAAGACCAACCACCATGAAGATGAACAAGGAACCATCTGGTTCAAGGATAGAATCTGTGTTCGTTCTGATCCAGCATTATGAGAGGAAATTCTGTTAGAAGCTCACGATTCCAAGTACTGTATTCACCCTGGAGGATCAAAGATGTATCAAGACTTGAAGAAACACTTTTGGTGGAAAGGCATGAAGACAGACATTGTGGGACATGTGGCACGATGTGACACCTGTAATAGAGTCAAGGCTGAACATCAAAGGCCGACAAGATTGTTAAAGCCTCTTGACATTCCCGAGTGGAAGTGGGAGAGCATATCCATGGATTTCATAGTGGGATTGCCCCGTTCACGGAAAGGCAATGATTCCATCTGGGTGATTGTTGATCATTTGACCAAGATTGCTCACTTTGTACTAGTTAAGACCAAGACCGATGCCGAAAAATTAGCAGATCTATATGTTGAGCATATTCTCAGACTGCATGGAGCTCCCTCTAGTATTGTATCTGATCGTGGTCCTCAGTTTGTGTCCCGATTCTAGGAAGCTCTGCATAAGTCCATTAAAACCAAACTTGATTTCAGTACCGCTATCACCCATGGACAGATGGACAGACAGAACGAGTAAATCAGATATTAGAAGACATGCTTCGTGCTAGTGTACTGAATTATGGCTCTGATTGGGAGAAATGCCTACCCTATGCAGAGTTCTCTTACAACAACAGCTACCAAGCTAGTATCAAGATGTCGCCATTTGAAGCTCTGTATGGCAGACCTTGTAAGACACCTTTGATGTGGTCTTAACCGGGTGAAAGATCGTTCTTTGATTCCGCTAAGATCCAAGATGCGGAAGGAGTTGCTCAAGTAAAGGAGAATTTGAGAATTGCCCAAAGCCGATACAAGAGCTATGCTGACAAAAGGAGAAGAGAACTTGAGTTCAATGTGGGAGACTTCGTCTATCTCAAGGTATCCCCGCTATGTGGAACCGTCAGATTCCATGTGAAAGGAAAGCTTGCCCCTAGATTTGTGGGTCCATACAAAATACGTAAGAGGATTGGAAAACTCGCTTACAAACTTGAGCTACCTGAAGAATTGGCGGGTGTACATCCCGTGTTTCATGTATCCCAGCTACGCAAGTGTTTGAGGGTGCCCGATGAAGTGGTTCCAATTGATACACTTGACATTCAAGACACTCTAGAGTATAAAGAACATCCTATCAGAATTCTGGGTAGAGATACCAAAGAGACCCGAAGCAAAACTATTCCTATGTGCAAGATCCAATGGAGCAATCACACTGAGAGAGAAGCAACATGGGAGAATGAGTCTAACCTCCGGCTATGATACCCTTACCTCTTCGAAGAGTATGTTACGCTTTAATCTCAGGGACGAGATTCTGTTAAGGGGGTAGGACTGTAACAACCCAAAAATCCACACACCAAAAATCACAACTACAAAATTTTTGTTGTTACCCCATGCAATGTTGAGTGACATCTGTAGGAGCCAACCCTAGGTGTTGCATTAGTTGTAACCCAACTAAACAATTTCATGAGCATGGCATGTCATTTGTTAATTATGTTTATTTAAATACTGACAAATAAAATGTAGCATACATTGTTAATTCAAATGGTGATTTGGATTTCCATTTGCTTTATGTAATGCTTAACAACTCCTTTAAAGAAATAAACCATAAAGTAATTATTAATCAAACCAAAGAATAAATGCTTAAAGAGAAAACTATTTCTATTTTTGTATAACAAAACTACACCTATTTTTGTTATACAAAATAGCTAAATAAAGTTCCTAATATATATATAAAAGAGTGTTGTGGGCCTCATATCTAAAACTCCATTGAATAAGGTACACCAGATTTGAATTCAAATTCCAAAAGAAATTTGAACTCAAACAAAGAAGAAGAAAAATAAAACAGAAAAAAGAAAAGAAAAGAAGAAAGCCTCGTAGCTGGCTCGGCCTGCTCGGCCCGCAAACCAGCCCTGCATCGCGCGCAGGCCGGCCCAACTCGCGCGACCGAACTACCTGCCCAGCAAGCTAGCCCAGCACACCGCTCACGCCCGCGCACCTGTCTGCCCCACCTACTGCCGCTGCCACCCGGACCCCATGTGTCAGCCACTCCCGGCACAGTGTCTTCTTCCTCCCCACGCCGGCATCTCCTCCCGACCGAGTTCCGACCAAAGCGACAGACGTGGGCTCGGGGTCACGCGAATCACCTGGCCCTGTTCCCTTGGCGCCACGCCCACGCAACCCCTACGCCAACCACATGCGCCCATGATACCGTCCGATGCAATCGGCGCATCGTCAGCTGTCTGCCCTGTCCGCCATGGGTGAAGCTCGGACCCCGGGGCTATAAAGCGACGCCTAGAGCGCCCTAGGGATTCCTCAGCCCACCGCCGCCGCTCGGTGGCCCAACTGCCTGCACCACTCCGAGAGAAGAGTGCCGAAGAGGAAGTTCGGAAGTGGGAGGCGAGCAGGGAGCTCAGAGACGTCGATCACCGGAGCCCTGAGCGCCTACCCCGACAACGCGCCTCGCCACTGCACCACCACCGAATGCTGCCAGCACCACTCGGTGAGTCCTTTGCTGAGACCTCCTCCTAGCCCATGGATGCCATAGCAGTGCACACGCTCGCCGCGGTCACGACGCCGCCGTCATGGCGTGGCCACCCCGTGCGCACCCGGCCGCCTCACTGGACTAGGACATAGCCATAGAGCACCCACGTGACACCCAGAGGATAGCCGGCCGTAGCACCATGGCCACAAGCACCGGACCTCAGCCGGAGCTCCGCCGTGCACCACCACCGCGCGCGGACTCCACCACGCCCTATGGTCGTCGTTGATGCTATATCCTGTCTCCCGCTAACCGTCTAAAAGAGAACGGGGCACCAGGACCCCTGGAACTGCCCCTAGATGCCCCGCCGGCAAGCACCGCCATGCCGAGCCACCGACCACCATGGCCAAAGCCCTCGGAAGTCCTAGCCGCCACCTTGACCCCACCACCGTACTCGCCGAGGCCTGGCGATGCTTTTCCCCACCTTAATTGGACGCCAGCACCGCTGTGGGAGCTCGCCGGTGAGCTCATCACCGACGGGAGCACGCCAGGGAAGGAAGCAGAGGATTCCCCTCACCGGCCGCACACACCTGCACCCGGTGCACATGGACCAGGCCAGAGGGAAGAAGGATAGACTTGGTCCACCAAAGACCCAGCCTACGGTCCATGGATCGTGAACACAAGTCCACCATGAGCCACGTGGTGTGGGTCGATCTATGGACGAAGCCCAGTGGAGGCCCTTGGCTACGATGTGGCAGCGCCACAGCATGCCACGTGGTGGGCCAAAGCCCAGCCCATATCCAAGCCCAACTGGCCCAGTTTGGACTCGGCCTGTGTTGACCGTTGACTAGTCAATGTTGACTGATTTGACTGGGCCCATATGTTACAACACAGAGACTCTGGACCCACTTGTCAGTAGGTGACGTCATGCTGACATCATGACGACGTCACGCGGGTCCCACCAATCAGTAACAAACACAGCCGATGTGACATCATGATGATGTCACGGTGACATCAGTAGCCCTGGCCCCACCTGTTAGTGACTGTGATCCGTTGACTCACCTGTTGACTTGACGTTGACTTTGACCGGACCCATAAGTCAGTGACCCAAGAGCCTCTGGCCCCACCTGTCGGAACTGATGACATTGATGACGTCATGCTGACGTCAAGATGACGTCAGCAGGACCCCACTTGTCAGCTTAGTGCCGAGATGATGACATCATGCCGGCGTTAGCATGCCACGTGGACCAGTCACAGTGTGACACATGTCAGCCCTGAATTAATCAACCTTTTCCCCCATTTCAGAAATGATTAACACTTCGGAAATTCATAACTAATTCATAGGACCTCAGAAAAATACGAAACTCGGACCAAAATTCATCTAAAATCGAGCTTTACGCAATGAACCCATGTTTGAGTGCATTTGGCTCTTTTGAATTTTCATTGCTTCTGTATGCTACTTTATAGACGTCGCTAACGTGACTATAATTCGAACGTATGCAGACTTGGAGGAGAACCAGACGGATGAGGATTGTGAGTACCGTGAGGAGTACGGAGACGACTACACTAAAGGTGCCACATCCCACCCAATCTCGTAGCACCTATTATGCATGGCTAATATAGAACTGCTATTGCTTTACTTTACTGTTATAATCATACTATGATAGGACTTGCATGGTAGTATGCTTACTTGATGGCCTTTACCTTGATGCAACCTTACCCCTGCATACCCTGCTATTAGGCAAGACACACGCTTACTGCTATGTTTCATTGCTTATGCTTCTACTACGCTTATACTACATTAATGCGTGGTGGAAACTGGTGTTATCTGGACTATGGGGAGAGTGTTGTGTGTGTGACTTGGGTGTGTAGAGGGTGAGGGTTGTGTCGACCAAGTTAGGGTATAAGACGAGCCTGGGCCAAGTCTTGCCATGGGGTGCTACCTGGGCACCCCTGGAAATGGATACCTGTGGTGGGTAAATGGTATATAAGGTGGTCCTGGGTGTGAACCTGTGATGGGAGGAGCCCAGGATGGAGGTGCTGTGGTGGCACAATAAATGGAAACCCTGATGGAGACATTCTGGCTTGGTCATCCCTAAGGACTTACTAGTACTCAGATTCACCAGGAAGCCTTACGTACCACTCGCCCTATATGGTGCGGGACGGCTGGACTACTTGGTAGGATATTGCCACTACTGCTAGGTTGATAGCGGACAATGTAAGGAGGTACGGGGCGTAGAGGATTTCCCCCACACCCTCCCAAGACTTCATGGAGACCTTGTGGACCCGGCTCATGACTCACAGTTTCAACCACCCCAGACTGAACTTGGGGTGTACCAGGGCTGAATGGTAGAGTGGCATTATCCTAGGCTAGCAAGCGGCCGGAATCAGCCTAGTTGATGACGGTCAGCGAAGAAGGCAGATCTTGTGGTTATGTGAAACCTCTGCAGAGTGTATGGTTGACCGATCGATACATGTGCTGACTTGTCGGATATGGACCTTTCCTGGGTTTCGCTTAAACTAGATAATGAGATGAGTCCTTCTCTTCTTTCCCCATGAGAGAGTGTCGGTCGTAGCCAGGGGCTACGGGCCATGAGACAGTGCCGAGAGGGAGTTGGCCTGTCGACTGAGCGATGGTTTGGTGATGATATGGAGATGGTGGTGTAACGATCCTAGGATCGAAACCTGGCTCTGGACGGAAATGGGGGGGGGAATGTGTGTGGGAATGGTGTTAAAACTTGACTACACTATTATATACTTGATATGCTAATACATAGGAAACCCCAGCCTTATAGGTTCCTTTTGATTATATCCAACTTGCATCCAACTTACACAAAGCATAGCTCATAAGGTGGGAGTGGCCAGTACAAATCATACTGAATTTTGGCACACATGTTCTGCTGAGGAGTATAGCTCCGAGGAGTTTGACGATTGAGGGGTTCGTTCCTATGCTCGAGTTTGGCGATCTTATCCTCAAGTTGTTCTGGATGAATGCTACTTTTGATTCTGCTAATGCGGTGATGTAATAATTTATGTAATTCCGCACTTTATGTACTCTGATATTATCGTTGTATGGATGTGGTATTCGATTGGAATTTGGGTAATATGATCTACAACGGTCATAATACACTTCGACTCTGTGGATTTCCCTTCACGGAAATCAGGTCATTTCATCGGGTAGATTCATTAAGTTACCAAACTTGCTAATGTTCTCATTGCCCTTAGTTCCAGCAACATCAACCTGCCCGGTCGAGATCGATCTAGATTGGCCTCACATCCTTTTAGTCCGTCATTTATTTTTGCCACATTGCGATAATCTTTACTTCAAACGACGAATCATGTTTCATCGGCTATTTTACTTCGATCTTGATTGTGCATAGTACACATTCAAAGACATGTTTTGATCTTGGATAAATTCACTAGTTAATGAGATCTAATCTAATGACACCACCATAGCTGCATTGATCCAGTCGAACCTCACTGGTAAGACTTTAGATTAGAAATCATCAAGTAGTGGTGTTGTTCATAATCAAGACATGTACTCTGTTTGTTTGCTATGCCCACATTGGCTATATAGCCGATTACCTGCGCCTTAACGCCTACAGTGTGTTTCCATGATTCTATTAAGTGTGGATAGATTTGTTTACTTTAAAGTTTTGATTTGTTGTCTTTATCATGGCTGCCATCGATCTGGTCAAACCCCACTATCAGAGGTAACAGGTTAGGTCTGATGAGTTCATAGATATGTCCATGTTAAAAAGTCGATTGCTCACATGTTGTAGTTCCTTTCCTCCTGAATCGGCTATTTTAGCCGATTTCACTTGTGCGTTCACGTATATAGCATGTCTTTCAGAAAGCCCGTCGATGTATAGATGGTTTTATGGATTCTTCGGTTTTAGTTTGTTATTATCATCATAGCTGCCATCGATCTAGTCGAACCTCATTGTTGATGGTAACAGATTAGATTTAGAGCGTTTTGTAGATCCATTTGTACTAGACAGTCGATTTGTACGCATGTTATATCCTTTCTCGTTAGATTCATCGGCTCAATGCTTTTATACTGATAATATCTACCTAGCTGATTATTTTACTTACATCCGTGCACTGTACCTATCAACATAAAATCAATCATAACCCACGAGCTTTACAGTATGTAACAGCCGATTTCTTCATGTATTGGCTATTTAGTCGATTTCCCGTCAGGCTACTCCCGAAGCGGCACACTTGGAACTATCTGGGTAAGACCGGCATGTTCCACCTTAAATTACTAATAACCTTTCTCTCCTTGTCAATTATAGGTCAAATTGACTAGCACGCCTTAGAAGGAATTCGCAGGGTCAATGGGTCCTGCGTTGAAGCCAAGCGGATCTCCGGGTTCATCCTAAGCAGATCCTTCCAACTTGTTGTGTGCCTCGGCACATCGACACGTTTTTGCGCCCACAGATACCAATAATAGTTGCACTTTTAACACCATCCTTAGCATCATGAGTAGCTAGACAACAAAAATACTAGAAACCCCGTGAGATCAACATTATAAGCAAGGTTCTAGTAGCACGTGTAAAAATACAAGTCTAGCTACCATCCTATGCATGCTAGTTATTACATCATCATTCAAGTTCTACAACTAGCATACACCACACAAGCATGCATATCAAATTTTAAAAAATTATTCAATGCAAGCAAGCACATGACTATGCACATATCAAATACAACCAATAAAAGTTCATGAGCTTGCTCCTCCTACTTGTGTGCTCCTCTTGTCCAAGAATTTTGATCCTCTCACATTCTTCAATGTTGCTCCCTCTTTGTCCATGTCCATGTCCAACCTCTACTTCTTTGTCTCGATCTTTCCCAAAGCTTTCATATCTTTGTACAATCTCTCCCCCTTTGTCATCAATTTCCATAAAAGGTGTGCTTCTCATTGATGCAAAGGTTTGCATTTGGGGTAGATGGTTGAGGCTTGAATCTTGCATTTTTTTATGGACATCACTTGATTGTTGGAATAACACCACTTGTATAGCTTCTTGAGATACCACACATAGGATCTTTGACCTTGATACCAATTTGTGGGACACCTACCCCTATGTTATAGCATGGGTCATCCATTTGATAAACTTGAGCTCTTGTAGGTGAGGGATGCATTCTTCATTTGATGATCACTTAAAGTTGAGGATCACTTGTGGAACCATCGTCTTGCATGAATGATACCACGTGTAGATGTGATACCACTTGAAAGAATTTTCTAGTATGGAACCACTTGTTGGATTTATCAATAAAAACCATTTCTTGAACATTTCCTATTATCATGAGTACCACTTATAGGATATCACTTGTGAGTTGATCTAGACATCACTTGTGAATTCTTAATGACATACTTGAGTCTAGATACTACTTGAAACAAACAAACTAGATACTCATTTGCATTGTTGTCTTGTGCTTGTACTCTTTATTACTATCATGAGCTTCTTTGGTTGACTTGAACTAAATTGATTTGCCTAAGCTTCCAAGTCCGGTTTGAACCCTCTCTAAGCTTCTTCACACTCATTTGGAGGTTATCTTATCGAGGTTGTACTTCTCACTTGTTGGCAATCCAAATTAAATCAGGTACTTGGGTTCACTAGCTTATGAACAAATTCATATACTAACCACTAGATCAACTAATCATTCAAGCAATAATGGTAGGCTATGAATTAAAACATTTCACTTGTTATGCATGATCCTATGAAGCATGTACTATATGCACTAATCACATACTAGTAAGGGATGAAATGATCATGCCCATTACAATGATACCTTTGCTATATTGGAGTAGAAGATAGTCACATAGATTCCAATTCATTACTCCAATAGCAATGTGAAGTCCAATTTATAGATTGGTGAAGACAAATCATCATTGATAGAGTCCATTCTTCACCCATATGAAATGAGAACCACTAATGATCAAGTGCACCATCTTGTTGTGGTTAGCTTGCTTCATCTTTTCATCTTTGCTTGCATGAGAGCATCAATGTGATAATACCACTTGAAATATCATGACTAGCTCTCTTTTGGGTGTTGCTTGCTTTTCTTTATCAACCCTTTTGATTGCTTCAACTAAGCATCTCAAATGTCTCTCAGATCACCACTTCCATGTTAGCCTTCCAAGTTCCACACTTGGTTTACCTATACATAGGCGGCAAGCCCTACACTTAGGGAGAAGTGACCTCTCTCCAAGAACCATTCTTGATACTCATTTGAAATAACTTGATTGATTGATCCAAGTGATGGACTTAGCTTGATGAGTAACCTTGATTCCTTCTTTAAGTCCTTTTCTTTCTAGTTGTTTAAGTCCTTGTCTTTCTATCAAATGATTTCCAATAGTCACTAGAACTTAAACTTCATCTTCATCTTGAGTTTGATCTTGATCTTCCAATTTGAGTATCAAATGTGTGCAAAGTACACTCCACAATCAAATGGCCTTGTACTCTTTGCTTGTCATGCTTCTAGATTATCTCAAAACCAAACTTAGGTACCTCAACCACTTATAAACATGTTTCCAACTTGAGGACCTTTCAATCAAAGTGACTCTAGATCAATCCAACATTTGTCACTTTTCTAGCAGATTTTTTACCATTCAATTAAAAAAACATATATCCCAAGGTACAAATCCAAATACCACTAAATTTGGTGGAGATGTGCTTCACTAAGTTATATAGCATCTGTAAAAATTTGAGCTTCATTTGACTTCTAGATTTCTACCAGATTTTACTTCTTCCACCACTGCTACATGCTGAAAACTGCTGCACTATAGTTGACAAGATCTACTACAAAACCAAAGCATATCTTATCCATTTCTCATGAAATTTGTGCAGCATATTATACCATAAGTCTAGAGCATGTATATCAATTTTTATGCCAATCTAATAAGTTTTGATCACTCAAACATGGCTAAGATCACAGCTCACTAAGATTTTCAATATAGGACAGATTTCAATCACTTGAGCTATACTTCATCAAATATGAATCAAACTTGAAGTCAACTTGTTTGAATACTTTCACAAGACATAAATTCATTCAATCCACTTACTAAAAGTCATCTCATGAATTTATCCAACACAAATCAATCCAAACTTGATTACTAAGCAATTATCCATTTAAAGCAAGCAACATTGCATATTTATCCAATTCAATCAGCTCATATGCACCCAAATGAAATGATCAACAAGAGATATACCTTGGTTAGCTCATGATCATATAATTAGCAAGCTTCAACTCAAATCTTTGCAAGCCATCAAATATATCCAATAAATCATCCACAACTTGAATATGACACTTGTATGTTGATAGCACTTGGACATCACTCAATTTTCATTTGGCATTGGATTTGGATGTGCACTAAGCTTCATAACTTGACTCAATATGTGATGAACAATGTGAGATCAATTGAATCAAGCCTCCAATGCCATGGTACCTACAATCATTCATCCACTTTTTGATGGTACCCAAACTAGTTTGGGTCCTCTCAAGTTAGGAGCAACATACTTAGGCATAGCCTTAGTATGAATAGCGGGATGTTTTGCAATTGCAACCAATGAGGTACCATTGTCATCCTTCCTAAGCATAGAATCATCATCAATTGAAATAGGCTTAGGAGTGTTACCTAGGGGACATGAATGTGCCATGTGTCTCCTTTCCCGGCATGAGTAGCACTTTCTCTTTGCTTGAGCCTTTTCTTCCTTGCTCATGTTGTGCTTCTCATTGCCTTGCTTCTCCTTGTTTGCTTGAGCCTTCTTCTTAAGCTTGTTTGGACAACCCAAAGCTAGGTGGCCCAATGTGTCACAACTATAGCATCTCATGTGAGCAATCTTCTTCATTTTCTCTTCTTTGTTCTTGCTCACTTGCTTTGCATCTTGATTCATCCATGGACACATTGCTCTTTCTCTTGCTTTTCCACCCCTTCTAGTTTTCTTCTTCTTTATCATCAAATCACTACCATCATGGTTGATCTTGATTTGCACTTGGGGTGTCTTCTCTTGCTCAACTTGTGTTTTTGGTTGAGGCTCTTCTAGTTGCTTCACCAATTGCTTGGTTGGGCACATTGAGGTAAGATGACCCCAAGTGCGGCACTTGAAGCACTTGACATGCCTTAGCCTCTCTTCTTCTTTCTTCAACTTGAGGTTTTCTTCATTGGGGCAACCATTTGCAAGATGTCCCACTTATGGCACTTGAAGCATATGAAATGAGAGAGCTTCTCTTGTTCTTGCTTCTTTATCTCTCTTTCATATCTTCTCTTGCCCCATCTCTTGGCCTTGCTCTTGCTCTTGATGAAGCCAATGCCACTCATGTCACCATAGCTTCTTTTGTTGTTCAACATATGCTCGAAGGTGACTTAAGAGTTGTAGCACCTCTCTAACTTGTTGCTCAAATTCTTCACTTCACTTTTGAGCTCAAGGTTCTCCTTCAAAAGGTTAGTCTCACAAGACATAGAAGTAGAACAAGCATCTATATGTGAAGAATATGGCATAGCTAATAAATCATCACAAGAGGTGGATACATGCTTCTTGCCTACATCACAAGGGTTAGCAACAATATGTGATTGATCAATTGACCCATGTGATGAGCTCTCACTAATTTTAGTTTTTCCATTGGAATGCTCCTTAGTGAGAAAAGCATGGTCTTGTACCAAATTATCATGAGAAACACTAAGTTTCTCATGAGCCAATTTTAGCTCCTCATGTGAACAAGTAGTAACATAAAGTAGATGCTTTTGTTGTTCACATGTGTTCTTTAAAAAAGAGTTTTCATTTTTCAATTTCTCGGTTTTAGCCATCTCTTTTTCTAAAGCTTTGATCATGCAACCATATCTATCTAGAAGCTCCTCATATGAATCAAGATCAATCACATTTGTATTAGATACCTTAGTGTCACCTTGTGACATGAAACAATGTGATGTAGTTGGAGAGCATGTAGTAGCAATGTCCTTCGGGCATGATCCATCATTATCACCATCATGTGTGCATGGAGTAGCATCATCATTGGCATCACTTGTGGCATCATCATCAATCTTGTCAAGTGATCTTGTGGTATGATCATCATCATCATCACTTGACCATGAGGTGGAACAATCTTCCCTAATCACCGAATTGTGGCTATGCTCAACATTCTCATGTGCCTCCTTCTTTGGCTCATCATCATCATCATTGGAGACCGTCTACATGATGTCAGTAGCTTGGATGTCGAGATCTAGGCATTTCTCTTATGCTTGAGTTAGATTGTCTTCATCCAACACATGAGAAAGGCCTACATCTACCATGCACCACATTTGAGGGCAAATAAACTTAAAATTGCATATCATCCAATTTTTCCAACGTGTAAAGTGCGTGCCATCAAAAATGTGTGGACAATCAACATCTAGCTCATAGTTCGCCATCCTCTTGGGTCGGTGAGGACCGCAAATGAGACACCTAGCTCTGATATCACTTGTAAGGTCGAGATGGCGGACTAGAGGGGGGCGAATAGTCCTTTCTAAATTTAATCGCGTCGGCTAACCGAAACAAATGAGGAATTAAAACAATCAGTCTAGCCAAGACTACACCCTCTATCTATGTTCTCTAGCACCTTGCGATGATCCTAATTAAGCAGTTAAGGTGTCGGGCTAGCTAGAGCTCACCTAATCAATTCTAGAAGCAAGGTCACACAAACCTATACCACTAGTACTTCAAGCAACGAGGGAGCTCCTACACATGCTAGTAAGCAAAAGCACAAAGCCACCTGAGCTCACTAGCAATGCTCAATAACAAGGCAACCAATGCCAAATTAGAGAGCACAAATACTTAGCTACACAAACTAAGCAATGTGACTAACAAGGTTACACAAACCAAATTAGCCACGCAAGGGAGCTACTTCTATGCTACACAAGCAAGAAGGTAACTAGCAAGCAACACAAGCTAACTAATTACAAGAGCAACTACATAAGCACAATGTATATAAAGTAATTACAAGCTTGTGTAATGATGATGCAAACCAACAGGTAGACGAGGATGACACAATGATTTTTATCCCGAGGTTCACGTGCTTGCCAACACGCTAGTACCTGTTGAGACAAGCTCCAAGGTTGCCGCCGGTCCTCTTGCTAGTGGTGACCCACATGTCACACTCTTCCACGTGGAGTGCTTACCACAAGCTCTAGCACTTGACCTGGCCGGACCACTTGTCGCCCTTTCACGTCTCGCTCTACTAGAGTTGCTCTTCGCAGCTCCCGTGGGGTGAGCACAATGCCCCTCACAAAGCTCTTCTCCAGAGCACCGCACAAGCTTCTTACGGGCTTCGATGGAGACCACCACCAAGCTGTCTTGGAGGTGGCAACCTCCAAGAGTAACAAGCACCACCGGCTTGCAACTCGATCACCTAGTGCCGCTCAATGCAACCTTATGATGCAATTGCACTAGAATCGCTCTCTCACATAATCGGATGATCACTATCAAGCATATGTGAGATGGAGGGCTCCCAAGCACTACCACATAAGCCACCAAGGCTCTAGTGTGCTCCCTTACCAGCCCAAGGCCAGCCAAAGGCTATTTATAAGCGCCCACACGAAAAGAGCCATTGTACCCCTTCACTAAGCACAAGTCTGGTTGACTGGATGCGTCAGTCAGATAGACCGGACGCACCCTGCCAGCATCCGATCACGCCAGGTCATCCACGTGTCGCTCTGCGTTCAATCGGAGCCACCCGATCTCAATGGTAACTTCGCACACCAATGGTTAAGTTGTGACCGGATGCAGCACAGCGAGGATGACTAGATGCTGCTACACCTGAGTCCGATCATTTCCAAAGAGCTCCCTGAGCCTCTGTTTTGTGACTGGTCGCAGCATAGCGAGGATGACTGGACGCTGCTACACCTAAGTCTGGTCATTTCTAGAGAGCTCCCCGAGCCTCTGTTTTGCGATCGAACGTGTCCGCTCCTGCACGACCGGACGCTAACCAGCTAGAGTCCGGTCATTTCTAGAGAGCTCCCTGAGCCTCTATTTTGCGACTGGATGTAGCCGAGCGTCAGGTCTTCGCTGCCTCAGCTGCCCGTGCTACATCACACATGAACGGATGCAGGCCCTGCATGTCTAGTTACTTTCAACGCCAGCGTCTAATCGAAGACCGATGTCTACGCGCTCTCTGCTGCCACTGACCAGACACGCCGGTCCTGCCAAGGCCAGCGTCCAGTCACTCATAGTGACCACCTTTCGCCTCCTTTTCTTCACCGACTTGATCCATTTCAACTCCAACTTCTTCTCCTTTGTAAATGTTCCAACACCACCAAGTGTACACCACCATGTGTATGTGTGTTAGCTTTTCACAAACATTTTTCAAAGGATTAGCCACTCAACTTGCCACGCCACTCGATCCCTGCAACGATGCAAAGTTAGATCGCACGAGTGGCACTAGATGACCGATATGCAAACAAGTTTGCCCCTCTTGATAGTACGGCCATCTATCCTAAATCCGGTCATCAACTTCTCTACACACATATGACCGGTGAAATGAAATGCCCTAGGTTATACATTTGCCTTGTGCATTCTATTCTATCTCCTCTAATGTCGTTGCAGCACATGCACCAACACGATCAATAATGATATGATCTAGTTCATATCATCACGTGATCATACTGGTTCATTGATCTTGACTTCACTTGCTTTTCACCATTGCCTTCGTCCATCGGCACCAAGTCTTGCTCAAGCTTCATCGCCGCGCGGTCCATCGCTCCAAAGCCTCTGACTTGCCCTTCATGCTTGTAACTGGTCCATCAAGCCAAGTCTTGTCTTCATCTTCTCCACCTTGATCACATGACTCAATGTCATGTCTCATGTGCAATGAGCTCCTTCCGCATCACATGTGTGAGCTTTGCAACATCTCCAAGCCATTTCCACCTCAATGGCATATGTTGCTCACACACATGTACCTATGGACTAATCACCTATGTATCTCACATCAACATAATTAGTCCACCTAGGGTTGTCACTCAATTACCAAAACCAAACAAGGACCTTTCAGGTGCCTGCCTTGGTTAAGATTATGCATTTTTCATATTTGATATAATTCCTCAGTTATTTTGGTTTTACAACATTTTAAAATTGATATTTAATTTGTAATGATTTTTAAAATTCATAGGAGCAGTAGTGTAGGAGTAATAGAGTTATAGGAGTACTAGCACTACAACAGAATATTTATTGGAGGCGGGCATTGCAACCGCCTCCAATCAAAGGTTGCCTTGCCTAGACCTATGGAGGAGGTTGCTTTGCCTACCTCCATAAATCAAACACAAAAAATAAAAAAATAAAAACCCATGGACAGGCCTGCCGAGCCCATCCACAGGCCTATTGAGCCCATCCATGGGCCCTCGCCACCACCGCCGCTAGCTGCTCGCCGATGCATGCCGGGATGGGGCCACTCGCCACCGGATCCAAACTCCCGCAGCCAGATCGGGCTGCTCATCGTCGCACGCCACTGTATCTGCTAGATCGACGCCTGATGAAGAGGACCGCCACCCCTTGCCCACGCTAGCCCTCGATCCGCCACCGGAGGGTGGGCACATCGGTGAGCTCGCTAGATCCACGAGTCCCGAGGGTGGATCTAGTGGATCTGCGAGCCCTAAGGACGGATCCGATGTGCCACCACTGGAGGCCCCATATCCAATGCAGCTACCGCTACTAGGGTTGAAGAGGAGCACCGCCACTACTGCTAGGATGGGGGAGGAGCACTGCCACTGCTAGGTGTGGCCGCCCCATGTGCCGCCGCTGGTGTGGCCACCCCGCGCGCCACCATGAGAGGGAGAGGGGTGCCGGAGTGGAGAGGGAGAGGGAGAGGGAGTGGGAGGCTGGGGTGGAGAGGGCCAGGGAGGTAGGCCGGAGTGGGGAGGGAGGCACGTGGTCTCAGAGAGGGTCACGCAAGGCCGACTTAGAGGGAGGCACACGGTCTCGGAGGGAGGCGGTGAGAGAAAGAGGGGCGAATGAAGAAACCCTAAGTCTCTATATTTATAGTTGGAAACGGCTATCGGGCCTTGCTGGGCCTATTGGGCCTCGATCTTTTTGGAGGCAGGCCTTATAGTGTGCCCGCCTCCAAAAATGGATTTACGGAGTGTTTACACCAAAATTTGGAAGAAGAATTACAGGGACTCGAAAGCTCCCAAGATCGTGTCATCAAGGAATCGATTGCATGAAGGTCGGTATCAGCTGATTCGAATGTGGCACTGGAATCGGCTTTCTTCAGATAGCGCCAGCAGATAACGACAAAAGCTACGATCGGCGCCAGGAAAAAAAACATGGTGGACTCTACAAAAAGGGAAAGATTAGGGTCCAAGTTATCTCAAATTTGGAATATTTTCTCTTAGGACAAAAATTGTGATGAGTCATGCTTAAGTGGGAATCATGTGTAGGTTCTGGGTATAAATATTGGACCCTGGCAATTGTAAAACAACACAATCAATCAAATATGAGTTACTTACCTTTTTTGGCTCTGGCCACGCCTTAGGAGTAGGAGTAGAGTAGATCTCGATGAGTTCTTCAGCGAGTAGGGCTACATTGGTCCGGCCGACCTCCAGCTTGTCTGTAAGTACCATTATGGCTTATACTTCTATTCGTACGGCTGCATTGATCCGGTCGACCTCCACTGCGACTCTGGTATAAGCTAGTTATCGACTCTTGTTTAGTTCGAGTATGGCTGCATCGATCCAGTCGACCTCCACTGCTTGAACTAGATTAAGGTCAAGTTATCGGCTCTATCTAAGGGTGGCATCCTTCAGATAGATTCATTAAGTTACCGATATTGCTTATTGCTTTCATTATTTATTTAATTACAGCAATATCACTTTGCTCGATTGCAATATCAAATTGACTAGCATGTCTCGGGAGGAGTGCATAGGATCAATAATCCCTGCATTGAAGCTAGGCGGATCGCTAGCTCCATCGAGCAGACCCTTCTAGCTTGCTCGTGTGCCCTCGGTACGGGACAAAATTTCATGCCGACACACGTTCTGGCATGCCCAGTGGGACACCACAATCGTCATGGTGGTTCACAACAACAACGATAATCTTATGGTACATTATGAAGACTTACCTGATGGAGATAAAGATGTCATCGACAAAGCTATAGAAGAATTTTAGAACAAGTGTTTGTTGTCCTACACCAAAACACATGACAATACAATTGTTCAGAAATATCCACTACCTAGAGTTCTGTTGCATGGACAGACAGATGCAGATGAGACTGAAGACAGACGTTTCTTCACGGAAGCTATAAACAAATCTGTTCATGATGCCATATCGAATCATAATGAAATTTTCTTGAACATATTCCACAACACCATGAAGGAGGTGTTTCATGGGTTTCCAGTTGATCAGGTTGGACCGGCTTATTACAATATTCCACATCCGTCGATTCAAGGGACTAATCAAACTAGTACCAGCCTTCAAGAAGTAGCACCAGCTAGTAATGATGATGTCTAGGCAGTTCAGAGTTCATCTAAGCAAGCTCAAGGTGTCATTACGAATTAGATATAGTATAATCCTAGATCGTCAGTACAACATGTGTGACAGCCGGCAGGGCAAGGTCAGAACCAGATGATTAATTTTGGCACATCAGGCCACATACCATCATCGGCTCAAAAAATAGCACCATCAATTCAAAGGATCCATAGAGATATAAATTCTAATGTCTATAGCCAGAGACTCCAAGCAACAAACCAACAAAAAACCCAATAAATTGAGATTCCATAGGGGTATCATTATGGCACAGATTATAACACCCTTCACATGATTCCAAATCTAGGGTATCAAGGCACATGAGATTTCAATCCACAGATGGGTCAGCAAGTGCAGAGAAATCCAAATTCACATGCTGATGAGTTGTTGCTAAAGGTGACCGAGATGATGAAGAATCAGTTCGGTCTAAAGCCAAAAGGGCTGACCTTCTCGTACAAACACTCATATCCAGAATGGTATGATTTGATCGCTCTTCCTATAAATTACAGGCTCCCAGAGTTTGCTAAGTTCACTGGCCAAGACAGCACAAGCACCATAGAACATGTCAGTCGGTATCTTACACAGTTGGGCGAAGCATCCGTTGAAGAGGCCCATCTAGTTTGTTTCTTCTCCTTTTCCTTGTCAGGGCCAACCTTCACTTGAATTTCATCACTGCTAGTCAACTCCATTGCCAATTAGGCTGACCTAGAAAAAAAATTTCATACATATTTTTATAAAGGGACTGGAGAAAAGAAGATTACCGATTTGACAACTATAAGACAGAAAACCAACGAATCTAGCACTGAGTTAGTTTAGAGGTTCCGAGAGACTAGGAATTTGTTCTTCTCATTAAATTTGGTTGATGATCAGCTAGCTGCTTTGGCCGTTCAAGGGATGTTGCCAACATGGAAAGAAAAGCTGCTGGGATAGGAATTTGACAACTTGGGTCAATTGGCTCAACGAGTGGCAGCGCTCAATAGCCAATTCCAGAGTATGCGCAGAGATACCCAATTCCAGAAGAGTACCACGGTGGCCGAAGCTTATAATCCATATTCAGTTGATGATGGCTATAAAGATGAACAAGGAGATGTTGTCGCGGCTGAATGGAATTGGGGGCAAAAAGACAGTAATGGTACCAAATCCTTGGGGAAGAGGAGTCGAGGAGAGCTATGACTTTGATGTCACAAAATTAGACAAGCTCTTCGATTTCTTGCTTGAGAAGGGATAGATCAAGCTGCCTAATAATCATGTTATGTTGCCCCATGATCATTTGAAGAATAAGAAGTTCTGCAAGTTTCATAATGCTACTTCTCATTCCACTAATGAATGCAGAATTTCCCGATAGCATATACAGAGGGCTATTCAGCAAGGAAGACTCAAATTTGATATGCCTCAGAAAATAAAAGTTGATGATAATCCTTTCCTAGGAGATCAAAACATGGTCGATGCTAGGCTACTCAAAGGAAAGACTAAGGTCCTAACATCAACTAAATCAAGAGAAGCTAGAATAGTCTATCCCGAGATGCAAATATCAGCTAACGAATATAGAGAAATTAAAAGACGCCGCGACAAGCAAAAGAGCCGATATGAGCAGGGAGAAATGTCAAAAGAAGGGGCGACAAAGCCGTGGGTTACATCTCAAATTCTATTGAATAAGTGGTAGCGACAGAAGGAAAAGGATTATCAGCATTGGTTAGAAGAACAAGAATTCTAGTGTCAACAGGAACAAGAAAGGTATGAAAGAAAGCAAGCTGGATCGCATTGGAATTGTCCTTTCTTCAGACATTGCTGGAACAAAGGTTTGAAGTTGCCTACCCAGAATAACTATCCAGAGTGTAGCGATCAATATTGGGAGTTTAGGCAATCTCAAGCCAACCGCCGGTCTATCCATGCTCAAAATGCATATCATCATAATTACATGGGTCGACGCCTAAAAAATGGAAGTGTTCATAATCGGCTTGTGTTGATGCAAAAGTGAATCTGCAAACACAAAGGGCTAATACCCGAATCGATATCCAAAGCGTGCCAGTCGATTTGACCTGCTAATCGACAAGGATGAAGATACGAACACTTTGGTCCTGACAACAGCGATACGCCCGGAAGTCACGGCCAAGAGGTGCTCACGCGGAACTCGAGAATCGCCGAAGGTCGCACTGAAACGATGCAGCTCGCCGAATCAATGAGAACTCGTAAAAAAGGAAAAATATGCAAATTGACGAAGTCGCCGAAAAGTAAGTAGATGCAAATAGGAGTACAAATTGGTTTTGATATTGATTGATGTATATATTACATTGCCCCTTACTCCATATTTATACCCTGATCTAAAGAGACACAACCAAACACAACTAGGACACCAATCCCATATCTAAGGAAACACGTGACTCTTACATGAATCATACCCTAACAAATATAGAAAAGGAAATCAACTCCTATCTATTTCCCTGTCCGCCTCAATTACGATGGAAATCTCACCGTCCTCCTTCCCATCGGCATACTCCCTATTTCATCGGCAGTAGTCTTCAAGTCTTCCTTCATCGGCATACTCCCTGTTTCATCGGCAGTAGTCTTCAAGCCTCCCTTTATCGGCATACTCCATGTTTCATCGGCAGTAGTCCTCAAGCCTCCCTTCATCGGCATCGACAATAACACCTCCAACCTCATCAGCAACGCCCGAGTCCAAATCAACCTTTCCATCGACCATCACCAGCTATCGGCAACCATCTTTACAAACTGGCTTTCATCGGCTATCAAAATATTCAATAACTTTCCCCTTGCCGATTAGTCCACTCCGATTATTTTGACACGTGCAAAAAACGGTGTCAACACATGCCCCCCAATTTCGGAGTATAAAACCATTAATGCTCCGAAATTTACTCCAGATAACGCTTGCCTTTGCCCGATTACCGTAACTCATTCTCCAAGCCAAAACTTGATTTGTTATCAAATCCAATCAAATCTAATCTTGATTCACGCACTTCAGTAAATATCGCACAATCGCCAACCACTCTTGCCTTGATTATGGTTAAGATACCGAAACAATAACCCATCGGCAAGATCTTAACATGATAATGTTGCCATTTTCAGAATTAAAATATCATGTATCGATATCCCCTCCAAGTCATGATTACTTGTCATCAACTCATCTGTACAATCCCCTGATTATCGCGCGAACAGTTACCATATCCCTCTGAACCGCCTTGACCTATATGCGCGCGACATAGAGATAAGTCCAAAATACCCTTATTCTGGGCAGCTTATAAATAGATTTCTCCGGAACCCTCATTTTCTACCTTCAGCCTCCAATCCTTGGCATTCTCTCTCTCCGGCGGCGACTCCGACGAACAACCGCGCGACCTCAACCAACAAGAACCCTTTTCCGGCGCTAACTTCAAGTTTCCGGCTCGTACCTCCACCTTCCTCAAGACAATGGCCATCAACTTCGACGTCCCCGCGGTTCGCTCCACTTCCATTACCTTTTACTTTGATCTTTTTGCAAATTCATTCAGTTGGTGATTTTTCCTTTCTTCTGTCTTCTGGATTCCATAACCTTAGGAACTGCGCAACAAATTAGTTATCCCAACTGATCAGCCGCACGTCCAATGCCTTGGACCAATGGGCAACCCAGATCCAACCGATCTGATCAATGCAGAGGTTAACAGAATCCCCTTTAGAGCCCAAAATTTCTCTCTGAATTTGTGGAAAGACACATTCCGATCTTGGCCCAAAACCACCAAAGGGTGGAAAGATTGGTACTTGAGGGTTAATAGATCGATGCAAGTATACTGGGCAGAACGAAGGTTAGACCAATGCATTAGGCTCTCTATTGCCGATATGCAGAAAAATGAATCAATGATAATTGCAGCTGCTTATTTCTGGTCAGACACGACCAATACTTTTATGTTTGGACATGGCCCAGCTACTCCTACCCTTGCCGATATCCACATGCTTACTGGCTTGGACATCTCAACTGCCGATGAAGGCTCCATCTATGGTAGAAAGTCTGAATATAGGGTGAATACCCGCAACATCGGCGGTTGGACAGGATATATTCAAGAATACCAGAAAACCGGGACACTTAGCCAGAGGGAACATGCCACATTCCTAAATATGTGGTTAGAAAAATTTATCTTCTGTGGTCGATCAGTAGGACCAACCAACGCCTTCCTCCCTGCAGCTGAACTTTTGGCTAATGGCGTAAGGTTTCCTCTTGGCCGATAACTTCTGAGCTCCACTTATCATCTTCTTCATCAAGTGTCTCAGAAACTTTTGCTTGGCGAACCCATCGGCAACCTGGGAGGCCCGTGGTGGTTTATCAACATGTGGCTGAATGCCCATATGCACAAACGTTTGCAATGGGACTTTTTTGCTCAACAATTCCCACGAGAAATTGCTGAAGACTATGTGCTTGGGGATGATGAATCGGCAACACGCTCACCCCTCAATTTTGGTGAAGCCATAATTGTCCTTCCTGGAACAGAAGCCAACGAAGACCAAATCGGCAGATTCTTTCAAAGCTTCTACAATGGTCTTTCTCGTGATCATAGGGCCTGGGTGCCTTATATTGACGAAGAAAACAGATTCCCCCTTCTTTTCAACTTTGCCGATGACACTCTGAATCAAGATAATGAGCTCATGATGGCTATCATCACTCCCAGGGCAATTCCAGTAAACACATTCGGCAGCGGGAAAAACACCAACATTACATATGAATTTTACAACCCATCGGCAGTATCCCGCCAATTGGCTTTTGGGCAACTGCCAATCAAACTCTGCTTTGCCGATGTGATCAAACCCAGGGAAACAATCACCTGCGGAACAGATTGGAACAAGGTAGTACAACTCTCCCCCGATGCCGATACTACAGATGTTGATATATCCACCTGGACACCAATATCTTTCATCACCGAGTCATATAAGCAATGGTGGCGAGAGTGGAAAGAACAACTGTTCGCAACTTCTGCTCACACATATCGACACATGATCGACCCTGAATATGCCATCCCTGACGACGCGGTAAGTTTCCTTTAACTCCCTTCTGCTTTTCCCTTCATATATCAGTAACTGATTCTCTTGTAACAGGTTAACAACCCAGCACCATCGGTGAGCAAAAGTGGGAAACCCTTCAATCTCCGGCCTGTTTCCCCAACATCGCCGATCGGCTACAACGCTCCCACCTTAGCCGCTTTGACCCACCAGAAGATTCGTACCAAGACCATCACTTCTAAGTCCAAATTGGCTACATCCAGGGCTACTCCATCGGCCGCTGCTACAACCTTGGTCAAAGCATTTAAGGTAACAACCTTGTTTATTTTCACTTATGCCGATCACAAACTGTATTAACCTTAATCATCAGGGGGTAAGAGCTGCTACTGGATCGTCATCGGCAATTCCGCCGATATCAAGCACCACTTCTTTCGATGAACCTTCAGAGGTAGCTTCTTGACTTTACATTTTATCTGTTAAATATCATATCTTACACTTGTTTTGCAGCAACAATTGGGTACATCGGCAAACGTACCAGATGTCCAAGCTTCACAACCAACAAGTGTCGATGCCCCCCAGCCAATCGTTGCCGATGCCCAAGCAAAGCGCAAAGCTTTAACAGATACTGAAGCACAGCCAAAACGACAAAGGTCTATGCCGATCCCTACATCTGCCCCAATGTCATCGGTCATCATACCTCAAGAGCCCACCATCGATGAAGTCACAGAGGATATCCCATCGGCAAGCTCAGCCGATCCCCCACACGACATACTCCAGGTTGCTTCCTCCAGTCAAGCACAGGAAATTGCCTTGAAACAGGTAAACCGATCAACCTAGCTGATTTTACAATACTCATACTTACCCCTAACTGATCTCCTTTTCTCTCTCTCAGGAACAAGATTCCCCGAACAGCCTATTTTCCTTTGCCATTGACATTTCTGACGACGATGGAGAGGAGACAAGTTCTTCCCTTGCACTGGGAACAATATCGGCAGAGACTAAATCCAAGTTGGAAACCCTCCTGAACTTGCTACAGCAAGGTACCGCCCAACTGGTAGATGACTCGGACCCCACAAAGGCAATTTTCAAAACAATTCGTGGCCAGGTCCCTGCCGATGTTGAAGAAGTACTCTTCCCAGCAGCTCACTTAGAAAGCCGCCAACTGCAATATCAACGGGCTGCTCAGCGCATTGCCGATAGAGCAGCTCAAGCTCAACTCAAAGAAGAGATGCTACAACTGAAACAAATCGTTGATGAGAAGCACAAGGGCATCGTCAACTTGCAGACTTCGGGTGCTGCACTTAAGTAGAAAATCTTGGATCTATCAGCAAGGAAGATAGCTCTATTGGCTGAATTGAAAGAAATCGATGCAGCCTTAACTCATGCTCAACAAGAAGAAAGCCAGCTACCCAATGCCGTCAAAGCCCTTCAGCAAGAAAGAGATATCCAAGCTCGCAAAGCTTTAGCCATGAAGAAAAAACTCAAGCCTGTGGAGGGTGTTGCCGATGACGATATCAAAGAAATGGAGGAAGCCGACCAGATTCGCCTGCGTGCGATATTAGCTATCCAATCCTTGTTGAACGTGTAATCTTATTTATTGTATCGGCACTTTATGAGACATTGACATCCTTGCATAATTCTAGCCGATAGTACTGTTATCGGCACTTATACTTTTATGCATCTATCCAGATACTAGGGTAATATTTCTTTAAATATTTTCCATTTAACGCTCTGGGAAACACAACCCCTTCGAGGGTTTCTAAAATATATGCATTACCAGGAACAAACTGATTTATCCGATATGGACCTTCCCAATTAGGAGACCACTTTCCAAACTTTGAACTTTTAGTCCCAATCGGTAAAATCAATTTCCAAACTAGATCTCCATCGGCAAACTCTTTTACTTTCACCTTCTTGTCATACCATCTAGCTACTCTTTTCTTATTTTCTTCGATACTAACTAAAGCCCTTAACCGATGACCCGCCACATCTTCCAACTCATCCTTCATAAGAGTATTATAATCATCGGCTGTCAGCTGATTTTGAGAACGTATTCGTCTAGAGCCAACCTTAATTTCCCAAGGCAATACTGCATCGTGTCCATATACTAACTGATAAGGCGTTACTTTGGTTGCACCATGACATGACATCCGATATGACCACAAGGCTTCATTTAATACTGTATGCCACCTCCTAGGATTTTCTTCAATTTTGCGCTTAATGAGTTTGATGATCCCTTTGTTAGAAGCCTCAGCTTGACCATTAGCTTGAGCATAATATGGAGAAGAATTTAAAATTTTAATTCCCATACCTACAGCAAACTCATCAAATTCTCCTGATGTAAACATAGTGCCCTGATCGGTAGTGATAGTCTGAGGAATACCAAATCGGTAAACAATATGCTCTTTCACAAAATCAATCATATTGACCGATGTCACCTTTTTTAAAGGAATTGCCTCAACCCACTTTGTGAAATAATCGGTAGCAACCAGAATAAATTTATGTCCTTTACTCGATGGCGGATAAATCTGACCAATGAGATCAATAGCCCATCCCCGGAACGGCCATGGTTTGATTATAGGATTCATAGCCGATGCAGGCGCTCTTTGAATATTACCAAACTTTTGACACCCCTGGCATCCCTTAAAATATTTAAAACAATCTTCAAGAATAGTCGGCCAATAGTACCCATTCCTTCTGATCATCCATTTCATCTTGAAAGCTGATTGATGTGCCCCACATACTCCTTCATGAATTTCACCCATCAAGCTTTTCGATTCATCATTGCTAACACATCTAAGTAAAACTCCATCTATAGTTCGATAATATAATTCATCATCGAGGAGCACATATTTGGTAGCTTGGAACCTTATACGTCTCTCAACCTTTCTATATGGATCCTTTAAATAATCGACAATCTCTTTCCTCCAGTCATCGGTATCAACTGCCGATGTTAGCACTTCCTGAATAGGCTGATACCCTGAAGCATGCTGAGCTAGTCGATTAGCTTCCTCATTATGCAATCGAGAGATATGTTCAAGACGAAAATCTCTAAATCCTTTCAACAATTGCAAACATCTTTCATAATACGAAATCAAAGCTTCACTTCGGCATTCATAAATTCCAGCCAATTGATTTATAACTAGCATAGAATCACCAAAGATTTCAACAACATCGGCACGTATCTCCTTCAGCAATTCTAACCCTTTTATCAAGGCTTGGTATTCAGCTTGATTGTTTGTCGCTGTAGCAACAATCAGCAATGAAAACTCATACTTCCTTCCTTGAGGTGAAATTAACACAACGCCGATACCTGCTCCTTCACCACATGTGGACCCATCGAAGAAAAGTGTCCAGGAAGCAATCCCCAGAGAGTCCACTGTATTACAATGCTGAGTGACAAAATCAGCCATCACTTGCCCTTTAACTGCCTTAGTTGATTTGTAGCGTAGTTCAAATTCTGATAATGCTAAAATCCATTTGCCGATTCTACCACTTAATATCGGCATCGACAGCATATACTTGACCACATCGTCTTTGCATATGACCATACATTCGGCAGATAACAAATAATGCCTTAATTTGACACAAGAAAAGTATAAACACAGACACAATTTTTCGATGGCCGAATACCTCGTCTCAGCATCCACTAACCTTCTGCTCAAATAATAAATAACACGTTCTTTCCCTTCAAATTCTTGAATAAGAGCTGAACCGATAACTGTATCATCAGCTGACAAATATAACCTGAAAGGCTTCCCATGTTGAGGTGGAACTAGCACTGGAGGATTTGATAAATATTTCTTAATTTCATCATGGGCTAATTGCTGTTCAACTCCCCATACAAATTCCTGATCAGCTTTCAATTTAAGTAGTGGGCTGAAAGCCTTGATCTTACCCGACAGATTAGATATGAATCTTCTAATGAAATTAATCTTACCGATCAAAGATTGCAATTCAGTCTTATTGGCAGGAGCAATCACCTTGTTAATTGCATCAATAGACTTCCTACTGATTTCAATGCCCCGCTGATGCACCATAAAACCCAAGAATTGTCCTGCCGATACACCGAATGCACATTTATTAGGATTCATCTTCAATCCAAGCTTCCTTGTGCACTCCAGTATCTTTCGCAGATCGGCTAAATGTGCTGTGATATCTCCAGACTTAATCACTACATCATCAATGTAGATCTCCACTAATGTGCCGATGTACTCATGAAAAATAAAGTTCATAGCCCTTTGATAAGTAGCACCGGCATTTTTCAAACCAAACGTCATGACTATCCACTCGAATAACCCCACATGACCTGGACATCTGAAAGCAGTCTTGGGAATATCTTCCTCAGCCATGAATATTTGATTGTAACCTGCATTACCATCCATGAAGCTGATAATTTGATGTCCAGCCGCAGCATCAATCAACAAATCAGCAATCGGCATTGGATAGCCATCCATCGGTGTGGCTTTGTTGAGATTCCTGAAATCAATACAGACATGAAGTTTTCCATTTTTCTTATAAACAGGAACCACATTAGAGATCCACTCTGTGTATCGACATTGCTGAATAAACTTTGCTTCAATTAATTTAGTTATTTCGGCCTTAATGTCAGGAAGTACATTAGGGTTGCATCGGCGCGCTGGCTGCTGATGTGGCCGAAATCCAGATTTGATAGGTAACCGATGTTCAACTATCGATCGGTCTAATCCAGGCATCTCAGTATAATCCCAAGCAAAACAATCTTTATACTCTTTTAACAAATCTGTTATTCGCTGCTTACACTTGGAATCTAACTTAGCACTAATAAAAGTAGGTCTTGACCTATCACCATCACCGATATCTACTTCTACTAAATCATCTGCCGATGTGAACCCTTGACCTAATTTTCCATCATCGGCAAACCTATCCATTAAAACTCCTCTTCAGAACCGACTGCTTGGATCGGTGGAATTTCATAATCAGCAACTCTAAGGAACTCTTTTTCCCAAGCTTCTCCTGATATGCATTTAGTTCGCTCATAAGTATCTGATTCTGCCGATGCGATGATATAAGAAGAATCACCAGGGACGACCTCAATCTTATCCCCAATCCACTGTACGAGGCATTGATGCATTGTAGAAGGAACACAACAATTAGCATGAATCCAATCCCTCCCTAGAAGCAGATTATATGCACCCTTGCCGTTGATAACAAAGAACGTCGTTGGCAAGGTTTTGCTGCCGATGGTCAATTCAACGCACACTGCCCCTTTAGCCGGTGACACATTGCCTTCAAAATCTTTCAACATCATATCGGTTTTGGTCAAGTCTTGATCTCCCTTACCAAGTTTCCGATACATCACGTAAGGCATAATATTAATCGCAGCCCCTCCATCAATAAGTACCTTAGACACAGGCTGCCCATCAACTCTGCCCTTCACAAATAAAGCCTTAAGATGCTGTCTCTCGTCATCGGTAGGTTTCTCAAAAACAGCCATCATTGGATCTAGTGTTAACTGAGCTACTTGATCAGAGAGAACAACTTCTTCCTCATTATCAGATAGTGCCAAAAACTCCATCGGCAACATGAATACCATATTAACATCTGCCGATGGACCCTTATTTTTGTGTTTTACCTGCCACTGCTGATGACCAGGCCTTTCATTGGAGGAATTTTCCTCTTGGTATAAATCCTCCTGACGCTCACGTTGCATCCTCCTTCTCTGCGTCTTTGTCAGACCCTCTGGGCACCATCGAGGAAACTTGGTTTTCCAAACCGGCTGATAACAAGTCCTAGTTGGTTCTACACGACGTATATTAGGGTCCCTGTAGAATATTTCCTCATCGGGAACTCTTGCGTTTGCCATCTCCTCAAGCTCCTCTTGATTCCTTGGAAAATATCCAGCGCGTTTACCAAGCCTCTCATGTACACTAAGTCTGCCCCCCAGCCGATCATGCACTGATGCTCTGCCTCTGATCGGCTCATTGATAGACAAACCCTGATTACCAAGTTGAAACCTCCTTTCTGAGCGATTGACTCCGTAATAACCATTACACTCAGGGCAATTTTCAACAGTTGGCAATTTAATACCTTCTTCCCAGCAATGGATGAAAAACGGACATCTCCAATGATCTTTATGTCGATTCCATTCTTCCTGACGTCTCATTTCTTGCTGTTGTCGATATCGGTCATTACGTTGACGCCAACCCTCCTGCTGCCTTCGATGAGTAATCACAATGCCAGGTCGAGGAGGATTTTTGGAACTACTGCTTTCTCCTAGCAAACCCTTACTCTTTGCATCATCGGTAGTTATCCGATGTTGGGGGTCCACTGACGCGTTTTTCTCAGTAGCCTCTGACGTCAATACCTTGGTCTTTCCTTTGGCATCCAACATATTTGCTGGAAAAGGGTGTTGATCAATTTTCATCGGCTTCTGGGCCTTGGAAGTACCAAACTTAATTCTCCCAGATTCAATAGCCGATTGTAACTGTTGCCTGAATACCTTGCACTCATTTGTACTGTGTGAAGTTGCATTGTGCCATTTGCAGTACAAAATCTTCTTCAACTCTTCTGCCGATGGGATCACATGATTAGGTGACAGCTTAATTTGGCCCTCTTGAAGCAGAAGATCAAATATTTTATCGGCCTTGGTGATATCAAAGGTAAACTTTTCTGGCTCTTTTTGACCAAAGGGACATGATATCGGCTTTTTATTCTTAACCCACTCAGCTAAGCCGATAACTGGTTCTTCATCAGAGTCAGAATCTCCTACTTCTTCAACAAATGATACCTTTTTACTCCAGTTCTTTTTAGGTTCAAAAACCCTAGTATCTTGATCAGAGATCCTTTGCACAAGATGACTGAGGCTTTCAAACTCCTGAGAAGCATATCTGTCTTTAAGATGTGGCAATAACCCTTGGAAAGCCAGATCGGCAAGCTGCCGATCATCCAGCACCAGGCTGTAGCACTTATTTTTTACATCTCGTAGCCTTTGTACAAAGCTCTCTACCGATTCATCATTACGCTGTCTCAATTTTACTAAATCGGTAAGCTTCTTTTCATGGAGTCCAGCAAAGAAATACTTATGGAATTGTTTTTCTAGATCAACCCAAGTAATAATAGAATTTGGTGGTAATGAAATGAACCATGTAAATGCTGATCTAGACAAAGATGATGAAAATAATCGAACTCTTAATTCATCTCTGTTAGCTGCCTCTCCACATTGAATAATGAAGCGATTGACATGTTCCATTGTTGATGTATCATCTTGCCCAGAGAATTTAGTGAAATCCGGTACCTTGTACCGATTTGGGAGAGGAATTAAATCGTATGCAGGAGGGTATGGAGTCCGATAAGAATAAGTATTGACCTTGGGTTTTATCCCAAACTGATCCTTCATAATTTCTGCTATCTTATCGGCCCAAAAAGCATCAGCCTCCTGCTGACGAACTGGTTGAATTTCTACAGGAGGTGCCTGCTGACATCCCTCCACATATCTTTGTGGCCCACGATCTCCAGCAATCGGCATATTTGCCGTTACTTGTGGTCCATTAGCCTGTTGGAAGGGATTCATCGGCTGGGCTGCCGATGCTTGATTCTGGAAACCAGCTTGCATATGACCTTGTTGAATCCCTGCAACCTGCTGATTTCGCTGAACTGTATGTTGAACAGGTAACTGTCCTGACCAATCATTATTAGAACTCATCGGTACAAAACTTACCGATGGCTGGTAATTTGCTGATATTGTTGGATAATTATAACTGGTTTGAGGCATGAACTGAACCCTAGTTTGACTCATAGCAGGGGCTTTCTGCTGCATCGGCAGTAAGCTCGCCGATGGACTTGAATTGAATGTTTGAACCATAGGCATCTGGAAACCTCCTGGAGTTGGTTGCACAGAAGTAGTTGCGGCATATTGAGGCACTTGAGCCATCGGCGAAACGGCCGATGGTATAGGCGCTCTTCCTACTGCATCAAACACTTGAGGTAATCTAGGATTGAAAGCAGATGACTCTGGAGGCATGCCATATCCCCACCAATTAGTAGAAATCTGGCTATTCTGAGACACAGGGCCTGACATAGCTAATGCCGATAGATCTGTATTAAGCTGAACTCGCCCTCCTGGTAGTACCTGATCTGATTGTATCGGTGTAGATTGAATATTAGGTGAGCCTGCCAATACTGGAGGGGAAGTAACTTCTGTACCCACAACGGCCGAAGGAGCCGATGGAGTTTTGACAGATGCCGGCTCTGGTTGATGATAGGCAGGCCCAATGTAATGTGGTGCCGCTTGTCCTTCTTTGAGAGTTCAAACCACAGCATTATGAACAGTATTGGACAGCACATTGGAATGATTAATCAAAGCATGATTTACTGCAGAATTAACCATCTCTTGAAGTTTACCAGGATTGGAGTCAAAGGTAACCTGCCGAGGCAACGGCAAATCTTGCTTCTAGATGACTTGTCCACTCTTGTTCAAGCTAAACGATCTCAGACAAAGCTGCTTGTATTCTTCTACAGCCTTTTCCATAGCCTGCCTCTGTTCTTCCTTGAGATCTTCTTCTGATACTACGATAATGTTCCCTGAATCGATCTCGGGATTGAACATATTGATTGATTGGTCCCACCGAGCGTGCCAAAAGATGTGTTGATGCAAAAGTGAATCTGCAAACACAAAGGGCTAATACCCGAATCGATATCCAAAGCGTGCCAGTCGATTTGACCTGCTAATCGACAAGGATGAAGATACGAACACTTTGGTCCTGACAACAGCGATACGCCCGGAAGTCACGGCCAAGAGGTGCTCACGCGGAACTCGAGAATCGCCGAAGGTCGCACTGAAACGATGCAGCTCGCCGAATCAATGAGAACTCGTAAAAAAGGAAAAATATGCAAATTGACGAAGTCGCCGAAAAGTAAGTAGATGCAAATAGGAGTAAAAATTGGTTTTGATATTGATTGATGTATATATTACATTGCCCCTTACTCCATATTTATACCCTGATCTAAAGAGACACAACCAAACACAACTAGGACACCAATCCCATATCTAAGGAAACACGTGACTCTTACATGAATCATACCCTAACAAATATAGAAAAGGAAATCAACTCCTATCTATTTCCCTGTCCGCCTCAATTACGATGGAAATCTCACCATCCTCCTTCCCATCGGCATACTCCCTATTTCATCGGCAGTAGTCTTCAAGTCTTCCTTCATCGGCATACTCCCTGTTTCATCGGCAGTAGTCTTCAAGCCTCCCTTTATCGGCATACTCCATGTTTCATCGGCAGTAGTCCTCAAGCCTCCCTTCATCGGCATCGACAATAACACCTCCAACCTCATCAGCAACGCCCGAGTCCAAATCAACCTTTCCATCGACCATCACCAGCTATCGGCAACCATCTTTACAAACTGGCTTTCATCGGCTATCAAAATATTCAATAACTTTCCCCTTGCCGATTAGTCCACTCCGATTATTTTGACACGTGCAAAAAACGGTGTCAACAGCTTGGAAAAAGATTTGTTGATCAAGACTGGGCTAATTATGAAGAAGAAGGCAACGAGAGAGAATATGTTTGGCAGGAAGGCCAATAGTGTCCAGGAGGTTTGACAAGAAGCCAGAAGAGAAGGGTGCAATGCCTGAGGAATAAAGAGTTGGAACAAGCTCAGACATTCGGTAAACCTTAAGTATGGTGTGCTAAGCAAACAGCCAATAGAAAGCAACCATCGGCTAATATTCAAATGGCTTTTCTATTGCCATTAGTGTTTAGAGCTCCGGTAGATCAAGAAGTTTATTCAAATTTTGATGAATTGGAGTATGAAGAGATAGTTGCCAAGCTAACGGTTATATAGGAGGCTATATTTGATAAACCAGTCAAGCATCAGCACTTAAAGGCTTTATATGTAAAAGGTTTGGTTGATGGGAAGCCGATGAACGAGATGTTGGTGGACGGAGGTGCATCTGTCAATCTCATGCCTTACACCACTTTTCGTAAGCTTGGCAAGGGACCAGGAGATCTGATTGAGACTGACATGATGCTTAAGGACTTTGGGTGTAATGCATCTAAGACCTGAGGGGCTATGAACATCGAACTAACAATCGAGAGTAAGACTCTGCTCACCACATTCTTCGTCATCGATGGAAAAGGGTCGTATAGTTTGCTCCTTGGTCGTGATTAGATTCATGCGAACTTTTGTGTACCATCGACCATGCATCAATGTTTGATTCAATAGCATGGAGATGATGTCGAACTAGTTCACGCTGATGAGTCTGTAAGTATCGCAACAGCCGATCCAGTCTTTTGGGAGCTAGCAGACTTTGAATGCTTTTCTGACAAGATATGGGAACGTCGTTTCATTAGAGTCAATAATGAAAACCAACAGCCGATCCAAGCAGTCGGCTTTGAAAATTTGTCTTAATGGATAATCCAATAGATGGTACAGATGGCAAACTAGGACATGGCTTCACGTTGGCCGATGAATTAGAAGAAGTAGATATTGGTTCTAGAGATAGACCTAGGGCGACGTATGTAAGTGCCAAATTGGATCCTGAGTATAAGAGAGAGTTAGTTGATTTATTAAAGGAATTCAAAGACTGTTTTGCTTGGGAATACTTTGAGATGCCTGGTCTAGACCGATCAATTGTTGAACATCGGTTGCTAATCAAGCCTAGATATTGGCCATTTAAACAAGCTCTAAGGAGATTCAACTCAAACATGCTTGATGATATAAAAAAGGAGACTGAAAGGTTACTGGAAGCAAAGTTTATCTGACCGTGCCGATATGCAGAGTGGATATCGAATGTTGTCCTTGTGTATAAGAAGAATGGAAAATTAAGAGTTTGCATCGATTTCAGGGATCTAAACAAAGCCACACCCATGGATGGTTATCCGATGCCGATAGCTAATATGTTAGTAGATGCAACAGCCAGGCACAAGGTTATTAGCTTCATGGATGGCAATGCAGGGTATAACCAAATTTTCATGGCTGAGGAAGACATAGCAAAGATAGATTTCAGGTGCCCCGACGCAATCGGCTTATTCGAGTGGGTTGTGATGACCTTTTTGTCTGAAGAATGCCGGTGCAACTTATCAAAGGGCGATGAATTATATTTTTCATAAGTTGATCGGCAGGATTGTTGAAATCTACATCGATGATGTGATGATAAAATCCAAAGGGTACAAGGAGCATCTAGCTGATTTGCGGGAGACTCTGGAATGCACAAGAAAACATGGTCTAAAGATGAATCCTAATAAGTGTGCTTTTGGAGTGTCAGCTAGACAATTCTTGGGTTTCATGGTCCATGAGAGAGGAATCGAAGTCGGTCAAAAAAGCATGAAAGCAATTGACGAGGCAGTTCCTCCGACTACTAAAATAGAGTTACAATCTTTGCTTGGTAAGATTAATTTCATCAGAAGATTTATTTCAAATTTGTCGGAGAGTGTTCTACCGTTTTTTCCCTTGTTGAAGTTGAAAATGATCAAGAATTTAAGTGGGATGACATACAACAAAAGGCATTTGAAGAGATAAAAGAATATATAAAATGTCCACCAATGCTGGTCCCTCCTCAGCATGGTAAGCCTTTTATGTTGTACATATCGGCTGATGACAAGACAATTGGATTGGCCATGATGCAAGAGTTTGAAGGAAAAGAGCGAGTTGTTTTCTATCTGAGTAGAAGGCTCCTGGATCTAGAGACAAGATAATCTCCCACCGAAAAGTTATGCTTGTGCTTATATTTCTCTTGCACTAAGTTACAACACTACTTATTATCGGCCGAATGTATGGTTGTTTCCAAGGCTGATGTGATTAAGCACATGTTATCAATGCCAATACTGAATGGGAGAGTGGGAAAGTGGATTCTCGCATTATCGGAATTTGACTTGAGGTACGAATCGGCTAAAGCAGTCAAAGGACAAATAATGGCCGATTTTGTCACCCAGCATACTTGCTCGTGTGCCCTCGGCACGGGATGAAATTTCATGCCGACACGGAGGCGGGCATCATAAGACGACCGCCTCCGAAAATAGGCCATTTCTAGAGGCGGTTGTCTTAAGGCGCCCACCTCCGTAAATTGATTTTCTGAGGCTCGGTAAATAAAAATGTCCGCCTCCATTAATCGTAGGCATTAACCATGATGGTTGGATTTTGTGACTGTCTCTGTTAATAAAAGGGCACCATCTTGCAAAATCATTTGTGTAGTAGTGTAGGAGTAGTAGTAATAGTGTTGTAGGAGGAGGAGTAGTATAGTAGTAGTAGTGTAGTAGTAGTGTTGTAGGAGGAGTAGTAGTGTTGTAGGAGTAGTAGTATAGTAGTAGTAGGAGTAGTAGTAGTGGTGTTGTAGGAGTAGTAGTAGTAGTAGTGTTGTAGGAGTAGTAGTACAGTTGTAGGAGTAGTAGTAGAGTAGGACTTGTTAATGAGATACTTGTTTCATTCCTTTCAACAAATATCAAATTATTTTAAAAAAATCAAACACTTAACACGTACAGATTACAATCTCCCACGGTCATATATATATATATATATATATATATATATATATATATATATATATATATATATATATATATATATATATGGTTCCATTACAATAATAATCAGTTCTTGTTAATCAATAAGTGACAACATTATTACATATTTGTGTGGTACACATATCATTTTGCTGCAAGTGTTCCCACGACAATCTTCTTCTCACTGTCGGGGAGGAACCAAGGCATCATCTTGGTTTTGTTGATGCGGGTCTTGACCAACATGATCTTCTACGAATGATCGGTAAAGAGCGAGAGCTCAACATAGTTGTTGTATTCTTCAAGGCTCTGGACTCCATCAGCTCCCACAATCGTCTACTTTTTGGACACAACCATGTGTTTTATGTTGTCTTTGGGCATCGGCCAGTAGGCTACTTGCGCGCAGTGGCTTGCTTGTACCCACTGATCATCTTTGTAGCCGACACTTTGGAGCTCCATGGTGGTTAGCCCAAAGTCGTCCACGACAACCCCCTTTGGTTTGACCCACTGGCACCGGAAGACATCTAACTATAGGTCACCACCGTAGTCAAGTTCCCATATCTCTTCAATCTACCAAAAGTATGTCTTGGTCTGCCCCGTTGACTCATCGATGCCCTCATATCGAACACCACTATTCTGTGCCATGCTCTTCTTGTCCTTCTACTTTGTGTGGAACTTGTATCCATTGATGTCATACCCTTGCCACATGGTGATTCGGGTGGATGGGCTAGACGCAAGCCTCGCTTCATCGGACTCTCCATGGGGTATGTCCTGTAGCTCTTTGATCCACATCATGAAACTAATCTTGTGCTGTTTTTGGACCCATGCCTTCGTGCGCTGTCCATCATGAGCGACGTGGATCTCTTCTAGGTGCTTGTCAACATATGGTTCCATAACCACTCGCTGATTGAGGATGTTGCGATGAGCTTATTGCACCATTTCATACTATACATCGGTGCGTACTTTCCTCCCCATGCAACCCATTCCTGAAGTTCTACCTTCGTGTTGAGGGACGGGCAGGCCAATCGCCCTTCCATCCTGGATGTACTAGGTGCAGCAGTTAATGGCCTCTTTGGTTGCATATGCCTCGATCATAGAGCTCTCTGGGTAGGCACAGTTAAGGACAAATCTGTTGAGGGTTGACATGAACTGCTCGTACGTCCACATCTGGTGCAGGTACATGGGGCCTAGTTCCTGTATCTAATCAACCATGTGCATTATCAGGTGTGGCATAATATCAAAGAAAGACGGCGGGAAGCACATCTTGAGCTGGCAAAGGGTCTCCGCGATGAATTGTTTTAGGTCAGGTAGCTCAGCTTCATCGATGACCTTCTGTGTGATGCAGTTGAAGAAGTAGGACATGCGTGTGATGACCATCTTCACGTACTCTAGACCAATAGCCCTAATAACAATTGGAAGAAAACCATGAGCATGACATGGCAGTCATGTGCATTGAAGCTGCTTAGTGTGTGGTCCTTCATCGAGACCAGGCTCTTGATGTTGGAAGAGAAACTAGTCGACACCTTGACACCCCTAAGCCACTGGCACATGGCACTCTTCTCATCTCTCGTTAGGTTGTAGCTCACGCCCGAAAGGTCGACTTTCCCTCTCTGTGTCACTGGTGTCGAGTGAATTTCAGACCTGATGTCCTGGTTGACAAGATTCATCCATGACTTTATACCAGGGTACCTGGGCTTTTTTATGAGGAATCGCCTATGCCTCATGTACACCATCTTCTTAGATGCACTAAGGTATAGCAGGTACCATCAATGCAAACTACGCAACCTGACTTAAGTTTGATCTGCCCCGACAGTGAAAAAAGACCAGGGTAATCAGTGATGGTGATAAAGATGTTGGCTTTTAGAGTGAACTCCTTATTTAGGGACGTATCCATCATCTTGACACCATCTTCCATAGTATCTTCATGTCCTCCATGAGTGGCTCCAGGAACACATCTATAGCATTGCCTAGCTGCCTAGGTCTAGAAATAATCATGGTTAGTAAAAGATACCTATGATTCTAACATAGCCAAGGAGGTAGGTTGTAGATGGTGAGGATGACCAACCAAGTGTTGTGTGAGCTGCTGAGGTCACCAAATAGATTCATCCCATCGTTACTAAGCGTGAACCTAACATTCCTCGCCTTGTCGCCAAACTTCCAGAACTTGGCATTGAAATGGTTCCACTGCTTGCCATCGGAAGGGTGCTGTAGCTTGCCATCATCCTTCGTGTGCTCATCAGATGCATGCTAGGACATAAACTTGGCATCCTCGGGGTTCCTGAATATAGCACGTAGGCGATCAATCATGGGCAGGTACCACATCGATAGGGCTGGACTTTTCCTTTGCGTGTAACCCTCTTCTTCCTCATCGTCAAGAGATGGGATCTGCTTCTTCGTAGTACTCTTCTTGGTCATCATCTTCTTCTCCAGCCCTCTCTCATCGTCCGCATCAACATGACAACTGGCATTCCCCTTATACCGACTCACGCAACAGTGCGGACAGCTCTGCAAGTTCTCATACTTGCCCTAATATAGACTACAATGGTTAGGACAGGCATGGAACTTTTTAAGCTTCATCACCACTGGCCGGATAAGCTTCTTCGCTTGGTAGGTATTGGCAGGCACCTTGTTACCCTCTGGGTATGTGTCCACAAGGATACGTAATAGGTCATTGAAGCTAGTGTCAGACCAGCCATGGCAAGCCTTCAGCATTAGCATCTGGAGGTTAAAACACAACGCCATCTAGTGCTTCAGACAATCCTTATAGAGGGGATCAATTGCCGCCTTCTTCATCTCTCTGAAATTCTCCAGCCACCTCGGGCTCCCAAATAGAACGTCATCATGGTCAAGATGGTTAACGATTGACTCAAAAAGGTCCACAGTCTTGGGATCCCTCACTGGCTCACCGCCATCACCATCATCATCATCAGCCATGTCTTGGAGCAGATCATCCATCGTGATATAATCATGATCTGCATTGTTGCCAGTAGCAGCATTGTCATGCCTGCCAGCCATTGCTGATGAGGTTTGTTGTTCGGCATTCATCGCCGCCATCATCGTTGTCGATGAGTTTCCTCCTCTAGATGCACCGGCACTCGAATCCTCTGCTTCCCCATGAAACTTCCAAACAGTGTAATCCTTGACAAAACTGTACCGGATCAAGTGAGATTTCATCATGTTGTCTCCATGGGCAAGAAGGTTCATGCAGCTCTTACACGGACAGATGGTGGGTTCCCGTTTCAGACTCAGATGATGCCATTTGGCAGCAGCAACAAACTTTGTCACATGTTCTAGGAAAGCTAGATCTAGCCTCGATGTCTTGTACATCCATTCCCTATCCATGACCGCAAACACCTTGTACACAGAACATACAACAAAAATGGTGCATATAAGCATAGCAGTAGAGAAAAAGACAACTGGGTAGCTCTAGATCTAATGATTTCTCTCTCCTCCAAATACATCTAGATCTAGATCTTGAGAAAAAGCACCGAAATCATGGAAAAGAGAGAGCGAGGATTGAGGGTATGAGAGCGAGAATCAACCTCTTGCGGTGCCCCTTCAATAAATCCAAGGGCAAAACCTCTCTCCCTAGAAAATGGCCATTTTTAGGGTTTTGAGGTCAAATCCCTAAAAAATAGAGGAGCCGCGGGGAAGAAGGGTGGGTGTGGCTGCATTTATAGCCCAGACTTAACCGAGGCGGGCACTATAGGGAAACGGCCTCGGTTAATCGCCTATTAACCGAGGCGGTTGTTTTTGAACTAACGCCTCGGTTAATCTATTAACCGAGGTGGTTGCCCTAAGCCAACTGCCTTGGTTAATACTGATTAACAGAGGCAGTTGACTTAGGGCAACTACCTCGGTTAATCAATTAACTGAGGCGGTTACATTAGGGCGACCACCTCGGTTAATAAGCATTAACCGAGGTGGTTTCGCTATAGTGCCCGCCTCGGTTAAGGATTAACCGAGGTGGTTGCCCTAAGCCAACCACCTCCGTTAATCAGTATTAACCGAGGTGGGCAACCAAGCCAACCGCCTCAGAGCCCATTTGGTAAACGCTGTGTAAAAGATTTTGTGTAGTAGTGTTTCAAAATAAAATTCAGAGATTCCATTATATGACACTCTTAAGTCTCTCAATATATGTGGTACATGTGGATCCTCACCAAGGCAATAATGATGTTATGCCTTTCTCTTCCTACCACTAAGGCTTTATGTGGAGTTCATAGGTCGGGAGAAAGCTAGAGCATACTTGCAGTGCATATATTCTAAAGTCAAACAATGGATCCAAAGAGAGTTGAGTCATACAATCAAATCAAGATGTGCATGTGTGTGGATGTATGGTGGATATATATGGTGGCTAACCTAATTCTACTTTGCTCCTTGAAAACATATCTCTCTTTTGAAACTTGGAAACATTTGCTAGAGGGTAGGGGCTATCTTATTCATCTTTTTTTCAGGCGAGCATCTAAGTACCCATTGTTTTAGATATCTCAGACACTTGTCCATTATTTCCTCATCATCATATTTTTTCTATGAATAACTTTTGCATAGCCCCATGTCTCTTTTCTGCAACAAAACTTTGAGAGATAGCTTACAAGAACTTGGAGCATTGATTTGGTGGATGGAAAACCTAACAAGCATGTTATTGTGTTCATCTCTAGTGTAGGAGTAAAACATTTTTGGGTGGATCTAAATGAACTGGCATGTTTTTGCGCCTACCCGCAGTGTAGGAGTAGTGCATATGTGGGTGGTGTGTATGTGATCTTGATTTTAAGACCATGACAAACCTCTCATAAGGGTCAACAAAGCTTAACAAAACTCAATGCAAAACAAGTAGCATATATGTGGAAGTTTTCCTAGCCTAAATAACATGTATGGCTCTGGTGGGAATTCAAGCTTTGTCATATAGGTACTCATCATGTAGCATTTTTGTGTTTTTCAAAAGATAAATCTCTAGAACTTTAGTGTCACTTGGAACAAGATAAATAGCAGCTCAGACCTTCTCATATCATATCCGTCAATTACCTAGACTTAGATCAGGCATAGGCTACCCACGAGTTTCAAGTTCAGAGCAAATCCTTATATCAAAACAATCTTATCCAAAACTCGGGAGAATTCAAGACTGAAAACTAGATACTTGAAAGGAATTACAACAGATCAACTATTTATCATTTCTATTTTAGGAGATTGTCCTCAGAGTCCTTATTATTTATCTAGCTCTTAAAGTAAACTAGACACACTTTAGACTTTATTAATATAAATAACTATAATGATTCATTTTGTTTTTAGTTTTTTATTTATAAAGCAAACCAAATATAATAAAACAAAGGAAGATAAATACTTAGCTAGATACACGGGGGTGCCTCTCCCCCAAGCTGGTTGTTGCCATGGTTCCTTCATCATTTATTGATACCATGTTCTGGAGGGTTGCCTCCCCCACACTTGAATTCTGCTACCTTGCATAAACAAGAAGTGGAGACAAGTACCAACAAAAGACTAGGGAGATCCTAGCAATACTTTAGAGGTAAACATGGTTTTAAGGTTTTTTCATAGAGTAAAGAAGAAGAGCTGAATTGAAAATGTTATCTAAATTCTATGAAGTTAATTATATCCAATTCTTCTTCTAGCAATTGTGTGTCATGGAAAACTTTTAAAGTCTGACCATTTACCTTGAAAAGCATACGTCATTTTAAAGTGTGACCACTCCATGAGACGATGTGTTAATTACCTTGTACGGTCCTTCCCATTTGCTTCGTAGTTTCCCATGTCCGAACAACTTCACTCTGGAGTTGAAAAGCAACACCTTGTCACCTGGTTTGAATTCCTTCTTTTCAATCTTTTATCATGCCACCTTTTTGTCCTCTCATTGTAGAGTTTTGCATTATGATATGCTTTTTCTCGCCATTCCTCTAGCTCCGAGAGTTGCATTTTTCTCTTCTTTCCAGTTGCTTCAAAGTCCATGTTCCACCTTTTTATGGCCCAATGAGCTTTGAATTCCACCTTGATAGGTAGGTGACATGTATTTCTGTAGACAAGTTGGTATGGTGACATTCCAAGAGGTGTTTTCTAAGCTGTTCTATAAGCCCATAGTGCTCCGGATAACTTATCTTTCCATGTGTCCCCATCTCATTGACAGTCTTATGCAGAATATTCTTGATTTGCTTGTTTGATGTTTCTGCTTGTCCGCTAGTTTGAGGATGATATGGTGTCGCGATGTTATGATGGACCCCATGATCGGATAAGAAGTGTCGAAACTTCCTATCAATGAAGTGAGGACCTCCATCACTAATTACCATGCGTGGAATTCCGAAGCATGGAAAGATGGTCTCTGAAAACATCCTCTTGGTGTTATTTGAATCTGCAGCTCGACATGGTAAAGCTTCAACCCACTTTGAGACATAGTCGACTGCCACTAGGATGTATTCGCACTACCGAGATTTTGGAAATGGTCCCATGTAGTCAATTCCCCAGACATCAAAGATTTCTAACTGGAGGTTGGTGGTGAGTGGCATTGCGTCTCTTGCATTGATATTCCCATGTTTCTGACATGGGATGCACCTCTGTATGAATTCTTTGGTGTCATTGTACATGGTTGGCCAGAAAAATCCACTTTGCCAAATCTTAGCATTAGTGCAGAATGCCCCATAATGTCCTCCATACGGTGATGAGTGGCATCTTTCAATAATCTTGGTTGCTTCCTCAGCTGGAACACACCTCCTGAGCAATCCATCGGAGCAAACTCAAAAGAGGTACGGTTCATCCCATAGGTGGAGGCGACTTTCATGGATGAGCTTGCGCCTGTTTTCCCCTGGTGGTACATAACCTGCAATCATAAAATTAACAATATTTGCATACCAAGGGTTGGATCCTGTGACTTTCAGGAGCATGTCATCCCGTAGAAAATCGTTAATGGGCAACTCCTGTGGATTCTAAAAATGCATTCTTGACAAGTGATTGGCTATAGAATTTTCTATTCCTTTCCTATGTTTAATTTCTAAATCAAATTCTTGAAGCAAAAGGATCCATCTTATAAGCCGAGGCTTAGCATCTTTCTTAGTAAGGAGATATTTAAGAGCAGCATGATCAGTGTAAACAATAACTTTGGCTCCTACTAAGTAAGATCTAAACTTGTCAATAACAAAAACAACAGCCAGGAGCTCTTTTTTAGTTGTTGCATAATTAAGTTGAGGTCCTGACAGAGTTTTACTAGCATAAGAAATTGCATGATGGTTTCTATCTTTCGTTTGACCCAAAACTGCCTCCACATGATTTCAAAAGGCAACGACCAATCAGGGGGTTGAATGATTGGTGCAAAGATGAGTGCTTTCTTAAGGATTTGAAAAGCATATAAACACTCATCGTCAAACTCAAAGGGAGCATCCTTGGCTAACAAACTTATAAGGGTGAAAGGTCCTTGTGTGGTTTTGGTAATTGAGTGACAACCTAGGTGGACTAATTGTGTTTATGTGAGATACACAGGTGATTAGTCCACAAGTACATGTGTGTGAGCAACATATGCCATGAAGGTGAAAATGGCTTGGAGATGTTGCAAAGCTCACACATGTGATGATGAAGGAGCTCATTGCAAATGAGACATGACATTTAGTCATGTGATCAAGGTGGAGAAGATCAAACACATGACTTGGCTTGATGGACCGGTTGCAAGCCTGAAGGGCAAGTTAGAGGCTTTGGAGCGATGGACTGCGTGACGATGAAGCTTGAGCAAGACTTGGCACCGATGGACGAAGGCAATGTTGAAAAGCAAGTGAAGTTAAGATCGATGAACCAATATGATCACGTGATGATATGAAGTGGATCATATCATTGTTGATTGTGTTGGTGCATGTGCTGCATCGACATTGGAGGAAATGGAATGGAATGAGCAAGGCAAAAGTATAACCTAGGGCATTTCATTTCACCGGTCATAGGTGTGTAGAGAAGTTGATGACTGGGTTTATGATAGATGGCCATACTACCAAGAGGGGCAAACTTGTTTGCAAATCGGTCATCTAGTGTCACTCGAGTGATCTAACTTTGCATCATCGCTAGGATCGAGTGGCATCACAAGTTGAGTGGCTAATCCTTTGGGAAATGTTTGTAAAAAGCTAACACACATACACATGGTGGTGTTGGCATATTTGCAAAGGAGAAGAAGTTGGAGTTGATGTGGATCAACTCGGTGAAGAAACGAAGGCAAGGGTTCGAAACTTCACCGGCAGAGTATCCGCCCATATAGAAAGGACATGGTTTCTCATAGTGCACTGGACGCTGGTCACGCAGTGACCGGACGCTGGGGTCCTACGTCTGGTCAGTAGAAGCAGTGAAGGCACTGGTGTCGGTCTTCAACTGGACGCTAGGTCACTTCATGACCGGGCGTTGATGCTGTGTCCGATGGTGACTGATCGGACACATCCAATCGTGGTTGAGTGGCTCTGGGAGCTTACTAGAAATGACCGGATGCTGGAGTCCTGTGTCCGGTCATGATCGAACTGATGCTTCCGGTCATGAGTGAAACCTTACTGGAAGTGACCGGACACTGGGGTCCTATGTTCGGTCCTACACTGTGCTACGTCTGGTCATCACTTGACCATTGAGATCAAGCGACTGAGTTTGAACGGAGGCAACACATGGCGAGCATCCGTTGACCCGACGCTGAGGTCCTACGTCCGGTCGATCTGACCGGCACGTCCGGTCAACCCGAAAAACGCCTAGTAAAAGGTACAACGGCTCTATTTCTGTTGGGGCTGGCGCTGAGCACTTTGGGGGACTTTGTGTCCATGCTTGAGAGTGCTTAGGAGACCTCCATCTCACATATGCTTGATAGTGATCATCCAATTGTGTGAGAGAGCGATTCTAGTGCGATTGCATCATGAGGTTGCATCAAGTGGCACTAGGTGATCGAGTTGCAAGCCGGTGGTGCTTGTTACTCTTGGAGGTTTCCACCTCCTAGATGGCTTGGTGGTGGTCTCCGTCAAAGGCCGCAAGAAGCTTGTGCGGTGCTCCAGAGAAGAGCTTTGTGAGGGGCATTGTGCTTGCCCCGCGGGAGCCACGAAGAGCAACCCTAGTTGAGCTTGTCATTGAGCTATCCTCACTTTCGGGGTAGGTTCTTGCGGTGCCCTACTTGTGGCCTTGGCGGGTGATGCCAATTAGCCTCCGAACCACCAAGTGAGCGGTCGACACAACGGGGACTAGTGCGTTGGCAAGCACGTGAACCTCAGGAGAAAAATCACCATGTCAACTTTGTTCTTCCCATTGGTTTGTAATCCCCTTACACAAGCTTGTAATTACTTTCATATACATTGTGCTTGTATAGTTGCTCTTGTAATTAGTTAGCTTATGTAGCTCACTAGTTACCTTCTTGCTTGTGTAGCATAGAAGTAGCTTCCTTGTGTGGCTAATTTGGTTTATATAACCTTGTTAGTCACATTGCTTAGTTTGTGTGGCTAAGTATTTGCGCTCTCTAATTTGGCATTGGTTGCCTTGTTATTGAGCATTGCTAGTGAGCTTAGTTGGCTTTGTGCTTTTGCTTACTAGCATGTGTAGGAGCTCCCTCATTGCTTGAAATACTAGTGGCAAAGGTTTATGTGACCTTGTTCCTAGAATTGGTTAAGTGAGCTCTAGCTAGCCTAGCACCTTTGTTGCTTAATTAGGATCTTTGCAAGGTGCTAGAGAACATAGATAGAGGGGTGTACTCTTGGCTAGACCGATAGTTTTAATTCTGCGCTTGTTTCGGTTAGCCGACTCGATTAAATTTAGAAATGACTATTCACCCCCTCTAGTCGCCATCTCGACCTTACAAAGGGGTCTAGCAATATGAGAAAAATCTTTTATAAAACAACGATAGAACCCCGCATGCACAAGGAAACTTCGTACCCCTTTGACATTTGTAGGAGGAGGTAGTTGTTCTATTACTTCTGTCTTTGCACGATCTACCTCAATCCCATGTTCAGACACCAAGTGTCCAAGCACTATGCCCTCTCTAACCATGAAATGACATTTTTCCCAATCAAGGACTAAGTGCTTTTCGTCACATCTTTGTAAAACTTTGTCTAAATTTTCTAAGCAATCATCGAAAGTTTTTCCATAAATAGAAAAAATCATCCATAAATACTTTCATGATTTCTTCTATCATATTAGAAAAAATAGACATCATGCACCTTTGGAATGAAGCTAGAGCGTTGCATAATCCGAAAGACATTCTATGATAAGCATATGTTCCATCGGGACAAGTAAAAGTAGTTTTGCTTTGGTCATCAGGATGGATTGGGATTTGATGATAGCTAGAATACCCATCAAGGAAACAAAAGAAAGAATGCTTTACAAGCCGTTCCAACATGTCATCGATGAAGGGTAACGAGAAGTGATCTTTCTTTGTTGCCTTGTTAAGTTTCCGGTAATCAATGCACATCCGCCATCCTGTGACTGTTCATTGTGGTATTAATTCATCTTTTTCATTTTTACCACAGTCATGCCGCCTTCTTTGGTACAACTTGTACCGGGCTTACCCACTCACTATAAGGCACGGGATAAATTATCCCTGTATGCAAAAGTTTCAAAACCTCTTTCTTAACAACTTCTCTAATCACATTATTAAGCCTACGTTGGGGCTCCCTAGAAGGTGGATATGTTGGTATAAAACTAGATACACAGGTGATTAGTCCACAAGTACATGTGTGTGAGCAACATATGCCATGAAGGTGAAAATGGCTTGGAGATGTTGCAAAGCTCACACATGTGATGATGAAGGAGCTCATTGCAAATGAGACATGACATTTAGTCATGTGATCAAGGTGGAGAAGATCAAACACATGACTTGGCTTGATGGACCGGTTGCAAGCCTGAAGGGCAAGTTAGAGGCTTTGGAGCGATGGACTGCGTGACGATGAAGCTTGAGCAAGACTTGGCACCGATGGACGAAGGCAATGTTGAAAAGCAAGTGAAGTTAAGATCGATGAACCAATATGATCACGTGATGATATGAAGTGGATCATATCATTGTTGATTGTGTTGGTGCATGTGCTGCATCGACATTGGAGGAAATGGAATGGAATGAGCAAGGCAAAAGTATAACCTAGGGCATTTCATTTCACCGGTCATAGGTGTGTAGAGAAGTTGATGACTGGGTTTATGATAGATGGCCGTACTACCAAGAGGGGCAAACTTGTTTGCAAATCGGTCATCTAGTGTCACTCGAGTGATCTAACTTTGCATCATCGCTAGGATCGAGTGGCATCACAAGTTGAGTGGCTAATCCTTTGGGAAATGTTTGTAAAAAGCTAACACACATACACATGGTGGTGTTGGCATATTTGCAAAGGAGAAGAAGTTGGAGTTGATGTGGATCAACTCGGTGAAGAAACGAAGGCAAGGGTTCGAAACTTCACCGGCAGAGTATCCGCCCATATAGAAAGGACATGGTTTCTCATAGTGCACTGGACGCTGGTCACGCAGTGACCGGACGCTGGGGTCCTACGTCTGGTCAGTAGAAGCAGTGAAGGCACTGGTGTCGGTCTTCAACTGGACGCTAGGTCACTTCATGACCGGGCGTTGATGCTGTGTCCGATGGTGACTGATCGGACACATCCAATCGTGGTTGAGTGGCTCTGGGAGCTTACTAGAAATGACCGGATGCTGGAGTCCTGTGTCCGGTCATGATCGAACTGATGCTTCCGGTCATGAGTGAAACCTTACTGGAAGTGACCGGATGCTGGGGTCCTATGTTCGGTCCTACACTGTGCTACGTCTGGTCATCACTTGACCATTGAGATCAAGCGACTGAGTTTGAACGGAGGCAACACATGGCGAGCATCCGTTGACCCGACGCTGAGGTCCTACGTCCGGTCGATCTGACCGGCACGTCCGGTCAACCCGAAAAACGCCTAGTAAAAGGTACAACGGCTCTATTTCTGTTGGGGCTGGCGCTGAGCACTTTGGGGGACTTTGTGTCCATGCTTGAGAGTGCTTAGGAGACCTCCATCTCACATATGCTTGATAGTGATCATCCAATTGTGTGAGAGAGCGATTCTAGTGCGATTGCATCATGAGGTTGCATCAAGTGGCACTAGGTGATCGAGTTGCAAGCCGGTGGTGCTTGTTACTCTTGGAGGTTTCCACCTCCTAGATGGCTTGGTGGTGGTCTCCGTCAAAGGCCGCAAGAAGCTTGTGCGGTGCTCCAGAGAAGAGCTTTGTGAGGGGCATTGTGCTTGCCCCGCGGGAGCCACGAAGAGCAACCCTAGTTGAGCTTGTCATTGAGCTATCCTCACTTTCGGGGTAGGTTCTTGCGGTGCCCTACTTGTGGCCTTGGCGGGTGATGCCAATTAGCCTCCGAACCACCAAGTGAGCGGTCGACACAACGGGGACTAGTGCGTTGGCAAGCACGTGAACCTCAGGAGAAAAATCACCATGTCAACTTTGTTCTTCCCATTGGTTTGTAATCCCCTTACACAAGCTTGTAATTACTTTCATATACATTGTGCTTGTATAGTTGCTCTTGTAATTAGTTAGCTTATGTAGCTCACTAGTTACCTTCTTGCTTGTGTAGCATAGAAGTAGCTTCCTTGTGTGGCTAATTTGGTTTATATAACCTTGTTAGTCACATTGCTTAGTTTGTGTGGCTAAGTATTTGCGCTCTCTAATTTGGCATTGGTTGCCTTGTTATTGAGCATTGCTAGTGAGCTTAGTTGGCTTTGTGCTTTTGCTTACTAGCATGTGTAGGAGCTCCCTCATTGCTTGAAATACTAGTGGCAAAGGTTTATGTGACCTTGTTCCTAGAATTGGTTAAGTGAGCTCTAGCTAGCCTAGCACCTTTGTTGCTTAATTAGGATCTTTGCAAGGTGCTAGAGAACATAGATAGAGGGGTGTACTCTTGGCTAGACCGATAGTTTTAATTCTGCGCTTGTTTCGGTTAGCCGACTCGATTAAATTTAGAAATGACTATTCGCCCCCTCTAGTCGCCATCTCGACCTTACAAAGGGGTCTAGCAATATGAGAAAAATCTTTTATAAAACAACGATAGAACCCCGCATGCACAAGGAAACTTCGTACCCCTTTGACATTTGTAGGAGGAGGTAGTTGTTCTATTACTTCTGTCTTTGCACGATCTACCTCAATCCCATGTTCAGACACCAAGTGTCCAAGCACTATGCCCTCTCTAACCATGAAATGACATTTTTCCCAATCAAGGACTAAGTGCTTTTCGTCACATCTTTGTAAAACTTTGTCTAAATTTTCTAAGCAATCATCGAAAGTTTTTCCATAAATAGAAAAAATCATCCATAAATACTTTCATGATTTCTTCTATCATATTAGAAAAAATAGACATCATGCACCTTTGGAATGAAGCTAGAGCGTTGCATAATCCGAAAGACATTCTATGATAAGCATATGTTCCATCGGGACAAGTAAAAGTAGTTTTGCTTTGGTCATCAGGATGGATTGGGATTTGATGATAGCTAGAATACCCATCAAGGAAACAAAAGAAAGAATGCTTTACAAGCCGTTCCAACATGTCATCGATGAAGGGTAACGAGAAGTGATCTTTCTTTGTTGCCTTGTTAAGTTTCCGGTAATCAATGCACATCCGCCATCCTGTGACTGTTCATTGTGGTATTAATTCATCTTTTTCATTTTTACCACAGTCATGCCGCCTTCTTTGGTACAACTTGTACCGGGCTTACCCACTCACTATAAGGCACGGGATAAATTATCCCTGTATGCAAAAGTTTCAAAACCTCTTTCTTAACAACTTCTCTAATCACATTATTAAGCCTACGTTGGGGCTCCCTAGAAGGTGGATATGTTGGATCTATGGGAATGCGATGGGTGCAAAGGGCAGGACTAATCCCCTTGAGGTCTTCGAGCGAGTAGCCAAAAGCAGAGTGATGCTTTTCTAAAATGGTAAGGAGCCGGAGGGTCTCGTCCTTAGAGAGTTTATTGCTAATAATCACAGGAGACTCCCTATCGTTGTTTAGAAAAGCATATTTCAAACCTGAAGTAAGGGGTTTGAGCACAATGGGGGGTTTTGGCGGCTCTTGAGTCTCATCTGGAGGGAAAGGATCTCGTGGTTCTTCTTCATTTTGGATGAAATCCTAGGTGTCTTCTTTGAGGTCTTTGTCGAAAGCTTCCAGGAGAGATGTTGCCATAATCTCCTCCATTGGATCTTGCTTGGGACTCATCTCCATCCTGACATGTAATGAGTGAGTGATGGGAATAGAAAGGTGTAGGTTTTTCCCCAGACTTACATTTATACTCCCATTTCTTCCTTAATGTAGAAGTCTCTCTATTGGATGCCCTATCAAAAGATCGAACTACAAAATATCGAAAACATAAAAAACTAAGGTACACCTTGGTTTCATCTATTTTGATAGGGATGAGGTGAAAAAATCCTTTACTAGGAAGGATTTTCCCTGAGAGACTTTTTAAGAGTTTGGTTGTTGGAGTTAATTGTATATTTTCAAGAAGGGTATGTGCAAAATATTTAGACATAAGATTTACTTCGACAACTGGATTATAAAGAGCATCGAAGGAGGTTTTACGAATCTGACAATGAATGGAGATAGAGGGAGAATCTAAACGAATGACTTCTGGAGAAAGCTTGGATTCTCCCAACCACTCATTGCTTATGATTGTTGTCAACTCCTTCACAGTCTTTTTAAGGAGGAACTTCTCTTCGGTTGGGTCAGGAAGATGCTGGTTAGGTGCTGATGGTGCTGAAGATTTCCTTATTTCATAATAATTCGAGGTGTTTCCAAAATCGGAGAAAGGCTCATCCTCGAATTCAAACATATCTTCCGAAGGCGGAATTTCTTCATCATTTGATGGTTAGGGAACTTGGAGGATAGTTGAGGCTTCAAGTGGAGTATCTAAAGGTTCGGGCTCAACTATCAAAGGTTCTTCCTTAGGAGTTTTCTCGACTTCATCTTCTGGGCCATCATCACGTACGCTGGTGTAGGGTGTATTTTCTAAGATTTTTCTAAGGATATTTTTCCCTTCACTAGGAGAGCAATAAAAAGAAGGCACCTCCAGAAGCTGAATCAAAAAATTGTGCAGTCTCCCCACTAAGACCCATATAAAAGTGTTGTAAAAGCATAGGGTCTTGAACGGCAAGGTCAGGGCCAAAATTGACTAGGTCATTAAAACATGCCAACGCCGCACCAAGAGATTCTTTTTCTTTTTGTTTAAAAGATAGAACCTCTATTCGAAGGCTAACTACTCCAGAGATGGGGAAAAAGATAAGCAAAAGCTAGAGCATAGAACTTCCCAATCTCCTTGTACACTCCCTACGGTTCGGGTATCCCAATGTTTAGCTCTTCCCATCAAAGAGAATCGAAATAGCTTCCACTTTAACGTTTCATGTGACATGCCTACATTATGCAAGCATGCACAAGTTTACTCAAACTCTCATAGGTGGGTATATGGGTTTTCATCACCTTCTCCTAAGAATGATTGTTCTTGGACCAAATTTATTAAAGACGGACGCAACTCGTAGCTAGACGTAAGGATAGGTTTTGAAGATTTTGGTGGCTCAAGTTGTGTGCCCGTGGGAGCAACAAATTGATTGATAGGTGTGATGTTATCCATGCTTAAATAAAATAAAAGATACAAGGACAAACCTGGTTCGACAAAATCACAGCAACCGTCTCCCCGGCAACGACGCCAGAAAACTTGTTGACACCTATGGAGGTACAGAGAGATAAAATCCGCAAGTGCACGGGTATCGAAGTAGTTTTCACCCGGAGTATTATCGAGTATCATATCCACGATGAAACGTGCGTGTTGTCTAACAACTAGTTTGTCCAATGATAGCAATCAAGGTTTAAGGTATGAGTAGAGAGGATTCCTATGGTTATAACCCTATGCAAAGCAAGGCTTATGATTCTATTGTTAACTTTAGGACGCCGCTTAGATGGTAAAGCACCGCTAATAGATAACTCTACCGACATGACTATGGTCCTACTAATTTAAGAACCTGCTCAATTCGGCGTGGACTTCAAAGGATAGATGGGGCTGTCACCTCCCGCTACTACCACACAACCAAGAAGCAGGGAGCAAACATAGGTAGCCGATAGCCTAAGCACCATGCTTATGCTAACAATTACTACTCTAATCTAGAGGCCTAACAAGGACTAGAGCACTCAAAAGAACTGTGAACCCGTGAACAAAAGAGCATAAAACTTACTTTAAACAGAAACCAATTACCAGAGGTATCTCAGATGTAGACTTGGAGAAGCCTAGATCCGCCAAAGTACAAGATGTAGAGGTAGCACCGAGAGGCTGGTACCCCCTCCAAACTCTTCCCTCGCTCTCTAACTCAATATTTTTATTTACAAGACTAGATCCTATAGAGGACTAATCTTCTATTGATGCCCTAATCCTGAGATGAGGATATGAATTAGGGTTTCAGGATGGATCCAGGGAGGGGGGTAGGGGCTGGTATATATAGCCCTGAGGGTCCAAAGTGAGCCCTTGCATCAAATCGACTTAAGCAATGGCGTAGATGCATCCTAGGAGGCGGTGGGAACCGACATAACAAAGAGGATGATAGGTGGGGCCCACAGGGGCCGGCGACCTCTAGGTGGGGCTGGCCAGCCCCACATGTTAGTGGGTCGAGCCCCGCTTCGGTGATTTGCCTTCTGTCCCGTCTAGAACCTTCCCTCGTCCTTCTAGAATCTTCCCACATCGGTACCACGGCGAAATTCCGTGATTTCCTTTGACGATTAGGTCCTCCTTGGCGGTTTTCTGATTAAACCCTGCTAAAAACACAGATTCATCAAAACTCATGGAATTTATTAGTTTAAACCCCTATACCTATGTTTGGTGATGGAATTAAGTATAAACGTATGTTATGTTGACGGTTTATAATTGATGTTAGTGACCGTCAACATGGATCTTCTTAGAATGTTCTCTACAACCGCCCTAGTGATGCTATAAAAGGGAGGGAGGTGCCCCCCTTCCCCTCACAGCACACCACACAAGTGAGCAAGAGAAGAAGAGCTACATTCCTATCTTAGCTTTCTAGCTAGAATTAATATAGGGAGTGAGTGAGCAAAGAGTTGGAGGAATGCCGGAGTAGTCGGCTTACCGGGCAACCCTTGTACATCTAGTGGAAGGAGTGCCGGAGCTGTTGGCTCCCTCTACACTTGTACCTCAACGAATCGATTACTACTTGGAGTTCAAAGTTTGTGTTCTTCTTTGGTGGTGAGTTCTTAAGTTAGTCTTGTTTACTACATTCTTGCGGGTTCGCCGTTCGTCCTTGTGACGAATACTCTAGTAGATGACTCCTGATAGAGATGGAAGTTCCTGGCCAACGTTAGAGTAGTAGCTGATAGCGTAGATGTGGTGTATAATATTGAAGTTACCTTCGTTTGTCTCGTTCCCCATGGTTGAGGGGAAGGCGGCAGGTGGTGACAGCCCTGTTCGTCCCTTGTAATGCCCCATGTTCGGGTTCGACGTAGAGCTACAGGCCGGCATCACATGGCAGACCAGGTGCGATCTGGTACCCGAAGTAAGTTTGTAGTGACCAAAGCTATCTTAACTTAAGGTCTCTATCCTTAGAAAAACCTCACTACCCAAGCTATCATTCCCCTTGTTATCTTAGGTCGTGGAAATTACGATACCCTGAATACTTCCGAGTAAAGTGCTACAATGGTAATTCCGTGTGCTTGCAGATTCTTTCGCATACGTTAAGAAATACCAATAGATACCTCAATCGGCCATGTGCCCCCTATTTTATAGGGAGTAGGGATGGTCTTATCCCGTTGAAAAACCAATGTGGTACTAATATTATGTTGCTTAATAAAGTTTTCCTTAGATTGGGCCAAAGCTAATCATGGGCCTCTTAAAATTGGCCTGGACCCAATTTGAGTGTCAACAGGTTGTGTAGTTATATCTATATAAACACTAATGACAGGATTTGTGTGCATGATACTTTGTTGATGCAATGGCCGGAAGTTAACATTGTATTTTGATGAACCTTGTCAAAACTGGTTAATTTGATGGGTACCAATGTCACACAAGCTATTAATTTCTGGCTACCACCACCACAAAAATTTTAAAATCTATGCACGCCTAGACATGTTGTCGACCATGTGTACAAAGCTCATTGCATTATTTTTGAGACGGAGTTAGTATAAGTGTATATATGTTGCATAATAGATCGCATTTATATATTTAAATTTTCTATTTTCTGGAATAGTAAACCTTGCAAACACGTTCCCAGAAAAAAAAAGTTACCCAAAATCTTAGCTGCTGACATGGGTTCAACATATTACCCAAAAGTGTCTTGGCCACCTAAGAGCAAAGTTATTTTTCTAAAATACAACCAACCCTTGAACTTTAATTGAGATATATGATCTTAAATGAGCTTGCTGAAAACTTAGATATGGATGGTTAGGTAATATGCTTGTACCGTATAGTCAGGACTACTATTTGACATTATTAATGAGCCACCAGTTTGATTTTTTTCTTCAACATGGGAGATGCATGCAGTGGTCATATACATGTCTTGTTTGTTTCAATAGTACGAGAGAGCGGACATTGACATCCTGAACCACCGGTACAATAGTACTATAAACTATTAGACGATCACTGCATAAAAAACTTTTTTTTAGCAACCGAACGAATTTTTTTTAGGGGCTGCCGGTGATAGAGCCGCCCCTACAAATGGTTGTCAGATGAGCCATCCTTATAAATGAATTTGTAGGGGCGGTCAGTATTATCAGCCGCCCCTACAAATTACCCGATTTGTAGGGGCCGCTGGATATTCAGCCGCCCCTACAAATTGATTTATAGGGGCGGCTCAATATCCAGCCGCCCTTATAAATTATTGTTCCCGTTTTATCCTCTAATTCGGAGCCAATTCTTAAAACTAGTCTAGTTTTTGCATACGAACTCCGATTTCGACGTTCCATATATCAAAATCGATCAGAAAATTTTTTTGGATCCGTCCATCCCCAGCTTTGCCGATTTTGATTGGTAAAAAATTTAGATTGGTCAAAAAGTGGTCACAAGATCCTCTTTTCGTGGTCACAAGGTTTTTGTCGATTTTGAGCACGTTTTCTGAAAATTCCACAGGCCAGGTCTTTCACTTGTTTTAGCTCATATTTTCTGTGGTTACTTCTTTTGTGCTCCTAAGTAAAAGAAAAATATCAAAAAAATAAAATAAAAAAGTCAAAATTTCCCAAAAAACAACGATAGCCCAAAAATAGAGAAAAAGAGAGGGGCAAAAGAGGAACAATATTTAGAGGAGCACATAGAGAAGGCCAAACGTTATTTTGGAACACTAATTTATTTCAGATGAAAAAATCATGAACATAGAAGTTGCAGAACTTATCAAGATCTATAAGTTTTATTTTGGTCATTTCTTCATCCGATAAAGTGGTAATAACATTGTTCACAAAATTTACATATCTCTCTTATAGTTTCATAAACAATAAAAGGGATATGTAACATTTGTGAACAATGTTACTACCACTATGTCAGATGAATAAATGATCTAAATAGAAGTTGTAGATCTCGAAAAGTTATGAAACTCTATAGTTGACAACTTTTTAATTTGAAATCATCTTGTCAAGGAAAATTACGTTTGAATTTCTAAAATTTGAAATTTAAATTTTGTAAACGACCTCGGATGGAGAAACAACCAAAATAAAAGTTGTAGATCTCAATAAGTTATGAAACTTTGTAGTTGACAACTTTTTGATTTGAAATCATCTTGTCAAGAAAAACTATGTTTGAATTTCCAAAAATTTGAAATTTGAATTTTTTAAACGACCTCGGATGGACAAACAGTAAAAATGAAAGTTGTATATCTTGAAAAGTTATGAAACTTTGTACTTGATAACTTTCTCATTTGAAACCATTTGTCATGGAAAACTACGTACGAATTTCTATTATTTGAAATTCAAATTTTATAAGTGACCTTGGATGGAGAAACTACCAAAATGAAAGTTATAGATCTCGAAAAGTTATAAAACTTTGTAGTTGACAACTTTTTCATTTGAATTAGTTTAGGGCCTCAAACAATCAATTTATGCTCAATTTTGTATAATACATGGGGAATCAAAATGGATTGTGGACACAAGTGAATGTGAGGTGTAGTGGTAGAGGAGATGGCGCGAGAGAGAGGTCGCCGGTTCGAATCCCGGCACACGCAAAGTGTGCAAAAATCATGAAAAAATGCTGCAACCATAGAGTGAGGGTATGTGTGGTTGCCGGTGGGGACCTCCTTGGTTAAAAAAAATTTGCTATTTTTTTGCCCCTTTTTTTGTGGTTTCTGAAAATTGATTTGTAGGGGCTGGATATTAAGCCGCCCCTACAAATCGGATTTGTAGGGGCGGCTGATAACACCAGCCGCCCCTACAAATCAGTGATTTCTAGCCACCTTTTCATAGGGGCGGCCGGCAAAACCGCCCCTACACCCCTAAAAACCTTTTTCTACGTGGTGGATCTTTGTTTTGTTGCATCAAGGAGAAAAATATTACTACATGATTCATAATTATTTGCACCTCGAAAAAATGTTGCTGGCCAGGTGAACCTATCTCATGGTTCCTCTAGATGCAGTGGAAATGCATTCCTATTTGTCATAGCATGTCGATCTTGTTGCTTGTTCAGTGGACTAACAAGAACATATTGTTAGAATTGATCTCATCCGTCTTGACCCAACGGTTGAGACGGACCCCTTGACCGCGTCCTGATCGGGGATGTTCAGCCATCTAATGGCTGGTGGGCCCCATTGCACAGTGCCTATAAAGAGGAGGTGGGGCAAACGGCTCTTGACACGAGGTTCACTGCTACAGTAACAACCCCGCTGTCCTAACCCTAATCCGATCCAGAGGGAGGCACTGCCAGCGACGGGAAGCGCCGCCAGCATCTTCACCATCGCCCCTGCACCACCCCGACGTCCACGCCGCTGCCGGGACGTCACTGCTATCTCTTCACCACCACTGGACGTCTACGACTTCACCACTAGCACCACGGTGGGAACCACGGTGGACTCCTCCTCCAAGACTGACGGTCAGATACCTCTGCACCTCTCTCTCTCTTCCTCTAGTCTCCCTTTCTAGTTCGTGTCCCAAGATCATCCACTTATTTATCCCGAAAAGAATAGAAATCACCCTCTGATCTACACCTAGATGGTCCAAAGAAACTAACACCTATTGGCCTTGAAGAACATGGTATAAATGGTACCAGAGGAGCGAGCATCGACATAGACCATTATAGTAAAGATTTTGCATGTTCAGATTTCCAAGAGCTATCACGTATGTACACTGAAGTTGCTCATTTCGTTGTGTGTATACAATGGTGGCATGGAAATGACCACATCCACATGTCAGCCATCTATACTTTCAAGGTCTACCTGATTAATTAGATGCCCTGGACTTCCACACTTTCTCCTCCAGTTTTCAAAAACTTATCTATCAAATGCACGTACGTGTGCCAACTAGATCTCCTGTGTACAAACATACATTGCTCTCACATTAATTAGTTAACATGCTCCACTAACACTACAACCAAAAAAATTTTTGAGACAGGCAAAAACATTTAACAGAGGCGGGCAGTACTGCCACCTTTAACATTTCGTTACTGGAAATCATGAATAACAGAGGCAGGCAATAAAAAAAAACTAAAACAAACCTAGTCTTGTCGGTGGAGCCCCCTAGTAGGGCCCGCCGGCCGAGCACGCTACCTAGGCCGGCGTCAGCTTGATCCGCCGCCATGATGCTGCAGCTGCTCGATCCGCTGCCATGCCACCGCCCCTGCTCGATCCGTGCGCCCTGGAGCCACACCCGCACCGCCGCCGCCATCCAGCATCACCGCCTCCTTGTTAGATCCTGACAAGATCAGACTTTGGCTTCAGCACTCCAGTGCCGTGCATCGCGTGCTCACCACTATCAGGACGCGGGGGGCGGCGCTCCACTCTATGGCCGGAGGAGACTCTACATCGTGGCTGGAGGGGGCGAGGGAGGGGTGCGACGGGGGCAGCTCTGCGACTTTTGTTTAGAGAAAAAGGGTGGAGAACAATGGAGGGATAGAGAAGTGCGGCCAGGGGGCATGGGCATGGCGAGAAGGGGGACTTAGGGTTTCTGAAGCCGATATCGGGTCTTGATGGGCTTTGTGGGCTGGGCTCACTTTACGGAGACGAGCCTTTTAAGAGGTCTACCTCTGTAAATTAGTTTTGAGAGACGACATTTTTTGGCTGCCTCCGTAAATCCATTGTGAGAGACAGGCAATTTTTGGCAACCTTCATAAATAAAATGACCACCTCCAAAAATACTTCAATATTTTAGGAGATAGGTAAATTTTATGACCGCCTCTCTTAATAAAACTAGCATGTCTCCCAAAGATTCTTTGTAGTAGGGTAACACATATATTTAGTAGAATGACTCTAGCTACAATATGTTTACACATTGGAAACCGACCTCAATCAATTTCCGTCCTTGGGTAACTTTGAAAAATTTTAAGTGTCCTTCGCATTTTTCTGCCTACAAGGACATGTGGTTTTCTCTATCGCAATATGAAGAACCTAAATGGTGACTAAAGGGGTTGAATTGGAGCCAATTAAAATTATTCACATGAAGTTTGGACTATATCCCAGTTCCGACCCAAGACTCTATAGGAACAATTTGGATGACAGGAGGTGCATTTTTCCTCGTCAATAATTTGGGCATCCACTTTGCCATTCCGCAGATGGTGTCTTCTCGTACGTTGTAACCATTTTGGGCACAATATGATCTTTCCCTTTGGGTTCTTGAGCCTCTTGTCTCTGGGTCGGTAAGGATCGCTCCTTGCTTGTAGAGGATGGATTAGTTTCTAGGCCTTTAGGTTGTTGACACTTTTGCCTCTGGCTAGAGGACGAAGCATTATTGGTTAGCGATGGTGGGTTAGCTTCTGTCACTTTAGGTTTTGATGCTTCTTGCCTCTCAGTCAGGGCCGGTGCCTTCTAAGTTGACTACGGTGGATTAGGTTCTGGCCCTTCAGGATTTGGTGGCCCTTCTTCTTTTATATGAGAAACGACATTGAAGGAATACGATCATTCAACTTGATGTCTCATTGAGTCGATGGTATGAATTTGTTGAAATTAAAGCTTGTCCAAGTTTCATGATCCCCTCTGAAGTGGGGATGTCTAACAAGTTGTTTAGATGGCCTGGCATGACTATCAGCATTTGTACCCTAGCGTACTTATCAGGAATGGGCTAACAGTGAAATGTGCGGCTAGAATCGTCAACCCAGTGGCAACTTCTAACATACGGACATTAGCGATACTATATGCTATTAAAAGTGAGCAAGCTATTGGCCCTATGATGTCATCAACTAGATACCTCTCCCTGTGTGTTGTAGATCCGATACTTCTCGGAATGACTGGAGATTTCAAGGGTTGTTGGATGACCAACTGCTGTGGCAGCGGCGGCTGTTGCGTGATCTGTTGATGAAACATTAAGCTGACCCATTGCTATGTCAGTTTGGGATCAGGATTAGCCATTAATTCCATCATCATTTGTTTGAAGTCCTTTCTAGCATATTCCTTGAAATACTCTCTCATAAATAGCTTTCTTGTAATGGGTGCATTTTTTTTACATTTCTGCCCACTCAGGGAATTAATGCTTCTTTATACCTTAACATCAAAGATGTAAGGGACCGTGACGCCTAAGAAGGGGGTGAATTAGGCAACTTAAAACTCTAACTCTAAACTATGGCCTCTAATTCCACCTAGTCAAAACCTATGCAAGAAAGTAATCTATTTAGATGTGCAACTACGGTTTTGCTAGGTGTGTTGCTATCTCTACCGCAAAAGAGTTATGCAACCTAGGTTCCAATCCTATCAACTAAGCTAGGAAAGTAAAGCAATCAACCAAGGTAGCAATGTGAATGCGGAAGGTAAAGATGAGGTAGAGATGCAAACTCCTGTCGACGACTCCGGTATTTTTACCGAGGTATCGAGAAACGCTCAAGCTTCACCCTAGTCCTCGTTGGAGCCCCTCGCAAGGAATCTCTCGCAAGGGCTAAGCTCCTGGTCGGTAACTCCGTGGATAGCCCCGGGGCTTACCCACGCGCAAGTGGGTCTCCGGTGTGCCTTCCGGCAAGCCTCTCCCTGACCGCTCCCCGCCGTCTTCACTATCAAGCTTCCGGCCGAACTGCTATGGGCCTTGTTCCCTTTGGTACACGGTGGCAGCCACACCACAAACACGGTTGGTGTGATCTCGCAAGACTACAAGCCCCTTTGATGTACAACAATAATGCGCGCAAGTACCGAGTGATAAGAGGTGTGCAAACCTCACTAAACATTAGGCCTAAACCTAGAGCAAGCGCATAAGCTGTGGTCTAATCAACCTATACACTTCGTAAAGCACCAACGCTAATCACCTAATGAATCACTAAGCACTATGAAAGTGGAGATCACTAAAATGGTGTATCAACACCCTTTGTATGTTTCCTCATCTCTCCACATCTCAAATGGCCGATTGGGGGTCTATTTATAAGCCCCATAGAGAAAGTAGCCATTGGGGGTGAAACCTAGCTTTCTGCTACTGACCGGACGCTGCTGTCGTCCTGACTAGATGCGTCCCGTCGTCCTGACCGTTGAACCGCGCGCGTTGATCAGACTCTGGGCCGAGTCCTATCATCATCGACTGGATGCGTCCGGTCGCGCTGGCGCCGCTCTAGAACCTCTCTGGGCTCGATCGGATGCTATACTTTGTGCGTCCGGTTATCCAGTGCCGCTGTGTCCGGTCGCGCTGAAAACATTGCCGTGACAAAGAACAATGTCATCTGTGCGTCCGGTCACAGCCGTTGACTCCTGCTATTGCCGAGCAACTGATCGGACGCGCCCAGTCCTCTTAGGGTCGTGTCCGGTCACCTCTACCGAGCTTGTTTCTTCGCAATCTTGCGTCCGGCTTGGTTCCCATCCTCGTGCTTGGACTTTGCTTGATATCTTGGGTCTTCTCTTGTGCTTCTAGGGTCTTGCTTATGGTGTTGATCGTGGGATCATCATGTCGTCTTCGTCCAAGTCATGTCTTGCACCCTATTGAACTACAAAACAATTACTTGCAAATTCATTAGTCTAATTTAGTTGTGTTGGTCATCAAACACCAAAATCCAAAGTAAATGGGCCAATGGTCCATTTTCCTTACAATCTCTCCCTTTTTGGTGATTGATGACAACACGACCAAAGCAAGCAAATAATAAAAACTTTGGAATTTAAAAACTATTTACTTGCTAGGATGCAATGCAAAGGGCAAGGTTATATGATGCTAAAAGATACTACATGTAAACATCTTTGGAAACTTATCTTGCTCTTGCAAATGTCCCCATGTGGCATTATGGATTTAAGCCTCCCCCTAACTCCATAATCCAATATCCTCCCTTTCTCGGACCATTACCACTTGTAAATTATTATGATCCGGCTTGCTTTTGGTCCTACAAATTCTCCCCCTTTAGAATCAACACCGAAAAAGAAGACATTAGTAGCACAAGGGAGGGTCAAACTTTGTGATCCTTTGTATGTGGAGTGGAATAGGTCACAAAATTTGACTCTCACATTACATAGACTAAGCTCCCCCTAAATATATGCAAACATATGATGGAGAATGTAGTTTACGCATAATTGGCAAATTAATGCTCAAGGGAGTTTAATCTATATAATGCATGGAGAAAGCATATAAATACCAAAGTGAAATCAGCATGATGATATCGGTTTAGAAACACCACATGTGGAAACCAATTTGATTTATACCACTTGCAATAGGTGGTGGATATTTGAAGTATGATGCTTAACTCCGGGGACTCCATTTTCCTTGCAATAAGACTACTACACATAGGATAAGCTTAAAAAGGTGTTATCTCAAAGCATCCAACTTATAGAGTAACTTCTTCCTAAATTTGTGCACACAAGTATGGAATACTTGTAGGAGACATGCATATTGATTTTAGAATAAAAAATACCACTTGAAAGATGACATCACATGAATGTGAGAATCATTTTTGAAAGTGATATTCGGGAGAAATTATCTACAATTTGGACTTTGGCACATATTAGATGAGCAATTGTAAAATAAGCTATGTGCCGTGCTCCTAAAGAATTTAAACCATGTAGGTTTGCTCCAAGGGTTAAGAGTGAAACCGAGCAAGCCTACCATAAGATATACCTAGTGTATGCAAGACAAAAGATTAAACATGCAAATGCAAACCTAGGCATGAAAAGGAACTAGATGCTAATTAAAATTGCAAGAAATTAAATCTAGTTACCTAACATGGGAAGGGGAATTTGGGTCCATAGTATTCACTAACCCACTTGGCAATTACCTTGTCCACAATGATGCACCCCATGAAATGCACCCATACTTTGCCAAGTCTCCAAATTCCCCGATGTCCATCGAACTTCTCACTTCCCTTTCGGGATCCAAACCTTCTTGGTGCTCTTGATGTTGAAAATGATCTCCTTTGGCACCCAAATGCGTTTGGCACCATTGTTGGCTTACTTGTTCATCTTGATGGCCACCACTTTGTCATTTTTCTTCTTCTTCAAGAGATAAGGTGTGGAGGCCTTTTTGTCCACCTTGTTGGTGTAGGTGTTGGAGAGCTTGCTTGTTTGCTTTTGGTTTTTATCTTTATTCTTTTCTCCTCCCCCATTCTTCACTTTGCACTCATAGGACTTGTGGTCTTCCTTGTGGCATACGTAGCAAACCATGGTTTGTCCTTCATCAAGCTTCTTCATTCCCTTGATGGTGTTATCTTGATGAAGTTGGGCTTGCTCCGTCTTGCCTTTCACTTGAGTCAAGTCCTTGGTTAGGCGAGCCACTTCTTGCTTGAGTTGTTCATTCTCCATTGCGACCTCTTGGTTGCATGTTTCTACAACAACTTTCTCAATACAAACTTGGTTGCACAAGGATGAGTCTAAACATAAATCATTACAAGAAGTAGAGTCATCCTTTTTAGGCATGTCAAAAATTGAACTTTTCTTTTTAGGTGCCTCGATGGGGGTTGTACTAATGGCTTCAAGATTTACAACTTTATTAGTTAGCTCATCACATTATTTGCACATGATTTCTATTTTTGCGAGCAAACATTTATAAGCATCTTGTGAGCTAGCTAACTTTTCCTTTAATTTTTTATTTTTCTTTACATGTTGCTCATCATTGATTGTGCAATTATTTGTGTTTGCACTAGTCTCAAGTTGCTCAATTTTAGTAGATAGCTCCATATTAAGATTGGCAAAAGTTTCACATTGTTCAAGCAAAGTAGCATAAGCTTGTTGTGAGCTATCTAGTTTTTCTTTTAATTTTTCAAGCTTTTTTGTTGACTAGTGCAAACTTTAGCAAAGTTAAGATTTTCTTGCACAATTTCATCATAAGAAGGTAGCTCGTCATCACTATCACTATCATTGTCACTATCACTAGGGACAGACTTTTTGTTACCTCATGCCATAAGGCACACACCTGAGTTGCTTGATGATGAGTGCTTGTGTCCGCGCCTCTTGTGGTGGTCTTCTTCATCACTTGAAGTATCGTCCCATGACCTTATTGATGTGAGGGCTTTGTCCTTGCACACCTTCTTCTTTGTCTTGGTGTGGGCTTGTTTGGACAAACTTCCACAAAGTGCCCCAACTCACTGCATCCATAGCATCCTTTCTTTCTTTGCTCATTTCTTTGATTGGTGAAGATAAAATTTTGAATTTGGATGGGCACACCCTTGACATTGAGCCTTTGGATCATCTTCTCCACCTTGTTGATAAGTTCGATTGATTCTTCATCAAGGTCCGAGGTGGAGGAGGAAGATTGATCATCATCACTTGAATCATCATCATCATCATCATTCTCATCTTCTTCTTCAGCTTCACTTGAGGAGCTTGAGCTTGAGCTTGTCTCAACTTGCTTGCCCTTCATCTTCTTTTTCTCACTACATGCGAGAGCTTTGCCTTTGCTTGATGACGAGGCTTCTTCTTGACCCATCTTCCGTGATATTTCAAATACCACTATCTTGCCAATGACTATGGCCTGGGTCATGGTGCTCAAGTCCTCCATGTTGTGAAGAATGGTGATGATGCTTGCATATTTGTTTTGTGGTAGCACGGAGATGATCTTCCTCACGATGTCCGCATCATCTAGCTTCGTTAATCCTATTGAATGGAGCTCATTGATAATTAGATTCAAACGAGAATACATATCATGAACAAACTCATCATCATTCATTTTAAAGGAATCATAATTTTGTTTAGCTAGACAATGTTTTTGCTCACGGACATTAGTTGTGTCGTCATGGAGCTCTTGGAGTTTTAACCAAATTTCATGTTCCATATTTAAAGTGAACACTTGGTTAAACACATCCATACTAAAAGATTCAAACAAGCAATTTTTAGCTATAGCATTGAAGTGAATTTCTTTTTCTTCACTCTTCGTGGGTTTATCAGGATTCTTAATGGGTTTCATCCCAACACGAGTGACTCTCCAAACACCCAAATCTACCGCCTCAACATGACAAGCCATTCTAGGTTTATAGTAGGGGAAGTTAGTGCCGTCAAAGTGCGGAGGCCTAGAGGTATCCATCCCAACCACTCTAAATAGCGTCGGCTCAACTGCGGTGAAGCCAATGGTCCAAATTAAGCCAACCGGCTCTGATACCACTTGTAAGGGACCGTGACGCCTAAGAGGGGGGTGAATTAGGCAACTTAAAACTCTAACTCTAAACTATGGCCTCTAATTCCACCTAGTCAAAACCTATGCAAGAAAGTAATATATCTAGATGTGCAACTACGGTTTTGCTAGGTGTGTTGCTATCTCTACCGCAAATGAGTTATGCAACCTAGGTTCCAATCCTGTCAACTAAGCTAGGAAAGTAAAGCAATCAACCAAGGTAGCAATGTGAATGCGGAAGGTAAAGATGAGGTAGAGATGTAAACTCCCGTCGATGACTCCAGTATTTTTACCGAGGTATCGAGAAGCACTCAAGCTTCTCCCTAGTCCTCGTTGGAGCCCCTTGCAAGCAATCCCTCGGAAGGGCCAAGCTCCTGGTTGGGTAACTTCGTGGATAGCCCTGGGCCTTCCCCACGTGCAAGTGGGTCTCCGGTGTGCCTTTCGGCAATCCTCTATCGGACCGCACCCCCGCCGTCTTCACTATCAAGCTTCCAGCCGAACCGCCGCGGCCCTTGTTTCCTTTGGTACACGGTGGCGGCCACACTACAAACACGGTTCATGTGATCTCGCAAGACTACAAGCCCCTCTGATGTACACTAATGGTGCGCGCAAGCACCGAGTGATAAGAGGTGTGCAGCCCTCACTAAACAATAGGCCTAAACCTAGAGTAAGCGCATAAGCGGTGGTCTAATCAACCTAAGCACTTCACAAAAGCACCTACGCTAATCACCAAATGAATCACTAAGCATTATGCAAGTGGAGATCACTAAAATGGTATATCAACACCCTTGGTATGTTCCTCAGCTCTCCACATCTCAAATGCCGATTGGGGGGGGTCAATTTATAAGCCCCATAGAGAAAGTAGTCGTTGGGGGCGAAACCCAGGTTTCTCCTACTGACCGGACGCTGCTGTCGTGCTGACCGGACGCGTTCGGTCGACCCGACCGTTGTAGCGCGTACGTTGATCGGACTTTGGGCCGAGTCCGATCATCATCGACCGGACGCGTCCAGTCGCGCTGGCGCCGCTCAGAAACCTCTCTGGTCTTGATCGGACACTGCACTTCGTGCGTCCGGTCACCCAGTGCCGCTGTGTTCGGTCGCGCTGAAAACATTGCCGTGACGAAGAACAGTGTCATCTGTGCGTCTGGTCACTGCTTCGCTCAGCGTCCGGTCACAGCTGCTGACGCCTGCTGTTGCCGAGCAACTGATTGGACGCGTCCGGTCCTCATAGGGCCACGTCCGGTCACCTCTGTCGAGCTCGTTTCTTCGTGATCTTGCGTCCGGCTTGGTTCTCATGCTCGTGCTTGGACTTTGCTTGATATCTTTTGTCTTCTCTTGTGCTTCTAGGGTTTTGCTTATGGTGTTGATCGTGGGATCATCATGTCGTCTTCATCCAAGTCACGTCTTGCACCCTATTGATCTACAAAACAATTATTTGCAAATTTATTACCATTTTCCCTACAAAAGAGATCCCGAACATTTGTGCATGCTTCCTATTTGTGGAAGATGTTTTAACTATTTATTGTATTGAAGTTTCACAAAAGAAAGTATGTATATCATGCATGTATATATACGTTACATACATGCGGGTGGACGATTCACGATCATATCTTATTCATCAACTTATTATATATTTCCCACCCGTCCATATAAACGTTTATGGCAGCCAATACGCAGCACTAGGCCACCGTGCCGTCCCTTCCGTCCCACTCACGGGCAGAACGTCACCTTGTAGTTGTTGCCGCGGCAGCCATATGGGTCTTCGTCTCATCGGTTAGGTAGAGGTACGCGTCTGGGCAGCGAGGGCCACCGCAGTGCAGGTTCACGCCGGTGCTGCAGGAGAAGTCCATGGGCAGGTTGTAGCCGTCAATCACCGAGATGTCGTAGTAGTCGTTGGCGCCGTTGGTGTAGCCGATGGTGAACTCGGCCAGCGTCAAGGACGGCTGCCCGGACAGGGTGCAGGAGAGGGCACCGCCGTAGTCGCCTGTCTGGCAGTGCCCACGGCCGCCGCTGTTGAACGAGCAGCCGGTGCGGCCCCAGACCCTACCGGACTTGGTGCCGGCGGGCACGTTGATGGTCCACATCTGCCCCGGATTCACCTGCGCGCCGCCAGCGACAGGGGTCGCCGCTGACCACACTGTGTAGGCGCAGTTGTTCTTGATGGTGAAGGTGGCCGCGCTGGCACAACCGACCACGGCGGCGAGGAGGAAGAGGACCGACCAGGTGGCCTCGGAGGCCATTGGTACTGGTCCTTGTTTCAATATCTGGTCCTGCGGTTGTTGGTGTTGTACCGACGTGGATTGCTTCTCAAGTCAGATCAAGATACGGCTCCATTAGGGTAGCTCCTAGTTTGTTAGTTTGTTGTATTCTTTTATTGTAAGTCGGATAGGATAGAGATGAGATAGATGATCTTGTTGTGCAAGTTGTAACGCCATGCTATGGGCTCTTCCTGGCTCACTACTGGATTCAGGTTCTTTACGGAGTGCCTGAGGCACTCGGCAAAGGCCAAATTGCACTCGGCAAAGTCTTTGCCGAGTGTGGTACTCGGCAAAGAACACACGGCAAAAAATTGATCGGCAAAGCCCTCTTTGTCAAGTGTCTTTTATCGGGCAATCGGCAAAGGCTTTGCCGAGAGCTCCGGGGGCACTCGGCAAAGAAAAACGACCGTCACGGCGCCGACCCTATTGACGGTCGCTTTGCCGAGTGCCAACCCTGCCGGCACTCGGCAAAGATTTTTTATTTTTTTTTAAAAAAAAATTCTTTGCCGAGTGCCCTCTATCCGGCCCTTGGCAAAGTTGTTTTATTTTTTTTTCTAAAAATTCTTTGCCGAGTGCCCCCTGGCCGGCGCTCGACAAAGTTTGAATTTTTTTTAAAAAAAAATTCTTTGCCGAGTGCCCTCTGGCCGGCACTCGGCAAAGTTTGATTTTTTTTAAAAAAAAAAGATTTGCCCAGTACCATGATCATGGCACCCGGCAAAGCTGGAAAAATAGTTTTCCGAGTGTCCATTTTTCCAGCTTTGCCGAGTGCTGTGACCATGGCACCCGGCAACGGGGTCCTTTGCCAAGTGCAACACTCGGCAAAGTGACCCAAAACGGCAATTTTTAATTTTTTTTACATTCTATCGTGACAAATAAATTCATACAAACATATATCACATATATATCTCATCCATCACATATATATCTCATCCATCCACACATCCATCCGCACATATCACATCCATCACAATATATATCACATATATAATAATAAGTGCTCAAGTCCATCCAAATAAATCCACAAGTCCATCACAAGTCCATCAAAGTCCACAAGTGCATCACAAGTCCATCACCAAGTGAACAACAAATGAAAAAAAATACAACGTGCACTCATCTCGGCCACTGCGACTGTGGTGAAGGCTCAGCTCCATCATTCGGAGGTGCATGAGGTGGATTATTCGAACCATCGTCAGATGAAGACCGCACAAAGGAGAAAAGATTGCATGTGAGACAAGATTATTTGGATAGCTAATCTAGGAAGGTATAGGCCATACAAGCAAAGCACAAGCGAAAGTAAAAAACTTTCATACTCACAGGAGTAGCTGTAGCTGCAGGACGCGGAGGCGAAGGTGGAACCAACAGCCCAGCTGGCAGAGAGAAGCCCACACGTTGCCCAAGCCCTTGTAGGAACTCCGTAATGTCCGTCAGCCTCTGCGCCTGGGCCTACCGCTCGGCCCGTTCGGCCTCCAGCTAGGCTGCCATCCTCTGCTGCCCAGCCTCCAGCTCCTGACGTTGCCTCATTTCTTGTTCCAGTCAGGCCTGCAATATTTCACTCCAATATTTCAGTAATGCAAAGCTAATTAAGGTGTGTAAAAATCAATGTATGATGAGTAAAACAGGAATAACCTCAAGTGCGTCGACCTAGTGCTGTGCAGCGGTCCGCCATGTGCGAATGGCCGGACTCTCGCTCGTGCTTCGTGCTCGGATCTAGGAGAGAGAGGGAGTAGAGGCCGTGTCGATGATGCCGTCACCAAGCCAGAACCACCCATGCTTCTTGCCTTGCCCCGCCTCTCCATCGAAGTCCTGGGTGCTCGGATCGTGGTCTAGCCCATGGAGCGACCTCGCCACCTCCGTGTACTCACTGATGTGGGAGTGGACGCTCGGGTTCGTGTATGCCTCGGGCGGGTCCTCCAGGTTGAAGGAGACGTCGGACGTCGCCTTGCCCTTGTGGGCCATACACCATGCCTAGAAGTCCGAGCAAGCCTGGCCACTATGTGACACCGACTGCAAGAAAGACAACACGATGATTAGAAATCAGGTAGAACTGAGCGTCATAATAGATAAATGAATTCGTGTACCCATGCTTGTTTGTATCCGGCCAGGCTGCGGCTGCCTTGATGGTGTGCTGGACCTTGCATCTGCAAACGACGGTCCCGGGCATCCCTGTGCATCTTAAGGTACTCCTCTGTGAACCACCTCTCCACCATCATCGCCCAGCACTCGGGATATGCTTGGCACCACCAGGGAATCATCTACATGTCATCAAGTATTGGACATATAAGAAGATCAAATTAAACCAACTTATTCTCAAAATGAATCAATATTGATGTTCTTCATTTACCTCAAGGTACTGCTCCCGGGTCAGCTGCATCTCTCTTGCGTCTTTCTTGGTTTTCCTCTCTCCAAGCTTCGACCCGTGGTAGGTTACGATGGCCTGGATGTGCACCTCGTGATGCATGTCGGTGACGAGTTTTTTATAGGCTTTGGTAGTCACCTGCTCCGCCCTAGCCTCAAATTCCTCCTCGCATCTGTAATAAGTCTGCATACAAAAGCGATGTATCCATTCATTATTTCAAGAAAAGTTGTGCGAGGGAGACTTACCCAAAACTCTGCCTTCACCCGCGCCGCCTTGTTGGGGTACTCCGCATCGGGGGCAACGGTGTACTGGTCAAACGAGTAAGCTGGCTCCGTCTTCAATGCGCACGTGACAATGCCAGGAAAGTGTTGCGTGCACAGAAGACCCAGGATGCCGTTGACTAGCCGTGCACTACCACCCGACACAACCACCCAGTTCCTGCACAAGTGATTAAGAAAAATTATTAGTTTTTTCCATCATATCATATGAAGTAGTGGTGATAACATATAAAGTTACTTACTTTTGCCCTTCGGGGAGAATCACTGGGCGTTAGTGAGGAAGCGGACCCTATGGGAGGCTCGCAGGACCTCGCAAGTAGACACTTGAAGAGGAGTCGGAGGAAGCGGCACCCGTGCCTGCCGCCTCCCACGGCGTGGGAGGAGACTCGTCCTCGTGCGGCCCCTCCTCCTCGTCTGTCTGCTGAACCAGCTCCTCTTTTGACTCGTCCACGGGCGCCACCTCCTCCTCCAGCTCCTCCTCACGTGGCGTGGGAGGAGATGACCCCCTCCTGCGACTGGTGGTCCTCCTCCTCCTCCTCCTCCTCCTGTCCGATCCCTCCGCCTCCTCCTACAGCCGGCGTGGTCTTTGGTAAATCGAGTTCACGGACCTATGACGGTCGCCCGCCATATTTGTTCAATCACCTGCAATAAAAAAGAAAAACAAGACGTAATTAGAAATAGGTGCAAAAATGAACAAAACATAATTACAAAAAACATAGTAATACATGTATTTGAAATATATGCAAAAATGAACAAAACATAATTACAAAAACACATAGTATTACATGTATTAGAAATAATCTTCATGGTTGAGATTAGCTGGATCATAGGTCTTTTCATCACTATCAACATTGTCCAACTCATCAACACTATCCGAAGGAGGAATGTTGTCTTCATTGTCATTGCCTAAACATAATCGCTCAAGCATTTGTATGTCCTTTAGATTTCGCACCTCGTCTCCAGCGTCCTCGTCATCATCGCTTTCATTGTCTACTTCCATTCCTATCTCTTCGGTTAAGTCTATGTCAAACCTCCCTTGTAGCCCCTCTTCTTGATAGAACTCTCCATCATATGTGTTTGGGTTGAAGTTGTAATCTTCATCGTTTGGGACAGGTAGTTTACCGTGGGGCGATACCTTGTGCACAATAGACCAACCCTTAAGATGTTCGGCGTCTTTGCACACGTATGACGTATAATAAACCTGGACGGCCTGTTGAGCCACAATGTAGACATCTTTTCCTGGATAGACGGAATCCTGTCGAATCTCGACTAGCCCAAGCTTAGGGGTCCGTCTCGTTACTCTAGGATGAAACCAGTGGCATTTGAATATGACAAGAGTAAGAGGTTTGGAACCATAGAATGATAGTTCGTAGATTTCTTCAATTCTTCCATAATAGTAGAGTTAATCAGTGCCGGGCGTAACAACTCCGTTGTTTGTGGTTTTTTGATTGGGCCGACTCTGCTCGTAGCTTGCTGTGTGAAAACGATATCCATTCACGTTATAACCGGTAAATGACTAGACCCTAACGGCACAGCCGTTTGCAACCTGTCTCAGCTCGTCACTTATAGGCGCATCAGTTTGGGCTTTCTGTTTGAACCAACAAATGAAATCAGGGATCTCTGGTCCCGCACCCTATGAAAGAAGGGTATCATTTTCTTGCAGGGTAGGTTGCCTTGATCCATGCCAGGATTGAGAAAGAAATTCTCTGTACCAACGAGAAACAAGGGGTTGGACAAAGAAACAAGGACATACGACGAAATAAAACAAGTTCGTTCAGAACTTACCCAATGAACGGTTGCACCTCGACAAGGTTGGTCAACACATATAGCATGATACTGCGCCACTCTTCATTTTTCAATTGCTTAGTGGTCGATGCACTTGCGCTTCCGAGTTGCCCTTGGAAAAGGCTGAGGTTCGATTCATTTTCGTCAGCATTGTAACGAGGGGGTGGATTATAAATGCTAGGAAGCTTCTCTGTGTAGTATTTCTCTGTGAAGTTCGACACCTCCTCTAGAATGTATGCCTCTGCAATGAAAGCCTCAATTTTGGCTTTATTTCTATATTTTTTGCGAAGAGTCTTCAGACATCTCTCGATTGGATAGCACCAACAGTCCTGCATGTTCCCCCCCCCCCATCCGTGCCTCATATGGGAGGTGCACAATCAAATGCTACATTGGCAAGAAGAAGCCGGGTGGAAAGATCTTCTCCAACTTACAGAGCAACACAGGTGCCGCTTTTTCCAAGTCATCAATGATGGTCCGAGAGAGCTCCTTGGCACAAAGCTAGCGGAATAAGTAGCTCAACTCTGCCAGCACTTGCCAGACATGCTCTGGGACATAGCCTCGAACCATCGCCGGAAGAAGCCGCTCAATCCATATGCGGTAGTCATGACTCTTCATCCCGTTGACTCGCAGAGTGCCTAAGTTCATTCCCCTCTTTAGATTCACTGCATACCCATCAGGGAACATTAGCATCTGGATCCATTCAAGTACTTCCCTCCTTTGGTCCTTTTTCAAGACAAAATCGGCCTTAGGCCTTCTCTAGGTCTTGCCACGACTAGGAGGCTGCATCTCTTGATTTGGTCTATCGCACAATGTTGCCAGGTCACTCTAGCCTTAGGGTTGTCCTTAGACTTTTCAGTGTCCATGAGTATTGCCCAAAGTGCCTCAGTGACATTCTTTTCAGTGTGCATTACATCAATGTTATGTGGCAGAAGAAGGTCATTGAAATAGGGGAGCCTCGTCATGCCCGAGATATGAGTCCACATGTTGCTCACCATATCCCATAAAACCACCTTCTTCATTGGGCACGAGAGCATTTATCTGAGCATGAACCTCGGCACCAGTCATCATCCGTGGTGCAGGGTTTGTCACTTTGACACCTTTCGTAAAGTTCTTGATGTCTTGTCTGAATGGATGGTCAAGAGGTAGGAATTGACGATGTCTGTCGAACAACGAATACTTGCCACCCTTCTGCAACCAAATGAACCTCACACCTTCCTTGCATATTGGGCATGGGAACTTCCCGTGAACACACTAGGCGCAGAATATCCCATATGCCAGGAAGTCATGCAGGGAGTAGTGGTACCAAACGTGCATTTTGAAGGTTGTCTTTGTAGCTCGATCGTATGTCCATACCCCTTCGTCCCAAGCACGGACCAATTCATCAAACACGGGCTCCATAAACACACCCATATTACTCCCTAGGTGTCCAGGAATTATCAACGATAAGAATACGTTATGTCATTGAAAGGAGACACCGGGGGGGAGATTAAGGGGGATAACGAAGACGGGCCAACATGTGTATGGGGCAGCCATCATTCCATGAGGATTGAACCCATCTGTTGCCAGCGCGACATGTACATCACGAGCCTCATCTGCTTTGTCATGATGTTTGTCATTAAAGCGGATCCAAGCTTCACCATCGGATGGATCTACCATCTTGTAAGGATTGTACCGTTTGCCATTTTTGTGCCATGTCATCTGTTTCGCGGATTCCTCGGTCATGTATAGCCATTGGATCCTCGGTAGGAATGGAAGGTACCATAGGATTTTCATGGGGATCGTAAGTTGCCTCTTCTAGCCATCATCAGATTCTACCTCCAGGTACCTAGAGGATTTACACTTTGGACAGAACTTTGCATGCTCGTGTTCTTTCCTAAATAGGACGCACCCCTTCAGACAAGCATGTATCTGCTCATACGGCATCTTAAGTGCACGAAGGAGTTTCTGTGACTCATACATGCTCTTTGGCAGAATGTGGCCCTCCGGAAGCAGGGTGCCAATCATAGCCAACATCTTATCGAAGCCTTCTTGACTCAAGTTTAACTCGAACTTCAACCCATTAAGCGTCCAATGGCATCCAGCTGAGACACCGTTGACTGATCGTGAAGGGGTTTCTATGCCAAGTCCATCATGTCGTAGAACGCCTGTGCGGCTGCCTCCATCTCCTTCTCATGTCCCTCATCGAACTTTCCTTGCTGAAAGTCATCTAACATGTCTGCTACCCCGGTATCAGCATCAAAAGCCTCCACCCATGGTCTCACCACCTCCTCTCTCATACGATGGGCTTCACTATGGTGGACCCACCGGGTGTAGTCCAGCGTAAATCCATTCTTCACAAGATGTTTACCCATTTCCACCTTGTTTACCCTTCTCCTTGTTTCCACATTTGCTGCAGGGACACAAAACTAGGCAATGTCCTTTAGCAGCCTTGCCAAATGCACTGTTCAAGAAAGCATTGGTCTTGTTCATCCATTCATTCGTGTAATCACTCTGACTTCTCCGGCCCGTGTACATCCACTGACGGTCATCCATCCACTAATAGGTGAGGATAGGTCCTAATCCCACCCGCGGATGCGTAGATGAGGTTAGTCTCCATGCTCTACTCCTATCCAAGATAGAATTTCGGCAACACCTCCCCGCTGTTCTCCAGATACACGTCCTGCCAAAGAAGAGTGCGTATCCGGAGAACAACAGGGAGGTGATGCCAAAACTCTATCTCGGATTGGAACAGACCATGAAAACTAACCTATCTATGCATCCGCGGGCTGTCCAAAAAACATGGACAATCCAAAATAGATACGGTCGAAGATATGTAAAGATCTGCATACCTCCAACCGTATCTCTTTCGAACGGGAGACGCCTAACTAGGTTACGCGATCTACGACCATGATATGGAAAGAGGGGTTATACCTAGGGTGGCGGTGGAGTCAGGCTAGCAGGGCCGTGGCGGGTCAGTGCAGTGGCGAGGCGACGCGGTGCAGGCAGACCCGCAGCAGTGAGGAAGACGATCAAGGTCGCCGAGATACTCCGGCTCGGCTACGACGGCTCTTCTCTGCAAAAAAAAGAACAAAATACTATCTCAGTTCAAAATTTTGGCAGAACCTCCCCTGCACGGTGAGGTATCCAAAACCTACAAAAAAACAAATGGCACGATGGCCGACAACCACATATACATATGCATTCAATTCAACATATCATTGCCAAGTCACATTCATCCACCACCACCACCACTCTACTCTTCTACTAGTACAACCACCACCACCACCTATTACTACTACTACCACCACAACCACCTACTGTACTACTACTACCACCACCGCAACCACCTACTACTACTACTCTACCGAACTCTACTTCTACTAAAACATACTACCACTGCTACTCTACTACTCACCTATTGTGTCGGGGGTTGGGAGGGCATAGGGGCGTCGGGGTCGGCCGAGGCGCGCCAGGGAGAGGATGGCTACGGCGGTCGGGGGCGCGCCGAGGACGGCCGGGGTTGCACCGAGAGGGCCGAGGCGGCGCTGCCGTGGGCCGGAGTGCGAGCCACGGGGTCGGAGCGGCGGGCGTGGGGTGGCGGGCGGAGGTGCGCCGGTGTGGGCGGGCCGGCGAGCGAAGGCGGTGGGGGCACACCGGCGGGGGCGCACCACCGTGCGCGGGCGACGGAGCAGCGGGGGCGCGTCGGCGGGGTGGGGCGATGGGGGCGCGTCAGCGGGCAGGGCGGGTGACGGCGGTGGGGGCACGCCGGCGGGGGCGCGCCGCCGTGCGCGGGCGGGGCGTGCGCGGGGCGGGACAGGACGGCGATCCGGCCGATGCAGGGCGGGGCGGGATAGCGGCGCACGTGTGTGCTTGTGTGCATGTGTGGGAGGGAGGTAACAGTTGGCCGGTTTGAGTGTGGATGTGCTGTTTGGCGAGTGCCTCGATCTAGCACTCGGCAAAGGACTAGGGCTGTCGGTTTGCCGAGTGCCAGATCGGGGCACTCGACAAACGTGTTTTCCTTTTTTTTAAATCTAAACCCTAATCCGCAATGCATCGTATTTTTTTAAAAAAAATACCACTTTGCCGAGTGGAGATGTCCTGGTTTGTAAGCATCGTACGTGATAACGTGCACCAAACCTTCTCAAATTTTTATCAAATCCTCCACATATGATATCATGACATCTCGACAAGTTTCATGATTTTCGGACTTCGTTTCCATTTTATAGAATTTAAAAACAATTCATCCGCAAGTTCGTGGTCATGTTTCGTGAACAAGATGTTCGAAATTTCGGGTCCGTTCCTGGATACGGCCTCACACTACACTCAATACCATGAATATCATTTTTTGAATCATTGAATTCCATTATTCGATGCACATGCAGTTTAAGTTTGCATTTTCCGAAAAAATTCAATTAAATGAAATAAATTAACTAAATATAGCAAAAAGCCATAAAAATGTACCAAATTTTAACATGGAGTCTCACGTACTGTAGGAGGACTCGAGAAAAATTTTGGAGTTTAAAAGTGGGAAAAAAATAGTTTGTCGTTATTCTTTGCCGAGTGTCAGGGTCTGGCACTCGGCAAAGAAGTGGTTTGCCGAGTGCCTACCCGCTGGCACTCGGCAAACCTGGATGGTTGGTGGCGGCCGTTACCTGACGCCGCTTTTTGCCGAGCACCAGGGTTTGCCGAGTGCCTGACACTCGGCAAAGCCTTCTTTGCCGAGTGTATATCGTTGCCGAGTGCGGCACTCGGCAAAATAGCTCTTTGCCGAGTGCCTGACTTTTAGCCCTCGGCAAAGAAAGTTGCACTCGGCAAAGGATCTATTTCCTGTAGTGGCTTATATTAACACGGAGCCATGAGCCTGAGAAGGCATCACGTTCTACCCACTTTGACATGGTAATCCGAGCCTGTCTCTTCCAGAAACGTGCCAATGGCTTCTTCCTCCGTGCAGTCTGCATTGTTCTCCCTGATAGGCTGCCCAGTCACCGAGAAGCTAGCCAAAAACAATTATCCCCTACGGAAGATGCAAGTGCTCTCGGCTCTGTGCGGCGCGCAGATCGCTCACTATCTCAATCCTGAGACGGTGGCACCACCGAAGAAGATTCCCAAGTCCGCCGAGAAGCCTGACGAGTTGATTTCCAATCCCGAGTATGAAGCTTGGGCCGCCAAGGATCAACAGATCGTCAACTACCTCATCTCGTCGGTCTCCAGGGAGGTCATGGTGCAGGTCTCCACCTGTACCACTGCTACTGAAGTGTGGAAGGCAATCCAAGATATGACCACGTCGCAATCTCGCGGCCGTGTCATCAATACGCGCATGGCATTGGCCACTATGCAGAAAGGATCTTCAACCATCGCCGAGTTTTTCGGAAAGATGAAGTCCCTCGCTGATGATATGGCAGCAGCGGGGAAGAAGCTGGAGGATGAAGAACTTGCATCGTACATTCTTGCAGGTCTTGACATGGATTACAATCCAATCGTCTCCTCCGTTTCAGCGCGCGTGGAGCCACTGATGCTCGGGGAACTCTACACCCAGCTAATAAGCTGGGAGCAACGCATCAATCTCCTGCATGGCGGCTCCAGGTCTTCGGCCAACGCTGCCACTCGTGGAGGCCGTGGGGGCTTCAACCGCGGCGGAGGAGGACGTGGTTGTGGCCACGGTCATGGACATGGCAACAACAACAACTCCGGCGGCCGTCCCCAACAGAACAACGTCAACCGCCCTACTTGCCAGCTCTGTGGCAAGGAGGGCCATATGGTGCTGCGGTGCTATAAGCGTTTTGACGCTTCCTTCACCGGTCCTCCGGAGCAGCGGTATGTATCCTCTGCCACGACCTCATACGGCATCGACATAAATTGGTACACCGATACCAGTGCTTCCAATCAGGTCACCAGTGAGCTAGAGAAACTCACCATGAGGGAGAAATACCATGGCACCGATTAGGTGCACACTGCTAATGGTGCAGGTATGCGAATCAACCAAATTAGCCGAAGTTTCATTCATACCCTAACTCGCAACTTTGCCCTAAACAATGTTCTTTATGTTCCTGAAGCCAACAAAAATCTTGCTTCTGTTCATCATCTTACATCATGCTTTTATTGAATACCATCTGAATTATTTTTTGATTAAGGACCAGGCAATGAAGACAATGCTCCTTAGAGGGAATTGCAAAGGGGGCCTCTACCCGTTGAAGCCTAGGTCTTCCTCAAATAAAGTGATGTTTGGCGCCATCAAAACTTCATCGTCTAGCTGGCACAGTCGTCTTGGTCATCTGTCGTAGTTCAGCAAGTCCTTAGCAAGAATTGTATTTCATTTGTTCCTGAGTCGAATAAAAACACTGTATGTGACGCTTGCCAACAAGGCATGAGTCACCAGCTGCCCTATCCTAGATCAACAAGTATTTCATCTAGTCCACTAGAGCTTGTATTTTCTAATGTATGGGGTCCAGCGCCTACTTCTGTAGGCAAAAATAGTTTCTATGTGAGCTTTTATTGACGATTTTAGCAAATTCACATGGATCTATTTGCTTCGTCATAAATCTGAAGCTTTCCAAAAATTCCGAGAATTCCAAACCATGGTAGAACATCAATTTGATAGGAAGATTCTTGCTATGCAAACGGACTGGGGAGGTGAATACAAAAATTGAATGCTTTTTTCCAACACATTGGCATCTCCCAGCATGTTTCCTGTCCTTATGCTCATCAACAAAACGGCTTGGTAGAACGTAAGCACAGTGTTTTCCTAAACGCTAAACGGTAAACAGTCAGTCACCTACCGTTTAGCCATTATTCGGGCAAAACGTCCCATTAAACGGGCTAAACGGCCAATTAAACAGGCTAAACGGGTAATTAAACGGAAACGGCGGACCACCGTGTAGCGTTTACACGGTGTTTAAACGGGCAGAACAACCGTTTAGGCGAACAGTGCGTAAGCATCGTCACATCGTTGAAGTAGGCCTATCTCTCCTTGCTCATGCTTCTATGCCCTTAAAATTTTGGGATGAAGCTTTCATCACCGCCACTTACCTCATAAATCGTCTTCCCAGTAAAGTCATCCACAACACAACCCCTCTAGAACGTTTATTCCATCAAACACCGGATTACACATCTCTGCGAACCTTTGGTTGTGCATGCTAGCCTAATTTGCGGCCCTACAATTCTTGCAAGCTCCAATTTCGGTCTAAGCGTTGCGTGTTCTTAGGTTATACCAATTTGCACAAGGGGTTCAAGTGTCTAGATGTTAGTGAGGGTCATGTTTATATCTCTCGTGATGTTGTGTTTGATGAGAATATTTATCCTTTTTCCGAACTCCATCCTAATGCTAGTGCTCATCTTCGCTATGAAATTCTTCTTCTTCCTCCATCCTTGCTTCATCCTTCAGATGTTGGGGGTGATGATTCTTCTGGCCATCTGGTAATGGTTCCCTGCACACCGACCCTTTGTTTGAGCATGCAGCAACAGGAGAAAATTTTGCGTCAAATGAGATTGATCCGGCTGCAAACAGCCGTGATTTTATGCTCCTACGGAGTTTTCCTAATTTGGCAGGGACAGGCTGAAACGTCCTTGATTTCCATGAAGGAAAATCCACAGAAACGAAGTGTAAAATGACGAAACGATCCGTCAATTTATCCAAATCTCAGTGATACACCAAGTCATACACGATTATCAGAGTACAATAAAGAGTTTTACATAAATTATTCTCTTCGCCACGCAGGGCGGAACACACTCACACATAGCATCCTGAACAGCCTCAGATGAGGATAGCAGCGGAAAACGATCTCCTGGAACCAGCTCGAGCACAGAACAGACCCTCTAGTCCTTCCAGTCATCGCCCTCATAGTCGTACTCGGGCTCGGAACCTACCAAAAATCTATCAGTACACTTGGTACTGGCCACGCATCGCCCACCCTATACTTGCATTGCTTTGTGGAGAGTGGAATGCATTTGGGGAAGTAGAAAGAGACTTATTTAGGCTGTGGGTTTCCTATGCAAGTAGTTAATATTTTAATAATAATATGTTCATCAGGTTTTTTTTAAACCCATCTTATTCACACGTTCTCCCCACCCATCACACACATCTCATCTCATCTCACTCTCTCTAGGCGACGAGATCGACTCCCGCTCAGATCTCGCCTCAACGGCCAAAGCCGGAATCCAACACGAAACCCGGGGGAAAGGTAGAGAAGGACTCCTCTCTCTAATCAAGTAAAGCGTAGGTCACGGGAATGTCCATATCCGCGGACGCGGCTATACGTATAGATCGATCAACTCTGCAGAGCGTGTACACATGGTAATCCACAAGATCGCCATCCTCGACGATCCGGCTCGTCTAGGCTGATTCCGACTGCCTCCCAACCGGTACAGTACCACCCTACCACTCAGCCCTGGGCCACCCCAGAGTCCACCGAAACGCTGAGATTGTGAGACGTAGTACCAGGCCCCCAAGGTCACTACGCTGTCTTAGGAGGTTGTGGGTCTCCATGCCCGTACCTCCCTACACTATCACCTTCCAACCTAGTAGTAGTGGTACCGCCCAAGTTAGTCGGGTAATCGTTCCCCGCCCATCGGGAGCGAGTGGTGTGCACGAAGGTCCCATGGTTCCGGTTCTCAAGACATACCAGTCCTTAGGGGGACCGGACAGGATATCTTCTCAAAAGGGGCTCACCAACTCCCCGTGCCACGACAGCACCTCACTAGGGATAACCAACACCCCGGTCCACCTCTCACATATACCCGCCACAGGTAACTCTCGCAGGGGATGCCCAGGTCGCACCCCTTCGGCAAGACTTGCCCCAAAGACTCATCGTAAGATACTGTTCGATCGACTCAACCCTCACCACACACCCAAAACACATGCCAAGATCTCCCCATGTTCATTATCTAGTTTTACCAATTTTTACGGCGCCTCGTGCCTTACGCACATATGTCTCTCCCTCACCAGCATCACATCACAGATATAATGTGAGTAAGAGTAAAGCAGTAAGTATATAACAAGCGAGCATCTAGCCTATCAGCGGGTGTGTAGGAGTAAGGTTGCAACAAGGTATAAGGCTCAAGTAAAACTACCATGCAACCTAACATCATATTATTGCATAAAAGATAAAGCGCTAGCAATTCTAGTTATAGCTTGCGTAATAGGATCTACGAGATTGGGTGGGGCGTGGCACCTGGCAGATCGTCTCCCAAGTCCTCGCTGTAGTCGGGGTCGTACTCCTCAGTCGACAGGTCCTCCGGCTCTGTTAAACGTAACATATGGTCGCGTGAGCGACTCCTATAAAGGTGCACAAAGGAGCAATAGAAATTCGAAACATCCAAAGGCACTCAAACACAAGCCTATGACATAGAGCTCATTTTTTGGAAAATTTGAACACTGGTTTGGTATTTTTCTGAGTTAAAATGAATTAGTTATGAATTTTCAAAGATTAAATGAATTTCTGAAAAAGAAAAAGAATTGGAAATTCCAGGCAGTGACATGTGGCAGCACCCGATTGGCTGGTACGGAGTGAGTCACTAACAGGTGGGTCCGTTGACTGGTCACGGTCAACGATCAACTTTGACCGGGCCGAGACTGGGCTCTGGCGGGCCGGGCTAGGGCTGGATACGGGTCGGGTTGGGCCGGTCTGGGCTGGGCTAGCCCGGACACGTGGCAGCTCCTCGTGATGCCATGTTGCGCTGTGGATTCAAAAAGGGCTCCAGTCTTTGTAGGCGTGGCTCACGGTGGGCATGACCGAGCGGTTCACGGGTGCACGTGGGATCTACGGTGGACCGCGTTCACCTTCTCTTTCTTCCTCTTGGTTCATGGTGTACATGGTGCACCGAACTACTATCCTGGCCCCTCCCCTTGCTTCCCCACGCGGTGGCGCGCCCGCCGGCGGCGAGCGGCCGTTCTCTAGCCACGGCGGCTCCTCGGCAGCGTTTTTAGGCTCAACCGAAGACTTCTCGGCCCGCCCTTGTCCAATGAGGTGGCCGGTGCGATTGGGAACACTCTCGACACGACGACATTCAGGAGCGCGGCTCCCCGACAAGGTAAATGCGAGCAGCTCCCTCACGTGGCTCTCTTCCACCATCTTGCTGCGCGCGGCGTGTCCCTTGCCAAGCGAAATAGATAGCCCTCCTTCCCTCGCTTCTACCGGCCTGACGCGGCAAGAACAGAACCTCGCCATGGTGAGCTCTAGCCATGGCGGGCATGCTCCGCAACGCGTCGCCCCTCCAACGTTCCCAGGCCCTCGGTGCGCAGTGCGGTCCGTGGTTGGGACGGCAGGTGTCCGTGCATGTGTCTAAGCAGGGTACAGGGGTCAGGGCCTCCTCTTGCTCATTCCCGGTACGGAGACGGCGAAGTGATGCCCGTGAACACTATGGTAGAGAGCCGGGAGGGTGCTGGGGCTCACCGTAGGTGGCGATGGCGAATGGATATCGATGCATTGCGAGTCGAGGCAGTGTCGGGGCCGGGCCGTGCCATGCCGAGCAGCTACTCCGCTGTAGCCGATCGGGTCATTGCCTTCCGTTCTAGTGGCTCCTCTTCGGTGGCTCCGGTAGAACCCTCTCTTCTCTACACCCCCTTCTCCCTCCTTCCCCTCCTTCTCTTGGTCGCGACGGGAAGTGGTGGCCACCAGGGCGGCGGCGAGGTGATGGGAAACGGCTAGGGCACCTCGGTGGTGCCTTCTTATAGGGAGGTGGTGATCCTGGCGAGGTGAACGGCGGGAAGGGGGCTTAGGGCCACGTGGAGGTGATCGGTGCGCTTAGGCTAGGGTTAAGGTCATGGCGCGGTCGTGGGTTGCCTTGGCGCCTCCGTTTTGGCGCAACAACCTGCTCAGGCTTTGTACGAGGGTGCTAGGGGCAGTTGCAAGGGCGTGGACCATAGCGATGGCATCATGGCGCGGATGGCTCCAGCTGGGGACGGTAGCAGTGCGGATAGGCGATGTGGCGTCGCATCCACGGGTTCGTTGTCAACCGACGTGAAGAGAACGGCTGGCAATGGAGATTCCCCCTCCTCTGTCCTGACTTGGGCGCGAAAAAGGGGTGAAGGCGCGAGGAGGACGATGACAATAGGGTCCCAGCTGGCGGTGACCGAGAAAAAGGGAAGAGCGACTCCTGTATAATGTGAACGAAGAGCGGGCTCCTAGCTGGGCCGTCTCGGCGTTGTTGGGCTGTGCCAAATCCGTGGCCCGTCACGGTGGGAGTGGGGCAGCTAAAAGGCTAGGCCGGTTGGGGGGTTGGGTTGGCCCGCGGGTGCTGGTGCGCGGCCTACTGGGCTGGAGTCCGTTCGTGGGCTGGCTTGAGCTCTAGGGCCAAAAGGAGTTTCTCCATTTTAGCTTAATTGAATTAGCTCTTCTATGTTATGTCTTCATTTTTCTAGCTACTCCATAGTTCCTACATGCATGCACATGTGTTGCCTACACATGTATGCCCTAGTGGGGTCCACTAGAGGTCATTTAGGGTTCAACCAAGGGTTGGCAACAACACACACACATTTATTTAAATATTTAAATAAATGTTGTTGCTTTTATTAATCAATACAAAAGAACATAAGAAGCAACTCATGCAAATTTAATTAAATACAAGGATATAAACATCTGCTATAGGTACTACTTATGCAACTAGGGTAGTTTTCCTACAAGACATTCACCAACCATTGGCTATTTTTAGAAAAAACATTTGTAGTTGTGATTTTTTTTGTTTTCTGGAAATTTCTGGGTTGTTACAGTCCTTCCCCCTCACAGAAATCTCGTCCCGAGATTTAAGGTGTGACATACCTTTCGAAGAGGTAGGGGTAAAGCATCCAGAGTTCGGACTCCTTCTCCCATGTAGCTTCCCGTTCAGTGTGGTTGCTCCATTGAACCTTGCACATGGGTATCACGGTGCTTCTAGTCTCCTTCTCAGCTCTGTCTAGTATCCGGATCGGGTGTTCTTTGTACTCTAGGGTGTCCTGAATATCTAGTGCATCTGTGTGTACCTCTTGCTCTGGCAACTGCAAGCACTTGCGTAGCTGGGACACGTGAAACACTAGGTGTACTCCTGTCAACTCCTCGGGCAACTCTACCTTGTATGCCAACTTGCCGATCCTCTGACAAATCCTGTAAGGTCCCACGTACCTGGGGGCCAACTTCCCTTTCACATGAAATCTGACAGTGCCTCGGAGTGGGGAGACTTTGAGATAGACATAGTCCCCAACCTTAAACTCGAGGTCTCTCCGACGATTATCTGCATAGCTCTTCTGTCGGCTTTGGGCAATCCTCAGGTTCCCTCGCACTTGGGCGACTCCTTCTTCGGCATCTTTGATCTTCGTGGGGCCAAAGAATGATCTCTCTCCTACCTCTGACCACATCAGAGGGGTTCTACACTTTTTGCCATACAAAGCCTCAAACGGTGACATCTTGAGACTAGCCTGGTAGCTATTGTTGTACGAGAACTCTATGTGGGACACGCTTTTCTCCCAATCAGACCCATACTTCAAGACACAAGCTCAGAGCATGTCCTCCAAAATTTGATTAACCCTCTCTGTCTAACCATCTGTCTGTGGGTGGTACGCAATGCTGTAATCCAGTCGAGTCCCTATGGCCTTGTGGAGACTCTTCCAGAACTTGGACATGTATTGCGTGCCACGATCAGACACTATGCTAGTGGGGGCTCCGTGGAGTCTGAGAATGTGCTCGATGTATAGATCTGCTAACTTCTCAACTCTGTAGTCATTCCTCACAGCTATGAAGTGAGCTACCATGGTCAGTCGGTCAACAATCACCCAAATCGAGTCATGGCCTTTAGGGGTTCGAGGTAAACCCACTATAAAGTCCATGGATATGCTCTCCCATTTCCACACCAGGACGTCCAAGGGATTAAGCAACCTGGCCGGTCTCTAATGCTTGGCCTTGACCCTATTGCAAATGTCGCATTGCGCGACATGCCCGGCAATATCTGCCTTCATGTTCTTCCACCAGAACTGTTTCTTCATATCGGCATATATTTTGGTGCTTCCTGGGTGGATACAATACTTAGAGTCATGACCCTCTTCCAAGATTTCTTGCCGCAAGGCGGGATCAGATGGTACACAGATTCTATCCTTGTACCAGTACACTCCTTGCACATCTTCCCTGAACTCAGGGCACTTGCCCCTCTTCATGAGTTCTCAGATCTCCCATATTTCCGGACACTCTAGTTGAGCATTGCGGATCCGATCCTTGAGGTTGTATTGCACTCGAAGCTCATTTAGCATACCCTTTGGTAGAATCTCAAGATGAAGGTCACCCATTTCTTGACACAGCTCGGGTGGTACAGCTTCCATGGACAGATTGTGGCAATAGCTCTTTCGGCTCAAGGCATCAGCGACTACATTAGCTTTTCCCAGATGATAGTGAATCTCCAGGTCATAATCCTTTATAAGCTCTAGCCATCTGCGCTGTCTCATGTTCAGATCCTCTTGTGTGAAGAAGTACTTCAGGCTCTTGTGATCGGTGTAGATATCACACTTATTTCCGATCAAGTACTGCCTCCAGATCTTTAGGGCATGCACAACAGCGGCAAGCTCAAGATCGTGGGTCGGGTAGCGTTGCTCATGGTCCTTCAACTGTCAGGACGCATAGGCAATGACTCCCACTCTGCATCAAAACGCAACCCAGTCCCTGTCTGGATGCATCATAATAGACTACGAAGTCTTTCTGGATATCGGGCAAGGCAAGAACAGGAGTGGTGGTAAGCTTCTGTTTCAGAGTCTAGAAGCTGTGCTCGCACTTGGGCATCCATTCAAACTCATTAGTCTTCTTCAGTAGGTTGGTCATGGGCTTGGCTATCTTTGAGAAGTTCTCAATGAACCTTCGATAGTACCCGGCCAATCCAAGAAAACTGCGGATATCGGTCACATTGTGGGGTTGTTCCCACTCCTTCACAGCTTCAATCTTTGCAGGATCTACAGCGACTCCCTCAACAGTGAGAATGTGACCAAGAAAAGCAACTTTTTCGAGCCAGAAGTCACACTTGCTAAACTTGGCATAAAGCTGATTCTGCCTCAACTTCTCCAGAACCACTCTCAAGTGTTGTTCATGCTCTTCGGCGGTGGAGGAATAGATAAGGATGTCATCAATGAACACCACCACGAACTTGTCTAGCTCGTCCATGAATACCTTATTCATCATGTTCATGAAATATGCCGGGGCATTAGTGAGTCCAAAGGACACCACTGTGAACTCATATTGCCCGTATCTGGTGATGAAAGCTGTCTTAGGAATGTCCTCGGGTCTAATTTTCATCTGATGATACCTAGACCTGAGATCAATCTTGGAAAAGTACTTGGCATCTTTCAGCTAATCTAGGAGGTCATCGATCCTAGGCAGAGGATACTTGTTCTTGACTATCACGGCATTCAAGTTTCGATAGTCAATGCACATCCTCATGGATCCATCCTTCTTTTTCACGAACAAAATAGGGGAACCCTAGGGTGAAGCACAGGGTCTGATGTACCCCTTGTCCGACAACTCCTTGAGTTGTTTCTTTAGCTCCTCCAGCTCATCGACTGACATGCGGTAGGGTCTTTTAGCAATAGGCCCGGTACCAGGCAGAAGGTCAATCACAAACTCTACATCCTGATCAGGTGGCATGCCTGGCAACTCCTCAGGAAACACGTCAGGGTACTCATTCACAATGGTTACCTCCTCGACTGTCTTGGCCTCTAAGGCACACAACATAGAGACTGTCTTTCCCTGATTAGGCTTACAGCGGATTATGTGACCACTCGGGTGTGTGATCTCTACGTACCTTGGTGAACAAGATATCACTCCTTTGTGCTGTGTCAACCAATCCATTCCCAGTATGACATCTAGTTCCTCAGATGGAAGTAAGGTGAGATCGGCTAGAAAAGGGTAGCCCTCAATGGTGATACTCACTCCCTGACATCTCTTGGTGCATATAATGCGACCTAAAGGTGAACTGGTGTCAATGGGCTCCTTGCGGGGGGTCACAGGTATGCTATGCTCTCGTGCAAACTTGGTGGAAATGTATGAACAAGTAGCTCCAGAGTCGAACAAAACCAAAGGTATAACTCCCTATACCAAAAACATACAGTACACCACGTTGGGAGCGTCCTGGGCGTCCTTCGCGGTCATGTGGTTGAGACAACTACGGACAGCCCCTGCAACGTTCTTGCGTGGAGCAGCAGGTGTAGCAGCCTGTCTCGCCTGGGTCGGAGCAGGCGGTGTGCCATTCTTGATGGGGCACTCAGCGATTTTGTGACCGGGCTGGCCACAACCAAAGCAAGTGAAGGGCGTGCTACCTATGGAGGTGGGCGTAGCGGTCCTCCACGTGCTAGCTCCCTGAGTGGGGTGACTCAGAGCAGGACGGCTCTGAGCGGGGCAGTGGTAGTTGGCGGTGAAGGTACCACCTCCACGGCTCGGAGCGGTCACAGCCCCCTGAGTGTAGCGTGAGCGGAGCGGAGGAAGCACGTGAGCACATGGTCTCTGCGGGGCCAGGCCACAAGAGGAACTCTCAAACCGGTGCTTCTTCTCCTTATGGAGGGCGTCTGCCTCCAGACGATCCCTCTCCATCTCCAACACCTTGTTGACCATCTCGCGAAGGGTGTGGCAGGCATGACTCGAGAGGGCCACCTTGAGACGAGAGTTCAGCCCCTTCTTGAAGCAGTACATCTTCTTCTTCTCGGTATCGGTCTCACCTGGAGCATACCTCATCATGCGGGTGAAGCGAGTGGTGTACTCCTGAACCTTCTAGGAGCCCTGGGAGATGTTGCGAAACTCCTCCACCTTGGCATCCATGACACCTTCAGGCACGTGGTGCTCACGGAAGGCCTCGGCGAACTCCTCCCAAGAGAGACTCCCCGGGTCCTCGTGGGCGTCGTAGTAGCTGTCCCACCATGCGCGTGCAGCGCTAGTGAGCTGGTGGGCGGCGACCCCCACGCACTCCTCGTCAGTGCAGGTGGTGAGGTCCAGCTTCTTCTCCATCTCACAGAGCCAGTCCTCGACAGTGATGGGGTCGTCATTGGCGGTGTTGAAAGTAGGAGGCCTCAGCTTGAGGAAACCCTCCAACTTCCGCTGGAAGTCATTGGGAGGACCCCCATGGTGGTGAAGCATCCCCTGAGCCAGCGCCTCCAAGAGGCGGGTTTGGCGGTCCATCACCTCCGCCAACTGTGGTGGCGGCGGCGGCAGTGGTGCTCCTCCTCCAAGCTGCTGGGCGGCACCCGCCCCCAGTGCGGGCTCCTCTGGTGCAGGCTCCTCCCTGGCACCGAAGGGAGCTCCCCTGCCTCCTCCATGGCCACGGCCACGACCATGGGCCATGGGTGTGGGGGAAAGCGAGCGGTTGTTCAGACGAGCAGAACGGCGGCAAGACATCTCCCTGCAGGGTTAGGTCATTATTTAACATTTTTCGTTAGATGCATTGTTAAGTGGTTTATCAATTTAAAATGAGATTTCTATCCAACACTCATACAAAGATGCAAATAAGAACCATAAGATGCAATAAGATCCAAAACATCCATTACAGTAATTTATTACATAGCGACATCTCCAGTAGCTACACTGACAGATTCGCGGGAATCGTGCTACTCGCAGGCAGCTCCAAAAGTGGGACATCCTACTTTACTCCATGGGTGCATCATATCTCTGGCCATGTAGGGCTCAACATGTCTACTACTACATTAACTACTCCTGTCCAGGAGTGACGGGTGGTGCAGAAGGACCAGAAGTGGAAGCCTCGGGAGTGCCCTCCATGGCACGGAGCTCGTCGTCGGAGCGGTGGATCCTCGCGATGTAGGTGAGAGCGTAGTCCAGCATCTCTGTCCTCGGAACCTCTGAGTAACCGTACATCGGGCAAGCCTTGAAGTTGAGCTTGGTGGCCTCAACGTGGAAGGGCTGTCTGCGTGGCTTCTTGCGCATCCCAGGTAAGAGGACGTCCTGGACCTTCCCGATCTCCTGGACGCGCTTGCGATCAGCGTCGATCCAAGCCTGGCTGATGCGGTTCACCTTGTCCTAAAGGTACTCGGTGCACTTGATGTAGTGAACCAGGTGATGCATGTTGTAGGTGGTGGTGACGGCAGCCTCCACGGCCAGCTTCTCCATCGTGTTGCAACGGGCCTCCAGTGCAAGCTTCTTGATGCCACGGTGCTTCTCCTTCTCGTGGAACTCCCTCAGGGTAAGCCTCTGACGCTCAATCCGATCCTCGCACTCAAGCACCTTGGACTCAAGATAGACATGGCGAAGCTCAGCCTCCCCAACTTTGTCCTTGAGGTTGGCGATCTCTTCCCGAAGTGACTTCTCACGGGTCTCGTAGAAGGTCTTCATTCTGTCATAGCCCATGCGCTCCTCCTCGAGCTTGCCGACCATCTCCTCCTCCTTGCGCTCCACCTTGAGGAACTCCTCATCGCAACGGAACAGGAGGTCTCGGTAGCGGCGGTTCTGCATCTCCACATCCATGATGTAGCGATCCTGGGCGATGATGTACTGCTCGGAGGCCCTCAGGCAGGGGTCGACCTCGTCACGCACAGCACGGTCTGCAGCAGTCATCTGTGGCTCCGAGAACCTGTTGAGGTCCAGAGCGGCAGGCAGCAGGCGGTACGGTCCCGTCTTGAGGTAGTCGTGTGCGTCACTGAGTGTAGGCAGCAGGCGGTACGGTCCCGTCTCAGGAGTGGCCAGCACTGTAGCCGACAGCGGCGCCATGGCCGGAAAATAGAGCACCTCGCCGGTGATTGCGAAAAACGACATAAAGGACCCGTTTATCTACGGGGAAGACACGGGGACGTAGAGAAGACTACCGCGAGCTCACCTAGGCACTTTTCTCAGACGGAGATAGCTCGGTGTAGGCACTAGGCTGGATGGGGCGAACGGTGGCTCCCTGCGATCTACAGTAGTGAAGAGAACAACACAGAGAGAAAGAGAGAAGGAGGGAAAGGCGTTGGTAGCTTCTTCACCTCGGCTCAGAGCTCGGCAGTGGTTCAAAGAAAGCGGAGAGGAGGCCTCCAGTGCTTACAGCAGCGGCGGTGAGTTCGTCTTCGCGGTGAGATTCAGACGGCTACAACGACAAGCGAAGCTAGGGCTCCAGGGCGGCACGTAGATGCAATATGGAAGCGCGATGGTGATCCTTGGGTTTTATAGGGCGCTGGGTGCGGGGCACGCCGTATCCCAAGGAATCGGGCGTGCGGCGGACTCCGGAGCAGAGTCTTGCTCGGCGCCGTGAGGAGGAAGATGCTGCTGACACGCGGGCCTGGGTGGCAGTGAGTGCGGGAACTGGGCCAGGATGGCAGCGGGGGAGAGGAAAAGGGAAAGCGTACTGCCCTGATGAGACAGGCTGCGGACAAGACTTGGTCGGCGCCCGATAGAGAGGAGAGGAGGGAAGGGAGTGGGCCGGTCTTGCCGTTGGGCCGAGGGGGAAAGAGCACCAGCACGGCTCGGGCTGGATCACCGACTGGGCCTGCGTCGCGAGAGGGAGGGACACTGCGGTTGGGCCTGAGCGGAGTGGGCCGCGAGTGAAGGAGAGACTGCGCTGGCCTGACCTGGTTGCCTCGGCCGCGCGAGGCGAAACAAAGGGAGGAGGGAGCAGGCCAAGCTGGGCTCGCGCGTTAGGGAAGGAGGGAGAACTGGGCCACTCGGGCCAAAACAGGGTAAGGGAAATTTTTTTTCTTTTTTTTTTCTAAATTTCCAAAGCTATTCTCAAATGAGTTTTGAATTCTCTTTTGAGTTTTGAAACAACCACTCAATACAAAAATACTATGCAACAACATGAATGCAGATCAAAGTTGCTAAACCTTATGATAAATTTTATTATAATGAAAAATATTATTTTCCTATATTTCATGAGCACAAGAACAAGTATTTAAATCAATTTAACTTTATTTTAGAAAAGGCAAATTTTAGGGTGTTACAATTTTAGAAGAAATTCAGAAAAGCATATGCACTGACATCAAGCTAAGTTAAGAACTTTAAACATGGGTAGGATGGTTTCACTGCGAGGAATATAACTATCTGAGCTAAGCTCAATTTACATACATTTTTAATCTAATATTTAAGCTCAGTTTACATACAACTTTAAGTAAGTTTCTATGCATACAGGGCACGTACAAGGGCTATATCGCATAGTATATTATTTGATGAGCCGTGTATCCATAACTTGCATTGTAGAACTGGTATTGATCCACTTGTATCCCATAGAAATATTCGTTCTAAATTCTGTCCCAGCTCTCTTGGGTAGTAAAAAAATGATATTCGCACTCTTAGAAAAAAAATAAAGCAACCAAAAAATTTACCTCTCTTCAGTTAAACGTCTACAGTACACTACCCCTCAACCATGTATCTTGGCTCAGGAGACCAGAAGTATTTTTCCGTAAAAATACACAAGACAGACGAAATATATGGTCTTAACTCTTAAGTCTTATGCATTACCTTCACTTCATTTGAATAAAAGCTTGAGTACGTTGGAAAAGTTGTGCATTATTATATGTGATGTTCGGAAAAACTTCGTCTACATTTTGGTGGAATTTTTTCATGTTAGGTCAGCTCGAGTTTGATTTATGCCATGCTTCGTCTAGAGATTTATGCGGGCATTTGTCATAGATAAATGAGTGGCTACAGGATTTTCAAACCCTTTGTTGATTTCCAGATATAGTACTAGATAGTACACGCGCCAAGAAGATAAGAATTTGTTTAGTCAAATTTCCAAGAGTTTTCGCGTACATAAATAGCTGGTTGCAGGATTGTTTGTGGAAATTTGAACCAATAAGTCAGCAATGAACTACAGCTTGGAGAACGAATTCATTAGCTGCCCAAGAATTCTTTCATTTTTCCATATCTGGTAATCTTTTTCCATCCGTAGCAAGTGAAAGCGCCCCTAGTTCTAGATGGCAGATCACAACTGTATGATGTACATTCCAAACATGTATTTTTTTTTTGCAAATATTTTATAAATTCTACTAGAGACAGGGATGGACATGGTATTTTCATCCACAAAAATTAATTACGAAACTTAACTTAATAAAAAGATAAAAACCATTTTTATTGATATTTAGAGATAGTTCTTTATGTGAATTGCCTCTTAAAATCATTTCCATCATGGATCAAATGAAAAGGTTACATCTTGATATTAACAAGTGGCAACAACTATGTGGTGGGGTTGTAAAGAAGGATCTTGCGAGGGAGAGGTCATAGGTCAAAAACTTGATACCGCACACTTGTTTTTTATCGATAAGATAAATGCCCGTACGTTGCACCGGGATCACGGATTTATGTTGACACCACGGCGACAAGTTTGTAGATAATAATAGTGACTGTATCAAACACGGACATGTGGATCCGATCTTCGCATAGAAATCGGATAGGGCGCGGATGCAGACGCGGACGCGTAAGCAGTGGCGTAGCTAGGATTTTCGGTTAGGGTGATGCACTGTACCATACTTTTTCTTTACATCACTATAAATGTATCACAGCAAAAAATTTAATTTATAAATTTCCAAACACAATACAATTAAACTAAGTATGTCATATGAGCCTTTTAAAATAAACGAGTCCATTTTATTTGCTTAATTGTAGATTAAATACCAGCCTTCTTCATTAATGCATACTTTTGAAAAAGAGACGCAAACAAATATACAATATCTGCACTCCTTCATATTTCAAAATATATATCTACAAAGAGATCGAGTTGTGCAAAATTTTCAACTCATTCCAATGTGCCTACGCCTCCGTGTTGCTGCTGTGTGCTGCTCAGCCAGCCAGCCGCCGCTACTACCGTGGCAACGAAGACGAACGTCGACCGGATGTTGTGGACTTAGCGCGCGCGCGACTCCTCGATATGAATCGTGTGATGTCGGACGTCTTGAGTTCCACGGCCAGCAGACGGATGAACGACGCACATACCATCACCGGCAGCCACCGGTCAGTCCGTATACAGTCCGGAGATCGCAGGGGAGCGCGTATACGAAGCTCGCGTGGGCGAAACCCTCCGTCTCTTTTTAGGCCGAAAAAAGCGTTTTTTTAGACCGATCCGATCCGGATTGCACGTGGGCAAACGTACACCAGATTTTTACTTTCCTAGAGGAGTATCCTGGGGGGCGCGATCCAGATTGTATGTGTGCATGCGCCGTATCCAGGGGCAGGCGCGTACATGATGTGGAGTGATCGCAGAATTGATCATGATTGTTATAGAAATTGATTTTTACTTTCCTGATTTGTTGCGGCTGTTACGGGGATTGAGCTGATCGCATGGAGCGAGTGCGCGTTGTCTTCCTGATCTGATCGTATGGAGCGGCTTTGGTGTCGTACCTATGAACGGAATAGTTACGAATGTTTTAGTCGTAGAGAAATGAATGTTTTTATCGATAAACTTGATACCGCACACTTGTTTCCTAGTTTAGAATTATTAGGGATATAGATACTCCTCTAGGAAGGTGCTAGAGGAAGATTGGAGCCTTTAACTTTCTAGTAATTTTTTTTTTTGAATTGAGAACTTGTGAACGAATCAGAGCTGACTAATTAATGTGATTTCATCTTAATAGAACCTTTGAGAATCGCACTTGCATGCATTCCGTGCAAAAAAATTGCATGATATATGACTCACGACAAGCAACCCTCTGTGCGGCCGCGCGGGACGGTTTGAGCGCAGGAAGGGTCAGCCGCGAGCGGGAATTGCGAGCGAGAAATCTGGGATGGAAAGCTTGGTATTCTGGAATGCCAGATAGAATATCGGTTGGAGCACCGTTTCTTCTCAAAATACCCAAAACTTGGCTTGACAATACATATATGGCTCTTCTCTAGCTTGGAAGAGCAACTCCAACAACTCGGCTATTCTTATTTTGGAGGCTATTTTAGAATTTATATAGCAAAAAGTAGGCTCCAACAGATACGATATCTCGCTTTGTAAAATAGAAAGTTGACTATATATCCCTTGATTTTCGGTGACCATATAAAGCCAACCACCGGCGCTAGCTATTTGAAAATGAGAAATAGCAAGACTGTTGTAGACCACTTCTTTTTTTTGAAGAGTTTTCTATTTTATAAAATAGCTAAACTATGGAATTTGGTTACTAATTTTAGCCAAGCTGTTGGAGTTTCTCTAATAGCTAATAATTGCTAATTTTTAGATAGCTATTTTTAGCAAGGAGACTGTTTGCATCCACCTACTAATAGGTGGTTGGATAGTAAGTTGAAGATATATATGAGCTATTAGCACCTATTAGTAACTCTAAATCTGCAAGTGGAACTAATAGTTAGCAGTCCTGCAGCTAATAATTAGCAGGTTTATTAGCTAGTGTGTTTGGATCCACTAGTACTAATTTTAACTACTAATATTTAGTACTAATAAATCCAAACAGACTCTATACATGATATGTATGAAAATACAGCAAATCCATAGATTCCTCGGTGGATTGCCTCCTACAAAAAAAATGGTCAGTTGATAAGTAGCATACTACCAAGGCAATAATTATCTAAATGAGAGTGATATAGCGTTTTAACTTGCTACTAATCTAGTAAAAAGTGGCAATCACTACCGGACTCAGTGGCCGCAAAGCTCAATTTGCACTGGACAAAAAATGGGCCGGCAAAGACGTCTTTTGTCGGTACCCGACACTCGGCAAAGTTGGAACAAAAAAAACCCGAAAAAAATAGGATTTTTTTTAATCGGTGGAGGCCCCCACCGGTCAGCGCCCGTCCATCTCCGGCATTTTTTTGCGTAAAATTTGCAGCTACGAGGCCGGAGGGATTCGAACCGGCGACCCCTCCCTCGCGCGTCCCCTCCTCTAACCACTACACCACACTGCCAGCTATGTCTAGATTCCGTTTTGGTTCCCCACATATTATACTAAACCGAGTGTAAATTGCTTGTTTGAGGCCCTAAACGAATTCAAATAAAAAAGTTGTAAACTACAAAGTTTCATAACTTTTCGAGATCTACACTTTTAGTTTAGGAAGTTTTTCCATCCGAGGTCGTTTACAAAATTTGAATTTCAAAATTTTGAAATTCAAACGCAGTTTTGCATGACAAGATGATTTCAAATCAAAAAGTTGCCAACTACAATGTTTCATAACTTTTCGAGATCTACATAGTTTATTTTGGTTGTTTTTCCATCCGAGGTCGTTTGAAAAGTTTGAATTTTAAATTTTTGAAATTCAAACATAGTTTTGCATGACAAGATAATTTCAAATCAAAAATTTGTCAATTACAAAGTTTCATAACTTTTTGAGATCTACAAAGTTTATTTTGGTTGTTTGGTCATCTGTTCATCCGACATGGTCGTTCTAACATTGTTCTGAAATCTTATATATCTCTCTTCTAGTTTCATAAACAACAAGAGAGATATGTTAGATTTATGAACAAATTTACTTTCACTTTGTCATATGAAGAAAAGACTAAAACAAACATTGTACATCTTGATGAGTTATACAACTTTGTAGTTCAAAACTTTTTCATTTGAATTAATTTACTGCTTCAAAATGTGCTTTGAAATTTTCTTTGCCCAGTATAAAAATAACACTCGGCAAAGGGCTTCTTTGCCGAGTGTCAAAAAAAAACACTCGACAAACAAGCTTCTTTACCCAGTGTAAAAAAAAACACTCGGCAAAGAGCTTCTTTGCCGAATGTAAAAAAAAAACACTCGGCAAATAAGCTTTTTTGTCGAGTGTCAAAAAAACACTCGGCAAAGAGTTTCTTTGCCGAGTGTTTTTTTTCCACACTCAGCAAAGAAGCTTTTTACCGAATGCTCGAAAAAAAACAATCGGCAATCCATCTGGCACTCGGCAAACAGCGGGTCTCCGGTAGTGAATGAAAGATGAGAACATGTAAGACTGATGGGCGGTGCGTCACTTGAATGAGCAATTAATGGCGGTGTTTGGGGCACGTTACTTTTCGTTCATTGACGAGCCTTGGTCAAGCCTTCACCAAAGGACAAAAAGGTAACGTGCTTTGATTACGTGACTTTTTATTTGAGTCAATAGTGGCGTATTATTATTCCACGGGGCCTTTACTTTTGATTACAGTTACAATTTTGAGGTTTCCACGTGGTGATTTTTGGACGGCAATCAAGGAGGAAAACATATGAGCAAAAATTATTTCTAAAATAAATTTAAAGGGTAGAATAGTACTTTCGCGTAGCTGCTGCCTCTTATCTCCCTGTGCGAGCTCTCGTCTGGGTCGGGGGCTGGCGCGGAGGTTCCCCGGCGTGCGCGGCCCCGATGGACGGGCTCCGCAACTGCCTCCCTCTCCTAGCACGGCAGCACTGTCAGAGGGACGAAGGGGCGCACCACCATGGCTCTCAACTCGGCTTCTGCCGCTGCCATGGTCACACATCGTTGGAGAGGAACCTCCATTGGCACGTGGGCACACATGCTGCCATGGCTGCTGCACCACGCCGTTGAGGCCACGCCTCCATGGGAAGCTCTAAGCCACCCCAACCGGCTAGGCCAGGAACTCGAGATGGAAAACAACTTGTGGTGGTTCTCGGAGAGAGAACTCAGGCATGATGTTGATGTGTTCTTGGCCAAATACATGTCTTCTCCATTTCTCCTTGTCTCTGAACAACAATGTTCAGTAGTCTCTAAAATGCAATGTAATGGTAGCGCTGTTCCCTGAATATGTAATGTATCTGTGCACTGTGCTCTCTGAAATTGTAGTGCTGCACATTTCTGAATTAATGGATGTTCAGTTTTATTTTCGGCAATTCTATATGCATTGTTAATCTGAATATCACTCGTTCCATTCTACATGCAGCAGCCAAACCTTTCTTGATAATTTGTAGGTCATTGTATTCCGGAAAAATAGATTCACCCCCAAGGAATGGCATGCTGTCATCCTCCCTACTAGACATCAGTTATATGCTGTCAAATTGAGATTACACAGTTCTGAAAACAGCAGTCGTTCACATTCATTATTTACTAACAATACTGTAGCACCCGGTTTTAAGAATAAAACCAGCTACACATATATGAGCTCAGGAAATCAAATCTCACATATAGCCACAAATAAGAGTATTATCAAAAGACAATGCTCAATATATAACATATTTAGTATAAAAAGGTATAACCTTAGATAGGAGACAGCGGAAAGACAACTCCAATCTTCAGGTGAAGACTCCACTCCATAGGAACAACTGTCTGGTTGATCACAAGCCTAATTTCTCTAAACTCTAGCAATCTAGTAGCCATCCGGGATTTTTTCAAAGATTTAAAAAGTAAAGCAAGCGTAAGTACATGTCGTACTCAGCAAATATAACATGGGGTTCACGTGGCTCAAACGGATGACACTGGTTTACTGCGGTTAGCTTTTAGTGACTCATAATTTTAGTAATTGAGTGGCAACAAGTTTATTTACAAGCCCACATAAACACATGATCACGTAAACATGAATAATGAATAGCATAAACAATTAATGAATAGTGATCCTCTATTCCATAAGAGTTTCAAGGCCGCTCGTGACCATGAGCACGGCTGATATACCAGTTTTACACTCTGCAGAGGTTGTACACTTTCACTATGAGTCGTGATTCACATATGCCCGGGGTCATGACTCCCCAAAACACTACCAAGGTTAGCAGACATGGTTCACTATGAAGTCTTCCAAGGTCCGTCTAACAAGTTAGGGGCGCTAGAATTCTCTTGGCAAGCAGATGTAGGAATCCCCTTTTCGAATGGCACAATTCTATCACGGCTATACACATAGGTCTAGAGGCTGTCCTATACCCATCGTGTCAAGCCTCTTTTGCGTCATAAAGGTAACCAGTAACAAGCTAGAAAAATTCCTTTGATATGACTAAAGCCAGAGCCATATAGCCCTAATAGTTGTACTATATGTCCCGATTGACCACTTAAAGATAAGTCATTAAGGAGAGAAATCTAGAGCACCATAATAACAGCCCAATGCTCTAGCCCTCTTGAGCCATGTTGCTAAAAAGCATATTTTAACGTTTATTGCATATACCATTAGTCAAGTTACAAGATCATGGTCTTTATTGAGCGCTAGCATCATACTACCCAAATGCATTAACCCATGGGAATCAAGGTATAAGCACAAAGCTAGGAAATCCTTAGTGGTAATCAAGGTAGACACATGCAGTATGATTTAAATGATTAATAGTGAATAGGTAACAAGGATGATCCCATGCTATACTGCTTCTTGATCACCAATGCAAAGCTCACCGACTATACTCGATCATCACAGCAAAATACAAACATTTAGGAGCAATCATGCATAGCAAACAAAGGCTATAGATTAGAATAGTACACTAACAGCATAAAATCAAGATGAAAAGTTTGTAAAATGAATCTACATCTCGCTATGTACACATAGACGCGAAGATCACGAAAATCGGAGCTATTACAGAGAAGTTATGAATTAAACAAGATTTCCTTTAATAAAATAATAGATTAAATCTAACCTCAAATTTTAAAAGTTGAAAACATACCTAACAGTAGTATGAACATGTACATTACGCAATTACGAATCTAACGCAACTTGAACGGATCAAATCGGAGTTAAAACGAAGATTCTATAGCTAAAATAAAATCAGTGGCACTTTTGTATATGTCTAATTTGAGTTAGTTCTTTTATGTACTAATTGTGGTAGAAACTATACATTATGGTTGTTTAATTTTAATTCAATAATAGTATTTCTTAGTCATTTAGATGAAGACTAGAGGACGAGTTTACCCTTTTTTAATATTGGAAGAGTTATGTGATTTTTCTGCAAAACGGTGTTACTTTTATCTCTATATAATGCAATGTGTCATTTGGATCCAATTTACTAGGTACTTCATATTATCTTTTATTGTAGCGATGAGGTGCATAATTTAGATATAAATTTGTGTACACCAACCAACTCTAAAATCAATTCTTAGCCGGATCATGATTTGAACACCAATAAAAATAGGTACAACACGAAAAAATTATAGCTTATCTGAATGTAGTTGAATGAATATGAAATTTATATCAAAGTTGTATATATATCCAAGAGATCTAGAACTTTGTAGTTGGAGACGACTTTTTAATTTAAAATCATTTAGGGTCCGCAAATATGATTTGAGTTCTTATATTTTTAAATTAAAAATTTTGAACTTTTCAAATGACTTCTACGGAGAGAGGCCATAGACATGATCAAAAAATTTGTAGTTAAAACTATTTGTATTTAGCTAGCAGTGAAAAGGGACACTCTTAATAGTCAAAACATTAGAGCATTTGGGAGAGAGTCTCCTATATATGGACCATGATCCTTATAACGTCAAGTTGTATCTTTCAACAATAACTACAGATCATACCCATGGAACTCAAGTAATATAGATTAAACTGCCCCTAGATGCATGAGGCAGCACCCCAATGCACAACTGGACAGTAAACCGTCAAGATATGGAGTTTAAGCCATACGAGACATAGCTATAGTAAGGAGGTAGCTCATGAACATAAGAACTATGAAAGAAAATAAATCAGGAAACTCATGGCGCATATTGAAAATCCACATCTTTATTTGCCGAAACATGTTTAGATTTATAAGGTTCCTGATCACCAAGTACAAACATGGAACATGTGTGTCATATATCAGTACACATGCACGCATGGATGATTTACCATATATATATATTCTTATTTATCAAATTATTCTTTCACATTTCCGTTCATACGTACGTAGAACGAGACATAGCTATAGTGGTAGTTATATATATTTCATCATACGTAGTACGCCGCTCGACGTGATCACCATCCGCCGCTTCATGGGCAGAAGGTCACCTGGTAGTTGCTGTTGCCGCTGCATGAATGGGTCTTGGTATCATCGGTGGGATACTGGTACGCATCAGGGCAGCTACGGTCTGTGCACACCAGCCCAACGACGGTGCTGCAGGAGAAGGCCATGGCCAGGTTGTAGCCGTCAACAACCGAGATGTCATAGTAATCCTGGTTGTTGCCAGTGCCACCGATGGTGTACTCGGCCAGCGTTGCTGGCGGCTGCCCGGAGACGGTGCAGGAGAGCGCACCAGCGCAATCGCCGGTGTCACAGTGGCCAGTTCCCCCGTTGAACCTGGGAGACGGCACGAGCAGGCCCGATGATCTATCCGTGCCGTGCCGTATCAGGTCACCGTGCCCACCTCTTGGCCTGGGCACGACACTAAACGCTCCAAGCCATGCCGTGCCGTGCCCAATGGCACGACGGCCTAGCAGGGTCGTGCCAACCCGGCACCCACGCGCGAGGCCGGAGGCCATGCTCGAGACCTCGAGTTATCGCCGCGCTGGTGCTGCTGCTGCCCCGCCGCCGCCGCTGCTACGCCCAGCTGTCACTGCACGCTCTCCCGCGCCGCCGCCGCTGCTATGCCATGCCACTCTGCCACCGCTGCTACGCCCTGCCACCGCCGCCACCGCATAAAGGACAAGACAACAAAGGAATGAGAGGGAGTCAGAACAGCAAACGGGAATGGGAGGGAGTCCGGAGTCACGACTACAAGAGAGAGAGGTATGCGCGTGGCGGCCGAGAGGGATGGATGGGCCGATGGGGACCTGGGAGCTAGGTTTTGGATTTTGTTTATATATGTCTTCGTATGCATCCAACGGTTGCAGTTTATCTATGGCCATCCAACAACTGACAATAATCGGGCGGCTATCGTGCCAGCCCATTAGTCGTGCCGTATCCATGCTGGCACTATGGGCCGAACCTGCGGCCCAGGCACAACCCTAGACCGTGCCTATGCCGGCACTGGCACTATGGTCTTCGTGCACGTGCCGTGCTAGTGCCATACGTTTTAGGGCCAGGCCCATGTCGTCCCATCGTGCCTGCCCCGTATGGCCATCTATAGTATGTACACTGAAGTTGCTCATTTTGTTGTGTGTATACAATGGTGGCATGGAAATGACCACATGCACAAGTCAGCCATCTATACTTTCGAGCTCTAACTGATTAATTAGATGCCCTGGACTTCCACACTTTCTCGTCCAGTTTCCAAAAACTAATCCATCAAATGCACGTACGTGTGCCAACTAGATTTCTTGTGTACAAACATTATACATTGCTCTTGCATTAATTAGTTAACACGCTCCAGTAACACTACTACCAAAACAATTTTGAAGACCGGTAAAAACGTTTAACAGAGGGAGGCAGTACTGCCGCCTCTGACATTTCGCTACTGGAAACCATGAATAACAGAGGCGGGCAAGCAAAAAAACAAAAACAAACCCTGACCTGTCAGTGGCGGCACCTGTGCTCGGGACCGCTGGCCATGCCCGCTATCCAGACTGCCGTCAGCTTGATCCACCGCCACAACGCTGCACTTGCTCGATCCGCCGCCATGCAGCCGCCCCTGCTTGATCCGCGCGCCCTAGAGCCGCGCGTGCGTCGCCGCCGCCGCCATCAAGCATCTGCGTCCGTGCTCTGGTGCATGCATCGTGCTCCTAGCAGTTTGAACAAGGGGGTGGCGCTCCGCGCTATGGTCGGAGGAGGCTCTACATGACTACATCGTGGCCGAAGGGGGCGAGGGAGGGGTACGACGGGGCAGCTCTGTGACTTCTCCCTAGCAGAGAAATGGGTCGTAGTCCTGATTGGGAACTGGCTTTAGTCCCCGTTTCCCAACCGGGACCATGAATCCAGGACTAAAGGTCCTGGCCTTTAGTCCCGGGTCACATAACCGGACTAAAGGTCCATCATCAGGAGAAAAATAAACGAAATTGTAGAGACACCTCTCTTGCGATGTGTGAGATTCGAACCCAGGACATCTTTCCTCGCGCATAAACTCCTTACCAATTCAGCTGTACACCACATGTGACAGGGTCCTGGACACTCTCCTTTTGAATTAACCTGTGGGGTACCTTTAGTCCCAGGTGGGAGACCTTTAATCCGGGTTGGTGACACCAACCAGAACTAAAAGGTCACCCTTTAATCCCAGTTGGTATTACCAACTGGGACTAAAGGTTGAAGGACCTTTAGTTCGGATTGGTAACACCAACCGGGACTAAAGGTCGACCTTTAGTCCAGGTTGGTAACACCAACCGGGACTAAAGGTGGCCTGCTGCGAAAGCGTGCCAGGACAGGGGCCTTTAGTCCCTGTTGGTAGCTCCAACCGGGACTAATTCTTCCTTTACTCCCGGACGCAAAAAATACCGAGACTAAAGCCCAAAATCGAAGCGGATGAAAGGTCATTTCTCTACTAGTGTCTGTTTAGAGAGAGAGGGGCAGCTCTGTGACTTCTGTTTAGAGAGAGAGGGTGGAGAACGACGGTGGGATATACAAGTGCTGAAGGGGGGCGTGGTGAGAAGGGTGACTTAGGGTTTCTAAAGCCGATATCAGGTTTGATGGGCTTTGTGTGCGGGGCTCAATCTACGGAGATGAGTCGAAATGGCCATTGTTTTTAGAGAGAAACCTCTTCAGTGGTAGCCGATATCAGGTTTGATGGGCTTTGTGTGCGGGGCTCAATCTACGGAGATGAGTCGAAATGGCCATTGTTTTTAGAGAGAAACCTCTTCAGTGGTACGCCTCTATAAATTAATTGAGGGACAACATTTTGTGGCCACCTACGTAAATCCATTTTGAGAGGCTGACAGTTTTTGGCAACCTTCGTATAAAAAAGTACGGCATTAGTGCAGAACCACATCCAGCTGCGACCATTCGCCTCACTACCGGATACAGGAGGTTTGTCAAGTGCCAGGTGCACTCGGCGAAGCCCAAAAAACACTCAGCAAAGGGTTTGCCGAGTGTTACACTCGGCAAATCCTGTATCGGCAAACGCTAGTTTTGCCGAGTGTTTTTTGTCGGGCACTCGGCAAAGACGTTGCCGAGTGCCCAAAAAACACTCGGCCAACTTTTTCTTCAAAAAAAAATAAAAAAAAGACCCGCCGACACCATGGCCGCACCACCAGCACCACCGCCGCCACCACGCCGAGGAAGAAGGGAGGGCCCCACCACACCGCACCACCACAATCCATGCCGCCGCCACCAAGCCGGGGAAGAAGGGAGGGCCCCACCACGCCGCACCACCACCATCCACGCAGCCGGCACTACGCTGGTGAAGAAGGGAGGGCCCCACCACGCTGCACCACCACCATGCCTCACCACCACCATGCCGCACCACCACCATGCCGTGCCACCACGCCTAGGCCACCATGCCACGCCCGCCACCACCACCACGCCCGTCGCCGCCGGATCTGGAGAGGGAGGGCCGGGAGGGGGGCGGCGCCGCCGGATTCGGGAGAGGGAGGGCCAGGTGAGGGAGGAGGGGAGGGTGGGGCCACGCTGGAGAGGGAGGAGGAAGGGGGCGCCGAATCTGGGAGAGGGAGGAGGAGGGGGTGCGCCGGATCTGGGAGAGGGAGGAGAGTAGGGGGCGCGCCGGATCCGGGAGAGGGAGGAGGGTGGGCCACACTAGACCCGGGAGACGGAGCAGGAGGGGGCGCACTGGATCCGGGAGAGGGAGGAGGAGGGGGTCGCGCCAGAGAGGGAGGAGGGCGGGCCCGCGTCGGATCCAGGAGAGGGAGGAGGAGGGGGCGCGTCGGAGAGGGAGGAGGGCGAGGGCCGCGCCAGATCCGAGAGAGGGAGGAGGGGGCGCACCAGAGAGGGAGGAGGAAGGAGGCGCGCCGAAGAGGGAGGAGGCCTTGGCGGCACCGGATCCAAGCCGGAGATGGAGGAGGGTGGGGCCACGCCGAATCCGGGAGGAGGATGGGGGCGCGCCGGAGAGGGAGGAGGAGGGGGGCACCGGAGAGGGAGGAGGAGGGGGCGTCGGAGGAGGAGGAGGGAGAGGGAAGCTGGGAGGGGAGGGAGGGAGGGACATGCTTTTCTCCCAATCAGACCCATACTTCAAGACACAAGCTCGGAGCATGTCCTCCAAAATTTGATTAACCCTCTCTGTCTGACCATCTGTCTGTGGGTGGTACGCGGTGCTGTAATCCAGTCGAGTCCCTATGGCCTTGTGGAGACTCTTCCAGAACTTGGACACGTATTGCGTGCCACGATCAGACACTATGCTAGTGGGGGCTCCGTGGAGTCTGAGAATGTGCTCGATGTACAGATCTGCTAACTTCTCAACTCTGTAGTCATTCCTCACAGCTATGAAGTGAGCTACCATGGTCAGTCGGTCAACAATCACCCAAGTCGAGTCATGGCCTTTAGGGGTTCGAGGTAAACCCACTATAAAGTCCATGGATATGCTCTCCCATTTCCACACCGGGACGTCCAAGGGATTAAGCAACCTGGCCGGTCTCTGATGCTCGGCCTTGACCCTATTGCAAATGTCGCATCGCGCGACATGCCCGGCAATATCTGCCTTCATGTTCTTCCACCAGAACTGTTTCTTCATATCGGCATACATTTTGGTGCTTCCTGGGTGGATACAATACTTAGAGTCATGACCCTCTTCCAAGATTTCTTGCCGCAAGGTGGGATCAGATGGTACACAGATTCTGTCCTTGTACCAGTACACTCCTTGCACATCTTCCCTGAACTCAGGGCACTTGCCCCTCTTCATGAGTTCTTGGATCTCCCATATTTCCGGACACTCTAGTTGAGCATTGCGGATCCGATCCTTGAGGTTGTATTGCACTCGAAGCTCATTTAGCATACCCTTTGGTAGAATCTCAAGATGAAGGTCACCCATTTCTTGACACAGCTCGGGTGGTACAGCTTCCATGGACAGATTGTGGCAATAGCTCTTTCGGCTCAAGGCATCAGCGACTACATTAGCTGTTCCCGGATGATAGTGAATCTCCAGGTCGTAATCCTTTATAAGCTCTAGCCATCTGCGCTGTCTCATGCTCAGATCCTCTTGTGTGAAGAAGTACTTCAGGCTCTTGTGATCGGTGTAGATATCACACTTATTTCCAATCAAGTACTGCCTCTAGATCTTTAGGGCATGCACAACAGCGGCAAGCTCAAGATCGTGGGTCGGGTAGCGTTGCTCATGGTCCTTCAACTGTCGGGACGCATAGGCAATGACTCTCCCACTCTGCATCAAAACGCAACCCAGTCCCTGTCTGGATACATCACAATAGACTAGGAAGTCTTTCTAGATATCGGGCAAGGCAAGAACAGGAGTGGTGGTAAGCTTCTATTTCAGAGTCTGGAAGCTGTGCTCGCACTCGGGCATCCATTCAAACTCATTAGTCTTCTTTAGTAGGTTGGTCATGGGCTTGGCTATCTTTGAGAAGTTCTCGATGAACCTTCGATAGTACCCGGCCAATCCGAGAAAACTACGGATATCGTTCACATTGTGGGGTTGTTCCCACTCCTTCACAGCTTCAATCTTTGCGGGATCTATAGCGACTCCCTCAATAGTGAGAATGTGACCAAGAAAAGCGACTTTTTCGAGCCAGAAGTCACACTTGCTAAACTTGGCATAAAGCTGATTCTGCCTCAACTTCTCCAGAACCACTCTCAAGTGTTGTTCATGCTCTTCGGCGGTGGAGGAATAGATAAGGATGTCATCAATGAACACCACCATGAACTTGTCTAGCTCATCCATGAATACCTTATTCATCATGTTCATGAAATATGCCGGGGCATTAGTGAGTCCAAAGGACACCACTGTGAACTCATATTGCCCGTATCTGGTGATGAAAGCTGTCTTAGGACTGTCCTCGAGTCTAATTTTCATCTGATGATACCTAGACCTGAGATCAATCTTGGAAAAGTACTTGGCATCTTTCAGCTAATCTAGGAGGTCATCGATCCTGGGCAGAGGATACTTGTTCTTGACTATCACGGCATTCAAGTTTCGATAGTCAATGCACATCCTCATGGATCCATCCTTCTTTTTCACAAACAAAACAGGGGAACCCTAGGGTGAAGCACAGGGTCTGATGTACCCCTTGTCCAACAACTCCTTGAGCTGTTTCTTTAGCTCCTCCAGCTCATCGACTGACATGCGGTAGGGTCTTTTAGCAATAGGCCCGGTACCAGGTAGAAGGTCAATCACAAACTCTACATCCCGATCAGGTGGCATGCCTGGCAACTCCTCAGGAAACACGTCAGGGTACTCATTCACAATGGTTACCTCCTTGACTGTCTTGGCCTCTAAGGCACACAACATAGAGACTGTCTTTCCCTGATTAGGCTTACAGCGGATTATGTGACCACTCGGGTGTGTGATCTCTACATACCTTGGTGAACAAGATATCACTCCTTTGTGCTGTGTCAACCAATCCATTCCCAGTATGACATCTAGTTCCTCAGATGGAAGTAAGGTGAGATCGGCTAGAAAAGGGTAGCCCTCAATGGTGATACTCACTCCCTGACATCTCTTGGTGCATATAATGCGACCTAAAGGTGAACTGGTGTCAATGGGCTCCTTGCGGGGGGTCACAGGTATGCTATGCTCTCGTGCAAACTTGGTGGAAATGTATGAACAAGTAGCTCCAGAGTCGAACAAAACCTAAGGTATAACTCCCTATACCAAAAACATACAGTACACCACGTCGGGAGCGTCCTGGGCGCCCTCTGCGGTCATGTGGTTGAGACAACTACGGATAGCCCCTGCAACGTTCTTGCGTGGAGCAGCAGGTGTAGCAGCTTGTCTCGCCTGGGTCGGAGCAGGCGGTGTGCCATTCTTGATGGGGCACTCAGCGATTTTGTGACCAGGCTAGCCACAACCGAAGCAAGTGAAGGGCATGCTACCTATGGAGGTGGGCGTAGCGGTCCTCCACGTGCCAGCTCCCTGAGTGGGGCGACTCGGAGCAGGACGGCTCTGAGTGGGGCAGTGGTAGTTGGCGATGTAGGTACCACCTCCATGGCTCGGAGCGGTCACAGCCCCCTGAGTGTAGCGTGAGCGGAGCGGAGGAAGCATGTGAGCACATGGTCTCTGCGGGGCCAGGCCACAAGAGGAACTCTCAAACCGGTGCTTCTTCTCCTTATGGAGGGCGTCCGCCTCCAGACGATCCCTCTCCATCTCCAACACCTTGTTGACCATCTCGCGAAGGGTGTGGCAGGCATGACCCGAGAGGGCCACCTTGAGACGAGAGTTCAACCCCTTCTTGAAGCAGTACATCTTCTTCTTCTCGGTATTGGTCTCACCTGGAGCATACCTCATCATGCGGGTGAAGCGAGTGGTGTACTCCTGAACCTTCTAGGAGCCCTGGGAGATGTTGCAAAACTCCTCCACCTTGGCATCCATGACACCTTCAGGCACGTGGTGCTCACGGAAGGCCTCGGCGAACTCCTCCCAAGAGAGACTCCCCGGGTCCTCGTGGGCGTCGTAGTAGCTATCCCACCATGCGCGTGCAGCGCTAGTGAGCTGGTGGGCGGCGACCCCCACGCACTCCTCGTCAGTGCAGGTGGTGAGGTCCAGCTTCTTCTCCATCTCACAGAGCCAGTCCTCGACAGTGATGGGGTCGTCATTGGCGGTGTTGAAAGTAGGAGGCCTCAGCTTGAGGAAACCCTCCAACTTCCGCTGGAAGTCATTGGGAGGACCCCCGTGGTGGTGAAGCATCCCCTGAGCCAGCGCCTCCAAGAGGCGGGTTTGGCGGTCCATCACCTCCGCCAACTATGGTGGCGGCGGCGGCGGTGGTGCTCCTCCTCCAAGCTGCTGGACGGCACCCGCCCCCAGTGCGGGCTCCTCTGGTGCGGGCTCCTCCCTGGCACCGAAGGGAGCTCCCCTGCCTCCTCCATGGCCACGGCCACGACCATGGGCCATGGGTGTGGGGGAAAGCAAGCGGTTGTTCAGACGAGCAGAACGGCGGCAAGACATCTCCCTGCAGGGTTAGGTCATTATTTAACATTTTTCGTTAGATGCATTGTTAAGTGGTTTATCAATTTAAAATGAGATTTCTATCCAACACTCATACAAAGATGCAAATAAGAACCATAAGATGCAATAAGATCCAAAACATCCATTACAGTAATTTATTACATAGCGACATCTCCAGTAGCTACACTGACAGATTCGCGGGAATCGTGCTACTCGCAGGCAGCTCCAAAAGTGGGACATCCTACTTTACTCCATGGGTGCGTCATATCTCTGGCCATGCAGGGCTCAACATGTCTACTACTACATTAACTACTCCTGTCCGGGAGTGACGGGTGGTGCAGAAGGACCAGAAGTGGAAGCCTCGGGAGTGCCCTCCATGGCACGGAGCTCGTCGTCGGAGCGGTGGATCCTCGCGATGTAGGTGAGAGCGTAGTCCAGCATCTCTATCCTCGGAACCTCTGAGTAACCGTACATCGGGCAAGCCTTGAAGTTGAGCTTGGTGGCCTCAACGTGGAAGGGCTGTCTGCGTGGCTTCTTGTGCATCCCAGGTAAGAGGACGTCTTGGACCTTCCCGATCTCCTGGACGCGCTTGCGATCAGCGTCGATCCAAGCCTGGCTGATGCGGTTCACCTTGTCCTAAAGGTACTCGGTGCACTTGATGTAGTGAACCAGGTGATGCATGTTGTAGGTGGTGGTGACGGCAGCCTCCACGGCCAGCTTCTCCATCGTGTTGCAACGGGCCTCCAGTGCAAGCTTCTTGATGCCACGGTGCTTCTCCTTCTCGTGGAACTCCCTCAGGGTAAGCCTCTGACGCTCAATCCGATCCTCGCACTCAAGCACCTTGGACTCAAGATAGACGTGGCGAAGCTCAGCCTCCCCAACTTTGTCCTTGAGGTTGGCGATCTCCTCCCGAAGTGACTTCTCACGGGTCTCGTAGAAGGTCTTCATTCTGTCATAGCCCATGCGCTCCTCCTCGAGCTTGCCGACCATCACCTCCTCCTTGCGCTCCACCTTGAGGAACTCCTCATCGCAACGGAACAGGAGGTCTCGGTAGCGGCGGTTCTGCATCTCCACATCCATGATGTAGCGATCCTGGGCAATGATGTACTGCTCGGAGGCCCTCAGGCAGGGGTCGACCTCGTCACGCACAGCACGGTCTGTAGCAGTCATCTATGGCTCCGAGCACCTGTTGAGGTCCAGAGCGGCAGGCAGCAGGCGGTACAGTCCCATCTTGAGGTAGTCGTGTGCGTCACTGAGTGTAGGCAGCAGGCGGTACGGTCCCATCTCAGGAGTGACCAGCACTGTAGCCGACAGCGGCGCCATGGCCGAAAAATAGAGCACCTCGCCGGTGATTGCGAAAAACGACATAAAGGACCCGTTTATCTACGGGGAAGACACGGGGACGTAGAGAAGACTACCGCGAGCTCACCTAGGCACTTTTCTCAGACGGAGATAGCTCGGTGTAGGCACTAGGCTGCATGGGGCGAACGGTGGCTCCCTGCGATCTACAGTAGTGAAGAGAACAACACAGAGAGAAAGAGAGAAGGAGGGAAAGGCGTTGGTAGCTTCTTCACCTCGGCTCGGAGCTCGGCAGTGGTTCAAAGAAAGCGGAGAGGAGGCCTCCAGTGCTTACAGCAGCGGCGGTGAGTTCGTCTTCGCGGTGAGATTCAGACGGCTACAACGACAAGCGAAGCTAGGGCTCCAGGGTGGCACGTAGATGCAATATGGAAGCGCGATGGTGATCCTTGGGTTTTATAGGGGCGCTGGGTGCGGGGCACGCCGTATCCCAAGGAATCGGGCGTGCGGCGGACTCCGGAGCAGAGTCTTGCTCGGCGCCGTGAGGAGGAAGATGCTGCTGACACGCGGGCCTGGGTGGCAGTGAGTGCGGGAACTGGGCCAGGATGGCAGCGGGGGAGAGGAAAAGGGAAAGCGTACTGCCCTGATGAGACAGGCTGCGGACAAGACTTGGTCGGCGCCCGATAGAGAGGAGAGGAGGGAAGGGAGTGGGCCGGTCTTGCCGTTGGGCCGAGGGGGAAAGAGCACCAGCACGGCTCGGGCTGGATCACCGACTGGGCCTGCGTCGCGAGAGGGAGGGACACTGCGGTTGGGCCTGAGCGGAGTGGGCCGCGAGTGAAGGAGAGACTGCGCTGGCCTGACCTGGTTGCCTCGGCCGCGCGAGGCGAAACAAAGGGAGGAGGGAGCAGGCCAAGCTGGGCTCGCGCGTTAGGGAAGGAGGGAGAACTGGGCCACTCGGGCCAAAACAGGGTAAGGGAAATTTTTTTTCTTTTTTTTTTCTAAATTTCCAAAGCTATTCTCAAATGAGTTTTGAATTCTCTTTTGAGTTTTGAAACAACCACTCAATACAAAAATACTATGCAACAACATGAATGCAGATCAAAGTTGCTAAACCTTATGATAAATTTTATTATAATGAAAAATATTATTTTCCTATATTTCATGAGCACAAGAACAAGTATTTAAATCAATTTAACTTTATTTTAGAAAAGGCAAATTTTAGGGTGTTACAATTTTAGAAGAAATTCAGAAAAGTATATGCACTGACATCAAGCTAAGTTAAGAACTTTAAACATGGGTAGGATGGTTTCACTGCGAGGAATATAACTATCTGAGCTAAGCTCAATTTACATACATTTTTAATCTAATATTTAAGCTCAGTTTACATACAACTTTAAGTAAGTTTCTATGCATACAGGGCACGTACAAGGGCTATATCGCATAGTATATTATTTGATGAGCCGTGTATCCATAACTTGCATTGTAGAACTGGTATTGATCCACTTGTATCCCATAGAAATATTCGTTCTAAATTCTGTCCCAGCTCTCTTGGGTAGTAAAAAATGATATTCGCACTCTTAGAAAAAAAAATAAAGCAACCAAAAAATTTACCTCTCTTCAGTTAAACGTCTACAGTACACTACCCCTCAACCATGTATCTTGGCTCAGGAGACCAGAAGTATTTTTCCGTAAAAATACACAAGACAGACGAAATATATGGTCTTAACTCTTAAGTCTTATGCATTACCTTCACTTCATTTGAATAAAAGCTTGAGTACGTTGGAAAAGTTGTGCATTATTATATGTGATGTTCGGAAAAACTTCGTCTACATTTTGGTGGAATTTTTTCATGTTAGGTCAGCTCGAGTTTGATTTATGCCATGCTTCGTCTAGAGATTTATGCGGGCATTTGTCATAGATAAATGAGTGGCTACAGGATTTTCAAACCCTTTGTTGATTTCCAGATATAGTACTAGATAGTACACGCGCCAAGAAGATAAGAATTTGTTTAGTCAAATTTCCAAGAGTTTTCGCGTACATAAATAGCTGGTTGCAGGATTGTTTGTGGAAATTTGAACCAATAAGTCAGCAATGAACTACAGCTTGGAGAACGAATTCATTAGCTGCCCAAGAATTCTTTCATTTTTCCATATCTGGTAATCTTTTTCCATCCGTAGCAAGTGAAAGCGCCCCTAGTTCTAGATGGCAGATCACAACTGTATGATGTACATTCCAAACATGTTTTTTTTTTTGCAAATATTTTATAAATTCTACTAGAGACAGGGATGGACATGGTATTTTCATCCACAAAAATTAATTACGAAACTTAACTTAATAAAAAGATAAAAACCATTTTATTGATATTTAGAGATAGTTCTTTATGTGAATTGCCTCTTAAAATCATTTCCATCATGGATCAAATGAAAAGGTTACATCTTGATATTAACAAGTGGCAACAACTATGTGGTGGGGTTGTAAAGAAGGATCTTGCGAGGGAGAGGTCATAGGTCAAAAACTTGATACCGCACACTTGTTTTTTATCGATAAGATAAATGCCCGTACGTTGCACCGGGATCACGGATTTATGTTGACACCACGGCGACAAGTTTGTAGATAATAATAGTGACTGTATCAAACACGGACATGTGGATCCGATCTTCGCATAGAAATCGGATAGGACGCGGATGCAGACGCGGACGCGTAAGCAGTGGCGTAGCTAGGATTTTAGGTTAGGGTGATGCACTGTACCATACTTTTTCTTTACATCACTATAAATGTATCACAGCAAAAAATTTAATTTATAAATTTCCAAACACAATACAATTAAACTAAGTATGTCATATGAGCCTTTTAAAATAAACGAGTCCATTTTATTTGCTTAATTGTAGATTAAATACCAGCCTTCTTCATTAATGCATACTTTTGAAAAAGAGACGCAAACAAATATACAATATCTGCACTCCTTCATATTTCAAAATATATATCTACAAAGAGATCGAGTTGTGCAAAATTTTCAACTCATTCCAATGTGCCTACGCCTCCGTGTTGCTGCTGTGTGCTGCTCAGCCAGCCAGCCGCCGCTACTACCGTGGCAACGAAGACGAACGTCGACCGGATGTTGTGGACTTAGCGCGCGCGCGACTCCTCGATATGAATCGTGTGATGTCGGACGTCTTGAGTTCCACGGCCAGCAGACGGATGAACGACGCACATACCATCACCGGCAGCCACCGGTCAGTCCGTATACAGTCCGGAGATCGCAGGGGAGCGCGTATACGAAGCTCGCGTGGGCGAAACCCTCCGTCTCTTTTTTAGGCCGAAAAAAGCGTTTTTTTAGACCGATCCGATCCGGATTGCACGTGGGCAAACGTACACCAGATTTTTACTTTCCTAGAGGAGTATCCTGGGGGGCGCGATCCAGATTGTATGTGTGCATGCGCCGTATCCAGGGGCAGGCGCGTACATGATGTGGAGTGATCGCAGAATTGATCATGATTGTTATAGAAATTGATTTTTACTTTCCTGATTTGTTGCGGCTGTTACGGGGATTGAGCTGATCGCATGGAGCGAGTGCGCGTTGTCTTCCTGATCTGATCGTATGGAGCGGCTTTGGTGTCGCACCTGTGAACGGAATAGTTACGAATGTTTTAGTCGTAGAGAAATGAATGTTTTTATCGATAAACTTGATACCGCACACTTGTTTCCTAGTTTATGATTATTAGGGATATAGATACTCCTCTAGGAAGGTGCTAGAGGAAGATTGGAGCCTTTAACTTTCTAGTAATTTTTTTTTTTGAATTGAGAACTTGTGAACGAATCAGAGCTGACTAATTAATGTGATTTCATCTTAATAGAACCTTTGAGAATCGCACTTGCATGCATTCCGTGCAAAAAAATTGCATGATATATGACTCACGACAAGCAACCCTCTGTGCGGCCGCGCGGGACGGTTTGAGCGCAGGAAGGGTCAGCCGCGAGCGGGAATTGCGAGCGAGAAATCTGGGATGGAAAGCTTGGTATTCTGGAATGCCAGATAGAATATCGGTTGGAGCACCGTTTCTTCTCAAAATACCCAAAACTTGGCTTGACAATACATATGGCTCTTCTCTAGCTTGGAAGAGCAACTCCAACAACTCGGCTATTCTTATTTTGGAGGCTATTTTAGAATTTATATAGCAAAAAGTAGGCTCCAACAGATACGATATCTCGCTTTGTAAAATAGAAAGTTGACTATATATCCCTTGATTTTCGGTGACCATATAAAGCCAACCACCGGCGCTAGCTATTTGAAAATGAGAAATAGCAAGACTGTTGTAGACCACTTCTTTTTTTGAAGAGTTTTCTATTTTATAAAATAGCTAAACTATGGAATTTGGTTACTAATTTTAGCCAAGCTGTTGGAGTTTCTCTAATAGCTAATAATTGCTAATTTTTAGATAGCTATTTTTAGCAAGGAGACTGTTTGCATCCACCTACTAATAGGTGGTTGGATAGTAAGTTGAAGATATATATGAGCTATTAGCACCTATTAGTAACTCTAAATCTGCAAGTGGAACTAATAGTTAGCAGTCCTGCAGCTAATAATTAGCAGGTTTATTAGCTAGTGTGTTTGGATCCACTAGTACTAATTTTAACTACTAATATTTAGTACTAATAAATCCAAACAGACTCTATACATGATATGTATGAAAATACAGCAAATCCATAGATTCCTCGGTGGATTGCCTCCTACAAAAAAAATGGTCAGTTGATAAGTAGCATACTACCAAGGCAATAATTATCTAAATGAGAGTGATATAGCGTTTTAACTTGCTACTAATCTAGTAAAAAGTGGCAATCACTACCGGACTCAGTGGCCGCAAAGCTCAATTTGCACTGGACAAAAAATGGGCCGGCAAAGACGTCTTTTGTCGGTACCCGACACTCGGCAAAGTTGGAACAAAAAAAAACCCGAAAAAAATAGGATTTTTTTTAATCGGTGGAGGCCCCCACCGGTCAGCGCCCGTCCATCTCCGACATTTTTTTGCGTAAAATTTGCAGCTACGAGGCCGGAGGGATTCGAACCGGCGACCCCTCCCTCGCGCGTCCCCTCCTCTAACCACTACACCACACTGCCAGCTATGTCTAGATTCCGTTTTGGTTCCCCACATATTATACTAAACCGAGTGTAAATTGCTTGTTTGAGGCCCTAAACGAATTCAAATAAAAAAGTTGTAAACTACAAAGTTTCATAACTTTTCGAGATCTACACTTTTAGTTTAGGAAGTTTTTCCATCCGAGGTCGTTTACAAAATTTGAATTTCAAAATTTTGAAATTCAAACGCAGTTTTGCATGACAAGATGATTTCAAATCAAAAAGTTGCCAACTACAATGTTTCATAACTTTTCGAGATCTACATAGTTTATTTTGGTTGTTTTTCCATCCGAGGTCGTTTGAAAAGTTTGAATTTTAAATTTTTGAAATTCAAACATAGTTTTGCATGACAAGATAATTTCAAATCAAAAATTTGTCAATTACAAAGTTTCATAACTTTTTGAGATCTACAAAGTTTATTTTGGTTGTTTGGTCATCTGTTCATCCGACATGGTCGTTCTAACATTGTTCTGAAATCTTATATATCTCTCTTCTAGTTTCATAAACAACAAGAGAGATATGTTAAGATTTATGAACAAATTTACTTTCACTTTGTCATATGAAGAAAAGACTAAAACAAACATTGTACATCTTGATGAGTTATACAACTTTGTAGTTCAAAACTTTTTCATTTGAATTAATTTACTGCTTCAAAATGTGCTTTGAAATTTTCTTTGCCCAGTATAAAAATAACACTCGGCAAAGGGCTTCTTTGCCGAGTGTCAAAAAAAAAAACACTCGACAAACAAGCTTCTTTACCCAGTGTAAAAAAAAACACTCGGCAAAGAGCTTCTTTGCCGAATGTAAAAAAAAAAACACTCGGCAAATAAGCTTTTTTGTCGAGTGTCAAAAAAACACTCGGCAAAGAGTTTCTTTGCCGAGTGTTTTTTTCCACACTCAGCAAAGAAGCTTTTTACCGAATGCTCGAAAAAAAACAATCGGCAATCCACCTGGCACTCGGCAAACAACGGGTCTCCGGTAGTGAATGAAAGATGAGAACATGTAAGACTGATGGGCGGTGCGTCACTTGAATGAGCAATTAATGGCGGTGTTTGGGGCACGTTACTTTTCGTTCATTGACGAGCCTTGGTCAAGCCTTCACCAAAGGACAAAAAGGTAACGTGCTTTGATTACGTGACTTTTTATTTGAGTCAATAGTGGCGTATTATTATTCCACGGGGCCTTTACTTTTGATTACAGTTACAATTTTGAGGTTTCCACGTGGTGATTTTTGGACGGCAATCAAGGAGGAAAACATATGAGCAAAAATTATTTCTAAAATAAATTTAAAGGGTAGAATAGTACTTTCGCGTAGCTGCTGCCTCTTATCTCCCTGTGCGAGCTCTCGTCTGGCTCGGGGGCTGGCGCGGAGGTTCCCCGGCGTGCGCGGCCCCGATGGACGGGCTCCGCAACTGCCTCCCTCTCCTAGCACGGCAGCACTGTCAGAGGGACGAAGGGGCGCACCACCATGGCTCTCAACTCGGCTTCTGCCGCTGCCATGGTCACACATCGTTGGAGAGGAACCTCCATTGGCACGTGGGCACACATGCTGCCATGGCTGCTGCACCACGCCGTTGAGGCCACGCCTCCATGGGAAGCTCTAAGCCACCCCAACCGGCTAGGCCAGGAACTCGAGATGGAAAACAACTTGTGGTGGTTCTCGGAGAGAGAACTCAGGCATGATGTTGATGTGTTCTTGGCCAAATACATGTCTTCTCCATTTCTCCTTGTCTCTGAACAACAATGTTCAGTAGTCTCTAAAATGCAATGTAATGGTAGCGCTGTTCCCTGAATATGTAATGTATCTGTGCACTGTGCTCTCTGAAATTGTAGTGCTGCACATTTCTGAATTAATGGATGTTCAGTTTTATTTTCGGCAATTCTATATGCATGGTTAATCTGAATATCACTCGTTCCATTCTACATGCAGCAGCCAAACCTTTCTTGATAATTTGTAGGTCATTGTATTCCGGAAAAATAGATTCACCCCCAAGGAATGGCATGCTGTCATCCTCCCTACTAGACATCAGTTATATGCTGTCAAATTGAGATTACACAGTTCTGAAAACAGCAGTCGTTCACATTCATTATTTACTAACAATACTGTAGCACCCGGTTTTAAGAATAAAACCAGCTACACATATATGAGCTCAGGAAATCAAATCTCACATATAGCCACAAATAAGAGTATTATCAAAAGACAATGCTCAATATATAACATATTTAGTATAAAAAGGTATAACCTTAGATAGGAGACAGCGGAAAGACAACTCCAATCTTCAGGTGAAGACTCCACTCCACAGGAACAACTGTCTGGTTGATCACAAGCCTAATTCCTCTAAACTCTAGCAATCTAGTAGCCATCCGGGATTTTTTCAAAGATTTAAAAAGTAAAGCAAGCGTAAGTACATGTCGTACTCAGCAAATATAACATGGGGTTCACGTGGCTCAAACGGATGACACTGGTTTACTGCGGTTAGCTTTTAGTGACTCATAATTTTAGTAATTGAGTGGCAACAAGTTTATTTACAAGCCCACATAAACACATGATCACGTAAACATGAATAATGAATAGCATAAACAATTAATGAATAGTGATCCTCTATTCCATAAGAGTTTCAAGGCCGCTCGTGACCATGAGCATGGCTGATATACCAGTTTTACACTCTGCAGAGGTTGTACACTTTCACTATGAGTCGTGATTCACATATGCCCGGGGTCATGACTCCCCAAAACACTACTAAGGTTAGCAGACATGGTTCACTATGAAGTCTTCCAAGGTCCGTCTAACAAGTTAGGGGCGCTAGGATTCTCTTGGCAAGCAGATGTAGGAATCCCCTTTTCGAATGGCACAATTCTATCACGGCTATACACATAGGTCTAGAGGCTGTCCTATACCCATCGTGTCAAGCCTCTTTTGCGTCATAAAGGTAACCAGTAACAAGCTAGAAAAATTCCTTTGATATGACTAAAGCCAGAGCCATATAGCCCTAATAGTTGTACTATATGTCCCGATTGACCACTTAAAGATAAGTCATTAAGGAGAGAAATCTATAGCACCATAATAACAGCCCAATGCTCTAGCCCTCTTGAGCCATGTTGCTAAAAAGCATATTTTAACGTTTATTGCATATACCATTAGTCAAGTTACAAGATCATGGTCTTTATTGAGCGCTAGCATCATACTACCCAAATGCATTAACCCATGGGAATCAAGGTATAAGCACAAAGCTAGGAAATCCTTAGTGGTAATCAAGGTAGACACATGCAGTATGATTTAAATGATTAATAGTGAATAGGTAACAAGGATGATCCCATGCTATACTGCTTCTTGATCACCAATGCAAAGCTCACCGACTATACTCGATCATCACAGCAAAATACAAACATTTAGGAGCAATCATGCATAGCAAACAAAGGCTATAGATTAGAATAGTACACTAACAGCATAAAATCAAGATGAAAAGTTTGTAAAATGAATCTACATCTCGCTATGTACACATAGACGCGAAGATCACGAAAATCGGAGCTATTACAGAGAAGTTATGAATTAAACAAGATTTCCTTTAATAAAATAATAGATTAAATCTAACCTCAAATTTTAAAAGTTGAAAACATACCTAACAGTAGTATGAACATGTACATTACGCAATTACGAATCTAACGCAACTTGAACGGATCAAATCGGAGTTAAAACGAAGATTCTATAGCTAAAATAAAATCAGTGGCACTTTTGTATATGTCTAATTTGAGTTAGTTCTTTTATGTACTAATTGTGGTAGAAACTATACATTATGGTTGTTTAATTTTAATTCAATAATAGTATTTCTTAGTCATTTAGATGAAGACTAGAGGACGAGTTTACCCTTTTTTAATATTGGAAGAGTTATGTGATTTTTCTGCAAAACGGTGTTACTTTTATCTCTATATAATGCAATGTGTCATTTGGATCCAATTTACTAGGTACTTCATATTATCTTTTATTGTAGCGATGAGGTGCATAATTTAGATATAAATTTGTGTACACCAACCAACTCTAAAATCAATTCTTAGCCGGATCATGATTTGAACACCAATAAAAATAGGTACAACACGAAAAAATTATAGCTTATCTGAATGTAGTTGAATGAATATGAAATTTATATCAAAGTTGTATATATATCCAAGAGATCTAGAACTTTGTAGTTGGAGACGACTTTTTAATTTAAAATCATTTAGGGTCCGCAAATATGATTTGAGTTCTTATATTTTTAAATTAAAAAATTTGAACTTTTCAAATGACTTCTACGGAGACAGGCCCTAGACATGATCAAAAAATTTGTAGTTAAAACTATTTGTATTTAGCTAGCAGTGAAAAGGGACACTCTTAATAGTCAAAACATTAGAGCATTTGGGAGAGAGTCTCCTATATATGGACCATGATCCTTATAACGTCAAGTTGTATCTTTCAACAATAACTACAGATCATACCCATGGAACTCAAGTAATATAGATTAAACTGCCCCTAGATGCATGAGGCAGCACCCCAATGCACAACTGGACAGTAAACCGTCAAGATATGGAGTTTAAGCCATACGAGACATAGCTATAGTAAGGAGGTAGCTCATGAACATAAGAATTATGAAAGAAAATAAATCAGGAAACTCATGGCGCATATAGAAAATCCACATCTTTATTTGCCGAAACATGTTTAGATTTATAAGGTTCCTGATCACCAAGTACAAACATGGAACATGTGTGTCATATATCAGTACACATGCACGCATGGATGATTTACCATATATATATATTCTTATTTATCAAATTATTCTTTCACATTTCCGTTCATACGTACGTAGAACGAGACATAGCTATAGTGGTAGTTATATATATTTCATCATACGTAGTACGCCGCTCGACGTGATCACCATCCGCCGCTTCATGGGCAGAAGGTCACCTGGTAGTTGCTGTTGCCGCTGCATGAATGGGTCTTGCACTGGTAGAGAACCGAGCTTTACTCCCGGTGGGGAACCCCCTCTAGTCCCGGTTCCCCACCCGGGAGCAAGCATCCGGGACTAAAGGGGGGGTCCTTTAGTTCCGGGTCAGGAACCGGGACTAAAGGAGGACCTTTAGTCCCGGTGGGTAACACCAACCGGGACTAAAGGTGCCTCCTGACATGCTACGATGGCCGGCACCTTTAGTCCCGGTTGGTAATACGAACCGGGACTAAAGATTTTTTTCTTTTTTCTTTTCTTTTCATTTTTTTGTTTTCTTTTCAAAATAGGTTTTCGAAGTCGTATTGTACGCTGCTAATTATACATTTATACGCGCATATAGTATGTTTCGGTTCAAGCACAATGAACATATTAAATCACACAATTCAAGCATAGAAATATATATATATATATATATATATATATATATATATATATATATATATATATATATATATATATATATGCATGCATCATATATATATTTACATGCATGCATGCATATGTGTATTTTACATTATATTATTTCATGTGCATATATTACAAAAGATTGCATTATAGTTGTTGTGACATAACAAGTTTCTTCTCATCCTCTAGCTTGGCTTCAATGGCAGTGTTGGGTCGAAGTAGAACTCGCCCTTGGAATCGATGACCTGCTCATTAAAAAATCCGGCTATAGACTCTTGAATTGCTTTGATTTGGTCTTGCCGTATGACCTTTTCCTCCAACCATCGAGTCTACAGGTTTGAATTAAAGGAAAATAAATTAATATATGTACATATATATATATAAAGACATAGTAACACAATCAATAATAATAATTAAATGAATATATAGTGTATTTTTAACGTACTTTGAGTCTCTCTGTAGGAGTTCTTTGGGAGAGCACCTTGATAAACTTGCAAACATAGTAACCACAGTAGTTGTTCCCCTATTCCTGCCTCAGACACCACTTTACGAGAAAAAGATTTGTCATCCAATCTGGTGATCTGGTGAAAGCTATATGTTTAATTAATAAAGATGATGCGATTCAGGGGACTTACTTTCAATGGGATTACATTCAGTGGCGCTTTGCATTTTTCCATGTGTTGCTTCTCAATAAAGGTTTTCCAAACACTGCCCAATAAAAAATTTGCCACGTCATCAGATATAGTTAATCATCATGTTTGTGTGTATATATAGTTGCTAGAGATCCCGAAATTACCTCTGGATAATATCTATCATATCTTGGTAGTCTTGTTGTGGTTTTCTCATCGAGTCATAGATTATCAAGTGACTTTTCACCAGATCGATGTCCATCAATATCCAGTGATTGCTGCATGTGTTTATAGGATATAACGCATAACACTCATTAATTAACTAGAATCAACATATGAGCCATTAAGGCTATGATCGACATGATTAACACTCACTTGAAGTTATAGGGAAAGAGTATATCCTTCTTGTGGCGTTGGTTCACTAAGAAGTTCATGAGGTTACTCTCTGACTCAGACTTCCAATTAGTCATTGGAGTAATTGGGTCTTTGAATACTATATGGGGATCAACAAAACCAATTTCATTGCAGCCTTCCTTTCTGAGCTCTGTCATTGTAAATCTGCATATATATAGTACTTGTTAGGATAATTTATATGCATATACACACATATGATGAGTTTAATAATAGATCGAAAGAATTATTACTTACAGGCAATAGCAGCTAATGATAACTTTGTCCAGAGAGGTCAGGTGGCATAGTTGATGAAATTCTGCAAAGTCAACATACATAACATCATCGCCACGGAACCAATGTTCGTCTCTAATTCTGACACCAACGCAGAAGTCTCCACTGGTAGACACCTGCATGTACCACTTGTTTAGCAGGTACATTTGCGTCCCCAGATCAGATAAGGCTTGAGGGTTGTATAGACTCTGGCCTAGTACAAATTTTTTCTTCCAAATATCAACCTCCGCCGCACTCTCAATGTTTCCATCACCAAACATCTGGTAAAGGTCGAGACCAGTCTCATCAAGAAATTCACCAAGGTGATCCAAATCGACATCCGGAGGTATGTTTGCCTGATGCATTAATCCTAAATTCGAACCATATTCATTACCAACAACTAGCGGGGGGATTGATTGGTGCGCTTGTTGTCCGAGTTGGGCAACTCCTTTCCCTGCCCGCTTCTTTTTCTGTGCCGCCTCAATTGACTTGGTGAGAGTGCGGTCATAGTCTGATAACGTTGATTTGGACGGCTTACGAGATTCCCGCTGTTGATGCTGGTAAGAAGTCACCTTTTTTCTTAAAATATCCGAAGCTACGAAGAAGTACGGTTTCTCTGGGTTTCTCCTTGCTTCTTGATTCATTTTAAGTTTGTCATAGAATCTAGACATGTCTTTTTTATATGCATCAGTTCCTTCTTCCTTCTCTTCAGATATTATTTTGGGAATAGCCCTTGGTTTCACGGTGGCTTTCTTTGCAGGCGGGGACTGGTTCTTCGTTTGAGGGGCTGGCCTCTTGCTAGGCTTCTTGGTAGGCGGGGGCGGGGGAGGCGTTGGAGACCTCCTTGGAGGTGTTGGCAGCGGCGTTGGAGACCTCCTTGGAGGTGTTGGCAGCGGCGTTGGAGACCTCCTTGGAGGTGGCGGCTGCGGCATTGGAGACCTCCTTGGAGAGGGTGTGGATGCAGCCTCGTCTTCCAACACAATGTCATCGTACAGAGCACTATGATGATCTGGCGATTGAACAATTGGATTTAGGTTGGGGGAGGATCTGCTACAAAAAAAGGAATGACATATTATTATGAGCAGATTGTTAATTATTTAAGCCAATACAAATTAATGATGTAGTGTTTTCATCCGCACGTACCTATGGTGAGGTAGTTCAGAAGGAGGTGGAGCCGACATCCCTGGAATGATGATGTAGCGCTTGCGCCATAGAATGAATGTCTTCTCCGCTTCTCCTAGAGTCTTCTCGCCATCACCTCTAGGAATGTCAAGAGGCAAATCACTAAAACCTTTTTCAGCTTTATCTACCGAGATGGTGGCATATCCTTCTTGGATTATATTCCCATGAATCCTTGGTGTCTTGGTTCGGTCGATAGGATTAACAAGACCGATAGCCACCTTGATTGTGGAATTCTCCTTCGGAATGTGTAGCTCACACGTTGTACAAGGTTCAGTGACGTCATCCACAGGGAAGCGCAGTCCTGTGTCCCCTTGATTTGGTATCTCCGTGGAAGCGCAGCTGCTTTTCAACTGAACAGATTGGCTAATGTTGATTCCTGGCTCTGATGCCTGCTTGCTTGCACTCACTGCTATTTGCACTTGCCTTTTGATTTCCTCCTGCATTCTCGCTTCAAGGTTTTTTTCCCGCTCCTGTGCTTCACGCACCGCTTCCTCCAACCTCTGGAGCCGGTGTGCCTCTTCTTCCTTCTTTCTCTGGCGACTTCTGTAGGAAGGTCTGTCCTGAGGGAATCCATGCTCCCACGAGACACTTCCTTTGCCTCTAGTTCGGCCACCATGTTCAATAGTCCCGATGGCGTATGTCAGCTCATCCTTCTCTCTGTTGGGCCTGAACGCACCACTAGCAGTAGCTCTCTGAGCATAAAACAATCTTTCTGCTGCTTCTTGCAGTCTTGCGCCATAAACGCACTTCCCTGTCTCCTGGTCTAGTGTTCCCCCATGAGCGAAAAACCAATTCTTTGCACGTTCTCCCCACTCGAGTGATTCTGGTCTGATACCCTTGGCAAGAAGGTCTGCTTCCATTTTGTTCCACTTCTTAATGGCAGTCGGGTAGCCACCTGATCCCAAGGTATGGTGGTATGTCTTCTGTTGGGCATTACGTTGGTTCTTTATCACCTGACTCACACCCTCTTCTGAAGTTTTGTACTGTACAAACTCATCCCAATAGGGCCTCTGCTTTGAGATCGGGCCTGGGACAGTAAAATCTGGTGCTATGTTCTTCTTGACATACGTCGTGTATAGGTGTTTCTTCCAAGTCTGAAACTGGGTGGCCATCTTCTTCATTGCCCAATCCCTAACTCGCTCCTTCAATTCATCACCATCTATTATATCATCATAATCATCTGTTTGGAGCGTGAAATGTACCAAGACATCATTCCAAATTAACGCCTTGTCACGATCGGAGACAAAACTGATATGAGGAGCATTGGTCTTCTTCTTCCATTCACGGGTACTAATCGGGAGCCGGTCCCATACAAGGTAACCACAGTGGTGCACAAATTTCATTTTATTCGGCCCCCCCCCGGTTCTCCTGTATCCACATTGAACTCCGAGATGATGAAGCGACCCTCCAATGGCTTTTTGGGACCTCGAACATTTTTACTCTTCGTTGTAGTTGTTGATGTCGATCCAGAGGGCTACAAAACATAAACATTATTTTTAATGTCATGAGCACACATAAGACATATGATAATATATATATATATAGCTAATAATAAAAAATATATACTTGGCCAATATGTTGTTGCTCATTTTGTTCAAGAGCTAAGTACTGACTCCCGTCATCTACATCCTCTTGCACGTTATTTTTAGCACCATCATCGCCGGCAACTTGAGTGCCAGTGTTGATCAAATTCATCATCAACTCCTCCTCATCCATATTTCTCGGGTCGGCCATCTAGCTTCAAAAAACAAAACCAATATATAGTACGTCAAATCTTTGCTTATTACATGCGTAAAATCTACAAACAATATGCATTATTAAATCTTGCCCCTCGATCACGGACGCAATTCGCCACACTAGGACGAACTACGTCGGTACTAGGGCGAATTAGGGCACGAGAAAGGGCGGTGTGACAAGAGTGGCGGTGCTCCACTCCGCCGTATATATGTCTGTACACATGGGTGAACGAGGGCGGCGGTGCTCCGCCGTATACATAGAAACGCATGGACGAAATGCATATGAATACAAATGACGTATATATACGTGTCGGCGCGGTGGCCGGTGTGCTGACGACGATGACGTGAGGCGGGCCGGCGTGCTGACGACGACGACGACGTGAGGCGGGCCGGGGCGGTGTCGGTGCGTGATGTTGTGATCCTATGTACCATGTGATCAACCATGTAGTCATTCATCATATGAGAAAATTCTATGTTAATAATATAAGTATAAGTCATTATGAAATGTAAGTATATGTGTCTTATTGCTCATATAACCATTACTATTTCCGAAATGATAAGAATTTATTTTCTTCTTCTACAGGCGATCTCTGATGCTATGATATAAAGTTTGAAGATAGTCTTCCCGGAAAAAAATATGTAATGCTCATATTACTTTAGCAACATTAATATATTATATCTGTATATTCAAAGTTCACAAATGAAGAAACATGTGATATTTTTGATAAACTAAAAAACGCTTAGTTTATAAACTGGGTATCAAAATTGAGTTCCTATTTGACCATTATATATCCTACAACAAATCCTTCAAAAAAAAAGACCCTACATGAATATATTTGGATAAAATTTCGTTAACAAACATTGATCTATGAAGATAGAAAAAATTCTTCTATTGAAACTGCATCTTGAAATAATGGCATATCATATAGTGATGAATATATGGCGGTTGATGGGCTGGATCATTAGCGGATGGTTCGTAGCGTTGTTTCCAAATAATATATAGCGTGTTTATTATACAAGCCATGGATTTACATCGATCTAATTAATTTCTAAAGTAATTTCATTGGTGATCCTTAATTATACTTGTCATTTAGAGTTCCAAATATTCAAAACTTGCCTTAAGATATGTTTTTATTTAAAATCATTTAGAGTTCCAAATATTCATTTTTAGTTTCTAGATTTTGTGATTCAAAATTTGGAATTTTCAATCGACCTCGACCGTTGACACATGGCTTACACCAAAGTTGTAGTTTTCGACGTGATATATAACTCGGCAGTGGAGGGCTCGGACGAATGTACAAAGAGATCGACGAATATATCACCTCGAAGCTCGGCAGTGTACGTACTGGAGGGCCTCGGGCCGGCGCGGTGGGGCAACGCGCGGTGGAGGGCCTCGGGCGCGGAGGAGGGCGCGTTGGAGGGCCACGGGCAAGCGCGGAGGAGGGGCACGGGCGCGCGCGGTGGAGGCCGCACGAGGAAGAAGACGGCGGCGCCGGTGTCACGGAAGGCGAACGGACGCGGCGCGAGGAAGAAGAGGGCGGCGGTGTTCGACGAGGAAGAAGACGAGCAGATCGATCCGCCAGGCGCTGGAGGTTATATAGCAGAGGAGAATTACTCCCGGTGCCAGCCACCAACCGGGAGTAAAAAGCCTTTACTCCCGGTGCGTATTACCAACCGGGAGTAAAGGTGCCTTTACTCCCGGTGCGTGTTACCAACCGGGAGTAAAGGTATACCTTTACTCCCGGTTGGTAACACGCACCGGGAGTAAAGGCTTTTTTTTGGCGGGCCACGAAACTGCAGCCCACCTTTACTCCCGGGTGGGCTTCCCACCCGGGAGTAAAGGTGGCCTGCAGTTTCGTTTCCCGCCTGTTTTAAGCAATAGTCTTGTTAAATACAATAGAAATGCAATAGTTTTTATTAAATACATAGTAAATTAAATAAAAGGCATAAAATTATTTTGTTAAAAATATGAATTTTATTTTTGTTTATTGCACATAGGAAAAATCGATAACCTAACTTTTTTTATTTTTTGTTAGAATTATAAAACATAATGTAACTAATATTTATTATTTCGTTAATGCAAAAATGTAGTGTTTAATTAAAATTATTAAAATTATTGGTTTTGGATAGGAAATTTGTTTTCACATCATTTTAACGTTAATATTTTAATTTTTCATCACTCAGTATCCTAATTTACCTTTTTGAGAGAGAAATCCCACCAAATCAAACATTGATTTAATTTGAAACATGACATAATAAACATCTGAATTCACAATTATTACATAATATCTCAAACACACACTATATTAAATCACTATATCATCAAGTGGGCACAGCAGTGAACTTCTTCTTTACGTATGTCCCTTGGTTATGATCGCTTCGTAACCATGGAGTGTCCTCATCATTTACCAAGATGCTAGGGTCTTTGTTCACTTTGAAGGGCGGAATTCGGTCATCCTTTTCATATTCTTCTGACATGTCCGACTTGTCCTCAATTCCCACGATGACTCTTTTCCCTGAAAGAACTATGTGGCGCTTTGGCTCTTTGGTTGAGTCATTATCGTTTTTCCCTCTTTTTGGTTTGGTAGACATATCATTGACATAGAACACCTGATTCACATCCTTGGCAAGGACGAATGGTTCATCTTTGTACCCAATATTACTAAGGTCTACTGTTGTCATTCCATACTCGTTGTCTACTGTTACTCCGCCTCCGGTCACCTTGACCCATTGGCACTTGAACAATGGGATCTTCAAAGTAGGTGCATATTCTAGTTCCCATATTTCATCTATGCGTCCATAATATGTCTGCTTATTCCCATTCGGGTCTGTGGCATCTATGCGGACACCACTGTTTTGGTTGGTACTCCTTTTATCTTGGGCTACTGTGTAGAATATGTTCCCATTTATCTCGTACCCTTTGTATGTGACGATATGCCATGATGGTTGCATAGCCAATAAATACAGTTGCTCATGGATGCTCTCATCACCTTGACATTTTTTTCGCAACCAACCGCCGAAAGTTTCCATGTGCTTATGCGTAATCCAAGCTTCAGTCTTCCCTGGAAACTCGGATCGTAAGAGATCCTTGTGTGTCTCAATATACGGATCTACCAAAGAGGAGTTCTGTAGAACTGTGTAGTGCGCTTTATTGAAATAATCATCATCCGTACCAATATATGTTTTCCTCCCTAGTGTCCCCTTTCCGCTTAGTCTCCCCTCATGTCTCGATTCAGGAACACCAATCGAGTCAAGGTCGGGAATAAAGTCAACACAGAACTCAATGACCTCTTCTGTTCCATAGCCCTTGGCGATGCTTCCTTCTGGGCGAGCACGGTTGTGAACATATTTCTTTAGGACTCCCATGAATCTCTCTAAGGGGAACATGTTGTGTAGGAACACAGGACCGAGAGTGAAAATCTCCTTGACTAGGTGAACTAGGAGGTGTGTCATAATATCAAAGAAGGAAGGAGGGAACACTAACTCAAAGCTGACGAGACATTGAACCACATCATTCTGTAGTTTAGCTAGATCAGTTGGATCAATTGCCTTCTGAGAAATTGCATTGAGGAATGCACATAGCTTTACGGTGGCTAGACGTACATTTGGAGGTAGAATTCCTCTTAATGCAACTGGAAGTAATTGCGTCATGAGAACGTGACAGTCATGGGACTTTAAGTTACAGAATTTCTTCTCTGTCACATTTATAATACCCTTTATATTCGAGGAGAATCCAGATGGTACCTTGATGTTGTTTAAGCATTCAAACATGATTTCCTTCTCCTCTTTGCTTAGAGTGTAGCTAGCAGGACGTAAGTAATGGCGTCCATCATCTGTCTTCTCTGGATGCAGGTTGTCTCTTTCTCTCAAACAACGCAGGTCCTGTCGTGCTTCAAATGTGTCCTTAGGCTTTCCATACACACCCATAAAGCCTAGCAGGTTCACACAAAGATTCTTCGTCAGGTGCATCACGTCGATCGAGCTACGGACCTCCAGGACTTGCCAATAGGGTAGGTCCCAAAATATGGACTTTTTCTTCCACATGGGTGCGTGACCGTTAGCGTCTTTCGGAATAGGTTGGCTTCCATGTCCTTTTCCAAAGACGACTTTCACATCATTGACCATATCGAGTACATCCTCACCGGTTCGGTTGCGAGGCTTGGTCAGGTGGTCTGCTTTCCCTTTAAAATGCTTACCTTTCTTTCTTACGGGGTGATTTGCAGGAAGAAATCGACGATGGCCAAGGTACACGACCTTTCGACATTTTTTCAAGAATACACCTCTAATATCACCGAAGCAGTGTGTGCATGCATTATATCCCTTGTTTGACTGTCCTGAAAGATTACTTAGAGCAGGCCAATCATTGATTGTTACGAACAACAATGCTCGCAGATCAAAGTGTTCCTGTTTGTACTCATCCCACACACGTACACCTTCTTTATTCCACAAAATGAGAAGTTCATCAATAAGTGGTCTCAGGTACACATCGATGTCATTGCCAGGTTGCTTCGGGCCTTGGATGAGCACAGGCATCATAATGAACTTCCGCTTCATGCATAACCAAGGAGGAATGTTGTAGATACTTAGAGTAACAGGCCAAGTGCTATGACTACTGTTCTGCTCTCCAAAAGGATTGATACCATCTGTACTTAAAGCAAACCTTAAGTTTCTTGCGTCATTTGCAAACTCCGGGAATTCTCTATCGATTGCTCTCCACTGGGACCCATCAGCAGGGTGTCTCAACATATTGTCTACCTTACGGTCTTCTTTGTGCCATCGTAACAATTTTGCATGTTCTTTGTTTCTGAACAGACGTTTCAAGCGTGGTATTATAGGAGCATACCACATAACCTTGGCAGGGATTTTCTTACGTGGACGTTCGCCCTCAACATCACCAGGGTCATCTCGCCTGATCTTATACCGCGACGCATGGCATACCGGGCATGCATCCAATTTCTCGTACTCTTTGCCACGGTATAGGATGCAGTCATTAGGACATGCATGTATCTTCTCTATTTCTAGCCCCATAGGACAGACAACTTGTTTTGCTTTGTAGGTAGTGGCGGGCAATTCATTGTACTTCGGAAGCATCTTCTTTTGGATTTTTAGTAACTCTCCAAATCCCTTGTCAGATACACCATTCTTTGCCTTCCATTGCAGCAATTCTAGTGTGGTTCCCAACTTTTTCTGCCCTGCATCACAAGTTGGGTACAACAATTTCTTGTGATCTTCTAGCATCCGCTCGAACTTGATCTTCTCCTTTTCACTTTCACATTCTCTTTGTGCATCACGAATGACCTGACAAAGATCATCAGCCGGCTCATCTTCTGCGGCTACCTCTTCTTCAGCTTCTCCCATTGCAGTATCATTAAAGCACGCACCATCAGGAATAATATCATTGTCGTCCCATTGTTCTTCTTCATCTTCTTCCATTACAACACCGGTTTCTCCGTGCTTTGTCCAACAAATATAGTTTGGCATGAAACCCGACTTGAACAAGTGTGAATGAAGAGTCCTTGAGCAAGGATATTCCACCGTATTCTTACATATGGCACATGGGCAGCACATGAAACCGTCACGTTTGTTTGTCTCGACCGCACGTAATAAAGAATGCACGCCGTCAATGAACTCTTGTGAGCGGCGATCAGCATTATACATCCAATGACGGCTCATCTGCATTACATGACATAAATATCATATTAAAACCTAGATCATAATTAATTATTTATACAACATGCGTGCCACCACAAAAGATACAAATTTATGAAAGCATCGCTACAATGTAGACAATCCCAACTACCACTAAAAGAACTAAAGCTAAAATACATTTCAGGAGCACAAGGATTTCGCGACCAATCTCAACTAAAACAGACAGATCCCCCGATTGTGCAACATCTTTGGGCTTCTTCGGCTGGATCACTGCCTCATTAGCCGCCGTATCTGCCTGTTGTGCAAGATATTTTTGCACGAGTTCAACATACTCTTCCTCCCAGTAGAAGCCTGAACATCGTCCACTGCCATCCCACTGAAATTAAAACAAAAAACTAGAACTTTAATCACAACCATCATGAAAATAGGTATAAACTAACCATAATCATTAAATACGATAAAATAACTCACATTGCGATCCAGACACTTGTAGAAGATACGATCCTTGTTGGGACCCTCCTTCTTCACTCGGTACTCCATCACAATCTTCATCTCATCACGACACTTGCCGCATGGAATGAGAGGAAGGCCCGGCCTAAGTCGCTTTGGAAACCCATGAGAGGCCGAGGACCCGGAAGCAGTTGCCATCTACTCTCTATACTCATTTTTTAATACACTATAAATTTCTTCTTTTATAAACAAATAAAATTAACAAACTATAAAATTATCTAGATCTCTAAACAATGATATTTTTAATGGTCATTGTGTTCTCGTCTTTTACTGCGGCAGGTAAGTAATTCATATGATATTTCCGCAAATTAACAGAAGAATGGGAATGTACACACATAACAGACTACTACGACGATATCGGGACGTGTGAATAAATAACCATCCGTACTAGTTGACCTTGCTTACGTGATCATCTCGGCGAGCATTTCTCCACCGGACAACACCGTACTTGGTCAAGGAAGAGCTCCGATTCTATGAGGAAGGGAACACGGTCTCCGACGACCGTTGTCGCTCTCCCTCGTAGAATCAAAGCTCCTCCTTGATGTCCGTTACCGCTCGACAGAGAACATGCTTGCCGAGCTGAACACGGTCCGCAAGTTCAACTAGTACGGATTTTCTATAATTTTCTAACTATTTTCTAAGTTTTTATTTATATATACTACGTTTAGGTACGGTGATTGACAGACTACTACGACGATATCGGGACATGTGAATAAATAACCATCCGTACTAGTTGACCTTGCTTACGTGATCAGCTCGGCGAGGATTTCTCCACCGGACGGCACCGTACTTGGTCAAGGAAGAGCTCCGATTCTACGAGGAAGGGAACACGGTCTTCCACGACCGTTATCGCTCTCCCTCGTAGAATCAAAGCTCCTCCTTGACGTCCGTTACCGCTCGGCAGAGAACATCCTCGCCGACCTGAACACGGTCCGCAAGTTCAACTAGTAAGGATTTGCTATAATTTTCTAACTATTTTCTAACTTTATATTTATATATACTTTAACCTTCTTTCATGTAAATATGCAAGCTTAAAGTGATTTTGAGCTCAAATTGCTTACAAATGAAAAAAAACCACAATAAAGAACCATAAATATATATAGTGAATAAAATGGCATAAGAAAATGGTAAAAAATGAGAGTATGAGATTGGTAACCTTTACAACTGAAGAATCGACGGAGGAATCGAAGAATGGATGGAGGAACAATGGAGGGAGGGAGGAAGCAAGAACACTACTGCAGTGAGCTTCAAAATGTGCTGAGCTCGGGCTCGGGGAGGAAGGAGGAGACGGCCGATTTATAAAGGGAGAACATTTAGTCCCGGTTGATAGATCCAACCGGGACTAAAGGTAACTTTCCAACCCCGGGCGCAGCCACGGCCCGGGAGTAGACCTTTACTCCCGGTTGGAGCCACCAACTGGGAGTAAAAGTATACCTTTAGTCCCGGTTGGTGGCTCCAACCGGGACTAAAGGTCCCTGCCACCTCTGTCTGGCGCAGTAGCCGTTGGGCAGGGGCCTTTAGTCCCGGTTGGAGCCACCAACCGGGAGTAAAGGTATTTCTAGTCCCGGGGGCAAAAAATTCCGGGACTAGAGCCCATTTTGGCCGAGGATCAAAGGTCTGTTCTCTACTAGTGTTGGTATCATCGGTGGGATACTGGTACGCATCAGGGCAGCTACGGTCTGTGCACACCAGCCCAACGACGGTGCTGCAGGAGAAGGCCATGGCCAGGTTGTAGCCGTCAACAACCGAGATGTCATAGTAATCCTGGTTGTTGCCAGTGCCACCGATGGTGTACTCGGCCAGCGTTGCTGGCGGCTGCCCGGAGACGGTGCAGGAGAGCGCACCAGCGCAATCGCCGGTGTCACAGTGGCCAGTTCCCCCGTTGAACCTGGGAGACGGCATGAGCAGGCCCAATGATCTATCCGTGCCGTGCCGTATCAGGTCACCGTGCCCACCTCTTGGCCTGGGCACGACACTAAACGCTCCAAGCCATGCCGTGCCGTGCCCAATGGCACGACGGCCTAGCAGGGTCGTGCCAACCCGGCACCCACGCGCGAGGCCGGAGGCCATGCTCGAGACCTCGAGTTATCGCCGCGCTGGTGCTGCTGCTGCCCCGCTGCTACGCCCAGCTGTCACTGCACGCTCTCCCGCGCCGCCGCCGCTGCTATGCCATGCCACTCTGCCGCCGCTGCTACGCCCTGCCACCGCCGCCACCGCATAAAGGACAAGACAACAAAGGAATGAGAGGGAGTCGGAACAGCAAACGGGAATGGGAGGGAGTCCGGAGTCACGACTACAAGAGAGAGAGGTATGCGCGTGGCGGCCGAGAGGGATGGATGGGCCGATGGGGACCTGGGAGCTAGGTTTTGGATTTTGTTTATATATGTCTTCATATGCATCCAACGGTTGCAGTTTATCTATGGCCATCCAACAACTGACAATAATCGGGCGGCTATCGTGCCAGCCCATTAGTCGTGCCGTACCCATGCTGGCACTATGGGCCGAACCTGCGGCCCAGGCACAACCCTAGACCGTGCCTATGCCGGTACTGGCACTATGGTCTTCGTGCACGTGCCGTGCTAGTGCCATACGTTTTAGGGCCAGGCCCATGTCGTACCATCGTGCCTGCCCCGTATGGCCATCTATAGTATGTACACTGAAGTTGCTCATTTTGTTGTGTGTATACAATGGTGGCATGGAAATGACCACATGTGCACAAGTCAGCCATCTATACTTTCGAGGTCTAACTGATTAATTAGATGCCCTGGACTTCCACACTTTCTCGTCCAGTTTCCAAAAACTAATCCATCAAATGCACGTACGTGTGCCAACTAGATTTCTTGTGTACAAACATTATACATTGCTCTTGCATTAATTAGTTAACACGCTCCAGTAACACTACTACCAAAACAATTTTGAAGACCGGTAAAAACGTTTAACAGAGGGAGGCAGTACTGCCGCCTCTGACATTTCGCTACTGGAAACCATGAATAACAGAGGCGGGCAAGCAAAAAAACAAAAACAAACCCTGACCTGTCAGTGGCGGCACCTGTGCTCGGGACCGCTGGCCATGCCCGCTATCCAGACTGCCGTCAGCTTGATCCACCGCCACAACGCTGCACTTGCTCGATCCGCCGCCATGCAGCCGCCCCTGCTTGATCCGCGCGCCCTAGAGCCGCGCGTGCGTCGCCGCCGCCGCCATCAAGCATCTGCGTCCGTGCTCTGGTGCATGCATCGTGCTCCTAGCAGTTTGAACAAGGGGGTGGCGCTCCGCGCTATGGTCGGAGGAGGCTCTACATGACTACATCGTGGCCGAAGGGGGCGAGGGAGGGGTACGACGGGGCAGCTCTGTGACTTCTCCCTAGCAGAGAAATGGGTCGTAGTCCTGATTGGGAACTGGCTTTAGTCCCCGTTTCCCAACCGGGACCATGAATCCAGGACTAAAGGTCCTGGCCTTTAGTCCCGGGTCACATAACCGGACTAAAGGTCCATCCTCAGGAGAAAAATAAACGAAATTGTAGAGACACCTCTCTTGCGATGTGTGAGATTCGAACCCAGGACATCTTTCCTCGCGCATAAACTCCTTACCAATTCAGCTGTACACCACATGTGACAGGGTCCTGGACACTCTCCTTTTGAATTAACCTGTGGGGTACCTTTAGTCCCAGGTGGGAGACCTTTAATCCGGGTTGGTGACACCAACCAGAACTAAAAGGTCACCCTTTAATCCCAGTTGGTATTACCAACTGGGACTAAAGGTTGAAGGACCTTTAGTTCGGATTGGTAACACCAACCGGGACTAAAGGTCGACCTTTAGTCCAGGTTGGTAACACCAACCGGGACTAAAGGTGGCCTGCTGCGAAAGCGTGCCAGGACAGGGGCCTTTAGTCCCTGTTGGTAGCTCCAACCGGGACTAATTCTTCCTTTACTCCCGGACGCAAAAAATACCGAGACTAAAGCCCAAAATCGAAGCGGATGAAAGGTCATTTCTCTACTAGTGTCTGTTTAGAGAGAGAGGGGCAGCTCTGTGACTTCTGTTTAGAGAGAGAGGGTGGAGAACGACGGAGGGATATACAAGTGCAGAAGGGGGGCGTGGTGAGAAGGGTGACTTAGGGTTTCTAAAGCCGATATCAGGTTTGATGGGCTTTGTGTGCGGGGCTCAATCTACGGAGATGAGTCGAAATGGCCATTGTTTTTAGAGAGAAACCTCTTCAGTGGTACGCCTCTATAAATTAATTTTGAGGGACAACATTTTGTGGCCGCCTACGTAAATCCATTTTGAGAGACAGACAGTTTTTGGCAACCTTCGTATAAAAAAGTACGGCATTAGTGCAGAACCACATCCAGCTGCGACCATTCGCCTCACTACCGGATACAGGAGGTTTACCAAGTGCCAGGTGCACTCGGCGAAGCCCAAAAAACACTCAGCAAAGGGTTTGCCGAGTGTTACACTTGGCAAATCCTGTATCGGCAAACGCTAGTTTTGCCGAGTGTTTTTTGTCGGGCACTCGGCAAAGACGTTGCCGAGTGCCCAAAAAACACTCGGCCAACTTTTTCTTCAAAAAAAATAAAAAAAAGACCCGCCGACACCACGGCCGCACCACCAGCACCACCGCCGCCACCACGCCGAGGAAGAAGGGAGGGCCCCACCACACCGCACCACCACAATCCACGCCGCCGCCACCAAGCCGGGGAAGAAGGGAGGGCCCCACCACGCCGCACCACCACCATCCACGCAGCCGGCACCACGCCAGTGAAGAAGGGAGGGCCCCACCACGCTGCACCACCACCATGCCTCACCACCACCATGCCGCACCACCACCATGCTGTGCCACCACACCTAGGCCACCATGCCACGTCCGCCACCACCACCACGCCCGTCGCCGCCGGATCTGGAGAGGGAGGGCCGGGAGGGGGGCGGCGCCGTCGGATTCGGGAGAGGGAGGGCCGGGTGAGGGAGGAGGGGAGGGCGGGGCCACGCCGGAGAGGGAGGAGGAAGGGGGCGCCGAATCTGGGAGAGGGAGGAGGAGGGGGCGCGCCGGATCTGGGAGAGGGAGGAGAGGAGGGGGCGCGCCGGATCCGGGAGAGGGAGGAGGGTGGGCCACGCCAGACCCGGGAGACGGAGGAGGAGGGGGGCGCACTGGATCCGGGAGAGGGAGGAGGAGGGGGGCGCGCCAGAGAGGGAGGAGGGCGGGCCCGCGTCGGATCCAGGAGAGGGAGGAGGAGGGGGCGCGTCGGAGAGGGAGGAGGGCGGGGCCGCGCCGGATCCGAGAGAGGGAGGAGGGGGGCGCACCAGAGAGGGAGGAGGAAGGAGGCGCGCCGGAGAGGGAGGAGGCCTTGGCGGCGCCGGATCCGGGCCGGAGAGGGAGGAGGGTGGGGCCACGCCGAATCCGGGAGGAGGATGGGGGCGCGCCGGAGAGGGAGGAGGAGGGAGGCACCGGAGAGGGAGGAGGAGGGGGCGCCAGAGGAGGAGGAGGAGGGAGAGGGAAGCTGGGAGGGGAGGGAGGGAGGGGCGCGCGGCGTGCGGGGTGACGGAGGGGGCGGTGTGTGAGGCAGTGCGGCTTTTATTTCCAAGAAATTTTTTTTTGCCGAGTGTTGTAGATCTAGCACTCGGCAAAGGTTTTTATTTTTATTTTTTTCTTCTCCTTTTTTTCAGAAAAATATTTTATATTTCTTTGCCGAGTGTTGTAGATCTAGCACTCGAAAAGTTTTTTTTTTATTTTTTTTCTTCTCCTTTTTTTCAGAAAAAAGATTTTATATTTCTTTGCCGAGTGTTGTAGATCTAGCACTCGGCAAAGGTTTTTTTATTTTTTTTCTTCTCCTTCTTTTCTAGGGAAAAATATTTTATTTCTTTGCCGAGTGTTTTTTTGACACTCGGCAAACCTGCACTTTGCCGAGTGTTTTTTTACACTCGGCAAAACCCCCTATTGTGCCGTTTTTTTTTGCCAAGTGTTTTTAGCGCAGCACTCGGCAAATCACTTATTCACCGAGTGCCAGAGGCAATACACTCGGCAAACATAAAAATACTCAGCAAATTTGAGGATTCCGGTAGTGCCTCCTCCGTGGTCGTCTAGCAACCTCATTCCCTCCGCCTCCTGTGAGCAGGCCCGGTGCCGTCCACCACGTTGCTTCGCCATTGGGGTGTCTAACAAATTGTTTTGATGGCCTGGCATGACTGTCAGCACTTGTACCCTAGTGTACTTATGAGGAATGGGCTAACAATGAAACATGCGGCCAGAAAAGTCAAGCCCGCGGCATCTTCTAACGTCTGGTCATTAGTGTATCATATGCTACAAAAACTGAGCAAGCTATTAGCCCGACGTTGTCATCGGCTAGATACCGCTCCTTGTTTGCCGTAGGTCAGATACTGCTCGGAATGACTAGAGATTTCGAGGTGTGTCGGATGAGCAACTGCTGCTGTGGTGGTGACTGTTGTGTGCTCTGATGATGAAACATTAAGTTGACCCATTGCTATGTCAGTTTGGGATCAGGATTAGCCATGAATTCCATCATCATTTATTTGAAGCCTTTTCGAGCATCTTCCTTGAAATACTCTCTCATATATAGCTTTCTTGTAACAGTTTTTTTTACATTTCTCCCCACTCGGGGAATGCTTCTGACCAGCTTAACATCCGAGATGCCTCGGACTACCAAGGAGCTCTAGGTCAGACTTAAGATAGTTTAACTTATGGTGGTTGTATTCGTTAAAAAAACTTATGGTGGTTGTAGAAATTGATTTATTTTGGGTCGGAGAGAATATTAGCAATTTCTAACAACTATCCAACCCATTCCTTGGTACTCACATGCACATATCTGCATGCTTCCTATTTATTTGTGGAAGATGTGCTAATTATTTATTGTATTAAAGTTTCACAAAAGAAAGTACATGCATGTATATATACGTTACATACATGCGTGTGGACGATTCACGATCATCTCTTATTCATCAACTTGTATATGGTGGCCAATACGCAGCACTAGGCACTATCGTTCGACCACCGTGCCATCCCTTTCGTCCCCCTCACGGGCAGAACGTCACCTTATAGTTGCTGTTGCCACGGCAGCCATGGGTCTTCTTGTTGTCTTCCGGGTAGAGGTATGCGTCGGGGCAGCGAGGGCCACCGCAATGCAGGTTCATGCCGGTGCTGCAAGAGAAGTCCATGGGCAGGTTGTAGCCGTCGATCACCGAGATGTCGTAGTAGTCGTTGCCACCGTTAGGGTAGCCGATGGTGAACTCGGCCAGAGTCAAGGGCGGCTGCCCAGACAGGGTGCAGGAGAGGGCCCCGCCACAGTCGCCCGTCTGGCAGTGCCCGCGGCCACCGCTGTTGAAGGAGCAGCCGGTGCGGCCCCAAACCCTTCCGGACTTGGTGCCCGCGGGCACGCTGATGGTCCACGTCTGTCCAGGGTTCAGCTGCGTGCCACCGCCCACAGGGGTCGCCGCTGGCCACACAGTGTAGGGGCAGTTGTTCTTGATGGTGAAGGTGGCCGCACTGGCGCAACTGATCATGGCAGCGAGGAGGAAAAGGACCGACGAGGCGGCCGGGGATGCCATTAGTACTGGCCCTCAGGTCAGGATTATTCTGCTGTAAGTGAGGTCTATTGGTTGGAATCGTTGAGGAGTTTTAGTTGTCTGGCCTGAGTATTTATAGAAGTGTAGAGAGGGATTGGTTGAGAAGTCAGCATCGGTGGCAGCACATATATACTGCGATGAGGTTGAACCAGTAGATCTTGAGAATCAAAAACTAAAAATGTCATTTCAAACATCTCACTTTCTTTGCACACTTCATCTAGTAGTAAAAGAACAATATATACCGTTAAATTTTAGAAGAAATTCAGAAAAGTACAAGCACTGACATCAAGTTAAGAACTTTGAATATAGGTAATTAGGTTCCGTCAAAAAGAATACAACCAATTCTCAAAAAAAAATCCAACTAATTGAGCTAAGCTCAGTTCACATACATGTTTGAATCTAATAGAACCATTTCGATTAAGTTTCTATGCAAACAGGGCACAGGGCTGTGTATCCAGAACTTTGTTTGTTTGAGGAGCTATGTATCCACAACTTGCATTGTAGAACTGGTATTGATCCGCTTGTAACACATAGTAATATGCCTTCTCAATTTTGTCTCAGCTCTCTTCGGTGGTAAAAAATGCTCTGGGCACTCTTAGAAAAAAAATGCAATCCAAAACTTTACCTAGCTTCAGCTAAACGTCAACAAGTACACTACCCCTCAACCATGTAGGCTCAGGAGACAAGAAGTATATTTTTTTCAAAAAATAGACAAGACCTCAAACGCATTGAAGAAATATAAGGTCTTATGTCTTATTCATTAACTTCATTCAATTTGATGAAGAGCTTTAGTTGGAAATGTTTGGAAAAATTTATTCTACATTTTGGTGGAATTCTTTCATGTTAGGTAAGCTCGAATTTAATTTATGGCATGCTTCGTCTAGAGATTTGTAAGTGCAATGTTATTGCCGTGGGCATTTGTCATAGATAAATGAGTGGCAGCGGATTTTCAAGCCCTTTGTTGATTTCCGTGTATAGTACTTGATGGTACAAGCGCCAAGAAGATAAGCCTTTGTTTAGTCAAATTCCAAGAGTTTTTGCGTACATAAACAGCTGGTTGCAGAACTGTTTGTGGAAATTTGAACCAATAAGTCAGCAATGAACAACAGCTTGGAGGACTAAGTCATTAGCTGCCCTTGAATGAACAAATATAAGTCAGCAATGAACAACAGCTTGGAGGACTAAGTCATTAGCTGCCCTTGAATTCTTTCATTTTTCCATATCTGGTATTCTTTTTCCATCCGTGGCATGTGAAGACACCCCTACTTCTAGATGGCAGATCACAACTGTATGATGTGTACATTCCAAACACGTATATACAATTTTTTTGCAAATATTTTGTAGATTCTCCTATATATATATAGGGATGGACATGATATATTCATACACAAAATTTTATTATGAAAGTTAACTTAATAAAAAGATAAAAAAACCATTTTTAATGATTCTTAGAGATAGTTCCTTATGTGAATTGACTTAAAATCATTTCCATTAAGGATCAAATTAAAAGGTTACATCATCTTAATATTAACAAGTGGCAACAACTATGTGATTGGATCCTAAAGGCAGAGGTTATAGGTCGAGGCCATGTTGCTAGTTTTAAAGAGCTGTCCATCTCACACTAAAAATGACTGGTATGTTTATATGTTAATAAACACTATAAAAATTATCGTTTGCTACACTGGTACATTTACACTTCGGGGTTTCATGGCATGCTACAGGGGTTTCAAAGTGATTAGAAGTCCAATTTTTAGTACTTATATGTACCCTTCATATCAAGTGCTTATCCGACTAGACCAATTAGATGAAAAGACAATTGTGGTAACTTTTTTTACTAACTCTGTATATGGTTGCACTAGCTATTAGCCATGAATGCTTCTGAGATAATCCAAATTTTCTTTGCCATATATTAGTTCTAAAAAAATTTTGAGTCATTGGATTTGTTTTTTAAATATGATGGCCACATTATTACCTTACAATGTCACAGATCTTGTCCATTATTTCTTGACCAAATCTAAGAATTGTACTTTATCACTTGCTGAGTTTTCTGTGTTCTTCACAATATACCAGTACTAGTTTCCTATCTGACAATTGCATTGGTCATTTACTAGCAGCATGTGAAGCACACAGTTGGTAAATAGGCTTATTAGTAGACTGCAATATGAAACACTTAAAAGAAGTATATGTAGACCATTTGGGCGGTAAAATTTATGTGATATGAAACTACAAATCGTGTATCCTTTACGTTGTTCTCGCATGTTAGTGCCCTGTAGGTTGATGTTTATTTCTGCACATTGCATACCATTTGTTTCATTTATTGCTGAATATATTTATCCAAATATTTATATATTATAACACCCTAAAACTTGCATAAATTTAAAATAGGTAAATTTGATTTAATTATGTATTTTGTGAGCATTTAGATTTAGAAAAAATAATAACTTTGTTAAAATTAAAATCAATTATAAGGTCTAGCTACATGTTTGTGCATACATGCTGCTGCATATTTGTTTGTGATGATTGGGTTTGATCAAAATTTCAAAAAGATTTAAATTTGAGTTGAATTTGAATTTCAAACTGAAATTAAAAAAAAAGAATTCTTCCTCTCCTCCTTTTTGGCCCAGCTCCCCTTCCGCAGCAGGCAGCCTACTTCTTTTCCCTTCCTTCCTCGCTTCCCTCTCTCCCACAGCGGCCCAGTTTCACTTGGGCCAGCCCAGCCAACAGCGCCCGTGCAGCCGCCCCTCTCCCACGCCTCTCTTGTCGCTGACTTGTGGGACCCGCTTGTCACCCGTCCTCTTCCTCACCATCGTGTCCAACTCGGACTCTCTCCGCCGCCACCAGAGTCCGCGCCGCCCCCGAATCAGCCTGATTTGGCTTGCCCCGCACGTCTCCCCGGCTTTAAATACCGACTCCCCTATGACCGCCGCCTCCCCATTGAGCCTCGGAGCAAGTCGCTGCGTCGTCCTGAGTCGCCGCAGCTCGAACCCTAAGCGCCACCGTAGTCCCATCTTCGTCCGCGGGAAAAAAAACCCTTGGGTGAGTTCGCCATCGCCTCTTCTTGCTTCCCGACCTCTCGGTTCACTCTGCCATGGCCCATAGGCGTTGATTCATGTGCGCCGGCAAGGTTCTCCTCGCTAGCAATGGTGGACCGCCATGCTCGACTCTATTCCGGCCGACCGGTTTCTCTCTCTCCTGCTGGATCTAATCCCCACCGTTCAACTTAGATCTAACGGTCCAGATCGGCCAATACCCTTTTAGCTAGAAATTTTGCATAAGAGCCCCTCTAGTTTGCTAATTTTAAACCCGCAGTCCACTCCAGATTCAAAATCCCAATTTTGATTTATTTCAATTCGAACTAAATCCATCTATTTACATATTTGCCACTGATTTTGTTTTGCTCATAAAAACTTTGTTTTAACTCTGATTTGATCTATTCAAGTTATGTTAGATTTGTAATTTAGAAATCTACATGTTTATATTAAGTATGTTTTCAACTTTTGAAATTCGAGATTAGATTTAATCTATTATCTTATTAAAGGAAATCTTGTGTAATTCATAACTTCTTTGTTTTAGCTCCGATTTTCGTAATCTCTGCGTCTGTGTGTTCATAGCGAGACGTCGTTTTACAAATTTTTCATATTGATTTTATGTTGATTGGTGTACTGTTTTAATCTATAGCCTTTGTTTGCTATGCATGATTGCTTCTGGATGCTTGTATGTTGTTGTGATTATTGAGTATAGACGGTGAGCAATTCGTAGGTGATCAAGTGTACTACTTTGACAAGCTGGATCAGTAGGAACACTTTGTTCAAGGCAAGTATTGCATGGGATCATCCTTGTTTCCTATCAACTTTAATACATTTAACTCATATTGCATGTGTCACCTTGATAGGGATTTCCTAGAATTATACTAATGCCTTGACTCCTATGGGATATGCATTGGGTAGCATTGCTAGTGCTCAACTAAACCATGATCGAGTAACTTGACTAATGGTATATGCAATAAACATTAAAACATGACTTTTTAGCAACTTGGAAAAAGGGGGCCGAAGTGTTTAGCTACTTTTTAAATGCTTCAGATTCCTCTCCCTAAGGACTTATCTGTAAGCGAACATCCGGGACTTACGATACAACTATGAGGGCTATATGGCTCTGGCTTTAGCTCAGTAAGAGGACCTTTTTCTAGCTTGTTAGTGGTTACCTTTATGGCACAAGAATGGCTTGCCGAATCGGGTATAGTGCGGTCTCTGTCCCCATGTATATAGGCTGCGCGTCATTGTGCCATCGGGAAGGGGAGCTCTACATCTATTTGCCGAGTGAATCTAGCAGCCCTAACTTGTTAGACAAACCTTTGAAAGGCTTCATAGTGAACCCGACCAACCTTCCTTGGTAGTGGGTCAAGAGGTTGGCTGCCTCGGATGAAAAGGGTAAATCACAACTCACAGTGAAAGTGTACAACATCTGCAGAGTGTAAAACTGGTATATTAGTCATGCTCATGGTCACGAGTGGCCTTCGACCATTATGGAATAGATGATCACTATTAATTATCCGTTTATGCTATTCATTATTCATATTTACATTGATCATGTGTTTTAATTGGGATTATGACAACTTGTTGCTACTCTTATGCTAAAATTATGACAACTAAAAGCTAAATGTTGTTACACCTGTGTTAAGCCTTTAAGCCTCATGAACCCCATGTTACACTTGTGGAGTACGATATGTACTTACGCTTGTTTATTTTTATTATTTGGATACAAATCCTGGATGGGTAACAGATTGCTATGGTAATGATGACTTTCCTGATGATTACTAGACTTGTGGTCAACCAGTTAATGTCCCTGTGATATGGAGCTTCCGCGAGAGATTTTTCTTTATACTTCCGCTACATTTATGTGAAAACTCTGTCATATTATACGTGATGTAATAAACACTTGTGATGATACTATCTATAATTTGTCGACTTATGTGTGACTGATCTCTGGGCGCACATAAGATTATACATCTTATTTTATCAATAAAATCGGGTGTGATAAATTAGTATCAGAGCTGTGTTGACTGTAGGACGCAAGGCTAGTTAGTAATGGTCGTTTTACCCTCTTTTGCTTCCCTCATTTCATGCTTACTACTCCACTCTTGTTAACTGCTAAACTTTATGCTTGTTTCGTCTCATTCTGTTATAAAAATTATTGTTTCTATTGTAACTAAATCTAACTCTGTTGATGCTTCGTGACAATAAGACCATCCGGATCGGCATCGGAGGCTACTACCCGCTTTGTGGATTGTATGAGCCCATGGAGCCATGTGAGGAGGAACCCTAGGAGCAGGAAGTTGACTCGCCAGCACCTACGCCTACACCTATGCCTAAGCCACTCTAGGACTCTAGGAAGAGCCTGAAGAAGAACCCGAAGAAGTGGAGGTTGTTGTATTGTCTGATGATGAGGAGGAGGAGGCCATTCAAGAAAATCAGCCTACCCCTACCATGGGATGGACTACAAATATCTAGTACAAGTCGGGGTGTGAATCATTCGTTTCGCACCACCAACTTATGGGGATTCTTCAGACCTTCTACACTGATTGGGACGTAGTTGTGGAGTATGTCTGCGAAGAACATACGCACCATCTAGAGGACACTTATTGGAAGACTAGGGCATGCATCTCCATCAGGGATGAAGCGAAGGAAGCATACCAGCTAGACGCGAGCTAGTCGCATCATGCTCTATCACACCCCAAAAATTCTGATTTTGGGTTGTGCATAGATAACACTAAATCAAATAAATAATTTCAATGTTGATATAAAATTTCCCAAGTTTAGTTTAAGGTAGTGCAAATTTAGTTGTAGAAAAAAATGAATTTTCAATCTTTTCCAAATTAATTTGATGGGTTTTGCTTGATGTAATGTTTGCTTGTTGTGTGACTTGGTGTAATGAGTGAGTAAAATTTTCAAAACACGTTTAGTAAGTCGTTTATCTGTCTCTGGCTCGTCTCTATCTTTTTCTATAATCAAATTCCTGCTTTCTCGATCCTAATCTTTTCGTTCGGAATTTTTCAAGATCCTCTTCATCTGCTCTAAATCATTCCTTTGAGTTTCTTATTTATTAACTTATCTCTCAAAACTTTATTTAGAGTGAGTAATTTTTATCGCTTTTTCTAGAACCTTTTCCTATTTTTCTATGAGCATAATCTAATTTTTAGATGCTCCAAAATATCTTTTCATGAGCTCTAAATACTTTATTTAGGTTCCTCATGTTGTAAAATGTCTCTAAGAATTTTCCCCGAATTTTCAAAGCTTTTGGAGTATTTTTCATGGCTTAAATATCAATTCTGGACTTTTCTAGAATTATTTTAATCCCAAAATTAATTAATTCCGAAAATAATAAAATATCTCATTTTCCCACCAACCCTCAAAGTTCATGTGCAATAATCATAATAAATCTCAAAGGCCCATGCATTTATTTACTAATAGGCTTTAATGATTATTTAGGTCCATTAGTAATGGTTGAGGGTGCAACATCAATTAGTACCATATTCCTAGTTGATGTATATATAAGGAGTTCTCCTTCCTATATATTTGTACCAGCCCTTTGAGCAAAGCACACTAGAACTACGGTAGGGGAGCCCCTAGTTTGGAAATCCCTAAGGTAGTAAATTAGATTTTCCCACTTTTCACTTCTACGTCGTTTCCAACGTCTCACCTGTGCCACCATCGGTAAGCCTCCCCCAGCCCCCTGCAACCAAGCTCCCTCCCTCTTGTTCCTATTGAAATGTCACGTGAGATGGATAGAGGAAGAAGACGAGGTAATTACAAAATTGCCACTAGTTCATAATATCTCCATTGTTTCTTCGTTTTAATTCTGTTTTGTTTCGTTTAAGTTGCGTTAGATTCATTTTGACGTGATCTATAAGTTAATAGCGACGTTTACCATATCACATGTTTTTCAATATATTGTTAAATACTAAATTGATTAATACACATGCAACTAATTTCTAATTAAAAAGCAATGTAGGTGTTAAACTTATATATTTCGTACATAAAAGTTAATATGATTAATTGTAAACTTAAATGTGTTTTAATTATACTTAGTTTAAACTCATTTAGTGTTTTCACATGCACTTTTCTTTTTGTAAATTTAAAGTTTAATTGGATTAAATGATACATGTATGTTTATGAATCAAATACGATTTGTCTAACCCGGCTTTTAGAATTAAAATATATTTTATCTAATCTGAATTAATATGCTTCACATGGTTTTGCTCAATTAAAATAAATCAAGCATGTAGGCTTTTCTTTTCATTGGTAATGTAAAACTCCCGGTAGTCTTTTCTTTTAACCATAGCTCTGTTCTAGTTGTTACTTGTGACATTGTGTCTGTGCCAAACAATGCTACGTGTTAGCAGTGACATTTAACATGTCTCATATCTCGTAATTTTATAAGTTAAATGTTAATTGGTTTAATGGTTATGCAACTGGGTTTATAATTAAAAGCCACTTTGGTGAATACATCGGTCTTTCATAAATCACTATCAATATGATTAATATCAACATTAATACCTTTTTAATTTATAACATGCTTAGTTTGACTTCAAAACATGATGCTTTTGTTTAATTTTTGTCACATGTCCTTTAATCTTTCCGGTTAAACGTTTAAATGACCTAAATGATATGAGATATTTTTATAAATAAAATATAATTAGCTTTAACTTGACTTTTGAAACTGAATATGTTCTGAGTAACCTGAGTTGATACTACTCACATAGTTTTTTTAATTCATATTGTATGTGTCACCTTGATAGGGATTCCCTAGAATTGAACTTATACCTTGTCTCCTATGGGATATGCATTGGGTAGCTTTGCTAGTGCTCAACTAAACCATGATCTTGTAACATGACTAATGGTATATGCAATAAACATTAAAACATGACTTTTAGCAACTTAGAAACAGGGAGCTGGAGTGTTTAGCTACTTTCTAAATGCTTCATATTCCTTTCTCTAAGGACTTATCTATAAGCGAACATCTGGGACTTACAGTACAGCTGTGAGGGCTACATGGCTTCGGCTTTAGCTCAGTACGAGGACCTTTTCTACCTTGTTAGAGGTTACCTTTATGGTGTAAGAATGGTTTGATGAATTGGGTATAGGTCAGCCTCTACTCTTATGTGTATAGCCATGATGGAATTGGGCCATTCGACAGAGGGTTCCTATATCTGTTTGTCGAGTGAATCTAATGGCCCTAACTTGTTAGCCAAACCTTTGAAAGGCTTCATAGTGAACCTTGCCTGCTCACCTTGGAAGTGTTTTGAGAGTAATTAACCCAGGCATATGGGTATCAGGACTCATAGTGAAAGTGTACAACGTCTGCAGAGTGTAAAACTAGTATATCAGCCATGCTCACGGTCATGAGCGGCATTGGACCCTTATGGAATAGATGATCACTATTAATTATATGTTTATGTTATTCATTAATCATGTTTACACTGATCATGTGTTTACTATGGGATTATGACAACTTGTTGCTACTCTTATGCTAAAATTGTGACAACTAAAAGCTAAATGTTGTTAAACCTGTGTCAAACCTTTTGGGCCTTATGAACCCATATTATATTTGTTGAGTATGACATGTGCTCACTCTTGCTATTTCCCCACACCCCTAGACTTTAGAAAAGTTGCTCCAAACATTGATGGAGTTATGGATGAGTTCCTAGAAGACTGATACAAGTGCTAGGCATATGATACCCCCACTCAGCCGTACCTATGAAAGATGGAACCTAAAGATTAGCTACCATTCCGTGATACTCTGATGTAATTATTAAATATGAGTATATTTTTGTTATATAATAAAGCCTTGTCTCTTGAGACTATTGTAATTTGTTGGCTTATGTGTGTGACTAATCTCTGGGCACACATAAGATTATGCATCCCATTTTATCCTTAAAATTAGGTGTGACATGCTCGTCTTGCCACCATGGAAGATGGCATAGAAGATGCAGCCGCTGAAGCCTGCATGGGTCTCCGTGGCCGCCGTTTTGAGGATATGAAGCAGGACCAATATCGATTCCTCTCTCGCTAACACCCTGAATTGGACTGGGCAATGATGGACCCTTAGGGCATGGATCCAGCTACTCAAGTGATGGTACACTTTGGCTGTGAGTTAGTAGGGAAGATTCGGCGACTGAAAGATCAGTTAAAGGCACAACAGGAGATTCTTAAGAGATATCAACAGGTTATAGATGACCAAAGGGTGAGCCTCAACCTTCCAAGGATTTATGAGAAGCTTTCCCATAAACCTCGCCCTTAGGTGTTGGAATTCCCTTCTATGTAATAAGAAGTTAGTAGCACGGGTCAAGTTGAGTCAAGTCAAGTCTAGTAGTGTGGTGTGAACTTTGGTGTGCCAAGTTGATTTATTATTATGTTTATGTGTGAGTTAGATTTTTGTAATGAGTGTTGGAACTTTGTGGGCATGTCCACAAGTTCCATAGTTAAGAATATTAAGTTTAAGTTTAATGAATAAATAGTTGGTTTTAGTACATCTTGTTCTTTGGATCTATTTTTTGGAGCAGTCTGCCTTATCTCAATGCCCATCTAAATCTACTCGACCAAAAATTATGGAATTTTTATGGGAATAACTAGACTTAAGTATATTTCTAATGCCTCTGGAATTACCCCTATATCTGATTTGGTTTGAGAGATATAGCTGTTTCAAGTTGAAGTTTCTCCGTAGTCTGAAATCTAGAACAGTTTCTGTTGTGTCCTATTTTGAATTAACCTAACGACATAATCTGGGCATGTTAACTTAATAAAAGTTGTAGATAATTTCTTAAGATTTCCATCCATGTAAAGCATGCCTCCTTCGGATATATAGAACTCGAGATATAACTATTTTACCGAGCTGCTGATGTTATAACTCGTCCAAAATTTTTTTAGAATGTATTCTATATCTCTATAAGTATCTATAACATGGAAATCTCTAAATTTTGAATATTTGTGTTGGATGTCAAATATCTGGAAGAGGAAGAGGTCGAGGTCATGGAGGTGTTTCCCCACATCCACCACCACCACCGCCATCGACTATTGAGCAACTTTTGGCAGTGCAGACACAGCTTATGCAAGCTCTGGTGCAGAATCATCAGAATCAACCAATTGGTGGAGCACCGCGTGATAAGCATGGTGAATTTTTGAAGGGCCGCCCCTTGGTGTTTTCCCATGCCACTGATTCACTAGAAGCAGATGATTGACTTCGTGCAGTGGAAAAGCAACTTAACATAGCGCAGTGCGACGACCAGCGAAAGGTGTTGTACACGTCAGGACAACTCTAGGGAGAAGCTCAAGACTGGTGGGAGGCATTTGACTATGGACGTCCAACTAATGCTCCTCCTCTAACCTGGCAGGAGTTTAGATAGAATTTCAGATCCTACCACATAGCTGAAGGATTGATAGAGCTGAAGCAAGAGGAATTCAGGGCTCTGAAATAGGGATCTATGTCTGTAGTTGAGTATCGTGACAAATTTGCTTAGTTGTCACGCTATGCTACGAATGAGGTGGCTGATGATGCTGATAAGTAGCGTCATTTTCTCAAGGGTCTATATGATGGCCTGCAACTCCATCTTAGGTCCAATACATACCCAATTTCCAGATGCTGGTTAGCCACGCTATTGTTATTGACAATAAGCGCAAAGAGATGGAGGCTAAGAAAAGGAGGCTTCACGGACATGCCTCTGGGAGTAATACTCGTTCGCACACCAATCTATAGCAAAGCTTCTAGCAGAGGCATCCGAGGCCACCTAATCAGTGGAATCGCAACCCGATCCAGCAGCGTCCACTGTACCAGCAGTAGAATGGCAATCAACGCCCCCAACAGCATAGTGTCTAGCAGACACCACGACAGGGAGCACCTAACAACACTCTAATGAAGACCAGTGCCCCTAGCACTCCCAACAAGTGTTTCCATTGTGGTAAGGAGGGTCATATGTCTTATAATTGTTCTGAGAAGCCAAACCAGCAGACCCCACAAAGGTAGAATAGTCATTAGAAGCCAGCACCCAACACAGGAAAGATGAATCATGTATCTACAGAGACGACGCTTGCGGAAGCAGAAGTTATGCTCGGTATGTTTGATGTCAATTCCACTCCTGCCACCATTCTTTTTTATTCTGGAGCTTCACATTCTTTCATATCACAAGCATTTGTTAAAACGCATAGCATACCTTATGTGCCATGAAAAATCCTATACTAGTAAACTCACTAGGAGGTAGTATGCACTTTTTATTGTTGTCTTCCAACTAGTCTATCCTTAAGGGGGGTAGAGTTCAAAGTGAGCCCCATTGTGTTGAGAGCATCTAGCATTGATGTGATTCTAGGTATGGATTGGATGAAGTAAAACTGGGTAGTAATTCAGTGTTAGGAGAAGGTAGTTGTTGTGACCACACCGAATGGGGATAGAATTAGTGTTGATGTTGTAGTGCAGAAGCAACCGACAGCCATAGTGAACCAGCTTGATGATAATGCCAACAAGGAGGACCCAGTAGTGGATGAGTTTCTAGATGTGTTTCCCGATGACTTGCCAAGTATGCCACTTGACCATGACATTGAGTTTATTATTGAATTATTACCTAGAACTGCACCTATAGCTAAGTGTCCATATAGAATGGGGGTTAATGAATTAGAGAAACTTATGAAACAAATAAATGAGTTGCAGGAGAAAGGTTTCATCCGTCCAAGTTCATCACCTTTGGGAGCGCCGTTTATATTTGTTGATAAGAAGGATGGTTCCCAGATGATGTGTGTTTATTATTGGTCACTAAATGAGGTTACTATCAAGAATAAGTACCCGCTACCTAGAATTGATGACTTGTTTGATCAGTTGAGAGGTGCTTGTCTTTTCTCTAGGATTGATCTTCATTCTGGTTATCATCAGCTAAAGATTCATGCAACTGACATACCCAAGACAGCTTTTACTACAAGGTATGGTTTGTATGAGTACACCATTATGTCCTTTGGATTGACCAATGCACCTACATACTTTATGTACTTGATGAATAAGGTGTTCATGGAGTTTTTGGATAAGTTTGTGGTGGTATTTATCGATGATATATTGGTATTCTCCAAAATGGAAGAAGAACACACTGAACATCTAAGGTTGGTCTTGCAGAAGCTTAGGGAACACAAGTGGTATGTAATCGAAGCAAGTGTGAGTTTTGGTTGAAGGAAGTTTCCTTCCTAGGCCATGATGTCTCTAATGGTGGGATAGCGGTTGATCCAAGCAAGGTGAGAGATGTGTTGAACTAGAAACCACCCATCGATGTGGGAGAGATTAGTAGTTTCCCGGGATTGGCTGGATACTACAGAAGGTTCATAGAAGACTTTTCTGAACTTGCCAAGCCTAGGATGGCTCTGTTGTAGAAGAATGCTAAGTTTGTGTGGTCTGATAAGTGCCAGGCTAACTTTGAGGAATTGAAGAAGAGGTTGACTACAGCTCCAGTATTGGTGGTATGGACTTAAGAGCGATGTGGCTGAATATGTTGCTATATGTGATACATGTTAGAGAGTTAAAGCGGAACATCAAAGACCTATAGGATTATTGCAACCAATGAAGATACTAGAATGGAAGTGGGAAGAAGTTGGTATGGATTTTATTGTTGGGTTACCACACACTCAAAGAGGTTATCATTCAATATGGATGATAGTGGATCGGCTAACTAAGGTGGCTCACTTTATACTGGTCAAGACTCATTATAAAGGACCGAAGTTGGCCCAATTATTCATGGAGAAGATAGTGTGTCTACATGGAGTTCCCAAGAAAATTGTGTCTGATCGAGGTACTCAATTTACGTCTCATTTTTGGCAACAAGTACATAGTTCGTTGGGAACAAAGTTGAATTTTAGTACAACATATCACCCTAAGATAGATGGACAAACTAAGAGAACTAGAGGACATGTTGAGAGCTTGTGCGTTGCAGTACGGTACAAGTTGGGACAAGAGTTTGCCTTATGCAGAGTTCTCATATAACAACAGTTATCAAAAGAGTCTCAATATGGCACCTTTCAAGGCTTTGCATGGACAAAAGTGTAGAACCCCATTGTTTTAGAATCAAACAGGAGAAACTCAAGTGTTTGGACCAGACATTTTAAGAGATGCAGAGGAGCAAGTAAGGATGATTAGGGATAACTTAAGAGTGGCACAGTCTCGACAGAAGAGTTATGCTGACACTCGGAGAAGAGAATTGGTTTTCAAAATAGGGGATTATGTTTACCTAAAAGTGTCACCAATGAGAAGTGTGAGAAGGTTTAATATGAAAGTAAAATAAGCACCAAGGTACATTGGGCCTTTCAGGATTTTAGAGAGACGTGGTGAAGTGGCTTATTAGTTAGAATTGTCTGAGAGTTTGTCAGGTGTACATGATGTGTTCCATGTATCTCAACTAAAGAAGTGTTTGCGTGTACCTAAGCAGTAGATACCGTTAGAGGAGCTTCCAGTTAAGGAAGATCACACGTATCAGGAATTTTTGGTAAGAATTTTGGAGACAGCAAAAAGGGTTATGAGGAGCCAAGTTATAAAGATGTGTAAGGTTCAGTGGAGTCGGTATATAGAAGATGAGGCTACATGGGAAAGAGAAGAGGATTTGAGAAAAACATACCTGCAGTTTTTTGAGTAAGCATCGTCCGAATCTCGAGGATGAGATTCATTTTAAGGGGGGTAGAATTGTAACACCATAAAATTTGCATCAATTTAAAATAGGTAAATTTCATTTAATTCTGTATTTTGTGAGCATTTAGATTTAGAAAAATAATAACTTTGTTAAAATTAAAATCAATTATAAAGTCTAGCTACATGTTTGTGCTGCTGCATATTTATTTGTGAGGGTTGCGTTTGATCAAAATTTCAATAGGATTTAAATTTGAGTTGAATTTGGATTTGAAAATGAAATTAAAAAAAAGGAATTCTTCCTCTCCTTCTCCTTTTTGGCCTAGCTCCCCTTCCGCAGTAGGCCAGCAGTGCTCGCGCAGCCGCCTCGATCTCTCGCTCCTCTCCTATCGCTGACTTGTGGGACCCACTTATCAGCAGTCCTCTTCCTCGCCATCGTGTCCGACTCGGACTCTCTCCGCCGCCACCAGAGTCTGTGCCGCCCTCGACTCCACCTGATTTGGCTTGTCCCACACATCTTGTCGGCCTTAAATACCGACTCCCCTATGACCGCTGCCTCCCCATCAAGCCTCGTCCCGAGTCGCCGCACCGCGAACCCTAAGCACCGCCGCAGTCATGTCTTCGTCCATGGAAAAAAACCCTTGGGTGAGTTCGCCATCGCCTCCTCTTGCTTCCTGAGCTCTCAGTTCACTCTGCCGTGGCCCATAGGCCTTGATTCATGTGCGCTAACGAGGTTCTCATCTCCAGTAATGGTGGACTGCCGTGCTTGGCTCTGTTCCGGCTGGCCGGTTTCTCTCTCTCCTACTTGATCTAATCCCCACCGTTCAACTCAGATCTAACGGTCCAGATCGGCCAATGCCCTTTCAGCTAGAAATTTTGCATAAGAGCCCCTCTAGTTTGATGATTTTAAACCCATAGTCCACTCCAGATTCAAAATCCCAATTTTGATTTATTTCAATTCGAATTAAATCCATCTATTTTAGATTTGCCACTGATTTTGTTTTGCTCATAAAAACTTCATTTTAACTCCGATTTGATGCATTCAAGTTGCGTTAGATTCTTAATTTAGTAATCTACATGTTTACATTACTCTTAAGTATGTTTTCAACTTTTAAAATTCGAGGTTAGATTTAATCTATTATCTTATTAAAGGAAATCTTGTGTATTTCATAACTTCTTTGTTTTAGCTCTGATTTTCATAATCTTTTCGTCTGTGTGTTCATAGTGAGATGTAGATTTGTTTTACAAACTTTTCATCTTGATTTTCTGTTGATTGATGCTCTATTCTAATCTATAGACTTTGTTTGCTATTCATGATTGCTTCTGGATGCTTGTATGTTGCTGTGATTATCGAGTATAGCCTTTGAGCAATTCATGGGTGATCAAGTGTACTACTTTGACGAGCAGGATCAGTAGGAACACTTTGTTCAAGGAAAATATAGCATGGGATCATCCTTGTTTCCTATCAACTTTAATACATTTAACTCATATTGCATGTGTCACCTTGATAGGGATTCCCTAGAATTGTACTGATGCCTTGACTCCTATGGGATATGCATTGGGTAGCTTTGCTAGTGGTCAACTAAACCATGATCTAGTAACTTGACTAATGTTATATGCAATAAACATTAAAACATGACTTTTTAGCAACTTGGAAAAAGGGGCTGGAGTGTTTAGCTACTTTCTAAATGCTTTAGATTCCTCTCCCTAAGGACTTATCTGTAAGTGAACATCCGAAACTTCTAGTACAGCTGTGAGGGCTATATGGCTCTGGCTTTAGCTCAGTAAGAGGACCTTTTCTAGCTTGTTAGTGGTTATCTTTATGGCGCAAGAATGGCCTGCCGAATCGGGTATAGTGCGGCCTCTGTCCCCATGTGTATAGGCTGCGCGTCATTGTGCCATCGGGAATGGGAGCTCTACATCTATTTGCCGAGTAAATCTAGCGGCCCTAACTTGTTAGACAAACCTTTGAAAGGCTTCATAGTGAACCCTGCTGACCTTCCTTGGTAGTGGGTCAAGAGGTTGGCTACCTCGGTCGAAAAGTGTAAATCATGACTCACAGTGAAAGTGTACAACCTCTGCAGAGTGTAAAACGGGTATATCAGCCATGCTCACGGTCACGAGCGGCTTTGGACCCTTATGGAATAGATGATCACTATTAATTATCCATTTATGATATTCATTATTCATATTTACATTGATCATGTGTTTTAATTGGGATTTTGACAACTTGTTGCTACTCTTATGCTTAAATTATGACAACTAAAAGCTAAATCTTGTTAAACCTGTGTCAAGCCTTTGAGCCTCATGAACCCCATGTTACACTTGTTGAGTACGATATGTACTTACGCTTGTTTATTTTCATTATTTGGATAAAAATCTTGGATGGGTAACAGATTGCTATGGTAATGACGACTTTCCTGAGGATTACTAGACTTGTGGCCAACCAGTTGACGCCCCTGTGATATAGAGCTTCCGCGAGAGATTTTTCTTTATACTTCCACTACATTTATGTGTAGACTATCTTATTATACGTGATGTAATAAACACTTGTGATGATACTATCTATAATTTATCGACGTATGTGTGTGACTGATCTTTTGGCGCACATAAGATTATGCATCCCATTTTATCCTTAAAATCAGGTGTGACATATATGCAGCTAATGATCATCTCCCTATTGTAGGTTAGCCTTGGCTCTTCGTTTAGCGCTGAAAGCAACAAAGGCCTTGATGTGTGTGCGCTAATAGTTTATTGTCATTGATCCGTTACTAGTTTGGTCATTATATAAGGTGGTCGTTTATAGAAATCATTGTATTTAAATTGGTTGATTTGATATATACATAAATTCACTTGGGCCTCTATGTGTTGTTGAATAGGCTGGACTAATCTTTGTGCTGTGTGTATATTGAAATGGGTAAAAAAAACGGGTTCGAAAAAATATTGTGCGGGCTGTTAATCTACCGCGTGGCCTGTGTGGGCTGGGTCGATAAAAAAATCGTGTGAGGTCATTGTTATCACATAAAATGGGATGAAATTAAAAATATTACAAAGCTAAATGTGCCGAAAAGTACAAAACAAGTGGGCTAGTTTTTGGGTTTGCTATAAGCCTACCAACCACATAGGCCTTAACAGGCTATATTTTAAATTTTATGACATTTTTTGCCCTACCATGTCAGCACCATGTCAGCTGCCTACATGGTATGGTGCACGGACTTGTGACAACAACCCAATGTCATAAACATGTATGACACAAAAATCAAGTGTCATATACTTGTGACATTAAATATACAAACAACAACTAATAAACTTATGATGGTGATTTTTTTATATATATTTGGATTTTCATCAATTGGATGTCACAAATCTTAAATTGTGACATGAATTCCATATATTATGACATAAATAGAATGTCAATAAATCATACATTTCTTGTAGTGGATGTTGAGCTCGTTCTTCGCGTTGTAGACACCCAAACACCAGTTGTAAAGACCCATCAGGGAGGAGCGTGTGGAGGTTGTTGCTCTAGTGTCGGCAAGGCCACCTAGATTACTGCCAGGGCAAAAGGGGGTATGTGTTTATGTTTTGATGCCTCGAAGTTGGAATACTCAATTGGCTATTGTTGAGGGTCACTAACACCAATTATAAACTGTCAACATAACTTGCATTTATACTTAATTCCATCACCAAACATAGGTATAGGGGTTTAAACTAATAAATTCCACGAGTTTTGGTGAATCTGTATTTTCAGCAGGGTTTATTCAGAAAATCATCAAGGGGGACCTATTCGTCAAAGGAAATTACAGAATTCCGCCGCATATGTGGGAAAATTCTAGAAGACTTCAGGAGGCTCTCCACTGAAGTAGACCCTTAGGGGCTGCCATGTGGGGCCCCGGGCCCACCTGTCAGCCTCTGTGTCACAATATTGGTTCTCCACCGCCTCCTAGGTTGTATCTACGCCATCCTTTAAGTCGTTTTGATCCAAGGGCTCACGTTGGATGCTCCAACCTATATATACCAGCCCCTACCATCCTCCCTGGAGCCATCCTAAAACCCTAATTCATATCATGAGGATCAGAGCCAGCTATCAAGAGAAGATTAGTCCTTCATAGGATCTAGTCTTGTAAATAATAGTGAGATAGAGAGTGAGGGAAGAGTTTGTTGGAGGTTCCGCCCTGTCGGTGCTCCCTCTACGGCTTGTACCTTGGCGGATCTAAGTTCTACTTGAGCTTGCCTTCGAGATTTCTCTGGTAATCAGCTTCTGATTCAAGTAAGTAATTGTTTATATTGTTCATCAGGATCACGACTCTATTTTGAGTGCTTTAATCTAAAGACGCTTTAGGTTAAAGTATTAATCGTAAGTGTAAGCGTGGTGCTTATACTTAGGTTAATCGTGGATGCACCCTTCATTTCGGATGGTGGTAGATCACGTGTGTGACATCAGTTCTATATAGCTTGTACTATATAGCTTCGTTGATCCTTTGTAGTCCACCTCCCGTCTATAGACGCAAGTAGGATGCGGTTACGAAGGAAAGCATCCTCTGCAGGTGTCTTTCCCTAGTAATATCCCCAGTTGAATAGTAGAAGATATAGCTTATCCAAGTCAGAACTAGAGAACCTTAGTTTTCCTCTCTACGCTCCTATTTATCTCAACCTTGTTGCTACCCCTAGTTAAGTTAGATCGTAGTTAGTCTCACATGTTTTCCTGTGGATACGATACTTGGAATACTTCCGGGTGAAAGCTACAGCGGTATCCGTACGCTTGCGGATTTATCTGTGTACGTTAAATATACCAACAGCTATGATCCTCTCGTTTATATAGAAGGGGATTGTCTTATCCTAATAGAAAATAAGTCCAAAATGTTCTCCAACTTTCCCACATCCAAAATAGATCCAAAATCGAATTGGAAACCAACTCAGCAGGGTTCTGGGCAGTGAACCCGGCCAAGCCGGTTTGGCAAGGGCAGGTGCCCGTTTCCTTCATTTCTTTGCTTTTTTGTTTGAATTGGGTTGCACCAAATATTTTCCAATATCCTCTTGACACCAAAAACTTATTTACCAAGCCTAATTCCCATATCAGCACATTTTTTGGTGCCAACAGAGGTTTCAAGCATTAGGAATACCCATATAATCTGTTTTCTTAGTCTTTGGTAGATGCTTATAGAATATGAGTTACCTGCGTACATTCATAGGGGAGATCAGAGGTGGGTGTATTGTATGTTATGGGAAAAAAAAAGATTGCCGTGGTCTCCTTCCTATCTTAATTCTAGAGCTTACATTGGGTCATGATATCTTGCATTCAGCGATCTTAAAGTTTATTAATTTGGTTGTGTTAATCAGATAATGACTGAAAGCTATGTATTCCAACAAACCCGCTGTGTGCCATATGTGCATGACTTTGTAGGCAAGGTTGGCAGATTTCCGCCCACTACTCCAATTTCTGTAATGATTATAGACTTCTCTCGCTCCAACATACGTGCGCGATGTGCGTCATGTCACCATATAGAGCGAGCATTGTACTGACCATGCATGCATGCATGGATGACGATCCTTTTCTTTTCTTTCTTTTTTGTGAATCACATTGATGACGATCCTTAATTCTCCTTTATTTGACCAACTGCATGTTACTGTATCGAGAAGGTCTTGACGTTCGTCCAAGATTGATTCTTGTTTTTCCAGCTGCAAAACTCTTACTACTGGCCAACACGACGCAGCATGCACGATCGACATAGCCGCCGCACGGTGTGTGTGGCTCGCTTTCTATGTTTCTATGTTCCTGTTTTTGTTTGAGCAGGTTTTGGGCTAGCTTTTGGCTCATGATATTCTAGATTTCGACTTTTGATTGTTGAATTTTTGCTATTAACTTTTGTATCAAAATTAGCTTCTCGGCACACCAAAAACTACAATAGGTGCTCAGAACGTATTTTTCATTTCCTCAGAAAGCAGCTTTCTAGCTATTTAAAAGCCAGCTCAACAGTTCGGCTGCCCTAAACCTCACACATGAACAGGTGCACACAATACACTCATTTAAAAATTAGTCAATCTTTGGTAAATTTTGCAAGCAACATTAGTCCTTGGTTGCACCTAGCATTTTAATGTAGGTCTTAGAATTATTTGATATAATTAAAAAAAATTAAGTCCAAGTCCTATTAAATCCAATAAAGATCGGTACTCTGCCGGTTTCAAATTATGTTTTTTAGCCTTTTAGGCAGAGATACGTACCTAGATATGCAATATGCCTAGACACATAGTAAAACTTTGTATTTAGAAAACCAGAACAACCTACAATTTTAAATAGAGAGTAACTCATATCTTTGGTACGGTGAGGCTACATATATACCTTCACCTTCTAGGCTAGACTTTTCGTCGGCTGCTAAGTGTCAAAGAAGAAAATTAGAAATAGTAGCCCCTTAGCCCTGGGTGCAAATCTGCCCCTGCTCATTAATTAATCAAAAAGGCTAAAGCACAAAGATCACCATATATAAATGTCACCAATATGGTTTGACGAATACTCCAACTTGATACCTGATAACACACAAACATCACCCATGTTTTCCAAGTATAAATTGAAGTTACATATACGTGAACATCAATGCACGCGTGGACGACTTTTCACGTCATCTTCTTATTCATCTAATTTTATTCATTTTCGACTAGGACAAACATACGTATACGCGAACCTATTGGCACAAGTGACCTGGTAGTTGCTGTTGGACCACTGCTGCCTCCTCAAGGGCAGAAAGTGACCTGGTAGTTGCTGTTGCCACTGCAAGCATGTGTCTTCGTGTTGTCGGCGGGAAACAGATATGCGTCGGGGCAGCTAGACCCGCCGCAGTTGAGCGTCACGCCGGTGCTGCAGGAGAAGAGCATGGGCAGGTTGTATCCATCAATCACCGAGATGTCGTAGAAGTCCTGGCTGCCGCCGATGGTGAACTCGGCCAGCGTCATGGGAGGCTGCCCGGACAGCGTGCACGAGAGCGCGCCGCCGCAGTCGCCCGTCTGGCAGCTCCCGCTGCCGCCGTTGAATGAGCACCCCGTGCGGCCCCCACACCCTGCCGGACTGGGTCCCCGCCGGCACGTTCACGGTCCATGACTGCCCCGGGTCCAGCTGCGTGCCGCCGCCCACGGGCGTCGCCGCCGGCCACACCGTCGAGCCGCAGTTGTTTGGTGATGGTGAATGTCGCCGCTCTCGCGCTGGCCGCGAAGGCGGCGAGGAGGAGCAGGCTGAGGACTGAGGAAGCTGCAGACCGGGACTGCCATGGATGCTGCTTGTTGTTGTTCTACGTATGGTTCTAGTGTGGAGGAGTTAGGGAGGATGCATGCGTATTTATAGCTGCTAGCGGAAGAAAAGTCCGGGCTGATGGAATGACAAAATTAACCTTGGATCATATCGATCCCACATTTTCGGTGACAGTGAGATTGAGGTATTCCTTTCTTTCCTTGATCTATTTCAGATAGTGAATGAGATTGAGATGTCGCCAAATTTCAGTTAATTAAGTTTGGCAATAACAGGCGGCATGTTTGACTGCGGGGCCCACTAGTGTAGAATATGCTATTGTTCCTTCGTAGAAGTTGGTGGCATGCATGCACTGTATTGCCGTGTAACATCGGTTAGAATTTGTCAGCACCTAGTTCATCTAGAATTCTAGATGACCTGGAAATCTAATCCTACGCGACAAGGCCGGACTGACGAACAAGCACATTTATATTGCACCTGTTTGCTTGTTCAAAAAAATAAATAAATGGATAAGAGAGCATAGCTAGTTGATTTATTAGTACATAGTACATATATACTGCTACGAACTAACATTATTTTTGACATATCCCACCATCATTCTATTTGCACATCAATAATTATGAAAATCAGTCGCTGAAATTTCGTGAGTTTCAGGTTATATTACATGATATTATATTATATTTATCGCCTACTACAGCTGGCTGTATGTTGTGAAATATATATACATATATACATGACAAAATAGCCTTCAATTTCAGGAATTTTTTTAAAATAAGATTTTTTATTCAATAATTGCAAATATAGCATCTGAATTGTGAGAATTGTAAATATAGTATCCCTGTCGGCTTCTAGACAGCCGATAGGTCCCTATCGGCAACTGGTGGGCCGACAGGACCTCATCGGCAGGCCAATAGCTAACTGGGCCACCGACCAGGCCATACATGACAAGCAAGTGTACCCTTATGGGGCCGATTGGCTTTGTCAGCCCGTGGAGTGCCGATAGGCCACAAAATATCTATTGTGGCCTCTCTTCATCCCTCACTCTCTCTCTCTCTCTCTCTCTCTCTCTCTCTCTCTCTCTCTCTCTCTCGCCGCTCCCTCTCTCTCTCTCTCGTTTGTGCCTTCGCTCACCGCCACTCGCCCGGCCGCCCTCGCTGGTGACCGCCGGATCCGGCGGTGGGCTTGACACTGCCGCCCCCACCCCGCCGGTGCTGCACCTCACCGGCCTCGTCGCAGGTACGTGTGTTTTTCTTTGTTAAATGTAGTTAGTTTAGTTAGGATTTGTTAGTTTTGTTAAACGTAGTTAGTGTAGTTAGGATTTGTTAGTTTTGTTTAGTAGTTAGATTTAGTTAAATTAGGTTAGTTTATTAGTGTTATTTAGGGTTAGTTTATCTTATTAGTTTAGTTTAGATTACTTTATTTTATTATGGTTAGGGGTTAGGGTTAGTTTAGATTGATTTTGTTAGTTTAGTTTATTTTTTAGGGCTAGGGTTAGGTTTAGATTATTTATTACTTTTTGTTTGGTAGGGTTAGGGTTAGTGTTGGTTTACACCGCTTAGGTTTACGGCTAAAATTTTCATGGTACTTCATTTAACTGACATGATACTTTGCACAATGCGACCAGGAATGTCGACCAATTTAGTCCCTTTTCAGAATGTACCATGGCAACGGTCAAATCAGATATGGGGATAGCAGGGTAGACCTTAGCGAGTTCCATGTCTTTGACACATAACTGAATTCGCTGCTAGATTATAGCCGGAAACAATTTTTAGCCTGGCTGCATGAATACTTGGGTGTTCCGCCCTCCCAGCATCGTTTCAGGATTAGTATGTTGGTGCCTAAAAAGCGGGAGAATGGAGGGAGGTGGGAGCTATATGAGGCCAGTAACACAAAGAAGTGGCATTTTCTCGTGTCCAAGGCATTGGAGCGTCGTTATGCCAACATCATGCTTGTTGAGTTCCTAGATGGTGCCATGCTGGTTGAGAGTACCAACATAGGTGCAGCAAAGGATAACTTAGAGTCGGCAAATGCTGAGCATACCTATGTTTGCGATCCTCCAGCTATTGAGAACACAACAAAGGGTGGACAGGCGGAAGATTATGGTCCGTCCATGGAAGCTAACCTGGGTGAGGAGGACAAAAGAATCATCGAACAGATGGAGGCTGACGATGCTGAGCACGTCGCCTTCATGGATGAATTTGCTAGGCAGGAGGTTTGATGTCGAGGTTGACATCCTTGGGATTGGGTCCACATCGCACCTGATGCCATAACGGTCGATGATGGTCATCATTCTTCGTCGGAGTACTCCAGGATTGAGGTCAGACAAGGGGAGATGTTTCATGACAAGGTTCATCTACAACACACAGTTCGTCGATGGGCTTTTCCAAAAAAAGGCAGTTTATGGTGGTTATTTCTAACCTATTAGCACAAGTGACCTGGTAGTTGCTATTGGACCACTGCTGCCTCCACAAGGGTAGAAAGTGACCTGGTAGTTGCTAGTTGCCACTGCAAGCATGTGTCCTCGTGTTGTCGGTGAGAAATAGGTATGCGTCGGGGCAGCTAGACCCGCCGCAGTTGAGCGTCATGCCAATATAGAGGTACCTTGCTAACAGCCATAGGTGTTGACTGGCAACAACTAGGTTGTGCCTATTGCTTTTGTCCTGGTTGGATCGAAGAACAGTGAAAGCTAGTTGTGGTTCCTAAAGTTGCTGAAATGAGCTCTCGTTGAAGAAAGGGACAATGTTTGTGTCCATGCAATGATCGTAATGCAGGGTTATTGAATGCAGTGGACAAGTTGAAGAATGGTACTAATCTAGATGTCCAATGGCCCGATATACAAAGTCGTTGGTGCATGAGGCATCTTGCTGCTAATTTCTACAAGCAGTTCAAGAGCAAGCGCTTAATGGACCTGTTCAAGAGACTATGCAAGCACAATCAGAAATAAAAGTTTGATTTCTTTTGGCAATGGTTGGATTGAACTGACCACAAGCCACATGAAAGAGGTGCGTCATCAACCAGTTGTAGCATGAGAGGAGGAGCCGCAAGGTCTTGGTCCACATCCTAAATGAGCCTAAAAGCAAAACGCGTCGACTGTAAGGGGGTAGATCTTTAAAGTGTTTCTCAGATTGGATTAAAGAGGAGCCCCTGGAGAAGTGGTCTTTGTTGCATCACACCTTTAGAGCTCGGTATGGCATAATGACTACGAATCTCACAGAGGTTTACAACTGGGTGCTCAAAGGTACACATTTCCTTCCATTGGTTGCCATTGTGGAGCGTATCCTGAGGGGACACAATGTTGTATCTGTGAGAGAGTTGTCAAGTGGCAAATGCAGTTCGTTCTGAATCCACACATGACATATTCAGCGAAGATTTCTGCATACATCGAAGAGAAGAGTGCCAAAGGATCCCTGCATAGGGTCTTTTACGTTGGCAATCAGGACCTTGTGTATGAAGTGTATCTGTGTGACAAGGGCGGACTTGGCATTGGTCCAAGCAAAATAACTATGGAGTGTCAGTTATGGCCATCGGAGAACAAGTGCACGTGCACATGCAACAAGCCGAAAGTACTACCATTATCCATGCTCCCATGTGCTAGCTGCTGTTGGAAAAGCCAAAGTTCCCATGACATTTGTGTCCCCTTATTTCAACAAGGAGGTCATACTGAACACCTGGTGTGGTGAGCTTCGAGGTTGGAGGGCCATTTCTGATTTCACTAAGGCAGTTCATGACTCCTGACCATCAATGGTCTCCAGATCCGAACAAAAGGGTTGAGGCAAGTGGTCGTCGCAAGAGTCATCGTATTAGGAATGACATGGATGCTTAGAGGCTTCAGACAAGCATCCTTTTCTGCCTCGCATGTGGTGGAAATCATTTGAGAAAAAATTATGATGCGTACCCAACACATAGTCTTCCAGATGGAACGGAAGAGCGGCGTATTCCAAAATGCAACTCTAGGGTTTGAACTACGGCTTGTAATATTTTAGTTTGGGGCTGTAGTGCGTTTAAGATTTTAGTTTCAGAAGACTATGTAATATTTTACTTTGGGGTCGCGTTTAAGATTTTAGTTTCGGACTATTTTGTAATATTTCACTTTCGACTATTTTGCCTTTTGAATTACTTATCAACTTATTAATATGGCATTGTATTTTCAAAAAATCTTTGTTTTTGTAGGATGGCTGTTATGGAGCTCATCGACCCTGTTGTTTACTAGTGGCAGCCGCTCGAACTTGCAGGATGGGCAGCTTCCCGTAGCCCTACGTCTTCGTACCCACGAGAGTTGTGGATACTTGACCAGTGCTGGATTCCACGGTTTGTTGAATTCGTACCTTATATGTTACATCATTACTTATTCAAATTTTTATTACTTAACCAATAAATTTGTCCCCATCACAGCCTACGTGCCGCTGGTCTGCTTCTGTTTGCACTGCCTGGTTGAGTGACACAGGCATAGTAGTGCGTGTTTTCCGATGGACCAGTGCACTCGTCTGTGCTTGGGCGGACCGCTAGAGATCGGAGATGCACACATTCCACCTCCCTGTAGGTGAGGTTATTTTTACTCTGTAGGACATCACCATGCTCCTCAATCTACCTCTCGACGGTGCCCCTATCGGCCCTATTGTCGTGTCGGTGGACTGGGACGTGCAGCTCCTGCACCTTTTCGAGGGTGTCTTACAGCCGGCGGACGGAGAGCTTGAGCAGTTCGCCTTCCACGACCGCCACGGGCCTCCAAAGGCTTGGTTGTGTCAGTTCCATGCGGAGAGGTGCACGGAGGACGAGGACGACTGGAGGGTGCTACGACACCTGGAGGCGTACCTACTTTGGCTATTTTGGTTGTGCCAGTTCCATGCGGAGAGGCGCACGGAGGACGAGGACGATTGGAGGGTGCTATGACACCTGGAGGCGTACCTACTTTGTCCACTATGCGGCACAGGTAGCGTACACACCACTTGAGGCGATTCCCCAGTATAGTTGGGGTTATGCGGTGCTTGCAGCTACGTACCTTGCTTTGTGTGATGCTTGCACTCAGAGGACTTCAATAGGTACGTTGGGTAGTTCGCCTTTGTTGCTGATGCTTTGGTCATTCGAGCGGTTTGATATCGGGAGGCTGACCTTGTCATTGTATGATCCATACGTCGATGAGATGTACATTTTTTACCACCTGGGTGAGGCTGACGAGCTCAACGCCCCCATGATGGGCACACTCTGGTTGTCACGTGACGTAAGTATCTCATCTCTACTATTTTCTCCTTGCATGTTAGTATTATGCTTTGAATCTTCATCAAGTTTATTGTTCGATGCAGCCTAGGTGGGCAATAGGCACGGGTAGAGGCACGTACAATGCATACGTCGCTGCGTTGGACCAGCTCATAGCTGACAGGGTTTGGTGGTCCCCGTACAAAGCAGTTGACAGACAGTTCCGTGCTCCGCGTGGCTTGTCGGAGTTGTGCTATCGTGACTAGGAGCTATGGTACATGAGGAAAACACTGGTGTTCGACATCTTCGTCAAGCCGTACTGTCCAGACCAGGTGGCACGTCAGTTGGGGCGTGCATAGGTCTTCCCCTTCATTGACTTTAGCTTGACGGGTCGTATGGGTAAGTCTTGTTGCATTAAGCATTCCTGTATATGTCGTCATACTATTATTCATTATTAATTGTATTGCAGGCATTCAAGGAAAGGTCAAGGTCTAGCGTTCAAGCAATCGTGGGTGGATAGGATGGTGCCTTGGGGGAACGATTGGGCGCAAGCTGCCACTGACGTGCACAACCTTGGTGGCCCATTCGATGAGGCCACCTACCGAGAGTACTTGCGTTGGTTCCATGGAGCCACATGAATCTGTTGCTTCCCCATGCCAGTAGAGGCCGCCCCACACGAGTCCGAGATCATCGATACGTTCGCGATGGAGCCACCAACTGCTTTCCATGTGCTTGTTAGTAAATTTGTAAACTTCTTTGTCCTGTTGTTACTTTGCCAATGAGTCACAAGAATTCATGCAACAATACATGCCTGGCTTGCAGACAGATATCTGCAGCGACATGGGCAACGAGCTGCTTTCTTATGCCCAACAGTTTGAGCATAACCCCCCAATGGTTGGTAGGATAGAGTTGGTTGCCGCCCTTCGACGACTGGGGCAAGGTTGCTTGGCGGGAGTACGCCGGGCATCGTGCCGTCACACCACGGATGTAGTTGGTCATGTCCAGCAGGGTGACCTTGTAGTGCCACCTCCACCTCCACCTCCAGTCGTAGGATCTGGAGGACATGCTTGTTCTTCGCACCCAACGGTTGGAGTCCTAGGTACTTCTGCGATGACCTTCTGATTTCTTCATGCGTTATGTACGTCACATGCTCTATGTGACCTTACAATGTTTTTGGTAGGTGGACATGCTTCTTGTAGTGACTACATGATGGGTACTAGCAGCTTCATAACCTTTCACACTAACGACACTCCTCCTTGGTTCGCCGATAAGGCCGAGGCCTCATAGCTTTCAGCTGCACCTCTGCCGACTCAGCCCAATCAAGAGGATACTCAGCCTACAGAGTCGACCTCGCCGTCACGCCAGCGCTGTCCTCCAAACCAGCTCACTTACCCTATGACGCAGATTCATCACCGAGGAGGATAGACCGTCAAACGTGGGCGTTGTGTTGGTTAACCTGTATTAGTCGTATGATTGTATGGTTTCAAGGATGTGGACTAATGTACTCCTGGATTTCTGATGCCTGGAACTATATTAATCATTTTACAACCATTTAATGGAGGCAACGCTCCAATAGCTTCCGACGCCTGCATCGAGGCAAAGGACAATTTAGCGGACAAACGGCGTTGCCTTTGCAGGTCCGTATGCTTTTGAGGGACAAACGACGTGGTTATTCGCATGAAATAGTGTAATTGGGTGTTGGGTAGCCGATAGGCTTGTCAGCCCCTGGAGTGCCGACTAGCCTATCGTCCTGCCAAATGCCGATAGTGCATGTCAGCCACCAAACTGCCCCAGGGGGATTGCATTAGCATAGGAATATTCCAAGAACACTACACCACAACACCAAGATTAGTGATGGACGGTCTGACACAAAAAGTGGCTACAGCGACAGATAAGCTGATGCTAAAAATTTATAGCGACAGACTTCTACAGACGCTGTAAGTCCTGCTGCTAAAAATCTTTAGCGTCAGACAGTCCGTTGCCCTGAATTTTTTTAGCAACAGAAAGTCTGCTGCTACTCTTTAGCGACAGATAGCCTCCCAGTACTCTATAGCGATAGACAATTTGAAGTTTAAAATGTTTTCAGTGACTGATGGTTTGATGAGATCATTTAAATGCATTTAAAAAAAATAAAGGCCATTTGGTTGCAAATTAATTCAAAAGAACATCATTGTGCACGTTTCTCAAATAGATTCATTCATGACCAAGTCCAAACACTCACTAAGACATACATATATGGTCAGCCATTACAAACATTAATCAATGATTCATCAATGAGAAGTCTATAGTATCAGCTACATGTATCCAAATGAGATCGACTAGCACCTCATTGGCAATGCAGAAAATGAGTGGATCCACTATAACTACTGTCCACTACAAACCTCATTGGCTCTAGTAGTATCATCAACATGAAGCTCTAAGAGAACATCTGTTTTTCCTTGCATCTAGGTTTGTGCAACATCTGCTAGGGATACTTCAAATGCTTGCTTTGAACAAACCATAAAGGTTAGCATGTTTCCTACAGAGGCAAGGGTAACAAACATTAAAATCAAACTAAACATATGTTAAAAGGGGTCCCATGTTAAAATAATAAAAGGTCACCCAAATTACCATCTATATCAATCCCTCCCCAATTGTGGCCACTAATAGAAAGTTGTTTTTCATCTGGTGTGACGCCCATATTCTTTTGTATGAAATTGGTCAAGCTGCTCACATCCTATGCAAGACAAGACAAGATCAAATATTTTCGTCAGGTAACAATAAGAGAAATATATTAACCTCACCATTCATCTTTACTAAAAAGTCAAAGCATACTCTCAGAAATGACTGACAATATTGTAAGACAACCAAATCCAAAGAAAATCTGATAATCCAAATATAATTTTGAATTTTCCATCTTTGAATAACACTGCATACAGAATCATGAACAATATTCCTTCAAATATTATCTATAGGTAAGTCTTAACTACATAATAGATACAATATGTACAAAAGATAGCATATTCTGCAAGACTTGTTTAGGACAGGCATACCAAGTGGCGTGAAAGAATATAGTAACTATTCACCTTAATTTGAACAAGAAGAGTTTGCTTTAGTGGATATAAAGATCGAACTGCTCAAGGTTTAATCAACAGATGAAAAACATATACCAAAATAAGATGTCACATATAGTGTTGAGACTAGCGGTCTCAGACAGCGTGGAGGAGACAGAGGCCTCCACCAGCCAAGCGTCGCCCTCAGGCAGAGGCTCGGGATTGGCGCGACAGGTGAGTGTGTAGGAAACTGGCACAGAAAGCTAAGGTTTCATTCATTCATCAATCCTCTCCCCACACTATTACAAGTGTTCCCTATTTATAGGGCTCAACTACTTCTTGATAGAATTTATTACAATGCCCCTTAACTGCTACAGTACATTCCTGGAATATTCTGCCACTAGTCTCTTGTTTGCGGGGCAATCCTGCCACACCGTCTTCAAGTAATGGGCCTCCATGAGCGGCCGGCCCACCGTGCCTCGGTCTTTAGCCTAGAGGCCTGGGTTCCCGACGCTGGCCTCCATCTTCAGGGGCACACCGCTGCCTACGTGGGTCTCTGTCGGTCCGGTCGGAGACATCATCCGCAAGTCTTCGCTCGGTCGCGCGGGGGCCATGCTGGCGCACTCGCGCGGACCACGGGCACCTGCACTTAGGTACCTGCATACACTTAGGAGAGATTGTTGATTTGATTAGTTTGGGGGTAGGGCGGCCTCCGCCTTCATCACCGGAGACGCCCATCAGCCGAAGCGGGGCGGCCTCCGCCTGAGTGGACGGAGACGCCTGTGCCTGGTCCAGGCGGAATCCACAACAAACTCGCTGAGCCTCGTGCAGCGCCCTACGAGCATAGCCAGGAAAGTTCCTTTAGTCAGCACCAGATCTCCGCCCTAAGACGGTCGAAGACGCCTTGGTGACACCTCGCCATCGAAGGCCTTCGCCACCCGCCGAGGCCGTATTACAACAGTTCCCCCCTTTTGAGACCACGGTTCGCCTGAGCGTGCCGTGAGCTCAAAACGCCTTGACCAAAGGCGTCCGCAGGGGTGGAGGCCACATGCATTGGCGTCTCTGAGCGAGGCCCCGCTACTTGCCCCCTGGCCTGCTCTGGCGCGGCCACTGGTCTCGTTGAGAGTAGCCGTTGGGCAGCAAATCTAGCCATTGTCCTACGGTGTGGCCGTTTATGCCGTATCAGTTTCCGTTGTATACCTTGCGACTTTTTTGGAGATGACCGTTGTGCGGCAGGTGAATTCTCCGGAGATGACCGTTGTATGGCAGGATCCGGACCGCCTGCCCACGGCCTATATAAGGGCGTGGTTGGTGGCAGGGTCCCCCCCCCCCCCGCATTGCTCATTCGCTTTCCTTGCCTCTGAGAAATCGCTCTCTGCTCTCTTTGCCTTCGCCTTTTGCTGCCCTCTCACATTCCGTCTTTCTACCTGTGTCTTGCGCTTAGGTTGTTGTCGCGGTGGCTTTCTTTTCCGCCTCCGCCCATACTCGTCGGCCCGCCTTCTTTAGACCCTATCGCCACCTTCTTGGCATTAGGGCCGCCGGCTAGGGTGCACGTTTTGAGGAGTGCATGCTTGCCTCTGCCTCCGCATTGGAGTTTGAAAAGCTAGTGGAGGAGAATTTGGGAGTGTCTCTGCGTCCGTCGGAGACCTGATCGCTACGGATTCTAGAGATATGGCGATAAAGTCATGGGATTTCAACCCCTCTGCCATTACTGAAGAGGCAATTGCGGAGATGCTAAAGGAATCGTGTTTTCCTTCTTCGAGGGTAAAAATCCCTCCGCCTGGCCAGACTGTTCTGGAACCGGAGGAAGGATATGCGGTGGTCTTTCGGTACTTCTTCACATGCGGCTTTCGCCTTCCTTATATCCCCTTCCTCTGCCGGGTGTTGGAGACCTTTAATGTCCAGCTCCATCATCTGACTCCTACTGCCTTCCTCACGCTCAGCAAATTCTGCTGGGCGTGTGTTTCTTATGGTGCCGAGCCGGATGTGGACACCTTCTGCGCGTACTACGAGCTGCAGAAGTAGCCAAAGAAGAAGAAGGAGGTGTGGGATGGCAAGGAGGTGGAGGTGACCTACCAGTAAGTTGCACCTTTATGTCAAAGAGGAACCAAGGCATAGACCGCCTAGAGATTTCTTTTTGCCAGAAGGGCAAGTGGGACCGTAGCTGGCTTGAGCAGTGGTTCTACGTGAAGACCTATGGGGTCCGCGGCACTACCGAGGATGGTGTGGAGGTTTTGGAGTATCCATTGACTTCAAGAATGAAGGAGATGGCGCCGCACACGCACGTGGAACCACCGGTAGAGATGTCTCCGGCAAGGGTGACTTGCAACCAGGCTTTTGCGGCAGCGTGCCACTATTCTAGGGGCCGCAACCTGGTGGAGGAGATTATGGCCTCCAACTACTGGCCCCTGGGCAAAGACAACCTAGCCTTCCAGCTGGAACAGGTGAAGGTTCCCGTTTTTGGGCCGGAGGCTGGGATTCTGTTCCCTCGCTTCGGGCAGTCTCTAGGGGAGGGGGTGACGGAGGACAGTTTCGTCTCTAAGGTTGAGGAAGCCGCCATCGGGCTGGTTGGCAAGATTTTCGAGCGTGAGTACACGTCTCGGAGAGCCGTGGCAGGCACCATGCCGTGGCTTAATCAAGTTTTTGAGGAGGTTGGGATCATCTATCGAGAGCGTGTGGTTCCCGCCGAGGTCCTGGCTTTGATTGAGAAGAAGAAGAAGAAGGCCTTCATGAAGAATGTTATGGCGGAGGCCAAATCCAAGAAGAGGAAGGGCGTCGTTGTTGCTCGGGCGCCTGCGAAAAAGAAGAAGAAGAGTAGTGCTCTGGTGGTCACGCTAGCCGTGTCTTCCGCCAGTAGTGCGGGCGTTGCCTCCGCCGGCAGTGAAGATGTTCAGAGCTCCTCCGTCCCATCAGTGGATGTGCGGGTTGTGAGCGAGGAGGATTGTGGCTCTCCTGTAGCTCCGGTGTGCCCTATGAGCAGCGCTGTGAGTGGTGCTGGGTGTCCGGGGGCCAGCGCTGCTTCGGCGCGCACCTCGCATGATGCTATGAGTGTTGGCGAACAGCCGAAGGCTAGCACCACCGATCCTATGCCCGACATTCTTGGCAGGCTGTATTCAAGTTCTGAAGAGGGCGTGGAGGCCATCTTGCGGCATGCTCCTTCATCTCCCACCATTGTTGCGCCTTCGCCCATGCCGGTGGCCGACGTCGGGCAGCTGGAGGCCAGGATTGCTGAGCAGGCCCCGACAGTTCGATCTTCTTCGAGTCCTCCGCCCGTCAGGCCGCTGGCTGAGGAGATCTGGCCCTTTGGGCCTTCGCCGCATGATATGGTGGAGACTTCTGCCTAGGGGGCTCGACAAGCGGCCCAGCCTGGCTTTTATGAGTAAGTTTGTCTCGTGCACATTTTTTTGTTTACTGTCTTCGCCCGGTTTATTTGTTTATGTATTGTACCAAGTGCTAATACTGCGTACTCGTTGCTTTGTAGGTGATGTCATGGCTGGACTCCTCACACCGGAGGAGCGAGCAGCCGCTGCCGGTGTTAGGTTTGGCCCGGGACAGCTGGGGCTGATGGCGCCGGGTCCGAGTGAGTATAGAGTGTTTTTATTTTACTCGTCATCTGGCTTGTTGTTATTGCTTGTTTCTGGTTGGCCCTCTGACCTGAGTTGTTGGTGTTGTTTTTTTGGCTACGCAGGCTCCTCCGACACTTCTGTCTCAGGTTGGGAAGAGTGCTATCTTGGGGTTCTTGGAGACGTCGGAGGTGGTCTCTGGCTGTTGGTGTATTTATTATGAGATTTGCTTTTCTCACCTTATTGTTTTGTGTTTGTTTGTTCTTCATTGAATAGATCGCTTCAAACAGCATCTGAGGGACATGGATTTCTTCCAACTTCTCCGTGTTCATCTAGAACACCAGAGCTTGGTGCGTCTTCGGTGGTTTGCCTTTTTTTGGTGTATGTTCGCCTTTAGACTTGTTTTTGTTTCTGTTGCTGATCGCCTTGGTCTTCTTCTTTCTGGATGCAGGGGTATCACACGGCCGTTGTTATGGAAGAGCGCTGCACTCGCGAGGCCTCCGACCAAGATACTGCAATTGAAGCACTCAAGGCAGAGAACGAGCGCCTAGAGGGTGAAAAAGGGGGTTTGTCCAACTCCCTTGTAGCTCTCCGCCTTTCTCTGGCGGAGAAGGAACAAGAAAATGAGGCTTTGAGGGCCGATCTCTCCAAGGCCCAGGATGCGGAAGCTTTGTTCGCCGAGTAGGCCCATAGGGCGAACGAGTTGGCCGAGGGTCTCCGGCAAGAGCTGGCCTCTAAGAAGGAATCCGCGGCTGCAGTGGGGAAGCAGCTGTCTTTGATGACGAGGCGTCTGGACTCGGTCAAGGGGGTCCTCGCTTCAATCGTTGGCCATTACTGGGCCATTGTCGCCGAGTTCGGAGGCGAAACCTCCGCTCCTCCGAAGGAAGACATCGTCTACGCCCTCACCTCCTGGCTGAAGCATCACCTTACGAAGCTCCTTGGTCTGATCAATGGCTGCACGGACTATGGGGCGCTGGCGGGAGTATCAAATTACGCCAAGCTTTTGGTGCGCGGGGGTGTACGCATACCAAAAGTATTCCGGAGGGAGCGCTTCTGGGTTCGGAGGAGCTTGGTAAGACTTCTCTTGGTTTGCGAAAAACCTTGAGAAATTTCATTAGGTACTTTTGGGCTCCGTTTGGGAGACCTGCCGCTCAGAAACTGGCGGAGGAAAAGAGGGCGAAGGTATTTCTAGTCTTTATAGCTGCTTTTTTTGTCTCCTTGCTTTTTGCGAAGCTGCGGAGGCTTTCGTTGCCTGTGCCCCTAATATTTTAGCCTTTGCTACAGGATGCGCAGAAGAGTCTTTCGGGTAGGCCTCCGTCAGTTCCATGCTCGGCGACTGCGGGCGGTGCCTCGGCCATCGCTGGCACTCCGGTGGGTGCTGTGATCGGCAGTGGTGATGGTCGGAGGCTGCAGGCACCGTCCCCGCCCACAGTTGATGCGGGCTTCGTTCTAGGGACTTCTGCTGCGGCCGATGCGCCCAAGGTCTAGGCTCTTTGTAGCACTTAGTTGTTTTTGCTTGTCTATTGTAGTCCAGTTGGACTCTTGTAAATAAAGTTTCTTTTGTTCTGAATGGTTTTCTGGGAAATTTTAACCTTGCGCAGGTTCCGAATCGGGAGCCTATGCAAGATGTTGCGCCCTTGACTCTCTACGATGACAGTATTTATGTGAGCGAAGAGCTTTGGGAGTATTGGCGTTTGGCCTTTCCCCGCAGCGTTGCGCGCAACATGTTTGAGTCAGTTAGGTTTGACATAGACGACGAGCGCGCTGGGTTTACTCGCGCGCTTGCTTGGTGTGGACCTCCGCCACAATAATTAGGATTTTATTGTAAGTTTGCGTCCTGTAAGAATGCTACTTGATGTTATAAGGAATACAAAACAGGTTCATTTTCTTGATTGTTTGTGCGGGGGCTTAGGTCTGTTGTGCTAGTTTACATATCTCGTCTAGTCCCGAGCTTGCACACCGTGGGCCTTTGCTTGGGCGAACATGCGCGATACAGAGGTGGTGGCCAGGACCTCCACCCCATGTTCTTTCCTTCTCTGTGCTTGCTTGATGGCTGGGGTAGAAGTGTTGTCAGTTTTTTGACCGGCGGAGGCGTACTTGAAGTCCGCCTGGCGAGGCTTGCTGAATCGGTGTTTGATCCAATAGGAGGTTTGGCGCAGCTTGTGTAGACAGTGAAGACTTTTGGTATTTCTTTAGCTGGGTGTTTTAGCTGTCTAGTGGTATGGGCCTCCGACGCTACACCCCCGTGGGACGTGTTTCTTTTGTGGAGATGGTAGGTTAGGTCTCCGGCGTCAGGGGATGTTATGAGATTTCGTGTGATATCCCCCTTCTTCCATAGGCCTTCGCTACTCATCACCGTGCCATAGTTCCTGTCTCTTTTCCCACTGTCTCCGACCGTCTACTAGTGCCTCCGACTTAGATATCTAAGGAGACCCCTGCCTCCATGGTCGCTGCTATGGCTTGTGCTTGTGCTCTGCCTTCTTCCCCCCTTGCGTCTTATGCTGACTGAGGTTTTAAGGGTGTTGGGGGAACCCGTTTTATTGTGGGGTGGCGGCTTTTGGTTGTTAAATTTTTTGTACGTTGTTTGTTGGAACGTATCTTGGCTTTAATGGCCTATATCTTGGTTGTATTATTTGTGTCTTCTGAGATCTTTTTGAAGTAAATAGGCCTAGTGCCTAAGTGACAGGGTTTTGTCAGACCTTGTCCTCGTCTTGCTATTTTCGGTGGCGGAGACCTTCTTCCTGATTCTGGCGCCATAATGGTGTTGCCTCTGATGCTTGGGTTGGTTTTTTGTTAATTTTTGCCTTGCTGCCTGAATTTGTTCAGGTCTTCATCAAGGTCGGAGGCCTATTTGGCCAAAGTTGTTTTTGCCTTAATGCCTGAATTTGGTCAGGTCTTCGTCAAGGGTCGGAGGCCTGTTTGGCCAAGTTGATTTCTGCCCTGATGCCTGAATTTGGACAGGTCTTTGTCAAGGGTCGGAGGCCTGTTTGGCCAAGATGATTTCTGCCTTGATGTCTGAATTTGGTCAGGTCTTCGTCAAGGGTCGGAGGCCTATTTGGCCAAGTTGATTTCTGCCTTGATGCCTGAATTTGGACAGGTCTTTGTCATGGGTCGGAGGCCTATTTGGCCATAGAGGTCATTTCAAATTGCCAATGCCTGTGGCCGGCATTTTGAAAGGACCTGTGCTTATTATTGTTCACCGAATATTGCGGCGCCAGAGCTGGCCGCTTTCAGTTTTGGACTTTTCAAGCATTCTTTTGGGGGATTACCTCTTTATACTTGTAGAGGATTTTTATATTGAGCCTGCCTCGTTAAAAACCTCACCTCCGCTTGGAGTTCCCCTGTGAGGAAAAGAGTACAGGCTCTTTTACATTTTTTTGGGTTGAAGAAGAAAAAACTAAAAGGTAAATGAACGGAGGGGCCTCCGCTTATTATTTGCGGTGGTTGCCCTTTGGTACACTGCCTAGATGTAATATCTGTGGAGGCTATCGATATTCCAGGTGTGGGTTGTCATGACACCTTTGCTGTCGGTCAAGTGGAAAGAGCCAGGGCGGCCTGCTGCCGTTGCTGTGTATGGGCCTTCCCATTTCGGTTGTAGTTTGCCAACAAGTTGTGCATTGGGTTTCCTTCTGAGCACGAGGTCTCCGTGTTTTATGTCTTTCCTTACCACCTGAGAGTCTCTCCACTTCTTGGTTTGGGACTAATATTTTGCAATGTTTTCGACTGCTTCCAGTCTTATGGCTTCTATTGTTTCTTTTGCATATTCTTCATCTTGCAACATTAGCTATCTCGTTGTCCGGAGGCTTTCGTGCTTGATTTCTTCTGGCATCATGGCCGCCTCTCCATAAAGCAGTTTGAATGGTGGGAATCCTGTTGTTCTTGAGATAGATGTATTGTGTGACCAAATCACTCTGGGTAATTCATCTACCCATTTTCCTTTGCGTAGGCCCAGCAATGTTTTTGATATTACTGAAAACACTATTCTGTTTGCTCTTTCCACAGCACCATTGGACTCTAGGTGGTATACTGAGGCGAAGGCTAGTTTTGTTCCAATGCTTTTGCAGAATTCTTTGAAGTTCTCTGAATCGAATTGTTTTCCATTGTCTACTGTCAAAATCCTTGGTACACCGAATCTGCAAATTGCTGTGAAAAACACAAAATGGCCTACGTTGTTTCTGGCTGTGGTTTTTGTTCTAGTTTTTGCCTTGGTAACCTTGCCGACCTTGGTTCCTGGTCTGGGTCTCCGGCCATGCTAGCGCTTCTAGTTGCCCTTGCTCGAGGTGAGGTTGACCTTCGATGCTGAGCACTTGCCCCTGGCCTGGTTTCTGATTTGTTGTGTTCTAGTTTGTATAGCTCTTCTGGGAGTTTTTGCTGCTGTTTTGCTATCTATTTTGACCCTGCTCCTCTAGCCTTTTTTGGAGGTCATTGTCTGATCTGCAGTATTTCTCAAACTCGTCATACAACTGTTGTATGGAATTTCTTGAAGTAGTCGTGTAGTGTCTCTCCCTGCATTTGCTTGCACTGGAATAGATTTGTGGAAGTCAGCGACTGTGCTGCTAGCCCCTTGAAGTTTGCCAATATCTTGTCCCGGAGGTTCTCCCAAGAATAGACTGTGCTTGGTTTGAGCATAGAATACCAAGCCAACGCGTCGCCTTCGGCTGCAATGAAAAATGACTTTGCCAAGACGGCGTCGTCTCCACCGGCGGAGGCTACTGCTGCCTCGTAACTCATAATAAACTGATGGGGGTCTGTCTTGCCGTTGAACTTTGGTAGTGTGATTGGCTTGTACGCCGTTGGCCATGGCGACTGTTGTATGCTTTCAGAGAGTGGGGACTTTGAATCGATAGGCCTCCGCATTACCTGAGATGGCATCATGGTCGGGCTGATCACTAGCGGAGGTGTTGCTGTGGAGGCTGGGATTGCTGAGGTTGACGCTGGTACTGCATGCTGCATACTTAGCATCTCAGCATGTAGGACTACCAACTGCTGCCTTATTTCTGCTGCTTGTGTTGACGCTTGAGTAGCTTGCTGATTAGCTGCGAATGTTGCTCCCATTCTGTCCCTCTCTTGTTGGGCTCTTTGCAACTGTGCTTGCAGCTGTTGCAGTTTTTGCTCGAGTGTTGTGCCTGAATTTGGTTGGGCCTCCGAATCTTGAATTTCTGGATCTTGGGGTTCTGGTGGTTGACTCTGGGCATTTGCTCTGGTGTCATCCTCTGCTGGCGAGGTTGTGTAGGTGCTACGAGCGGTGCGCCTAGGTTTCCTCACTGACCCGTGGTCGTTGCTGCTCTGGTGGTGGTTTTTCTTTTCCCTGCCATCATTGGTTTCCCTTGGCCAAACCACGGTGGGCGCTAGTGTTGAGACTAGCGGTCTTAGACAGCGTGGAGGAGACAGAGGCCTTCGCCCGCCAAGCGTCACCCTCAGGCGGAGGCTTGGGATTGGCGCGACAGGTGAGCGTGTAGGAAACTGGCATGGAAAGCTAAGGTTTCATTCATTCATCCATCCTCTCCCTGCACTATTACAAGTGTTCCCTATTTATAGGGATCAACTACTTCTTGGCATAATTTATTACAATGCCCCTTAACTGCTACAGTACATTCCTAGAATATTCTACCACTAGTCTCTTGTTTGCAGGGCAATCCTGCCACACCGTCTTCAAGTAATGGGCCTCCATGAGCGGCCGGCCCACTGTGCCTCGGTCTTCGGCCCAGAGGCCTAGGTTCCCGACGCTAGCCTCCGTCTTCAGGGGCGCGCCACTGCCTACGCGGGTCTCCACCGGTCCAGTCAGAGACATCATTCGTCTTAGGCAAGATTGTTGGTTTGATTAGTTCGGGGGTAGGGCGGCATCCGCCTTCATCGCCGGAGACGCCCGTCAGCCAAAGCAGGGCGGCCTCTGCCCGAGTGGCCGGAGACGCCTGTGCCTGGCCCAGGCGGAATCCGCGACAAACTCGCTGAGCCTCGTGCAGCGCCCTGCGAGCATAGCCAGGAAAGTTCCTTTAGTCAGCGCCAGATCTCCGCCCTAAGACGGTCGAAGACGCCTTGGTGACACCTCGCCGTCGGAGGCCTTCGCCACCCGCCGAGGCCGTGTTACAACATATGGCAAGGCAGAAACTATTCAGTTTCACAGCAGAGTAACTTGGGCAAACTAAGCATTCTCCTTTTCCATGATCTAATTCATATTAAAGCGATATTCATTATAATCATATACCATATTAAGATAGAAAGATAGAAGTGGATTATGTGTGGTAATGTAGACAATTAAAGGGTTCGCAACAAAGAAACCATGCACCTAGGAGCTTGCAAGTTCCCGAGCGAAGCAACCGGCGTTTCTAGAGCTTTGGCTCAAACTCATGGCTAGGCCGCGCCTCGGACCTCGGCCATCTGCACACGGCGAGCACCTCCCTATCGCCCTCCATCCCTGTTGCCTTGCTCTCACTGTCCCCGCTGCCGTATCTTCATAATTGCATAGTACTGTACTATATATACAGAGACCGAAAAGGTGTCAGTCTTTCATAATTAGTTCTGCTGCTGTTCAATCATTTGGCCATGTCCATAATGATTTGGTTCACATGGCACCCTGATCATCACACTACTCTATGGATGCTTGACACGAAAGAACATACAAAGATACACTAGACCTGTAGACCAGCACATCTCCATGCATCACTTTGCATTTCAGAAAACCTGACTGAACTGAAATACCAAGCATGATTTGAGTAAAAAATGTTAGGTAGATGCCTAGATCATATCCTAGACGCTTTTGATTTGATCGTATTGCTTTGGAGTCTTGCTACTGCTAATTTGAGTTGCAATCTTAATCTTTCTCCGCAATAGGCAATCCTGAAATTCATTACCACAGTAGCAACGAAATTAAAAATCGTTCTGTCATATTATTAATCACAGTTAATTTGAGCTGCACAAGCTAACTTCCATTACGATGTTAGCCAGACAGATTGATGGACACAGAGTCTTGAACCTTGATCAAAAGATTTATTAAGTTGTGCAAGCCCTTAACAGAATATACATAATTGTGGTGTATTCTATAGCACAGAATTGAAAACACAACATTAGCAGCATACTCATTACAAGCTACGACAGATACTGAAAAACATGAATGAAAATATAGGACGAGAGAACCTTTTACTTCTTGAGTCCATAAACTCATAATCCAGATAGTGAACATATGACATGACTTTCAGAAACATACTGAGCTGAAAGATAAATGTTCATACTTTTTTATAAACCAAATCAAACTTAACCTAATCAAACCTGAGATGTTTTTGACTCCATAGAAAATGAGATTTATATTTATTTTAGGACCAAGGGAGAAAGTAATAACAATTTTCATGGTTGTAACAATGACAAGACAGCATAGTACTGTACATGCAATTAAATACTCAAGGGAGGGCTTCAAGGGAGGGCTGAGAACATGCAATTACCTCGCAGTATGACAAACTAGCCTCCACTTGGGGTTTATAAAATTTCAGATCCAAGCATCTGCCAGGTTTATAAAATTTCAGTGAAATAAATACTCATGTGTGCATACAGACTGCATATGTAAAAGAACATACTGCTACCAACAAAGAAGCCAATTCAATGCAAAACCGAGACAAGCAACATGAGTTCAGAATAAACAGCTAGTATTAATTAAATGATTATGGAATTAATGGTGGCCAATATGTAACAAAGGTCTATCTTGTAAGGTCTATCTTGTAATTAAATGATTATGCTGACTGCTGCCCGCAACAATTTCATGAAAGAAGTAACTAAATATATGTACACTTGTATGCAATACAGAGAAGCTATCAGCTCAAGATTCCAGTTCTTTGCTTAGTATCACCAGTAACTAAATTAGCCATGGTTATTCCACTTCTTTGCTTACTGTCACTAGAACTAAATATATGATTCACAGGCATGATCAAGTTCAGATTCCATTACCTATGACAACAGGTGGATTAAAAAAAACAATGCATGAAGGTTTTTGTTCAGCAATAGTATCATGTGTCTATAATTTTATTTCAGGTTGTTCAATTAACTTGAAGTGACACATACAGATAAAGATAGGAAGCAGTACCTAAACTTGCAATGCCTGATGGCTCAAACATCAAGATGCATCGTATCCATTACCTAAATTGTGATAACAAAGTATATATTGAGGATTAATTAAATTGGGATAACAAAAATGGAATTAAAAACCAAAACTAAAGAAGATTGCATACCTTGAGCAGGACAACATGAAATCTGAGCAGCTGCTTGTGAATTTTCTTTGATGCTATCACGATACTATGGATATACATAAGCATGCAGCTCATATTTCAACTAAGTATCTATCAATTTAAATTGTACAGAGCATCAGCCTAATGCTAGATTTGCGATAAGCAGAAACATGTTAAAAGAACAAACAAGAAACAGTTCTTGTCATCATAACCATTGTACATGTTTATTTGGTCTAGAACAAAAATCACTGAATTTTGTATATCATATATTCCTCACTGACCTGGTTACCAGCACATGCGACACAAATGTAGATCCTGTATGGACATAAATGCAGATCCTGTATGGAATGGATTGGCAAAGTTCAGTATAGAGAAGAGAGGGCCCTAATGTCAGACAAGACAACAGATTCAAATGTAACCTTAAATTTCCAAACAAATAATCAGTGATATAGATTAAACAAGCATTTTGATTGTCTAACTGACAATATAATGAAAATTTCCATCTATTCATTACTAGCTATATCCAAGTTCATCGGGAATATCAGATCATTCCTTGGTATACTTACTGAAAGAAATTAATATAATAAAAGATCTAAGCATGAAACAAATAGTTCAGATCAGGGATTAGTTCATACCATAACAAGGAGATCTCGACCAGGAGAAAGTCCTCAGCCACGACCTAAGGAGGAAACAGTCAGAGACGTAGCTCACCGGCGGCAATGGCGGTGGCGCAGGTGGTCTTCCCTCACGGCTCTCTTCCCCTTCTTCCATTCCGGTCGGCCCAGAGGAGGTGGAGGGCCGGTGAATGGGTAGTGGTGGACATGGAAGGGGCGTGGTGGCGGGCTCCACCAGATCCACCATTGCCGGCTTCAAAAGTGGGGCCGCTTGCCGGCACTGGCCGCGTTCGAGACACCGTGCGCAGGTGAGGCTGCGCCGGCACTGGATCTGGGGCAAGCAGTGGCCAGTGGCGCAACGCGCTGGGAGGGGCCACTCTCGGGGTGCCATGCGCTGGAGGGGCTGGGCGACGGCAGATCTGGGGCAGGCGACGCGTCGGGCGGGGGGCGGCGGACTTCGGCAGCGATGGCTGGTGCATTGGAATACCGGAGGAGCGGCGGTGGCTGGGTGGGCTGAGTGGCAGCGGGCGGTGGGCGCCGGACCTGAGTTGGGAACGGCGGATCTGTCTCGTGCGAGCGTGGGCGGCGCATACTGCTACGATGGGGTGGGGTGTCGGCCGCGTATGGAGGATTTAGGTCTAGGTGGTTTTGCGTTTTTTACTACCTTTTCTATTCATACACATGCCAATACTGAAAGATAGGCGCTGAAAACTGGGCGCCAATGCCAAATGCAAATGGGCGCCCGAGCTCAATATAAGTGGGCGCGTGAGCAAGGTAGGGCCCTTTTTTAACTATAGACGGATTGATGCTATACTTGTTTTCAGCGACAGATAGTTCGGCGTTAAAGATGATTACCTATAGCGATAGAAAGTTAATCTCTAAATGGAGAATTAGCGTCAGATTGTCTATGAGTTATCTTTAGCATCAGATCATCCATTGATAAAAAAGTTTTAGCATCAGATGTCTGACGGTGATATGGTGTTGTGGTGTAGTGGAATGTACTGTAACAGACAAGGGGTAGAAAATATAAAGAGTAGCTCTAGCAAATAGTGCCCTATAAAAGGGGGGACTCAAACTCTATATAGGAGGAAAGAGAGACATTAATGCAACCCTAGTCAAGTTTGGGCCCACCTCTTCATTACTCTCGCCTTCGCCTAGGGCTCCAGACCGGGCGAAGGCTATCATTGTCTTTCTTTGTCTCGACTGCTGGAAACCAAGCTTTCCAACATTGGTGCCCACCGCGTGTTGGCCAAGCAAGACCCACGATAGCAAGAAAGAGAGCAGCCTCCACTAGGATTCCCACAGAACCCTCGACAAGAGGACGACCAAGGCATAGTGCCCGCAACAACTACGCTAGTGCCCCCAGAAGATCAAGTTGAAGAAGAGCATGTGGTCAAAGACTAGCCTCTATCATCCAAGGAGCAGCAAGCCCCAAATCCCACTCCAGAATAAGAGCTTCAACAACTACAGGCTCAGTAGCAGAGCATGCCGCAAGAAAGAGATAGGGTCAGAGCAGCCTTCACCGCAAATCAACTAGTAGCCCAAACATCAGCTTCAAGCAGTGGAGATCAGGCAGCAGCTAGCCATCCTACAGGCCAAGATACAAAGTATGCAGCCTTCGTAATCTAACTTCAACACGTCCAACCAGCTCCACACAACAAATCAAAGCCAAACCAACCCCTGCCACGTACCATAGCCTATCCAACCTTTGGCACACCCAACACTTCACCGGAAACCCACAGAACCTTCGATTCCAAATCATCACTATCCGAAGGCATGGAGAGCTAACCCTATCCTCCCTCCTACAAACCCATCACCTTGCCCAAATTCAATGGAAGATCGGACCCATGACAATTCATCATAAGCTTTGAGGCAGCAGCAGCTTCCGCTCGTGGAAATGAAGCGATGCAAGCCAAATCTCATCATCGTAGCTAAAGACGACACACTAGCCTGGTATTCGATGCTGAGGCCAAGTTCTGTCTTTTCATGCGAAGACCTTCGTGACAAGATCTTAGCAAATTTCAAGGGTGACAAGTGAATCCTTGACTTCCATGGATATGTTTCAATGCAAACAGAATCAAGGAGAAGCCTTAAAAGACTACTTCTAGAAATTCATGCAAATGAAAGCAAAAGCACCCAATGTCCCAGAGGACATTGCTATCGAAGAAGCAATCAAAGGCCTTCACATAGGACCGTTCGCAGCTCATCTAGCTAGGGAAAAGCCAAGGTCTATCAAAGACCTTTACAGCGAATTTGAAAAGTATTGCAGATCTTACTATGACCTCTGTTGAAGGCTAGAAGAACAAAACAAAGCCAGTAGTTCTAGGGCAGTAGCAGAAATGCCTAGAAGGGCAACAGAAGCCAAGGCCAGCCGCAGCCATAGCAAGGGCAAAGCCAACATGTCTTCAACATAGAACAGCAAGGAAAAAGCTAGCAGGGTCAGCAACCGGCAAAGGTAGGCCCAAACAGCATGCCTTAGAAACAATCCGAAGGCAAGGGAAATAGCCAAGGCAGGAACTCGAATAGAAACAAAAACCAAAGGCAGCGAAGACAGTATTGTTTCTTCTATGGGGAAAACAAAGGGCACATCACCAGGGATTGCCCAGATGCCAAGGAGACCAAAGAAAGGATCAAAACCAAAGCAAATCCACCACCTCCGCCACAACAACCCGTAAGAGAGGTGAACCATACCTTCACAGTATCTCAGCAGGAATACTACCAATTTATCCAAGCCTAAACTCTACCCAAATTCACCAATCCACTTTAGTCATTGCCTACTACCCAAACTTCCTACCCGCATGGAGACCAAGTACTCAGCAGTAGGGGCTGACTAGCAACCAACGGGCAAAAGCCAACCTTACCTACGTAAACCCAAGGCCTCCACACATAACATTCATTGAGGCCAACCAGCCATCCTAAGTACACAATAGACAGCTAGAGGCATTGCCTCCGCCAGCACCAACACAGCTGGCAACACCCAAAAATGAACCCAACTCGGAAAACAAACTCAACCCTCACACACCCCTACCCACCATCAGCATGATACTGCCTATAGCCAGAGGCTCTTCAATGGAGTTCTAGACAAAGAAACAGAAAAAAGATCACCTTAGGTTGATCAACAACATAGCAGTTCAAGGCCCAGTGCGCTACACAGATTGGTCAAAGACGTGAATTACCTTCTCAGAACAAGATTTGTAGCTAGAAAGCTACCCTCATACTGACACCATGGTAATCAAGGCTCTCATTGTAGGATGGAAAATCAGTAGGGTTCTCATAGACTCTAGAAGCTCTACAAATATTATCTGTGTCAATACCTTCGACCAAATAAAGCTAAGCAGGAGTCAGTTGTAGCCTTCGGACTCACCATTAATTGGTTTTGGAGGAAAGAGGATTGATGCATTAGGAAAAATATCCCTACCAGTCTCCTTCACCAGTCAGGAAAATGCAACAATAGAATATGTGACCTTCGACGTAGTAGATCTCTATTACACCAACAACGCCATCTTTAGAAGAGGATTCACAAACAAGTTCAATGTAGCCATCCATATGGGCTACTAGTGTATGAAAATACCAGCCTTGCACAGAACCATTATATTCCATGGCAGTCAGAAGGAGGCAAGAAACATAGATAGAGCCATCAACAATCGCAGCGCACTATCAACTCCGTCGAAGCAGCCAAAGCCAACTCACCAAAGCCTCCAGACATGCCGATGGGAAAAACAGATCTCAAGGATCAAGAAGAAACAAAGACAATCCCATTGGAAGATGCAGTCCCAAACAGAAAGGTCACGATCAGAGGCAACCTATCAAAAGAAGAGGAAGCAGAACTCATAGAAACCTTAGCCAAAAACAAAGACGCCTTAGCCTGGTCAGCCTCCGACCTGAAAAGGGTCAGCAGGGACATTATACAACACTCCCTTGAGATCAATCCCGGAATAAAGCCAAAGAAACAACGACAAAGGAAAATGTCGGAGGAGAGAATTTTAGCAGCAAAATCCAAAGTTCAGAGGTTATTAAACACAAACATCATCAGAGAAGTCAAGTACTCAGAATGGCAGGCAAATGTAGTACTAGAGCTAAAGGAAAATGGAAAGATGAGAATGTGCATAGACTTCACAAATCTAAACAAAGCATGCAAGAAAGATCCGTTTCCATTACCAAGAATAGACACCTTCGCCAACAAGGCAGTAGGATGCAAGCGCTTGTCTCTCCTAGATTGCTTCTCAGGATACCACTAGTTCTGGCTCAACAAAGAAGATGAGGAGAAGACAAGTTTCACTACCCCCTTCTGAACTTATTGTTACATAAGAATGCCTGAAGGATTAAAAAACGTAGGATCAACCTTCTCTAGAATGACGAAAGCGGTCCTCGGCCCATAGCCGCTGAAAAACATTATAGCTTATGTTGATGATATTGTGGTGATAAGCAAGAATGAAGGAGACTACATAGTAGATTTAAAGGAAACCTTCACCAATCTAAGAGAAGCCAGGATAAAAGTCAATCCAGAAAAGTGTGTCTTCGGCGTAAGCAAAGGTAAAATGCTCAGGTACATCATAGGACCCAAAGGCATAAGAGCCAACCCAGACAAAACAAAGGCCATAATTTCAATGGTGGAACTATCAACCAAAAAAGAAGTCCAAAAACTCATTGGAAAAATAGCAGCGCTGAACAGATTCATCTCAAAGTCAGTAGAACACAGCCTCCCATTCTTCAAAGCTTCGAGAGGCGGAGATAACGTGGAATGGGGGCCAAAATAGTCAAAGGCCTTCCAACAACTCAAAAATTATTTGTCCACCAGACTTGTGGCAACAGTGCTGGATCCCGAGGCTCCATTGTTGTTATATGTTGTAGCCTCCAACCTTACGAACAGTGGGGTGCTTATCCAAGAGAAAGAAGAAGAGTCGAAGGTCATTCAATAGCCGGTCTACTACATCTCAGAAGCCCTATCAGGACCAAAGTTGAACAACATAGAGATAGAAAAAATAGCATATGCAATGTTGTTTTCTTCAAGGAAATTGAAGCACTACTTCCAGGCACACGAAATCACAATACCCTCATCGCAACCACTCAGGGACATACTTAGCAACAAAGAAGCCTCCGGAAGAATAGGAAAATAGGAAATAGAGCTATCCCAGTTCGAACTCAACTATGTATCAAGAACAACAATCAAATCGCAGGTGCTAGAAGATTTTATGGCAGATTGGACACCTTCGGCACACCAAGCCCCGTAGCCTCAGTCCCAAATCTGGACACTCTACACAGACACAGCTTGGGGACATCTAGGCACTGGGGACTTTGCCATTTTGATAGCACCATTTGGCCTCCGCATGAAGTATGCAGCAAGGTTAGAATTCAAGGCAACAAATAATATAGCAGAATACGAAGGCCTCACACTAGGCCTCAACAAGGCAAAGGCACTCAAAGCAAAAACACTACTGGCAAAAATAGATTCCCAAGTTATAGCTGGACAAATCAAAAAAGAATACATGGCACGAGAACCAGAACATGTAAAATACCTAGCTACAGTAAGGGCTCTTGATTGTAGGTTCTAGGGATTCACCCCGCAGTACATACCAAGAGCAGAAAATGTAGAAGCGGATGAGCTAGCAAAGGCAGCAGCAAACAACTTGCCCATACCAAATGGAGCCTTTTATCAAGTGCTACAAGCACCAACAACGCAGGTCACAGCGAAGGCATTCAAAATAGTCTAAGTCACCAAGTCTAAAGACTGGAGGCAGCTGATCATAGATTGCCTGAACAATGTGCATCACACAAAGGATGAAGCGAGCACAGCAAGAATGACAGCGAGAGCAAGAAGGTATACACTGATAGATGGAATATTGTACAAGAAAGGGGTTGTCCAACCACTACTCAAGGGCATACCTCAGAGCAAAGGCAAAAACCTTCTATAGGAAATCCACTTAGGTTTATGCGGCTCACACATTGGTCCGAGGGCACTGTCTACAAAGGCCATTAGGCAAGGATTCTATTGGCCTACGCACATCAAAGACGCAGAAGAGATTGTCAAGACATGCAAAGCACCCTAGAGCACCTCCCCACACTAGTCAAAACCTTCGGCTACCGTACAACTCATCCCACCCACTTGGCCCCTGCAAAATGGGGCCTGGACCTGGTTGGGCTGCTACCACCATCATAAGGGGGAACAAGTTCACAGTAGTAGCCATAGAATATTTCACAAGATGGATTGAGGCCAAACCACTTGCAACAATCACATCAGAGAGTAAAAAAGTTCTTCTGGTAGAACATAATTCGTAGATTTGGAGTACCAATAACCCTAATAGTTGACAATGGAAAGCAATTTGACTCAAACAACTTCAAAGAAATCTACAAGAGTATAGGTACCAAGGTAGCCTTCGCCTTGGTCTACCACCCAGAATCAAACGGAGCGGTGGAAAGAGCTAATAGAGTAATGTTCTCAGTAATAGCAAAGACTCTATTCAACCATCACAAGGGCAAGTGGGTAGAGGAACTACCGAGGGTAGTGTGGTCCCATAACACTACAGCCTCTAGAACAATAGGCTTTACACCGTTCAAACTCTTGTACGGTGAAGAAGCAATGCTGCCCAAAGAAGCCAGGCACCAGAGCCTCCCCGTCATAAAACAAGCACTGGCAGAAGAAGACTACTCCAAGGAAACAATCGAAGGCACAAGATTGGAAGCAGTAGAAAATGTTACAACATACCAAGACCAAAAAAAAAGTGGAGAGACAACCAAGTGATTAGAAAACTCATACAAGATGGAGACCTAGTCCTCAGAAGGAAACCTAATGCTGAAAATGATGAAAAGCTTCAACCAAAATGGGAAGGCCCATACATGGCGAAGGTCATAGGAAGACCTAGGTCATTCTACCTAACTAATGGCGAAGGCAAAACAACAACTCACACCTGGAACATCGACAGTTTGCATAGGTTCTACATCTAAATGTAAAAAGGGTGGCCACCGTGGAACTATAAGCGAAGATCACCAAGCTTCTCCTAGTTTTCGCATTTTCTTTATATTTCATGCAAAAGGACCTGCACTCTTTTTCCTCACAAAAGGGGCTCCTAGCGAAGATGAGGTTTTTAATGAGGCAAGTTCCATGTAAAACCTCTAAAAATATAAAGAGGAATTCCCCCAAGAATGCCATGAAAAGCGAAGTTCAAAATTGGCTAGCAACGGAGCCACAACATTCAACAACAAAATTATGATAAAGAGGACCTTCCAATGCTTTAGATGAAGGCACTGAAGCATGGAATGACCTCCATGGCTAAATTAGCCTGTAACCTTGAGAAAGCCCTGTCCACATTTAGGCATCAAGAATTTATCAAAATGGCCAAAAAAGGCCAAAACAAACCCAACAAAGGCCTACCTTCATCGTAGGCATCAGGAAAAAGGTTGTCATCATCAAGCTCCAGATAACTATCAGGAATTAATAGCTAAGGTACAACAGAAATAAAGACCAAAAGATACACCAAGTACAAAAAAACCGATGCTCATCATGACTTAAAAACTGTATCTAAGCAATAAACACCAGCCAACCACCAAGATTTATTAAAATGTACAAGTAGTAGGCTATATTATCCGGTGCCCTGCCATAGCAATAGCCCTAGTCAGTGCATTTTCATACCCCTACCTCCAGAAGAGCGCGAAGACTCGTAAATCCAGTAGCTCGCGCAGCCCAGGCAAAGGCCACATTGAGGTTGTACTTATCCTCCACTTGGTGTCGTACAGCCTCCACGGGGCAGTTGAATGAGCACAACCTGGTAGCAAATATTCAGTGTCAGAGGTTGTGGGAGGGTATCGCATGAAGGCTCGTAACATCTTCCCGCAACCGAAGACACCATCTAGCACAACCCAGCATCAACCATGTTCGATAGGAGCGTAGCTGCTCCAGCATAGCCGAAGGCAAAAACAAAACAATCCAGGCGCAAGCGGAGACAATGTCCAAGAAATGCTTCTTCGACCTCCGTTGGCTTGCACAAATTGCTCTGTCGCTTCTAGAGAAGCATCAAGAATAAAAACTAGCACCTCTGATGAATGCTCAAATTGTGCCAAAGTCTTCGCAGCATCAACAAGATCGAATACGAGCACTTTAGTTTCTCCTGCTGCGACATGCTAGAGCTTCCCTGACAACTTCAAGCAAGTACAAAGACAGAGGCCAGAGGCAACAATACAAGCACCGAAGCCTCCACAAGGCACGCAAGGTCAAAGACCAACAACTCAGCTTCTCCGTGCAAGAACACAGACTCGTACTCAACGTCGATCAAAGAAGAGAGAAGCAGGATGCAAGAGAGAGAGAGAGTACAGCACAGAAAATGTAACCTTTTGGCCTAGCCAAAACTCATAGTAAGAATCCTTTGTAAAGATAACTGCACAGATAGACAATCAAGAAAAAGTTCATTACAAAAGCAGATATGATTACAACAACAGCGCATTAGAAGTGCAAAAGTACAAAAGCCCGAAGGCAATAATAGGGCAAAGGAAAAACAAGAGGCGTTAAGGCCTTCCAACTAACAACTACAATGGAGCGAAAGACCGGTCAAACAAATTAGTATAAAACTAAGGTTGAGGCCCTCGCTAAGCTAGCGACCTAGTAAACTCCTCATGTTCATTGTCAATATCGTACTTCACAAAAGCAAACATGTCATGAATAGAACGCCGAGGAAAAGCTTCCTGCCAATATTGCCATAGTTCACCACTAACATAAATTCTGTCTTGGTACATATTAATAGGGGGCATGTCCTGCACAGTCCCAGCGAAGGAGGCCTGCGCACGACAAGTTCACAATTTAGACCTATATATATATATATACAAAAGTATGGGTGTCTGTAGCACATCGCCTTCGACCATGCCTAGAAAACTAACTCGAACCTACACTACACCTTCGGGTCAGCAGGAGTAGGCGTAGGCTCCCAGGGCTTTGGTACCTCAACAACTAGAGATGGATCCTTCAGATCTGGTGCCTCCATAGCCGACAAAGATCGCGCCCAGTAGCACTAGGGCTTTGGTACCTCAGCAACTAGAGATGGAGCCTTCGGATCTGGTGCCTCCGTAGCCGACAAAGATCGCACCCCAGCAGCACCACGCGCAACCTCTTTCTTCTGCAACTCCTGCAAAAATAATACCAAGATTATAAAAGCAGCAAACAAGAGGCAGAAAACTTAAAAACAACAATAAACTACGAGGGAAAAACCAACATCAGCTCGGCGTGCCTCCGCCATCAGGCGAGCCTCCGCCCGACCAAACTTCACCCAGAATGACTTCATAAAGTGGTGGACTGATCTTCTGACATCACGCGAAGTCATTCTAAGATCTGCCGAGCCCTCAAGACCTCTCTCCTTCATGTCTTTGGCATGCGGGTAGCCATCCTGCGCTAGAATCTTTGAAAGGTTCATGGCAGAGGCCAAGGCTCCAAAGTCGATAGCACTACAAACGAAGTCAGGGAGCTTCATGAAGTTCGCTTCATCCAAGAGAAGATGTTGAATGCCAAAGGCTTAGAGGGCAGCGGCAGCGTAGAGCCTCCAAACTGCTCAAGCGCACCCACATAAACCTCAGCTATGGCCAGTCCAATGGACTTGGCATCTTCAAGGCACTTAGACAACATGTCCACTTGCGCCTTCAAAGCAGCGCCGGACTCCCTTTCAGCATCAACATCCTTGCAAAGGTTATCGGCTGCCTCAATGGCCTTCAACTCAGCAGCCAATTGCTCGGCAGCCTTCGCGTCATTAGCCTCCTTGCTCAACAAATCAACCTTCTTCTACAGCTCCTCCAGCTCAGCATGGGCAGTGCGGAGGCCACCAGCCTCCCCTACAAGCCGAGTCTTCTCGGCTTCAAGAGTTTCCACCTCTTCCTTCAAGGCTTCGGTGGCCAGGTTATTGTTGGCCACCTCCCGCAAGCCACCCTCCTTGATGGCCTCTGAGGGATAGTGGCTCTATCAAGATGAACATCAGCCACAAGCATGGTAGAGTAATAGCTGAGAAAATGAAAAAGAAACATACCACACATTGCTGCTCCAAGTTCATCCATAGCATCTTGAAGTAGTCAACATTCTTCAAGTGATGGCGAAGGCGGCCTAACAGCAAATCAAGCAGTAAGAGATGTAAGACAAAAAGCAAGAAAACAAAAGATATTGGAAGAACAACCTCCAATATTATTGTAAACTAGCTTCAAGGACATCCACCCACCCAGTTATTGTGCTGTCGGAGGCACCTGGAATAGCAACCAAAAATTAGGCAAGACCAAAACAAAATATAATGCAGAAACGGAAAACAAGAAGCAAAAAGCCACCTTCACCACCATCCAAGCCAGGACCAGATGGGCAAGGAGTCGCGCCCCTAAGAAGATGCCTCGGAGGTGCTCCCAAGCCATTCCAGGCGAGGTCCACACCCAGAGGATCATTAGGGTTCTCATCGGTTTTCCCAAGGGCCTCCGTCAAACCCCCTGGAAAAATAAAAATAAGTCTCGATAAAATAGGAAAATACAAATAGCAAAGGAAAAACATGAAGCTAAGAGGCAACTTACCTAGATGGAATGGACTTAGGGCAACATTTGAGCCACCAGCATCCTCAGCGTGATAACCGGTGGCTTCAAACCTCATGTTTTGAAATGGAGCAACTGGAGAGCTTGCCTCCGCCTCATCCTCAGACACCTCTACGAGACCGACCATAGGACAGCAAAGGCCAATACTAGCAGCCTTCCCTTCTCTCAGCAAAGAAGCATCACCATGACCAGAACCTTCGCCCTCAGAGCTGGAAGACTCATCACCTAAAATGACGGGCATAGGCGCCATGACGGAGGGTTCAGCAGTAAGGCCACCGTCCATTCCTTGGAGGGCAATGTCCACAAAGTCATCGCCGTCAAGATCCAAAGAGGCAGCAGAGTGCTCGCCCCCTATTCCGGCAGCAATGGAGCCAGAGCCTCTGCCAACATTTTCAGCAACCTCCTCCTCATCATTGGCAGAGGCGGCCACAGATGCATCGGCAGAGGCGGTAGCAGAAGCAGCCACAGTCTTCCACCTTTTGGTGATGACCTTGGGCGTAGCAACCCCTTTTCTTTTCTTTGCCTCTGCCGCAGTAGTCACATTCTTGGCAGTGGCCTTCCTAGCCTTGTCCTTTATGGACTTGTGCACCTTCATAGAAACATCATGTTCCTCGTGGTGGATGCTAAACTCCTTAAAAACTCTGTTGAGCCACGGCATAGTACCAGCGATGGCTTAGCACACTAGATACTCCCTGTCAGACATTTTGCTGAGTATCTCACGTGTCGTCACCTCGGTGGACTTCACCAATTTCTTAGTAGCCCGATCCTCCTTCTTCTCAAAACCAAAACGGGGAAATGGAACCCCAACACCTTCGCCAAAAATAGGCAGATTGACCATCTCAATGGTCATGGCAATCCTGTTCCTACCTAGGGGCCAGCAGTTGACCGCCACCATCTCCTCAACCAAATCACAGCCTCCGGAGTACCAGTAGGCCAGAGCAAAAGCCTTGTCGTAGGCTGCGGAACCCTCATCAGCCCCCGAACCCGAGATCCCTTGAGTCAAAGGCCTCATTGGAGTCATCACTGAAGCCAACAGATAGCGGGTATTCTTCTTCCCGTCTGAGCCGGTAGATGTCATGCCACCAGTCCTCACATAGAACCAGTATTGCATCCAATCCTTTGACCACTTATTCTTTGAGCAAAGGAGATCTCCATCTTCTCGCCCATTTGGTTCCTCTATAGCATAAAAGTGCAGCTTCCATACTGTGCCACCAACTGGCCTCCGCCAACTCGTTTAGGCTAGCGCTAGAGCTCATAGTACTCATAGAAAGTACCAACGTTTGGCTCCACGCCATAAGACAAGCAGGCCCAGTAGAACTTACTCAGGGTAACAATACCATTGGGGGTAAGATGGTGAAGTTGTACCTCGAACGCTTCCAAGACTTGGCGAAGGAAGCATGCTGTCGGGAAGCGAAGGCCACAAAGGAAGAAATCCCTGAAAACCATGGCATCAGCGGCCTTCAGCTTAGGAATTATCTCCCCCTCTAGAGGCTTCACCTTAGCATCACCAAAGCAGCCCAACTACCGCAACTCCTCGATCATGTCCTTCATCATAAGCGAAGGTCCAAAATCCCACGTCTTGGATGAGCCGGCCATGTCTCCTGCCTCTTCAGCGGTTATCAAATCAGCGATGGAGCCCTCAACTCCAGAAAGATCCTCCTCAAGCCCTAATGCCTCTGCACTGACAATCATACACTCCTCAAACCGCGCAGACCACCCACTAGACCTAACACTGAGATGGCGATGGTATGGCCCAAAGAAGGAAGCTCGGCGTGGAGGAGGACTGACAGGCGTGGCCACTTCTAAGACTCAGTGACAGCCCAAAAAGGAGCGAAGGCAAACACCAACTAAGCGAAAACTAGGCGCAAAGGGACAATGTACACAACAATAGCAACGAAAGCTATGGCTCAGATAGAGATGGGGGGAGCCTTCACCTACAAACCCTTATATAGCCCCCGCTGCGTCGCTTCGACTTTCGGGGCCAATGGTCATGTCCGTTCCAAAACACGTCGGTTCCGCAGCCACCGTGGCGAATAAAATAACGACATGTCACCAATGTAGCGGTCTGATCTAGGCGTCCCAGTGGGGAAAGGGGCCAAAGCCTCCATATGCGCAAAGAGCCTCCGCGCCTCAGAGCCTGAGGACTATGTTTTGAGGGCAAGGCCCGCCAGCATCAGACCAAACCCTCAAGGGGGGAACTGTTGGGACACTGTTATGAGACGCGGAGGACAAAGTTTGCAAAAGCTATAAGAACTAACAGCTAACGAGTTTTATGAACATTGTGCAGCGAAAGGAGGCCTAGGCCTTCGCTCGGGAGATCACATGAAGCAAAGGCCGGGGAGCTACGGCGAAGGCGCCAGGACGCGGTCGGCGGCAGAGGCTCTCGCGGCACGAGCGAAGGCTATGGCTCGGACGCCAGAAGTGAAGGTCAGGAAGCTTTGGCGAAGGCTTCCCACGTAGAGGCCCCGGAACCAAGGAAAGCCCCCGCTCGGCGGCATTACTGGGCCGTGGGCCGATGACGGGTTGTCGACGGTGGCCCAACAAGCAAAGGCGGTAAAGGAAAGAGGATACCGAAACTGCCCCAGGGGGCTTGCATTTGCATAGGAATATTCCAGGAATGTACTATAACCGACAAGGGGTAGAAAATATAAAGAGTAGCTCAAGCAAACAGTGCCCTATAAAAGGGGGGACTCAAACTCTGTACAGGAAGAGAGAGAGACATTAATGCAACCCTAGTCAAGTTTGGACCCACCTCTTCATTACTCTCCCCTTCGCCTAGGGCTCTAGACCAGGCGAAGGCTATCGTTGTCTTTCTTTGTCTCGACTGCTGGAAACCAAGCTTTCCAACATGCGGTTAATCTTTGGTGTGGCGGATGCAAAGCTGATTTATAGGGTGTCTCTCTTCTTCCTCAGCCTTCTCTCCTTTTTGTCTTCTCCCCTTCTGTCCCTCCTGTGGCTTCCAACAGAGAGATATTGGATTTAAACCGTGGCTAAGACACTACTAAACCGTTAGTGATATTGTCAAGATCCGGCATTGGTATATCACTGTGACTCGTGACTCAACCTGAGAGTGAGAGGGGTTTCACTGCCGGGGCTCAATAAGATCCTAATATATTGTCGGATTGATCCTATGATTAGGACCCGGTAGTGAAGATGGCGCTACAGCACATTTGGGAGTGGATGGGCTGAAAAGATGGTTTGTTCTGTAGTAATAATGATATGAAATCCTGATATTCATGTGTGTACGAGTGATCATAAAATAAAAGTATAGGTCTAAAACGGTCACTGCAGACTCGCATGTCTGTTGACCATTCCATGCATCGACCAAGTTAGGTCCGCCCACCACGAATTTCCACATGTCCATTTATTTCTCTCCATATGACTTCTACAGACATTAGACATTTTATTCCATGCATCGACCAAGTTAGGTCCGCCCACCACGTATTTCCACATGTCCATTTATTTCTCGCCAAAATTTTGAACCCTGCATACAATACGTGCAGGTGCCGTAACCCAAAACTAAGAAAAATTCAGCGGCTGATTTTCATAAGTATTCATGTGTAAATAGAATGATGAGATATGAGGCTGGTTCTTAGCACTATGTATGTATGTAATAATAATAAATCAAAAGTAACTAGGCACTCTTGTCCATTTATTTCAACAAGCACACAGCTGCATTATTAATGTGTTGTCTCAGTACGTGTCCTGGTCGAGTAGGGTAAGAATTTCCAGGCCGGTCATCTAGATCTAGAATTCTACATGAGTTACATACCGACAAAGTCTAACCAATGTTACACGGCAGCGCAATGCATGCCACAAACTTCTAAGAAGCAACGATGGATATGCTCCTGCAGTCAAATATGCCGCCTACTGTTTCCTAACTTATTTTGGGGGAGCTGGTTTGTGGTGCACGAAGGTTCATATCTAAATCATATTTAAGCAAAGGATTTTCTCCCCCTAAATCATGTATTTTTCATATATATATATGAAATTGAACTTTTTTTTCGCCAAAGAAAGCAAATGTCTAAAGTCCAGCCTAGTATCATGTGGGTTGCGGTGCCGTTTTGTATGAGTGGAATAGAGATTCGAGAGTTTTATCGATATGCGTGAGAAGATTTTCTTCTTAAGAAAATTACCTAGACACTCTGTATAGCTAGCCCCCCGCGGATCGAGTTTTTTTTGGATGTTCTTATATGATTCCTTGCTTTCAAGGATGGCCTTTAGGTAACAAAGTAGAGTTTTAAAAATTGGAGTACTATAATAATACTATCAGTTCAAAAACAAAAAAAATAACAGCAGTTGCTATACTCTGGAATATACTCCAATATGCTGTTTCGAGATCTCAATATCCATGGTCCATACACAGGAAATTACCTAAAAATTTGGCGATATCTGAATCTCATTCACTAGCGGAAGTGGAGGAAACAATGGAACAGCTGAACCGTCTCGCTGTCACCCAAAATTGGCGATAGATATAATTCATCAAGGGTAAGTTTGTCATTCCGTAAGCCCTGACTTTTCCAAACCCCGTTCTTCCCCTGCCACGAGGCTATAAATACGCATGCATCCTTCCCAAACTCCTCCACACTACAAAGCTCTAGCTAGCTCACCACACGTCGTAGACAACTAGCAGATAGCATTCATGGCGTCCGGAGCTACTTCTTCCTCAGTCCTCAGCCTGCTCCTGCTCGCTGCCTTTGCGGCCAGCGCAAGAGCGGCCACATTCACGATCACCAACAACTGCGGCTCGACGGTGTGGCCGGCGGCCACGCCCGTGGGCGGCGGCACGCAGCTGAACCCTGGGCAGTCGTGGACCGTGGACGTGCCGGCGGGGACCCAGTCCGGCAGGGTGTGGGGCCGCACGGGATGCTCCTTCAACGGCGGCAGCGGGAGCTGCCAGACAGGCGACTGCGGCGGCGCGCTCTCCTGCACGCTGTCCGGGCAGCCTCCCATGACGCTGGCCGAGTTCACCATCGGCGGCAGCCAGGACTTCTACGACATCTCGGTGATCGACGGCTACAACCTCGCCATGCGATTCTCCTGCAGCACCGGCGTGACGCTCAACTGCGGCAGCTCCAGCTGCCCTGACGCCTACCTGTTTCCCAGCGACAACACCAAGACCCATGCCTGCAACGGCAACAGCAACTACCAGGTGACCTTCTGCCCATGATCACCGACCGATCATGAGGCCGCCGGCCGGTGCTCCAACCATGCGTAGTGCTCCATGCACCGTATTGCGTATACGTATGTCTGTCCGATCCTACCTAGTGGATAATTATAACGAATAAAAGTAGATGAATAAGACTATGTCGAGAAAAGTCGTCCACACGTGCATTGATGTTCACGCATATGCATCTTTGATTTGTACTCTCAAAACATGGATGATGTATGTGTCTCATCAGTTATCAAGTAGCTAGGACTATGTATTTGTTAATCGATACGAGTGACATTTATGTATTGCGGTCATTTTTGTTCTAGCCTTTATTTTGTCACATCTGTCTTACACTACACACGCCTGAAATCGAACGCTCTCCTCGTATGCTCTGTTTGTTTAGAAAGGGGCATGGAGGAAGTAGGCTGGTTAGGTAGAGGAGGTGGGAGCGACGCGGAGAGGCGAGGAGGTGGGGCCACCACTAGCCATGGGTGAAGGAGGATGTTGGTTGGACCAGGAAGAAGTGGAGGGGGGGGGGGGGGGGGGGGGGGGGGGGGGGGCGGCGGGGGGTGGAAGACATTGGTGTAGCTTCGCCGTTACCACAACGAGGGGCTTGGCCACCCGGGATGTCACCACGGACAGAGGTTACTCGGCAGTAGGAAGGGCACATGTGAACTGTGCGAGACAGATATTGAGCAACAACGGTACAAGATCAACACAAAGCATCCTTTCCAAATCTAATGGTACTAATGTGTTACCTGAAAAAAAATCAGAATTGCTAATGCTCAACCGGTTGTTTTGGAACTTCAAAACAACAGGATTTGAGACCGTGGGATCCGACCTCATTCACCTCCGAGCTGTCCGATCTCAGCGACACGGCCCAGTGGGGTACCGTGACGGCTGCTCGTGCGGCAAGAAAAGCCCGCCGCCGCCGCCCCAGCCCCGCCCGCGTGCATCGGTAGCGCCAACGACATGGGCACGAGGGTCACCCCAGGCCGGCCTCTGGCGTCGCCCCTTCTGGGCAATTTTTGGTGGATTTTGTCTTTTTTTGTTTGAAATTTCTGGAGAATTTGTGAATAATTTGACATATATTTCTCTGATGTCTGGAATCCATATTAATAATTTGTAATTTTTTTTGAAAAAGAATTGGCATATATTTGTGTTATTCCTAAATTACATCACTTTATCCAATAAATTTTACTGAAGAAATCATTATAAATATAGTAATAAGGCGGTTGTAAATTTAGTTATAAGACAGTGTAAGTGCATGTGAAAAATTTGGTTGTTGAGAAGGGCTAAAACAATCAGTTGTTGGCGAGACAGATTAAAAAAAATAGGCACCTGACTATATATAGCAATTCTCTTTTTTTTTATTAACGAGACTAACTAAACACATCCCAGGAAGTGCTTGTCCGGATTCTGTCAATGCATATCTAAGAAAAAGGAAACTTCATGTCAAGGAAGTTAGGCTTGATATAGAGTATATTACTACAATGCTATCTACACGGGTACTGTCTCAAAACAAACCAGGACCAGCTCCATGCATGTTCAACCGTACCCTCCCCACTAACAAACGACACAGAGATCAACATCTAGGATCGGAAGAGAAAACAGGTACCTCGTTCCATATGCCATCAACCTGGGTCCAATGTTTTGAGTATTTCCCCAGTTTCATTTCTTTTCAGTTTGTCCTTCCGTGTTGCAAGCCGTGGCTTGTGCTACGTAACCGTTTTGCTACCCACTTAATGAAAAATGGGCTCATTCCACTATGTCACACTGGGTTTGTAGGGGCAGCTCAAGATCATTTGTAGGGGCGGTTTGACTAGCTGCCCCTACCAAACCGTCTCTACAAATCATATATTTGTAGGGGCGGTTCCCAGACTGCCCCTACAAATCGATTTGTAGGGGTGGCTGGTAACACCAGCCGCCTCTACGAAATCGATTTATAGGGGCGGCTGGTACTACATTTTCCGTCAAAAAAAATCTAAATTTACAATTCAAATTCGACCAGATAATATATATATAATTCAAATCTGACCAGAACATATATAATTCAAATCTGACCACAAGCACAATTGCACAAGGTGTTGGTACTGAGGATTTCTACCTAAACAATCAATCCAATGCATTTCAGTGACCTCATTTTGAGTTGGTTCAGATGCAACATTGGTGTTTAAATTGAGTGATGAATGTAAACTCACTGCCATGTCAACTTTGTAGCATAGCTTTAGTTTAAAATGCAGTATTTTATAGCATACTTTATAAAAGTCAGAACAGAAGAAGAAATATGTATAGTAGAGTATTCTGCTGAATGTACTATAGTTAGGGCGCCAATGTCATTCAGAAATCAAAACAGAATAATCTACCTTGAGAAACCCAGTAAAACAAGCCAGACTATTATCAATTGTATGTACCTCGCTGTGGTGGGATGTAGATTCTTCACTATATCCTTTACGGCTACCAGCATTGGGGGCATATAGAATTGGACACCAGCATTCTTCTTTGTGTGGGCGGCATCAGCATAGGGCTATCATGAACCCTGCTATAAGGTTATCTTGTTAGAAAAAGGGTATGCACTTGTCGCTTACTCACTTTAAGAAACCTATGCATAATGTATACATAGATGACTGAATTACTAACTGTAGAATTTTTTTAGAACACGAAGCAGTATCCAGATAAGCTCTAGCTAGAAGAACTAAGAAATGTAATAAGCATGTACTCAGCAACATTTTGCTAGCCCCAGATCCATATATATTCGATCTAGTACCATTTTTGAATTCTGACCTGGAATAGTTGGGAAAAATGTATCAAATGCAACTAAGTGAATGTGACAATTAAGTGAATGTCTTTGTTTTGCTAGTCACATATAATTAGAAGCCGCATGATTTAATAGAAGCATCCATCTTAATCTACACAAAGCATCTGAGGCGTGATGCAGCAATAAACTAAAAAACAGTCCCTTCATTGTTTGAAAAGGCAAAATTATTCCTTATATTTAGGCCTATGGTTTGGACTGATTATACATAATTTTAACAGTTGGTGAGGCCACCTTTTTTTGCTAAATAAATTAAATGCAGGGACAAACTATAATACAAGATAAGGAGTAGAGAGAAACAGTATGAAAGAATGAATCACCGACAAAGGTATTTCTGTAATTGGCATTGCAGTGTTATTTACCTGTGCTTTGTTGACATAGACACATAGATACACAGCTGAATCCATCAAGCACGAACATATCGAGGGATGTCCCCTTAACCCCAAAACCTTGGAAGAGCACAACAAAGGGGAGAAGAATGATTAGCATGGTAACCCTTTATTGACATTTCCAGGAGTAGTATACTCTAACATGAATAAAGAATGGCTTATTCGTGTCTATCTTAGGTAAAGACCATATAATAACCAACGCAAACCTAAATGTAAAAAAGAAGATACATCAAAGGGCATGGAAGCAACAATAGGATGCATATACCACTATATGAGCCATCAGAAAACAACAATAGGATACATATAACACTGAAATCTGCTGTGAATTTGCAGTATAAAGCAGCATACATTCGTGAAATTCTTTAGGTAAATGTGTGCCATTAGAATAACATATTACATACTTGTAGCCCAAATTAGCAAAAGTGAATCTGCTGGAAGATATCCTGGGAAGTTGTGACATGATAGGGTGACATCACTATATGTGGCATTAGAAAAAGCAATAGGTTTCACATGCATATAGTACTCAACACGAATTTAAAAACTTGGAAATTATGTGATGTTCATGTATCCAGTAACTTTTTTTATTCAGCATTAAAAAAATAAACTCATAAGTCTTAAACAATGCATCCAGTGCAGTTACATAGACAGTGCATCCAGTGCAGCATCCAAAAGGGGGGAAAATGTACCCAATTTGCGTCTGGCTTACGAATCATGAACTAGTTGTCAGGCTTTGATCTATAGGGAAGCTAAACCAAATGAACTGTCAATCGAGTTGCAGCGGCGACAATGCAAAGATAACAGTAGAGGACAAGGGAGACGGTACCGGCAGCAGGCATTAGTGGCAGTTGCTGGTCTTGTGGGAGGTGATAGCCGGCCACTGCAACCAAGGCGGACTGCGGGAGGAACGCGCCGGGGAGCAACCCGATGAAGCAGATTCACCACACTGGGACAACGGCAGTTGGGGCCTGGCTAGGCCACCGCGGCATGAAATTTAATGGTCACAAAGGTCATAGTGCTCTACTTTTACATACAGTTAGATGTTCATACTGACTCATTTTTTATCTACATTGAATGTGTATAACATATATCATTATCTGAACCATCCACCTCTTCTTTAGATCGTTTCCATTGCACAACATTTTTTTATTATAAATTTGAAACAAAAATAATAGAAAAAAAGAAACGAGTATATAGAAATCCTAGAAACTTGCTGTTTTGTTGGAACATCCCTGCTGGCAGTTTTGGGCCCTGAAAGTTTTTTTTTAATTTTTTTAAAGTACTTTGCCGAGTGCCCCTGCCCAGGCACTCGGCAAAGTATTTTTTTAAAAAAAATCAGAAATTCTTTGCCGAGTGCCTAAACAGGGGCACTCGGCAAAGAAATTATTTTAAAAAAATAAAAAAAAAACTTTGCCGAGTGCCTGGACAGGGGCACTCGGCAAAGTAATTTTTTTTTTTTTAAAAACTTTCCCGAGTGCCTGGGCTGGGGCACTCGGCAAAGTAATTTTAAAAAAAAAATAAAAAAAAACTTTGCCGAGTGCCTGGGCTGGGGCACTCGGCAAAGTAATTTTTTAAAAAAATAAAAAAAAATTTGCCGAGTGCTGGGTCGGGCACTCGGCAAAATAACCGGTAACGGCCGGCGCCGCAATGGCCGAAAATATTTTGCCGAGTGCCGCCCCAAGCACTCGGCAAAATTTTTTTTATTTTGCCGAGTGCCCCGATAAAAAGCACTCGGCAAAGACCCTTTGCCGAGAAAAATTTTGCCGAGCGGACTTTGCCGAGTGCTACACTCGGCAAAGCCTTTGCCGAGTGCAAAGGGCTCTTTGCCGAGTGTAAAAACACTCGGCAAAGCCGCGGCCTCCAGTAGTGGGTACCTCGTTCCATATGCCATCAACCTGGGTCCAATGTTTTGAGTATTTCTGCAGTTTCATTTCTTTTCAGTTTGTCCTTCCGTGTTTCAAGCCGTGGCTTGTGCTATGTAACCGTTTTGCTACCCTCTTAATGAAAAATGGGCTAATATGAACGTGGTCGCGAAATAAAAGAAATCCAAATATTAGTCGTTTCTAGTTTTCTTTCCTCGCCATTTTCATTGACAAACATTTTATCACAATAATGTAGCAAAGTTGGTATCTGAGATGCCAATCCACAATACTAGATGGATTTATAGAGGTGCTTCTACAAATCGATTTATAGAGTCGGCTAGAAAATAGAGCCGCAGGAGTTATAGAGTAAAATTCAAATTCAACCGTCTGCCTCGATGGAAAGGTCTCCATTAATCACGGTAACGTAGGCGGTCCCATCGCCCTCCTGCGTAAATTGCTGTTAATTCAAGCGGCCCTATAATACCCACCTCCATTTATCAATCAGGAAAAAGAAAAAATAAAACCTGGACAAGCTCGTCGAGCCCATCTACAGGCCCACTGAGCCCATTCATGCTGCAGGAGCTCAGGCTCCGTCCACGCGCTGCCGCCATCTCCGTCCACATGGCACCACAATCTCCGTGTCCGCGCACCGACGCGTTCCTCGCCATCTCCGTGCCTAAGCCTAGCTATTTTCTTTGACTTGATAAGGAGCTAATAGTAGTACATGGTAGAGAAATCTTTTGCATCTATTGGCGTGTTACGTCTGTTAGAAGTTGTGTCAGATATATATTTCGTGCATCTACAGCTGGATAGACTGAGATGCTGCAAATTGCCAATTGGAAAGTGTCATGGATGCATGCATGATGTGGATTTTGGTGGGCTAACTCTGTCGATGAGCCACTTCACAACTTGTATGGGTATGAACGTGCACGCAACCGAAAATCCAGCTACAGTGACAAGCAGCCTGTTCGGGAGTCTGTAAACGATCGTGGATTATTTACTGGCTGGTTTGGTGTGAGAGAAAAACACTGTTCCGGCTGGAAATTTACGATCGTTTACGACAAGTGAACAGGATGAAAATCATGTATATATACGTTACATGCAGGGATATAGAGTAATAATTTAATTAAAATATCTTGGGAAGATTAGCCAAGATTATTATAGTTAGAAAAGTCAGGACACAACCTGCCTAGCTAGGAATTAACGTTAATTAGGATAATGTTTAGAGGTTGCCATCAATTGTGGTATTTATGCCTATATTTTGTTTGACCTGATAATTAAGGAGCTAATAGTACTAGAGCTATATTTTGTTAGAAGTTTTGTGTCAGATAGTTCATGCATGTAGACGTGCTGAAAATTAATCCAAGTTGACAAGGGCAACACACTAGTAATACAAGATATTGCTTGTTCATTAGATGAATCCGTCTTCAAGGCCGGCCTGGCTTCAAAACATGCGTAGTCCTAGTACCATAGGCACAATCATGCGCATACACCATTACCACACGTAAGAAATATTTTATTTTTTTTCTCTGAGCTAGAATTTGTCAAGGTTATCGCAAATATACATACATACATACAGGATGCATGTTGAGACGATATTGTGCTATGTTTGTCTACATATACATACATCCAAAATAGACTTCAATTTCCACACAAATCTGTAAAAGTATGTCCTTGTGGTATAGTGACTGCCGCCAATTGTGTCCTTGTGCATCCTGAATTATTCCAGATCATGACGAAATCTTTGGCTCGCATACAAGCCCTTCTTTAGTTGCCATGGATTCCAGAATTTGACACTATGCAAAAAGAAGATTTTCCATCACATCAAATTTATGGTACATGCATGGAGTACTAAATGTTGACGAAATCAAAAACTAATTACACAGTTTAGTTGTACTTTGCGAGATGAACGTTTTGAGCCTAATTAGTCAATGATTGGACAATTATTACCAAATAAAAACAAAACGCTACAATAGCTACAGCGTATGCCGAATTTTGGCGGCGCCGATTCAGCGGGTGAACTAAACAGGCCCCAACTCAGTCCACGAGTCAGCAGTCCACCCTATGCAGACCTAATCATGGTGCTGGACTGCTGGTCACCTCACCTGTATGCATAAAAAAAGCCTCTCTTTTTCACGTACGTACATATCTGTAAACATTAATTTTCCATAGTATATATAGGAGAGCATGTACATACACATATATTCGTCAGTCCAGCTCAAACAAAAAACTTGGCCGTAACAAAAAAACTTGACCGTACCATAGAGGAAACTTAGATATTTTATATGACTCAAATGTTGTTGTATAAAAATTGGTATTTTAGCTCTTGAAAGCTAGGTTGGTCCTATATGAGGTTGCAGATGATGATGCATGTCGCATGCGTGACTTCATGTATCTCTTTTAATTAGCGGGTTATTTCTTAATTGTATATCGTAGATCATCTTCAACAAAAGGTTCACACAAATGATTATAATTATTTTTTGAACAGTGAACATATTCTAAAACTCCTAAAATATTAAGTAATTAATGGTGGAGAGACAAGCTTTAACCATTTTTTGGTGAATATAAAAGTATCGAATGTTGGGTACAGTGAACAAAGCGAGCGACGACTTCCTTTAATTTTGTGCCAGATCACAACCAATTACTGTACAATTCCTTATCTATATCTTTTGTAAAGCGAATCCCCAATGGAACTATAAGTTGTATGTACCTCAACAAGCAAGCTATCCACATTATTTGCTACATTGTCCATATCATCTACTAATAGCAATGTCATTCCCACTAACTTCCGACCTCTTAAAACAAGCTATCCACATCATCTCCACTAAGGGAAATTACTACTTCCAATATATAAGAAATATAGAAGGCATCCATATATCGCTATTTGTTTTGACGTACATCGTCTTATGACTCGATCCAATTTTGTTAGTTTTTTTATTGTATTCTTTCATTGCCTCGCCTAATCTTAACAAGACTAGTTTTGTAAGAACATGCACTACGGGAAACACATGATTTGCCGAGTGCAAAAATCTTTACCGAGTGCCAAATTTCGGGCACTCGGCAAAGACCTGTTTTGCCGAGCGCCGCACTCGGCAAAATATGGCACTCGGCAAAGAGGCTTTTGTGAGCATCGTACGTGACAACGTGGTCGAAACTTTTTCAAATTTTTTCCACGGCATACACATACGATACGGCGACAACTCGACAAGTTTCATGATTTTCGGAATTCGTTCGCATTTTATACAATTAAAAAACCACTCCCACGCAAGTTGGCGGCGTTGCCCCGTGAGCACATTGATCGAAATTTCGAGACAGTTCCTGGATTTAGCCTAAATTTACACTAAGAAACAATGATAACATTTTTTGAACGAATGTAATCCATTATTCAATGCACCCGCAGTTCAAACTTATATTTTCCAAAAAATTTCAACAAAACAAAATAAACTATAGAAATATGCCAAAAGGCAATGAAAATGTCCCAAATTTAAACATGCTGTTTGTGGTAGTGTACTAAAGCTTCAAAAAAATTGGTGGCAAAAAACCAAAAAAAAAATTATTTTGCCGAGTGCCTAGGGTTGGCACTCGGCAAAGTTAACTTTGCCGAGTACTCCGCCCAGCTGGCACTCGACAAAGAGCTGCTGATTTTTTTTAAAACTTCGTCGAGTGCCAGATCACGACACTCGGCGAAGAAAATTGACTTTGCCGAGTGCCGCCGATTTGGCACTCGGCAAAGCCGCCTTATCTTCACCCGCGCCCGGCCGGCGCGCTCTCTCTCTTTCTCTCATTTCTCTCTCCCTCACATGTGGAGATCTCTGGGTTTTTGGCATCCGACGTCACAACTTGCTCGAAACCTTCTCAATTTTTTACCATAGCCTCCACATGCGATAACACGACGCCTCGATATGTTACGTCAATGAGATGCTCGAGATTTCATGTGAGTTCCTGGATACGGCCTCTAAACATACCATAAATATCATGAGTATCAATTTTTGGATGACCAAAGTCCTTTATTCCATTTACCTGCAGTTCAAATTTGAAATATCCCAAAAAATTCGACGAAACGAAATAAACTAATGAAATATATCAAAAAAGTCAAAATTGCCCCAAATTTTAAAATAGAGTTTGAAATACCGTCACAAGGCCCCAGAAAAAATTTGGGCCCAAAATAAAAAAAAATTATTTTGCCGAGTGCCATGCGGGGGCACTCGGCAAAATATGTTTTTAAAAAATAAAAAAAAATTGCCGAGTGCCTGGGCCTGGCACTCGGCAAAATAAGGTTTTAAAAATAAAAAAAATTGCCGAGTGCTAGGGCTGGCACTCGGCAAAATAAGTTTTTAAAAATAAAAAAAAATTGCCAAGTGCCAGCCGTTAGGCACTCGGCAAAATCTGACGGCAGGTGACCGCTGTCACGGGTCCGACCACCTTTTGCCGAGTGGGATCTTTGCCGAGTGCCGCGGCACTCGGCAAAGCCCGGTTTTGCCGAGAGCCAGGCTTTACCGAGTGCCTGGCACTCGGCAAATCCACCTTTGTCGAGTGCTTTATTTTGCCGAGTGCCCTGATAAAAAACACTCGGCAAAGTCTCAGACACTCGGCAAAGTCCAGTTTCCAATAGTGAGAGTCGGCTAGAAAATAGAGCCGCCTTTAAAATAGGAGTTATAGAGTAAAATTCGAATTTAACCATCTGCCTCGATGGAAAGGTCTCCATTAATCACTGGTAACGTAGGCGGTCCCATCGCCCTTTTGCGTAAATTTCTGTTAACGCAGGCGGCCCTATAATACCCACCTCCATAAATCAATCAAAAAAAAGAAAAAAGAAAAACCTGGACAAGCTCATCGAGCCCATCTACAGGCCCACTGAGCCCATTCATGCTGCAGGAGCTCAGGCTCCGTCCACGCGCTGCCGCCATCTCCGTCCACATGGCACCACAATCTCCGTGTCCGCGCACCGACGCGTTCCTCGCCATCTCCGTGCCTAAGCCTAGCTATTTTCTTTGACTTGATAAGGAGCTAATAGTAGTACATGGTAGAGAAATCTTTTGCATCTATTGGCGTGTTACGTCTGTTAGAAGTTGTGTCAGATATATATTTCGTGCATCTACAGCTGGATAGACTGAGATGCTGCAAATTGCCAATTGGAAAGTGTCATGGATGCATGCATGATGTGGATTTTGGTGGGCTAACTCTGTCGATGAGCCACTTCACAACTTGTATGGGTATGAACGTGCACGCAACCGAAAATCCAGCTACAGTGACAAGCAGCCTGTTCGGGAGTCTGTAAACGATCGTGGATTATTTACTGGCTGGTTTGGTGTGAGAGAAAAACACTGTTCCGGCTGGAAATTTACGATCGTTTACGACAAGTGAACAGGATGAAAATCATGTATATATACGTTACATGCAGGGATATAGAGTAATAATTTAATTAAAATATCTTGGGAAGATTAGCCAAGATTATTATAGTTAGAAAAGTCAGGACACAACCTGCCTAGCTAGGAATTAACGTTAATTAGGATAATGTTTAGAGGTTGCCATCAATTGTGGTATTTATGCCTATATTTTGTTTGACCTGATAATTAAGGAGCTAATAGTACTAGAGCTATATTTTGTTAGAAGTTTTGTGTCAGATAGTTCATGCATGTAGACGTGCTGAAAATTAATCCAAGTTGACAAGGGCAACACACTAGTAATACAAGATATTGCTTGTTCATTAGATGAATCCGTCTTCAAGGCCGGCCTGGCTTCAAAACATGCGTAGTCCTAGTACCATAGGCACAATCATGCGCATACACCATTACCACACGTAAGAAATATTTTATTTTTTTTCTCTGAGCTAGAATTTGTCAAGGTTATCGCAAATATACATACATACATACAGGATGCATGTTGAGACGATATTGTGCTATGTTTGTCTACATATACATACATCCAAAATAGACTTCAATTTCCACACAAATCTGTAAAAGTATGTCCTTGTGGTATAGTGACTGCCGCCAATTGTGTCCTTGTGCATCCTGAATTATTCCAGATCATGACGAAATCTTTGGCTCGCATACAAGTCAGTCCACGAGTCAGCAGTCCACCCTATGCAGACCTAATCATGGTGCTGGACAGCTGGTCACCTCACATGTATGCATAAAAAAAAATCTCTCTTTTTCCACGTACGTACATATCTGAAAACATTAATTTTCCATAGGATATATAGGAGAGCATGTACATACACATATATTCGTCCGTCCAGCTCAAACAAAAAACTTGGCCGTAACAAAAAAACTTGACCGTACCATAGAGGAAACTTAGATATTTTATATGACTCAAATGTTGTTGTTTAAAAATTGGTTTTTTAGCTCTTGAAAGCTTGGTTGGTCCTATATGAGCTGGTTGCAGATGATGATGCATGTCGCATGCATGACTTCATGCATGTATCTCTTTTAATTAGCGGGTTATTTCTTAATTGTATATCGTAGATCATCTTCAACAAAAGGTTCACACACATGATTATAATTATTTTTTGAACAGTGAAATTCTAAAACTCCTAAAATATTAAGTAATTAATGGTGGACAGACAAGCTTTAACCATTTTTTGGTGATTATAAAAGTATCGAATGTTGGGTACAGTGAACAAAGCGAGCGACGACTTCCTTTAATTTTGTGCCCGATCACAACCAATTACTGCATAATTCCTTATCTATATCTTTTGTAAAGCTAATCCCCACTGTAACTATAAGTTGTATGTACCTCAACAAGCAAGCTATCCACATTATTTCCTACATTGTCCATATCATCTCCTACTAATAGCAATGTCATTCCCACTAACTTCCGACCTCTTAAAACAAGCTATCCACATCATCTCCACTAAGTGAAATTACTACTTCCAATATATAAAAAATATAGAAGGCGTCCATATATTGCTATTTGTTTTGACGTACATCGTCTTATGACTCGATCCAATTTTGTTAGTTTTTTTTATTGTAGTCTTTCGCTGCCTTGCCTAATCTTAACAAGACTAGTTTTGTAAGAACATGTAGGTTTAATTCATGGATGCAACTGTTTTATTTTCAAGAACCTCCCACACGAGTGCGTGCAACATGGGTTGTATAATAACTTCCCCGATCAATTGGAAACTTTTCCTATTTTTTGGGACAATGCAATGGTTTGTATATATAATAATGAATTTGCCCCCTCCCCACCGCCACCCACTAGTTTAGCACCTTGTTGTGTGTTGGGCATTCAACACTTGTTCGGATTAGGCTCTGAGTTAGCACATTGAGGGCCCGTTCGGTTAGGGGTGGTTCTCGACTGGAATAGTTCCCGGTGAACGCAGCTATATAAATTACAGAAGGAATTCCGCTTGGAATGATTCCAGGCCACCAAAACCTGGGAACGGAACGCATCCTGAGATGGAATGAGATTAGGATGAGATTAGGGACCACCAAAACCTGCATTGGATGAGATTAGGGACCGCAACAAGTATTCAGCTTAGGAACACAGCTTGGGTTGGGATTAGGGTTCGCTGGTTGGGTTGGGATTATATCTTCATTTGTTTTGTCTAATTAACCTCTTCCTGGCAAGAACATTTTTCCTCTTGCTGCTTCCATGCTTTTTCAACACGATAAGAACAGAGACTTATTGTATTATTGTATAATATAATGGTAGGTACACAAGTTCAGGTACATATGCGCGCGTGCACATGCATGCATGCACACTTTGACGTGTTATCGTCAAAATTACTCTCCGATCCCCTACGTGAATGCATGCGACACATCCATTGGCGGATCCAGCCCCGGGAGAGTGATTTTGCCTTGATATTACTGTAGAAAAAACGTGATTTCATCGTTAATTTTCGACATTTGTTCTAAATCTCTATTGATTAGCCCCCCCTGAGGTGCTCATCCTGGCTCCGCCACTGGACACATCCATACATGCTGCCTCATCATCATGGGCAGAAGGTGACCTGGTAGTTGCTGTTGCCGCCAAGGTTTTAATTTTCGGAAATTAAAATTTATCGGGGGTCATAGATAAAGAGGATAAACAGGATATATCGGAAATATCGGACCAAATTCAAATAAAACCTAATTTGAATTTAAGTAAATTTAAATAAATTTAAACAAAATTTATACGAAAAAGATAGATATTTTCTTATCGGCACCTACGGATAAAGAGGATATATCGGAAATATCAGGAGATTTCGGCCGATATTGGAAACCATGGTTGCCGCTGCAGGCATGGGTCTTGGTGTTGTCGTTGGGAAAGAGGTAGGCGTCGGGGCAGCTGGAGCTGCCACAGTTGAGGGTCACGCCGGTGCTGCAGGAGAATCGCATGGCGAGGTTGTAGCCGTCGATCACCGAGATGTCGTAGAAGTCCTGGCTGCCGCCGAGCGTGAACTCGGCCAGCGTCATGGGAGGCTTCCCAGAGAGCGTGCAGGAGAGCGCGCCGGCGCAGTCGCCCGTCTGGCAGCTCCCGCTGTTGCCGTTGAAGGAGCAGCCCGTGCGGCCCCACACGCGGCCGGAGCTGGTGCCGGCGGGGACGAACAGGCTCCACGTCTGCCCAGGGTCCAGCCGCCGGCCCCCGCCCACTGGGGTGGCTGCTGGCCACACCGTGAAGCCGCAGTTGTTCCTGATGGTGAAGGTGGAGGCGCTCGCGCAGGCTACAGAGGTGGCGGCAAGGAGCAGCAGGAGGATCGTGGACGAGGAGGCCGCCATTGGTGCTAGCAGCTTGCTTCTTTTTGCTTTGGAAGTGGAGGAGGGAGTATGTGTGTATTTATAGGTGGCCGGCCAGACTGAGTTAGAAAAGTATAAGAGCCAGCGCAATGACAATAATGCCCTTGTTTGTTGGAGAAGAACCATAGACTGAGAATGCTGAGATGGTGCCAACGATTGCCAATTGGAAAGTGCCACCCCACGAAGTTGATTTTCGTGGTGGCTAGCTCTGTCGATGAGCCACTTCACAATCCGTACGAGTATGAACGCGCACCCAACCGAAAATCCAGCTTCAGTGACAATGACAATGGAAGTAAGAGTAATACTTTTATTAAAATCATAATCATATTTCTAAATTTGGACTTATTTTTGTTTCTAAATCAACACCGTGACATATTAAGTTTCTCGCGTAAATTTGCATCTCGCATGAAGCCGACGTCTCCACCAACCATTGTTCACGTAGACGAGCGTCTAGCCGAAACCAATACTCTAGTGTATATCTTGGCAACGATATATTGCCCAAGATTTGCATTGACTGCCGTGTTTCGTGTTTGTTAGAAGTTGTGTCAGATAGTTCATGCATCTAGATATGTGCTTAAAAATCAGTACACTTTGTCCAAGACAACACATTGGTCATCCAAGACATTATTGCTTGTTCAATGGATATAACTTCGTCAAGAAGGCCATGTTCAATGTGTAGAACTAGTACGAAAGGGACAAGCATGCGCATATGCCCTTGTCGACCGAACATAAGAAAAGATAGTTTTTCTCTCTGAAAATTTGTAAAGGTTATCGCAAATTAAGTATATACGTACATACGTGATTGTGCTATGTTTGTCTAGATATATATACATATACCGATCCAAAATAGCCTTCATTAATTTCCGCACTGCATGCCGCCAAATTGTGTCCTTGTGCATCCTTAATTATTATTCTTGATCATGACGAAATCTTTGGCTCGCGAACGACAAGTCCACGAGTCAGCAGTCAACCCTATGCAGACCTAGAGATGGTGCTAGTCACCTAACATGTATGCATCAAAAAAAGTTTTTCCTCTCTTTTTCCACGTATGTACGTAAATATCTGCAAACATTAACTTTTCATAGGATGAGCATCACTGCTGGAGACGGCCTCTTTGCCGAGGGCTTCTGGGTTTGCCGAGGGCTAGATCTCGGGCAGTCGGCAAATGGGGTCTTTGCCGAGGGCCAGCCCCAAGAGCCCTCGGCAAAGCTAGGCCCTCGGCAAACAAACGGCCATCGGCAAAATAAATCTTTGCCGAGGGCCTTGCCCTCGGTAAATTAGCCCTCGGCAAATATGGCCGGATGGGTCACGGCGTCTACTGGCGCCAGTCTTTGCCGAGTGCCCGCCGTCCGGCACTCGGCAAAGATTTTTTTATTTTTTTTTAAATATTCTTTGCCGAGGGCCATTGGCCAGGCCCTCGGCAAAGATTTTTTATTTTTTTTAAATATTCTTTGCCGAGGGTCATTGGCCAGGCCCTCGGCAAAGACCCCCTTTGCCGAGGGCTAGGCTAGACCCTCGGCAAAGAGTTTTTTGTTTTGTTTTTTGAACCCAGTTTTTTTTGGTGCTATAATACATTATTTAAATCTCAATTTTAAAATTTAGGCCAAATTTGACTTTTTTGATATATTTCCCTAATTTATTTCTTTTCGTTGATTTTTTTCGAATATTTCAAATTTGAACTGCAGGTGGATGGAATAATGCAATTTAGTGATTCGAAAAATGTTATTCATGGTATTTGGTGTATGTTGAGTCCCTATCCACGAACTCGCATCAAATTTCGGGCATCTTCTTCACGTAACATGACGAGGAACTTGTCAGAAAAGTGTTTTTAAATTATATAAAATCCATACGAAGTCCAAAAATCATGAAACTTGTCGAGGTGTCATGTTATCGCATGTGTAGACTATGGTAAAAATTTGAGAAGGTTTCGAGCAAGTTGTGACGTCGGATGCCTAAAACCCAGACATCTCCACATGTTCCCAGATGGATATGCAGCGAATCTTAGCAGGGGAGTGAACTTAGGGCACTCTGCGAGTCAACGGGATGAAGAGTCATGACTACCACATATGGATTGAGCGGCTTCTTCCGGCGATGGTCCGAGGCTATGTCCCTGAGCATGTTTGGCTAGTGCTGGCAGAGTTGAGCTTTTTCTTTCGCCAGCTTTGTGCCAAGGAGATATCTCGGACCGTCGCTCAGGACTTGGAAAAAGCGGCACCTGTGTTGCTCTATAAGCTGGAGAAGATCTTTCCACCCGGCTTCTTCTTGCTGATGCAGCATTTGATTGTGCACCTCCCGTCCGAGGCACGTTTGGGGGGGGCCCGTGCAGGCCCGTTGGTGCTATCCAATCGAGAGATGTCTAAAGACTCTTCACAAAAAATATACAAATAAAGCCAGAATTGAGGCTTCAATTGTAGAGGCATGCCTTCGAGAGGAGGTGGCAAACTTCACAACGCAATACTACAAGCCGAACCTTCCTAGCAATCATAATTCACTCCCTCGTTACAATGCTGGCAAAAATGAATCGACCCTCAGCCTTTTCCAAGGCCAACTCGGCAGCGCAAGTGGATCAACCCGAAGCTATTGGGAAATGAAGAGTGGCGCAGTATCATGCTATATGTGTTGAATAACCTTACCAAGGTGTAGCCGTTCATCAAGTAAGTTCTCAACGAACTTGTTTCAATACGCCGTCACTATTCTGCATCCAACCCCATTGATTCTCGTTCGGACAGGGAATTTGTTCGTGAATTCTGGCATCAATCAAGGGATCCTACCTCGCATGAACAAGACACCCTTGTTTCGTGGGGTGCGGAAGCGGGGAGGCCTGATTTCATTTCTTGGTTCAAACAAAAGGTAATGTCCAATTTAGCTCGTACGTTCGATCGTCCAAGGTGATCATCCAAGGTGATGGCCTCGACTATCATGGTAGAGTTGAGGACATCTATGAACTCTCATTTCATGGAGACAAACCTCTTAAACCTATCATGTTCAAATGCCACTGGTTTAATCCTCGATCAACAAGATGAACCCCTCATCTTGGGCTAGTCGAGATTCGAGATGATTCCATCTATCTTGGAAAAGATGTCTACATTGTGACTCAACAGGCCGTGCAGGTGTATTATACTCGATACACCAACCAAGACAAAGAGGATCTTAAGGGTTGGGCTATTGTGCACCAAGTATCTCCACATGGTAAACTACCTGCCCCAAACGATGATGATTACAACTTCAATGCAAACACATATGATGAATAGTTCTATCAAGAAGATGGGCTACCAGGCACGTTTGAGATAGTCTTACCTGAAGCAATCAAAATGGAAGTAGACAACGAAATGGTTGATGGCGAGGTCGATGGAGATGTGGTGGTAAATGCCAAGGACATAGCAATGCTTGAGCGATTACTTCTAGGCAATGACTACGATGACAACATAGAACCTTCGAATAGTGTTGCCCATTTGGACAATTTTGATAGTGATGATGAGACCTATGATCCCAATCATGAAGATTATTCCTAATACATGTAATACTATTTTTTTATTTGTGTTTTGTTTATATATTTTGAATCTATTTCTAATATATGTACTAATTAGTCTTGTTCATTCTTTGTGATTGCAGGTGATTGAACAAACATGGCGAGCAGACGTCCACGCCGTGACACGCCCTCGATTTACGGGAGAGACCGCCCTCTCCTTCGAGGTGAGGGGTTGTCGTCCGAGGCAGCGTCCGCAGGAGGTGACGAGAGGAGGACCAGGGGCAGCAGCCGCAGGAGGCAGCGGTCTCCTCCCTCGCCACGTGACGAGGTGCTGGAGGAGGAGCACGTGACGGCCACGGCCACATCCTCGTCGGAGGACGAGAGGGGTCAGTAGATGGGCGAGGGAGGCGAGGTGCTCGAGGGTGAGGGAGGCGAGGGGCTCGAGGGCGACGAAGGGGGTACCGCTACCCAGACTCCCTACGAGCGAGGTCCCGCGAGCCTCCCTCCGGTTCCGCTTCCTCACAACCGCCCAGTGATTCGGCTTATGGCAAAGAGGTAAGTAACTATAGATGTTATCACAACTACTTCATAAGATATGTTGGAAATCATAAGAGAAACTGATAAATTTTCTTAATCACTTGTGCATGGGCCTAGGTTGGTTTTATCAGGTACTCCAGCACGCACCCCCGCGAGCATCCTTGGTGTTTTGTGCAGGAAATGGTACTCCGGCATTGTGCAACTGTCCAAAGAGCCAGTGGTGTGGGAGCCGGCCTCCAACTAGGATAGGTACGCGCTGGTCACGGATGACACTTACCGCAACAAGCAGGAGCGTGTATTGGTAGAGTTTTGGGTAAGTTTCTCTCGCACAACATTGCTTAATACATCTCATTCATTGGTTAAATGTTTTATTGAAATAATGAATGGATACATCAGTTTTGTATGCAGAAATTTTTCAAGGCCGAAGAAGGACTTGAGGCCCAGGCAGATCGGGCGGCTGTCGCAGCTTGTAGGAAGTACATCACCGAGATGCATCACCAGGGGCGCGTTTAAGCCCACATAGACTACTACAGGTCGGTACTTAAGCAGTCCCTCTCCAAGCCTCAAGCAAGACTGATTACGCTGACCCGGGACCAGTACCTTGAGGTAGGCGAATAACATTCATAATGATTCGTTTTGATATTAAGTAGGTTCAATTTCATCTTCTTATATGTCAAATACTCGATGACTTGTAGGTGATTCCCTGGTGGTGCCGATCATATCCCGAGTGCTGGGCCATGATCGTGGACAAGTGGTTATCACAAGACTTTGTTGACACGCACGAGAGGCAGCGGGAACAGCGTCTGATGAGGCAAGGTCCAACTCATCATCAAGGTAGCTGTAGCCTCCCCGGATACAAACAAGCATACCTAAGTGATTTCTTTCATTTATTTTGATGCTCAATTCTGCTTGATTTCTCATCATCTTCCCGTCTTTCTCGTAGGAGGCTGTGCACCCGGGCGAGGAGGTCTCGGAGTTCTCTGCGTGGGCTATGTCCCACATGGGCAGGGCGTCATCCTCTGTCTCCTTTGACCCGGCTGCCCCGCCCCAGGTGTACTCCTGACCCGAACGTGTACACTAAAGTCCAAGAGTACACGTCCTCGGTAAGGGAGATCTATGGGGAAGATTACAATGTGCGCACTGAGCCCATTGATGCAGAGACGATCATGAGGCTCGGAGGAGGCAAGAAGCACGGGCGGTTGTGGATTGCAGACGGCGCCATCGACTCGACCACTGTTCCCTCCCTCGACGCTATCCGAGCACGGTGCACAAGCTCCAGCCAGCCCATTCGCTCACGGCCTTCTCCAGCACTACAGCAGGTCAAGGCACTCCAGGTAATTCCTGTTTTACTCGTCGTACGTTGATATTTACACACCTAAATTAGATTTGCATTACTGATACATTGGAGTGAAATATTGCAGGCCGAGCTAGAAGAAACAAAAAGGCAAAGTCAAGAGCAGAACGCAGAACTGACCGCACAGCTGCAGGCCCAGCAGGTCGCGTTCGAGGCCGCGCAGAAGCAGATGGCGGAGATGATGGTGATCATGCAAAGTCTTGGGCAAGCATCGGGTGTACCTGTTTTCAGCTCCTCCACCTCCTACTCCTGCAGCTACTCCTGTAAGTATGAAAGTTCACTTTTCGCTTGTGCTTTGCATGTATGTCGGCCTTCGTGCCGTTGTGGATGTCGGCGTTCGTGCCGTTGTGGATGTCGGCGTTCATGCCGTTATTTCTTGCAGGTTTTGGAAACCTCCCCGTGCAGGGGAAGTGCTGCCGAAATTTTCAATTGAGTCTAATCTTTTTGTATTCCTAGATTACTAGATGCAATCTCTAAGTTCTAAAACTGTTTTCCCAGATTACTCACACATGCAATCTCTGCTCCTTTGTGCAGCCTCCGTCCGTGGGTTCCAATCATCCTAGTAGTGCGTCACTGGCTGATCCCGGCTTTTCTTCACCACCGTCTCATAGGCTACCTTGATGAGGACTAGTGCTAGGTGATGTGGTTGGACTTTATTGTAATATTTGTGGTTTATGGTTCTGACTTGTGCTTGGATTTCATGAACTTGTCGTAATAAACATGTGAATGATGATGAACATGTGACTTGTCGTTGTAATATATTGTGATTTGTGGTTCACAATTATGGTTGTGATATATTGTGAGAAAATGGGTTCTGTGTGATATATATATATGTGATGGTTGATATATATATGTATATATATGAAATGCTTGTGTCGATGGAATGCAAAAAACAAAAAAAAAATTCTGCCTCTTTGCCGAGGGCAATGACCAAGGCCCTCGGCAAAGAAGGGTCCTTTGTCGAGGGCCGTCCCATTGCCCTCGGCAAAGATTTTTTAAAAAAAAAATAAAATTTCTGCAACATTTCTTTGCCGAGGGCCATGGTTGGAGGCCCTCGACAAAGACTTTTAAAAAAAATTCTTTGCCGAGGGCCTGCGGGGAAGCCCTTGGCAAAGATTTTTCAAAAAAAAAGAATAATTCTTTGCCGAGGGCCGTCCCATTGCCCTCGGCAAAGATTTTTTGGAAAAATTCTGCACATTTCTTTGCCGAGGGCCATGGTTGGAGACCCTCGGCAAAGATTTTTCAAAAAAAAAATTCTTTGCTGAGGGCCCCCCGAGACGGCCCTCGGCAAAGACTCCGTCCCAGGCGCTGGCGCCGTGACGGCTGCTTTTCTTTGCCGAGTGCCGCTCCAGCCCTCGGCAAAGGCTTTACCGAGTGCCCGATAAAGGGCCCTCGGCAAAGACCCTCTTCGCCGATTCAAAATTCCCCGAGAGCTCTTTGCCGAGGGCCGCCCTCGGCAAAGCCTTTGCCGAGGGTTAATGGGCCTTTGCCGAGGGCCTCAGGCCCTCGGCAAAGAGGCCGTCTCCAGTAGTGCATGTACGTACAAATATATACAATCCGCTCCAAAAAAAAATGTTGAGATGCATATGGCGCATGCATAACTTCATATATCTCTTTTAATTAGTGGTTTATTTCTTAATTACCAAAGATCATCTTCAACAAATAAGGTTCACACACAGGACTTATTTTTATTGAACACTGAACATATCCTAAAAATCCTAATGTTGGGTACTGTGAACAAAGCGAGGGATGACTTGCTTTAATTTTGTGCCCGATCATAACCAATTACTGTGCAATTCCTTATCTATATCTATCTATCTTTTATAAAGCTAATCCTCACAACAAGTTGTATCTAAACATGTAAGCTCTATCCACATCATTTTCTACTAATTACCCACATCATCTCCCTCTAATACTCATGTCATCCCACTAACTTTCAACTTCTTAATACAAGATGTCCACATCATGTTTTCAAATGGTAGGCTGATTTACCATATCCTACCTTGAATGAATGAATTTCTTATCTGTTGGATTAGTTAATGTTGTTTGCATGATTTGGATCAAAAATTCTTCAAACAACACCGCACGTATTAAGTTCATCTGAGCTTGTCGTTGCATAAATGTCATACACGTCTATCTATATTAAAAGACCCCTGTTAGTGGAAGCCAATAAAAGCAGAGAGAGCTAGTGCAAATGTCGGGTGTCGCAGCAGCTAATAGGAATCAAAGCAGAGTTGCGCTAGCCAATCAAATCAGAGTTTTGGCCTGACGTTAGTTGAAACCCTATTTTTATTATTTCTAATAACCACCACCATAGTATAGATTTTCGGTCAAAAACATTTTCTAGAGACGGGCAGCACGTCCGTTTCACTGACAACGTCATTGTCACTACTACAAAAGTGATTTTACGAGGCACTGCCCAAACGTTAACCGAGGCAGTCACAAAATCCAACCGCCTCCTAAAATACCAGACGATTAATAGAGGCGGTGGTTTTATTTACGGAGGCGGTCATATTTATCCGTCTCGCGAAATCGATTTACCGAGACGGTCGTTTTATTTATGCAAGCGGTCATATTTACCTGTCTTGCGAAATCGATTTAGCAAAGACGGTTGTTTTATTTACGGAGACGGTAAAAAATAACCGCCTTGGTAAATCATTTACGGAGGCCGACATGTATAAGGCGTCCACCTCCAAAAATCAGGCCCAGCGACTAACAGCCAGCAGGCCATTACCAGCCTTGACTATATAATGAAAACCTAACCCTAACCCACTACCTGCCTATCTCTCCCTCTCTTATCCGCGCCGTGCTCTCAGCTCTCTAGGTGGCGCATCTTTTCTCCCTCTCTCCTCCAGGCGACGCATATTCTCTCCCTCTCTCCCCTCGTGCCAGGTGGTGGAGGCTCCGGCTGCGGGGATCCACACGTGCCGAAAGTAGGGGCCGCGCCTGCCCCTCCTCTAGAGATGGCGCATGGGGCCGATGGCGGCGAGGGCTCGGAGCCAGTGGCGGCCAAGGCTAATGGCTCCCCCACACTCGGATCCGGCGTGGATGGAGGGCAAGTGGGCGGATCCGATGGCGGCGAGGGCTCAGGGCGGATCTAGTGGCCATCTCCCTCCAGACGAGGCAGCGGGGGCCTTCCTCTCCCTTGAGCTCCTCAGTAGCGGCTTTGACAGCAGCGGCTCTGGGGGCCCCAGGATCCGGTGGAGGCATCGGCTTCGGGTGCCCCAGATCCGGCGGCGGGCCCTCTCCCGGTGGCAGATCTGTGCCCTCTCCCAGCGACGGGCACTGGCCCGGTGGCGAATTTGGTGGATGGTGGTCGCGATGAGCGGCGGCGCGTGGATCCTGCAGCTATGGATGGTCTTGGCGGGCCCATGGATAGCTCGGCCGGCTTGTCCATGGGTTTCTCTTTTTTGTTTTTTTTATTAGATTTACCGAGATGGGCATTTGAAACACCTCGGGAAAGATTGATTTACCATGACCTTTGAACTGAGGCGGTTGTGATGCCTGCCTAGATTAATCCATTTTGCTCGCCTGCAAAAAAACATTATGTAGTAGTGTGTTGATCAAAATTTCATGAGGTGGGTTGCGAGCCCGAGCCTAAGCCTGAGCCCATCAACACAGTTGCTGCCACCATCCCACATCATCGCTGGCGCTGCCTTCCTCAACGCCGCCACCTCACAGATTGGAACCGGCGGCGGCCATTCTCATTGTCGCCTCCTAGCAGATCCGCGCAGGCGGCCCTCCTCACCGCCAGCTCCTCGCAAATCTGGGACATCCGCCCTCCTTGCTGCGGCCTCCTCTCAGATATGCGCAGGATCTCGGAGGCCATCCTCATCGCCGCCTCCTTGCATATCCCCACGCATGCGCTGCTCCTGGAACGGCCGTTGCAGCCCCTGTTCATGCATCGCTGCCTGAGGACCCCCGTGAGGCCCCACTTGTGCCGCCGCCACCCAAGGCCCCAGTATGCCCCCTCGTGAGAGAACGAAGAAGTGGAGACTTGAGAGAGGCGGCTGTGAGAGAGAGTCTGTTGATTGTCCAAACCCTAACTCAGTATATTTATGTGAACGTAGTTAACGGGCCTATTTCGGATATAGGTCTCGTATAAGAGGTTCGTCTCTAAAAATAGCCATCATTTTCAGAGGTTGGTTGATTTATCGAGATGGGTTCTTTTTGTGGTACCTTCATAAACGGCCTGACCGCCTCCATAAATCACTCGGCATTTTGAGAGACACAAGAGCATTTTATGTCTGCCTCTGTCTTGTAAAATTGTTTTTCGTAGCAGTGAACAGTGTTATCGACGTTAACCAAGAACACCGAAGAGCTAACAACCTAGCATATATATATAGGGAGAGGCTATTCAGTAGCCGGCTACAAAATAAGTTATTCTGTAGCCACCTCCATTTACTATAATTTTATATACTAATTTACCATAATATAAATACATATTTACGATAGTTGGGTTACTATAACACATGGGGATATTTACCATAACGTTATATTAAACCACTTAGTAAGGAGTTACTATAATCTGTAGCCACTTTGAGTTATGATAATTACTATGTTAATTTACGAGATTATAGTAACTCCTTACTAAGTGGTTTAATATAACGTTATGGTAAATATCCCCATGTGTTATAGTAACCCAACTATCGTAAATATGTATTTATATTATGGTAAATTAGTATATAAAATTATAGTAAATGGAGGTGGCTACAAAATAACTTATTTTGTAGCCGGCTACTGAATAGCCTCTCCCTATATATATATATATATATATATATATATATATATATATATATATATATATATATATATATATATATATATATATATATATATATATATATATATATATATATATATATACCATACATAAGAATATGCAGAAGGATAAGATCGTGCGCGATGGAGGACAGCGTAAAAGAAATATATTCACTCTACTGTAGTCAGGACAATTATTGAAGCACATAGCTCCGTCCAGCTGTCCAAGCAATAGTAAATGAGAATAATTGAAGACACCAGAAGATATCTTTCTACTCCCGAACGGTCGTTCCAGGGACGCGGAATGTGGCTGCGACACGCATTCCGTGTGACTATGGTCAGGCAGCATGCTAGAGAGACCAACCCCAAGGTCAAATTAAAAAAAAGTAGTTTAATATATCGTTCTACTCATGGATCATTGTTAAATGGATCAGCTAGTCACATATGCTCCTATATATCCCAAATTAATACTAATAGTCTTGAAGAAACTCGATCCGTCATCGTCCACAAGTAAAAATTGGATCCGTCGTCCAACAAGTCGGAACTGTCAGACGTCCTCGCGCGGCACTCAAATTTCATTGGTTGCGTAGAAGTGAAGGTGGCTTAATACTATCAATAAGATTAGTATGGTCCAACACCGTGCCGATACCTCCCAGGCACGCATACCCATGACCAATAAGTTTCTCATTCTGCCTAGTTTCCCATTCTGCCTGATACCCTTCTCAACCTAGAGGCTAGGGCTAAACTGACCTAGTTATTTCATCGTCTGGACTAAGGTTTGAGCTAACTTGACTATGGATTGGTCTCCATATATATATATATATATATACACACACACACACACACACACACACACACACACACACAGCATCAGCCCACATGACCCACCTTCGCTTTCCAAGTTGGCATTAAATTGGATGCGCATGCATGGCAAAGCAATGGAGGCCTTTTTCTCTTTGGCCCATCAGGAGGGAATTGGCAAGTTCGGCCCCAAGCTGTCACAAATCATTTCACAAATAAAAACTATCAAGTATATTTTTTTTACAAAAATGTGGAGTTACATTGAAAAATCATAACAATCCATGTTAACCTACTCCTGAACAGTACATGCTCACCTACTCCACCGGCAAGGATTTCCAAGCTTTTGTACATATATATGCTGTGGAACTCCAACCAAGCCATGTCTTACCTAATAAAAGTTATCGGCCAACGCCCTGTTGGACAGAGCATATATATGGAGACCATGTACTTGTTGGAATTCGTGCGCCATCATGCATGCTTGTCCAATTTAATTAGTTTACTCCAGAGTTTCGTTTTCCCTGAGTAAAGCTTCAATAAAGTTTATGTGAATCTAAGAAAGGGTCTAAAATATCATGTTTGACTGTATAATTAAAGTTCGTCCATGCTTGTCCATGTAATTGTTGTGGTCGTTAAAGTTATCTTCCACAAATTTTAGTCATGTTCAGCATATAAGTGGCCATTCCAAAACAACATATCCCATCAAAGACCAAAAGAAGGTTTTGGTTCCTTTTTTCTTTTATTGAAAAGAACAATGATAATTTAGTCCCGTAGGCCACATAAGTTTCACTCTATGCAACGTTCTAGATCTGTTAGTGCAGGCGGTACAAAATTGAGCTGTTCTTCCAAAAAAACAAATACAAAGTCGGTAGCACCAGTATACAAAGATAAGGCTCGTGGCTAGTTCCATATGTTAACCTTTTTTCTAGCAATGTAGGAGCTTCATATGTGGCGATGCCTGATACCTCCCATACCTATCTACCCACGCTTGACCATATCAGTTCTACTTTTTTGTCTGTAACCATCCAAATTTATCTCAGAACTCCCATCATCCTATGCATCTTCAAGGCAGCCATGGCCAAGGTTTGATCTCAATGAGCCCTGGGTCACTTTATATATATAGTCATCGTAAATGATGTACCTTCTCGCTTTTTGGGTGGCATTAAATTCGTTCACTTGGAGCAGCGTTGTATTATATTACTCTGGTTCGCCCTAGTCAGAGTGAGTAGTCAAGCAAGGAAGGCACGTATGGCCAAGGCCCTATTAGAAGGGTATACAAGCCAACTCAATCCATCATGCTTCTTGCATTGTTCCTTATTCCTTTAATTTTTTTTGCCATCAACCAATTTCTTAAATAAAAACTGATTATTGGTTGATTTTTCAAAGCACATTACAGATAACATATATGCTAACAAACACAAACACACAATCACCCATCGAACGTCGTCACACACTTACACTCTGCCCCTAGGTATATACCTCAGAGAGACAGAGTCTGACTGATCTTGAGATAAAGCAATATAGGTTTCTCATTATTACCTACCATGAACTGAGAGTGTCGTCACTTCTTAGAATATAGCAAGGAAATTGAATCAGAGGTGTTAAGTCTAAGATATTAACCAAACAAAGGTAACCAACATTGTGCTCAATTTGCAAAATAATTGGTAATTTGAATACCCTGTTAGAAAAAAGATATATGGAATTAAGCAACGCTGAAAAACTGTATTAACCATATTGTTGGTGGCTCATTAATACTTTTCACATAGTAATATATTATGGAAAACTTGTGGATCTCAAAAAACGTCACAAAATAACGGTACTGGGACAATCAGGCGCCACATGACTGGCCACATGAACATACAAAGTCACACACTAGTACCTTACTCCTAGTTTTAGTACCTCAGACAGAGGGGACCCATCTTGATATAAGGCAATGTATATAACTGTCTCGTTATTAGTGAGTAGGTCACATACCATACGTCTGTTCTTAGAATATATCCAGGAAAATGATTAAGGACATGTGTCAAGCCTATGATATGAACCAATGTGACCAACAAAGTGCTCAGTTTGCAAACTAGTTAACTGGAAATTTTTGTACCCTGACAGAAAAGCTATATGGAATTATGCAACGATACAAAGCAATGTTAACCATGTAGGTTGGGTCACTATTATCTTTCTGACATCTATTAATGTACATTATGGGACACCTGTGTTGCTCTCACTAATTTCGTAAAATAAGAGTACTGGACTATCAACAGTCACATGCATGCATACCTTGTCAGACCCATTGCAAACACTATACTTTAGCTCCCTTTTTTTGCAACTCCTGACATTGATTCCCATTAATTTATTTTATTTCGGTCTCTGCAAGAGTTTTACACACAACCAATTCTTATTACAAATCCAGCCTCTTGCTATTTTTTAAGCTCTCAAAAAGCGAAACCAAACAAAGGGAAAATTGATTATCTGTCTGCTTAACCAATATCAAATCATATAAGATGCGCGTACCTGCCACTACTGGTTCTGCAGCATCAGAACTTCCGATGATCAAAGGTTCTGTTCATGGTTTCCGTGGGTGTGGAGGGTTCCTGTGCCCAATTGAAATCCTCCCTGTCCAGACCACCTCCATGTTGTACTCTACCGTACTGCTCCACATGCCAGTGTGTAGCACAAGACGTCGGTCTCGAACAGTGGCGGAGGACGGAATTAAATTGAGGTATGGCAACAACTTACCACCCTGTTCGCTAATGCTGAAATTTGGCTTATGCTGATGCTTATGTTAAAATGTTGTGAGAGAAAAATATTGTTCCATATATAGCTAAAAAGTAGTTCTGAATAAGCTCAAGCGAACAGGGCGACAATGAACAATCACTTCTATTGTCACATAAACCTACAATAGCAATCATTTTTGCTGTCCTAAAACCTTATATGTGTGTGTGGTTTTAGAGGCAAGCTTCTGCATCTTTACCTTGTTTGAATGAAAAAAAAAATGACAAAGGCAAAGTGGATGCTCTGCTTGCACATCAATCCGTTTGCATGCATAGCTGTGCGTCCAGGCCGGCATGCAAACTGGCAGAGCTGCAGAGGGCCTACGATGCATTCGTCGATCTTTGTGCCCATCTGCCGCCGCTTCCTCTGATCAGAGGCTCCGATGCTGATAGTTGACTGCTTCCATCCGTGCTCACCCTCGTGTGACGAATCACGGCGCATAGGACAGACTACAGATGAGCTGAAGCGCTAAGCAGAGCATGCATCACGCCATGTATTCACAGAAAATTAAAGGTATGGCGGACAAAATAACTTGGACATGCCATATTGATTCCTCCACCCATGGTCTCGAACCTTGCATGATTGATACCCAATGTGTACCCTTTGGTTAATGGTTGGGAGCGTCACCATTTCACTAGGTGTAGAGACCAGAATAACATTTCATCTAGACGTAAAACTTCAGTCATCCTAAAAAATTCTTCACCATGCTTCTTTTGTCATATGTGCATCCACATGTTTGAGGCTCGGAAATGATGTTGTTTTTAATAAATTAATGATGACCCATAACTCTTTTAATTTGCATGACCGTAACCATGACCGTCAGTTCTATACCTACCTAGCTATCTATACCCCAGAGCTAAACCAGACCTCTTTCCATTTCCTGGGTAGCCGTGGTCAAGCTTTGATCTTGCTAGCCTTATGTCTCCTTCATTATACACACTCATGGATGCATAATTTCCTAGGTAACCGTACCTCACTTGGCAGGGTGCAATTAATAAAGTTGCACTCATGGATGCATAATTACACACTTGTTGGACGCTTAGGCAATAGGGCAGACAGGGGCAATATATAGTTGCACCCGGCCCTAGAACTTGCTTTAGGTCGCTATGTTTTTGTTAGTAATATAAGTAGCAATTCTTTTGAGGAGGCCAGCAAGCTCACCACAATGAAACACACAGCCTAAGGCCCCGTTTGAATCCCGTATGGATTCTGAAAATCCGATGAAAAGAATCTCTGTAGCAGCCAAACGGGTGGGATAACGAAGGGTTAAAAAAGTCAACACAAGAATCTGTGAATCCATGAGAAGCAAGATAATACTGGATTCTTCTCACAGCTACGGTCGGAACACATGCATTTTGATCCCTTATTTTGCTTTCTAGTCTGTGCCAATTCATAGCCATATCAGTTAAAATGGTTAAGATTATTATACTACTATTATCTCAATGTAAAATCAAGAATCCAAACAAGTAGGGATTCTTTACCATCTAGAGTCCAGATTCTAAAATCTACTATTAAGAATTCAGATTCCAAAATTCCATAGGGTATTCAAACGGGACCAAATATAGAAGTTTACATATATGAACACACACTCTTCCTACCAAACTCTTGCACGCACAACTGCCCCTATGTGCACATTCGACAAATAGGATAGACTGATCATGAAATGGATGAAGTCACCATATATGTCTCATAGGTAACGTGTTTGTTGCCTACAGCTGGCTTAATAAGTTATTTATTCATACAACAAATTAGGAAAAATGTTAAATGTTATGGTCTATCGCCACTGAGGTTGATCATGCACATTCGACAAATAGGATAGACTGATCATGCACAAAGTTGTAGTCGATTGCCACCGAAGCTGACGCCACAGCATTCTACTCTCATGTGCCAAAGCCATTTCTTCATGGTAAGAGAGGACACATTATTTTCATTTATGTTTCCAATTAATATCTAGAAATAATCTAGCCAAAAAATTTCAAACCTACTACTTTTGGCGACCCCAATGTACGAGTGGACCACGTTATTCCTCCAGCAGCAATCCGGCCACGCTAGCATGGTAGACATGACGTGGACTCCTCCATATCGTCTTTCGGTTTGGTGCGACAGAGCAATTTAGTTTTGCCAATAGGTTGGGCGCAGCAAGATCACATACAACAGGTAATACCTTTGTGTCTCCCATTATACCTCTGTGTACGCACCAGGCCCGGCCTCTAGACGCACGTGCCCATGCTCCGCTTCGCGTCAATGTCCACGGCCGACTTGGAGTGGTACATCTCCGTCGTGAACGACGTCCCCGGCGTAGCCAACCTGACTCGACCTCCACCAAAGCTAGGGTAGCCAATCTGACTGGATCTCCGCTCTATATCTATATATATATATATATATATATATATATATATATATATATAGAACTACTATCCTGTAGCTGGCTACAGAATAACTTATTCTGTAGCCACTTTGAGTTATGATAATTACTATGTTAATTTACGAGATTATAGTAACTCCTTACTAAGTGGTTTAATATAACGTTATGGTAAATATCCCCATGTGTTATAGTAACCCAACTATCGTAAATATGTATTGACATTATAGTAAATTAGTATATAAAATTATAGTAAATGGAGGTGGCTACAGAATAACTTATGCGATCCTGTGCTTGTACCTGGTCGCCCCACTGCTCCTGCCGAAAACATGCACACACAAGGAAATACCGAAACAAAAAATACAGCAGAAAAACATGCACCGCCATGGGTACCTGCACTGCGGCGTCATCAACAAGATCCTGTGCTTGTACCTGGTCGCCCCACTGCTCCTGCCGCAAAACTGCACAAGTGATCCGTAGACTGCAAGGTCGGCAGCTGCGATATGATGTGCCCATGCGGCACGCTGCTGATCGTGAACGCATACGCCATCCACAAGGACCCGCGGTGTGGGAGGACACTGCCGAGCAAGGTGGGCGGCTACGACATGCCCCGCGGCATTACAGGGAGCCCGCTGAGTGGGAGGACCCTGCCGAGTTCAGGCCAACGACAGGCTAGGCTCGTCCACCACCACAGAAATTACAGAATGCCCCAGGCCCCGCTGATCGCTAGAAATTACAGAAACAAGAAAACGAATGCGACCGCCACCACAGAATCCCTCAACATTAGGGATGAAAACGGATCGGATACGGACGGATATCACCGATATTACATTTGTTTTCATATTTCTGTCCGGATTCGGATTCGAATACGGATAGTGTCAACTATGTCGGATATGATACGATTGGATATCGACATCATAAATATGCGATTTGAGTATTCGGATACGGATACGGTATCGGATGTTGAATATCCGGACTCGGATACGGACAGATCTAACACCTCTAAACGGATTCGGTTTCGAATACGGTCGGAAAATATCCGTACCGTTTTCATCTCTACCCAACATCGATGGATTGACTCCAGCCCATCGATTGGTATGTTTTATAGTTTTCGTTTAGGATTTCGTTCAATTGGTTCAGGAATCGTGTTCTTCCTTTTTACTTAAATTCTATCGATGTATTTGTAGAGATTCTCTGCTACATGGAACCTATTGAAAAAAGATAATATAGTTCCAGTAGATAAATAACTAAAGAGAGATAAAAGAGAAGGCCTGAGTGGATTTGGAAATAGCTTAGGGTTCTAATGCAAAATTATTTATTAATTATTTATTGTTTTCTAAAAATGATCGTATCCATCACTGTAGGCATGGATAACATTTTGTGGCCCTGTTGCAATGCGCGGGCATATATCTATTAAATATATAAATTAAAAGGTCCATTTTGCAACTTTTATATTTTCTACCTCCCATAGATAGCTTGGTGTGCCCCATCACGAAATTCCAAGCCAGCCCACCAATGTGTCACAATCACAACCCATCAATTTGTAGCGGGCTGCTACAAGACATCCAGATCAACCCATCACTTGGACGGTCGGTGCGCAGCACGGGTGCACAACAAGCTAGCGGATATGAGCAACCTGAGAGCAGTAGGCAAGCGCGGGGGCAATATCTCTTCCTGACGCAGATTTAACCATGCCTGATACCTCCCATACCTATATAGATAGGAACACTATCTGAGTTCTACTTACCGTTCTATCTATACTACCACTGCACTCCAACAACCTCTTCCCATTTCCAGGGTAGCCTTGGCCAAGCTTTGATCTAGGTAGACTTATGTCTCCTTCATATTATATATACAATGCCATTATATATCATGTACCTTCGCCAATTAAAGTCGCTCTCATGGATGCCATATTGCAATATTGCATGCAGCTGACCAAGAGGACCCACAACTATGGGCAATAGTTGCAGCTGGGCCTAGAACATGTTTTAGCTCACCGTGTGTATTAAATTTGTCAGTAGGTAGGAATTATTTTGAGGAGGCCACCTGACAAAGAGGACCCACAACTATGGGCAATAGTTACACGAAATACAGTATAAATATCGAAGTTTACATATATGAAAGCACACTCACTTCTACAAAGGAATACATGCACAAGCACAACTGCCCCTTATATATGTGCACATAGGACAAACAAGATAGATATATCATGGGATGGATGAGGTCACCACATACGTCTCATTGTTGACGAGTTGAAGTGCACTATCACTTTGTTTGTGAAAGAGTAGCCAACAAACTTTGGACATCCAACTCATATACACATGACGAAGTTGCTGATGGGTTTACAAATAAAGCCCTTATCTATTATGCACTACTACAGAATTGAACATCACTGTCGGCCTCATCACTATCGGATTTTGAAAAACCGACAGTGATAGCCCATCACTATCGGTTTTTGGCTAAAACCGGCAGTGATAGGAAACTGATAGCCCAACCGACACTGATATTCGGATCTTCACTATTGGTTCATATCACTGTCGATTTTAGCCAAGAACCGACAGTGATATTGGGTCATCAGTGCCGATTTTAGCCAAAAACCGATACTGATACTATCAACCGACAGTGATATGTTGCAAGAAAACTTCATAAGTTTCTCATATGATGTCCGATGAAGACGAACTTTATATCGAAGTTGTAGTACTCAACGAGATCTACAACTTTGTAGTACAAACTTTTTTAATTTGAGATAGTTTGGATGTCCAAATATTTTCATTTATAATCATCTATCTAACGAAAATTACGTTTGATTTTTAAAATTTAAAATTTGAATTTTTCAAACGACCTCAGATGGAGAAACGCCCAAAACAAAAGTTGTAGATCTCGAAAAGTTATGCAACTTTATAGTTGATAATTTTTTATTTGAAATCATTTACTACTTCAAAATGCTGATTGAAATTGTTGAAGAACTTTCATTTCTCTTTTTAATCTCTGGCTAAAACTTGTAACTAATCTTTCTCCCTCATACTAACTTCAAATTTGACGATTTTTTTCCTAAAAATTTCTAAAATCAAGCTCTATCAATTTATTATTTTGTTATAGCAATTATTTTATCCATCTCTTCATGTGATTGTGTTTTATATATTTAAATTTTGAATTTCAAAATAGCAACTTCAAACGTCATTTTGGAACACTAAATAATTTCAACTGAAAAAAGTCATGAACATAGAAGTTGAAGAAATTATCAAGATCTATAACTTTTATTTTGGTTATTTCTTCATTCAATAAAGTGGTAGTAACATTGTTCACAAATGTTACGTATCCCTCTTATAGTTTCATAAACTATAAGATGGATATATAACATTTGTGAACAATATTACTGCCACTATGTTAGATGAGTAAATGATCAAATGACCAAAATAGAAGTTGTAGATCTTGGAAAGTTATGAAACTTTGTAGTTTACAACTTTTTGATTTGAAATTATCTTGTCAAGAAAAACTACATTTGAATTTCTAAAATTTAAAATTTAAATTTTGTAAATGACCTCGGATGAAGAAACTACCAAAATGAAAATTGTAGATCCCAAAAAGTTATGAAACATTATAGTTGACAACTTTTTGATTTTAAATCATTCTTTCAAGAAAAACTATGCTTGAATTTCCAAAAATTTAAATTTTGAATTTTTTAAACGGCCTCGGATGGCCAAACAGCAAAATAAAAGTTGTAGATCTCGAAAAGTTATGAAACTTTGTAGTTGACAACTTTTTCATTTGAAATCATCTTGTCATGGAAAATTACGTTTAAATTTGTCAAATTTGAAATTCAAATCTTGTAAACGACCTCGGATGGAGAAAATACCAAAATGAAAGTTGTAGATCTCAAAAAGTTATAAAACTTTGTAGTTGATAACTTTTTCATTTGAATTCGTTTAGAGTCCCAAATATTCATTTTAAAATCAGATGAACATAAAATGGCTTGGACAAAAATCTCATTTGGACACAAATAGCTTGCAGGTGGAGTGGTTTGGGGCCGAAGCCGCGAAACAGAAGGTCAAGAGTTTGAGCGCTAGTGGCTGCGAAGCACGCGTTTTCCGCGCGAAAAATCGCGTGCCTTGTGACGCACGACCGTGTAGCTGCTAGGTGGGACCTCTCCCGGTATTAAAATTGTTTTTTCCTATTTTTTGAGTGCATTTTTTGGCTTTCCACATCACTGTCGGTTTCACATCAGTATCGGTTTCTAAGAACCGGCAGTGATGTCAACCCCCCATCACTGTCGGTTCAAAATCCGACAGTGAAGGGTGTTTTTGAGCCGAGAGTGATGTCAAGATCTGTTATAGTGATGCTACTCAAACAGTTCAAACACATTCTCACATGAGCACCTTGTGATTGAGGGGGAGTGTTTGGAATGTTCCTCACTTATGTAAATCACTGAAGAATGCAAACAGAAGCTTCCCATCATGTAATCAATCATCTAAACATTATTTGTACCCATTAGCATATTGTATATTGGGGTAATTGTAACAATCAATCTCAGATTGCGTCTTGCCTTATATTGCCACGCCAAGGGCTATTCTTGAGTACTCTTTAAATAAACTCACGTGACCTCCACAAGCAGGTGCACAAACTTTACAGCAGCTTCATATTTGCACTAGTAGAGAACAGACCTTTGATCCTCGGCCAAAATAGGCTCTAGTCCCGGAATTTTTTGCCCCCGGGACTAGAAATACCTTTAGTCCCGGTTGGTGGCTCCAACCGGGACTAAAGGTCCCTGCCCAACGGCTACTGCGCCAGACAGAGGTGGCAGGGACCTTTAGTCCCGGTTGGAGCCACCAACCGGGACTAAAGGTATACTTTTACTCCCGGTTTGTGGCTCCAACCGGGAGTAAAGGTCTACTCCCGGGTCGTGGCTGCGCCCGGGGTTGAAAAGTTACCTTTAGTCCCGATTGGATCTATCAACCGGGACTAAATGTTCTCCCTTTATAAATCGGCCGTCTCCTCCTTCCTCCCCGAGCCCGAGCTCAGCACATTTTGAAGCTCACTGCAGTAGTGTTCTTGCTTCCTCCCTCCCTCCATTGTTCCTCCATCCATTCTTCGATTCCTCCGTCGATTCTTCAGTTGTAAAGGTTACCAATCTCATACTCTCATTTTTTACCATTTTCTTATGCCATTTTATTCACTATATATATTTATGGTTCTTTATTGTGGTTTTTTTCATTTGTAAGCAATTTGAGCTCAAAATCACTTTAAGCTTTCATATTTACATGAAAGAAGGTTAAAGTATATATAAATATAAAGTTAGAAAATAGTTAGAAAATTATAGCAAATCCTTACTAGTTGAACTTGCGGACCGTGTTCAGGTCGGCGAGGATGTTCTCTGCCGAGCGGTAACGGACGTCAAGGAGGAGCTTTGATTCTACGAGGGAGAGCGATAACGGTCGTGGAAGACCGTGTTCCCTTCCTCGTAGAATCGGAGCTCTTCCTTGACCAAGTACGGTGCCGTCCGGTGGAGAAATCCTCGCCGAGCTGATCACGTAAGCAAGGTCAACTAGTACGGATGGTTATTTATTCACATGTCCCGATATCGTCGTAGTAGTCTGTCAATCACCGTACCTAAACGTAGTATATATAAATAAAAACTTAGAAAATAGTTAGAAAATTATAGAAAATCCGTACTAGTTGAACTTGCGGACCGTGTTCAGCTCGGCAAGCATGTTCTCTGTCGAGCGGTAACGGACATCAAGGAGGAGCTTTGATTCTACGAGGGAGAGCGATAACGGTCGTGGGAGACCGTGTTCCCTTCCTCATAGAATCGGAGCTCTTCCTTGACCAAGTACGGTGCTGTCCGGTGGAGAAATGCTCGCCGAGATGATCACGTAAGCAAGGTCAACTAGTACGGATGGTTATTTATTCACACGTCCCGATATCGTCGTAGTAGTCTGTTATGTGTGTACATTCCCATTCTTCTGTTAATTTGCGGAAATATCATATGAATTACTTACCTGCCGCAGTAAAAGACGAGAACACAATGACCATTAAAAATATCATTGTTTAGAGATCTAGATAATTTTATAGTTTGTTAATTTTATTTGTTTATAAAAGAAGAAATTTATAGTGTATTAAAAAATGAGTATAGAGAGTAGATGGCAACTGCTTCCGGGTCCTCGGCCTCTCATGGGTTTCCAAAGCGACTTAGGCCGGGCCTTCCTCTCATTCCATGCGGCAAGTGTCGTGATGAGATGAAGATTGTGATGGAGTACCGAGTGAAGAAGGAGGGTCCCAACAAGGATCGTATCTTCTACAAGTGTCCGGATCGCAATGTGAGTTATTTTATCGTATTTAATGATTATGGTTAGTTTATACCTATTTTCATGATGGTTGTGATTAAAGTTCTAGTTTTTTGTTTTAATTTCAGTGGGATGGCAGTGGACGATGTTCAGGCTTCTACTGGGAGGAAGAGTATGTTGAACTCGTGCAAAAATATCTTGCACAACAGGCAGATACGGCGGCTAATGAGGCAGTGATCCAGCCGAAGAAACCCAAAGATGTTGCACAATCGGGGGATCTATCTGTTTTAGTTGAGATTGGTCGCGAAATCCTTGTGCTCCTGAAATGTATTTTAGCTTTAGTTCTTTTAGTGGTAGTTGGGATTGTCTACATTGTAGCGATGCTTTCATAAATTTGTATCTTTTGTGGTGGCACGCATGTTGTATAAATAATTAATTATGATCTAGGTTTTAATATGATATTTATGTCATGTAATGCAGATGAGCCGTCATTGGATGTATAATGCTGATCGCCGCTCACAAGAGTTCATTGACGGCGTGCATTCTTTATTACGTGCGGCCGAGACAAACAAACGCGACGGTTTCATGTGCTGCCCATGTGCCATATGTAAGAATACGGTGGAATATCCTTGCTCAAGGACTCTTCATTCACACTTGTTCAAGTCGGGTTTCATGCCAAACTATATTTGTTGGACAAAGCACGGAGAAACCGGTGTTGTAATGGAAGAAGATGAAGAAGAACAATGGGACGACAATGATATTATTCCTGATGGTGCGTGCTTCAATGATACTGCAATGGGAGAAGCTGAAGAAGAGGTAGCCGCAGAAGATGAGCCGGCTGATGATCTTTGTCAGGTCATTCGTGATGCACAAAGAGAATGTGAAAGTGAAAAGGAGAAGATCAAGTTCGAGCGGATGCTAGAAGATCACAAGAAATTGTTGTACCCAACTTGTGATGCAGGGCAGAAAAAGTTGGGAACCACACTAGAATTGCTGCAATGGAAGGCAAAGAATGGTGTATCTGACAAGGGATTTGGAGAGTTACTAAAAATCCAAAAGAAGATGCTTCCGAAGTACAATGAATTGCCCGCCACTACCTACGAAGCAAAACAAGTTGTCTGTCCTATGGGGCTAGAAATAGAGAAGATACATGCATGTCCTAATGACTGCATCCTATACCGTGGCAAAGAGTACGAGAAATTGGATGCATGCCCGGTATGCCATGCGTCGCGGTATAAGATCAGGCGAGATGACCCTGGTGATGTTGAGGGCGAACGTCCACGTAAGAAAATCCCTGCCAAGGTTATGTGGTATGCTCCTATAATACCACGCTTGAAACGTCTGTTCAGAAACAAAGGACATGCAAAATTGTTACGATGGCACAAAGAAGACCGTAAGGTAGACAATATGTTGAGACACCCTGCTGATGGGTCCCAGTGGAGAGCAATCGATAGAGAATTCCCGGAGTTTGCAAATGACGCAAGAAACTTAAGGTTTGCTTTAAGTACAGATGGTATCAATCCTTTTGGAGAGCAGAACAGTAGTCATAGCACTTGGCCTGTTACTCTAAGTATCTACAACATTCCTCCTTGGTTATACATGAAGCGGAAGTTCATTATGATGCCTGTGCTCATCCAAGGCCCGAAGCAACCTGGCAATGACATCGATGTGTACCTGAGACCACTTATTGATGAACTTCTCATTTTGTGGAATAAAGAAGGTGTACGTGTGTGGGATGAGTACAAACAGGAACACTTTGATCTGCGAGCATTGTTGTTCGTAACAATCAATGATTGGCCTGCTCTAAGTAATCTTTCAGGACAGTCAAACAAGGGATATAATGCATGCACACACTGCTTCGGTGATATTAGAGGTGTATTCTTGAAAAAATGTCGAAAGGTCGTGTACCTTGGCCATCGTCGATTTCTTCCTGCAAATCACCCCGTAAGAAAGAAAGGTAAGCATTTTAAAGGGAAAGCAGACCACCTGACCAAGCCTCGCAACCGAACCGGTGAGGATGTACTCGATATGGTCAATGATGTGAAAGTCGTCTTTAGAAAAGGACATGGAAGCCAACCTATTCCGAAAGACGCTAACGGTCACGCACCCATGTGGAAGAAAAAGTCCATATTTTGGGACCTACCCTATTGGCAAGTCCTGGAGGTCCGTAGCTCGATCGACGTGATGCACCTGACGAAGAATCTTTGTGTGAACCTGCTAGGCTTTATGGGTGTGTATGGAAAGCCTAAGGACACATTTGAAGCACGACAGGACCTGCGTTGTTTGAGAGAAAGAGACAACCTGCATCCAGAGAAGACAGATGATGGACGCCATTACTTACGTCCTGCTAGCTACACTCTAAGCAAAGAGGAGAAGGAAATCATGTTTGAATGCTTAAACAACATCAAGGTACCATCTGGATTCTCCTCGAATATAAAGAGTATTATAAATGTGACAGAGAAGAAATTCTGTAACTTAAAGTCCCATGACTGTCACGTTCTCATGACGCAATTACTTCCAGTTGCATTAAGAGGAATTCTACCTCCAAATGTACGTCTAGCCACCGTAAAGCTATGTGCATTCCTCAATGCAATTTCTCAGAAGGCAATTGATCCAACTGATCTAGCTAAACTACAGAATGATGTGGTTCAATGTCTCGTCAGCTTTGAGTTAGTGTTCCCTCCTTCCTTCTTTGATATTATGACACACCTCCTAGTTCACCTAGTCAAGGAGATTTTCACTCTCGGTCCTGTGTTCCTACACAACATGTTCCCCTTAGAGAGATTCATGGGAGTCCTAAAGAAATATGTTCACAACCGTGCTCGCCCAGAAGGAAGCATCGCCAAGGGCTATGGAACAGAAGAGGTCATTGAGTTCTGTGTTGACTTTATTCCCGACCTTGACTCGATTGGTGTTCCTGAATCGAGACATGAGGGGAGACTAAGCGGAAAGGGGACACTAGGGAGGAAAACATATATTGGTACGGATGATGATTATTTCAATAAAGCGCACTACACAGTTCTACAGAACTCCTCTTTGGTAGATCCGTATATTGAGACACACAAGGATCTCTTACGATCCGAGTTTCCAGGCAAGACTGAAGCTTGGATTACGCATAAGCACATGGAAACTTTCGGCGGTTGGTTGCGAAAAAAATGTCAAGGTGATGAGAGCATCCATGAGCAACTGTATTTATTGGCTATGCAACCATCATGGCATATCGTCACATACAAAGGGTACGAGATAAATGGGAACATATTCTACACAGTAGCCCAAGATAAAAGGAGTACCAACCAAAACAGTGGTGTCCGCATAGATGCCACAGACCCGAATGGGAATAAGCAGACATATTATGGACGCATAGATGAAATATGGGAACTAGAATATGCACCTACTTTGAAGATCCCATTGTTCAAGTGCCAATGGGTCAAGGTGACCGGAGGCGGAGTAACAGTAGACAACGAGTATGGAATGACAACAGTAGACCTTAGTAATATTGGGTACAAAGACGAACCATTCGTCCTTGCCAAGGATGTGAATCAGGTGTTCTATGTCAATGATATGTCTACCAAACCAAAAAGAGGGAAAAACGATAATGACTCAACCAAAGAGCCAAAGCGCCACATAGTTCTTTCAGAGAAAAGAGTCATCGTGGGAATTGAGGACAAGTCGGACATGTCAGAAGAATATGAAAAGGATGACCGAATTCCGCCCTTCAAAGTGAACAAAGACCCTAGCATCTTGGTAAATGATGAGGACACTCCATGGTTACGAAGCGATCATAACCAAGGGACATACGTAAAGAAGAAGTTCACTGCTGTGCCCACTTGATGATATAGTGATTTAATATAGTGTGTGTTTGAGATATTATGTAATAATTGTGAATTCAGATGTTTATTATGTCATATTTCAAATTAAATCAATGTTTGATTTGGTGGGATTTCTCTCTCAAAAAGGTAAATTAGGATACTGAGTGATGAAAAATTAAAATATTAACGTTAAAATGATGTGAAAACAAATTTCCTGTCCAAAACCAATAATTTTAATAATTTTAATTAAACACTACATTTTTGCATTAACGAAATAATAAATATTAGTTACATTATGTTTTATAATTCTAACAAAAAATAAAAAAAGTTAGGTTATCGATTTTTCCTATGTGCAATAAACAAAAATAAAATTCATATTTTTAACAAAATAATTTTATGCCTTTTATTTAATTTACTATGTATTTAATAAAAACTATTGCATTTCTATTTTATTTAACAAGACTATTGCTTAAAACAGGCGGGAAACGAAACTGCAGGCCACCTTTACTCCCGGGTGGGAAGCCCACCCGGGAGTAAAGGTGGGCTGCAGTTTCGTGGCCCGCCAAAAAAAAGCCTTTACTCCCGGTGCGTGTTACCAACCGGGAGTAAAGGTATACCTTTACTCCCGGTTGGTAACACGCACCGGGAGTAAAGGCACCTTTACTCCCGGTTGGTAATACGCACCGGGAGTAAAGGGTTTTTACTCCCGGTTGGTGGCTGGCACCGGGAGTAATTCTCCTCTGCTATATAACCTCCAGCGCCTGGCAGATCGATCTGCTCGTCTTCTTCCTCGTCGAACACCGCCGCCCTCTTCTTCGACCTCGCGCCGCGTCCGTTCGCCTTCCGTGACACCGGCGCCGCCGTCTTCTTCCTCGTGCGGCCTCCACCGCGCGCGCCCGTGCCCCTCCTCCGCGCTTGCCCGTGGCCCTCCACCGCGCCCTCCTCCGCGCCCGAGGCCCTCCACCGCGCGTTGCCCCACCGCGCCGGCCCGAGGCCCTCCAGTACGTACACTGCCGAGCTTCGAGGTGATATATTCGTCGATCTCTTTGTACATTCGTCCGAGCCCTCCACTGCCGAGTTATAGATCACGTCGAAAACTACAACTTTGGTGTAAGCCATGTCAACGGTCGAGGTCGATTGAAAATTCCAAATTTTGAATCACAAAATCTATAGAAACTAAAAATGAATATTTGGAACTCTAAATGATTTTAAATAAAAACATATCTTAAGGCAAGTTTTGAATATTTGGAACTCTAAATGACAAGTATAATTAAGGATCACCAATGAAATTACTTTAGAAATTAATTAGATCGATGTAAATCCATGGCTTGTATAATAAACACGCTATATATTATTTGGAAACAACGCTACGAACCATCCGCTAATGATCCAGCCCATCAACCGCCATATATTCATCACTATATGATATGCCATTATTTCAAGATGCAGTTTCAATAGAAGAATTTTTTCTATCTTCATAGATCAATGTTTGTTAACGAAATTTTATCCAAATATATTCATGTAGGGTCTTTTTTTTTGAAGGATTTGTTGTAGGATATATAATGGTCAAATAGGAACTCAATTTTGATACCCAGTTTATAAACTAAGCGTTTTTTAGTTTATCAAAAATATCACATGTTTCTTCATTTGTGAACTTTGAATATACAGATATAATATATTAATGTTGCTAAAGTAATATGAGCATTACATATTTTTTTCCGGGAAGACTATCTTCAAACTTTATATCATAGCATCAGAGATCGCCTGTAGAAGAAGAAAATAAATTCTTATCATTTCGGAAATAGTAATGGTTATATGAGCAATAAGACACATATACTTACATTTCATAATGGCTTATACTTATATTATTAACATAGAATTTTCTCATATGATGAATGACTACATGGTTGATCACATGGTACATAGGATCACAACATCACGCACCGACACCGCCCCGGCCTGCCTCACGTCGTCGTCGTCGTCAGCACGCCGGCCCGCCTCACGTCATCGTCGTCAGCACACCGGCCACCGCGCCGACACGTATATATACGTCATTTGTATTCATATGCATTTCGTCCATGCGTTTCTATGTATACGGCGGAGCACCGCCGCCCTCGTTCACCCATGTGTACAGACATATATACGGCGGAGTGGAGCACCGCCACTCTTGTCACACCGCCCTTTCTCGTGCCCTAATTCGCCCTAGTACCGACGTAGTTCGTCCTAGTGTGGCGAATTGCGTCCGTGATCGAGGGGCAAGATTTAATAATGCATATTGTTTGTAGATTTTACGCATGTAATAAGCAAAGATTTGACGTACTATATATTGGTTTTGTTTTTTGAAGCTAGATGGCCGACCCGAGAAATATGGATGAGGAGGAGTTGATGATGAATTTGATCAACACTAGCACTCAAGTTGCCGGCGATGATGGTGCTAAAAAAAACATGCAAGAGGATGTAGATGACGGGAGTCAGTACTTAGCTCTTGAACAAGATGAGCAACAACATATTGGCCAAGTATATATTTTTTATTATTAGCTATATATATATTATCATATGTCTTATGTGTGCTCATGACATTAAAAATAATGTTTATGTTTTGTAGCCCTCTGGATCGACATCAACAACTACAACGAAGAGTAAAAATGTTCGAGGTCCCAAAAAGCCATTGGAGGGTCGCTTCATCATCTCGGAGTTCAATGTGGATACAGGAGAACCGGGGGGGCCGAATAAAATGAAATTTGTGCACCACTGTGGTTACCTTGTACGGGACCGGCTCCCGATTAGTACCCGTGAATGGAAGAAGAAGACCAATGCTCCTCATATCAGTTTTGTCTCCGATCGTGACAAGGCGTTAATTTGGAATGATGTCTTGGTACATTTCACGCTCCAAACAGATGATTATGATGATATAATAGATGGTGATGAATTGAAGGAGCGAGTTAGGGATTGGGCAATGAAGAAGATGGCCACCCAGTTTCAGACTTGGAAGAAACACCTATACACGACGTATGTCAAGAAGAACATAGCACCAGATTTTACTGTCCCAGGCCCGATCTCAAAGCAGAGGCCCTATTGGGATGAGTTTGTACAGTACAAGACTTCAGAAGAGGGTGTGAGTCGGGTGATAAAGAACCAACGTAATGCCCAACAGAAGACATACCACCATACCTTGGGATCAGGTGGCTACCCGACTGCCATTAAGAAGTGGAACAAAATGGAAGCAGACCTTCTTGCCAAGGGTATCAGACCAGAATCACTCGAGTGGGGAGAACGTGCAAAGAATTGGTTTTTCGCTCATGGGGGAACACTAGACCAGGAGACAGGGAAGTGCGTTTATGGCGCAAGACTGCAAGAAGCAGCAGAAAGATTGTTTTATGCTCAGAGAGCTGCTGCTAGTGGTGCGTTCAGGCCCAACAGAGAGAAGGATGAGCTGACATACGCCATCGGGACTATTGAACATGGTGGCCGAACTAGAGGCAAAGGAAGTGTCTCGTGGGAGCATGGATTCCCTCAGGACAGACCTTCCTACAGAAGTCGCCAGAGAAAGAAGGAAGAAGAGGCACACCGGCTCCAGAGGTTGGAGGAAGCGGTGCGTGAAGCACAGGAGCGGGAAAAAAACCTTGAAGCGAGAATGCAGGAGGAAATCAAAAGGCAAGTGCAAATAGCAGTGAGTGCAAGCAAGTAGGCATCAGAGCCAGGAATCAACATTAGCCAATCTGTTCAGTTGAAAAGCAGCTGCGCTTCCACGGAGATACCAAATCAAGGGGACACAGGACTGCGCTTCCCTGTGGATGACGTCACTGAACCTTGTACAACGTGTGAGCTACACATTCCGAAGGAGAATTCCACAATCAAGGTGGCTATCGGTCTTGTTAATCCTATCGACCGAACCAAGACACCAAGGATTCATGGGAATATAATCCAAGAAGGATATGCCACCATCTCGGTAGATAAAGCTGAAAAAGGTTTTAGTGATTTGCCTCTTGACATTCCTGGAGGTGATGGCGAGAAGACTCTAGGAGAAGCGGAGAAGACATTCATTCTATGGCGCAAGCGCTACATCATCATTCCAGGGATGTCGGCTCCACCTCCTTCTGAACTACCTCACCATAGGTACGTGCGGATGAAAACACTACATCATTAATTTGTATTGGCTTAAATAATTAACAATCTGCTCATAATAATATGTCATTCCTTTTTTTGTAGCAGATCCTCCCCCAACCTAAATCCAATTGTTCAATCGCCAGATCATCATAGTGCTCTGTACGATGACATTGTGTTGGAAGACGAGGCTGCATCCACACCCTCTCCAAGGAGGTCTCCAACGCCACAGCCGCCACCTCCAAGGAGGTCTCCAACGCCGCTGCCAACACCTCCAAGGAGGTCTCCAACGCCGCTGCCAACACCTCCAAGGAGGTCTCCAACGCCTCCCCCGCCCCCGCCTACCAAGAAGCCTAGCAAGAGGCCAGCCCCTCAAACGAAGAATCAGTCCCCGCCTGCAAAGAAAGCCACCGTGAAACCAAGGGCTATTCCCAAAATAATATCTGAAGAGAAGAAAGAAGGAACTGATGCATATAAAAAAGACATGTCTAGATTCTATGACAAACTTAAAATGAATCAAGAAGCAAGGAGAAACCCAGAGAAACCGTACTTCTTCGTAGCTCCGGATATTTTAAGAAAAAAGGTGACTTCTTACCAGCATCAACAGCGGGAATCTCGTAAGCCGTCCAAATCAACGTTATCAGACTATGACCGCACTCTCACCAAGTCAATTGAGGCGGCACAGAAAAAGAAGCGGGCAGGGAAAGGAGTTGCCCAACTCGGACAACAAGCGCACCAATCAATCCCCCCGCTAGTTGTTGGTAATGAATATGGTTCGAATTTAGGATTAATGCATCAGGCAAACATACCTCTGGATGTCGATTTGGATCACCTTGGTGAATTTCTTGATGAGACTGGTCTCGACCTTTACCAGATGTTTGGTGATGGAAACATTGAGAGTGCGGCGGAGGTTGATATTTGGAAGAAAAAATTTGTACTAGGCCAGAGTCTATACAACCCTCAAGCCTTATCTGATCTGGGGACGCAAATGTACCTGCTAAACAAGTGGTACATGCAGGCGTCTACCAGTGGAGACTTCTGCGTTGGTGTCAGAATTAGAGACGAACATTGGTTCCGTGGCGATGATGTTATGTATGTTGACTTTGCAGAATTTCATCAACTATGCCACCTTACCTCTCTGGACAAAGTTATCATTAGCTGCTATTGCCTGTAAGTAATAATTCTTTCGATCTATTATTAAACTCATCATATGTGTGCATATGCATATAAATTATCCTAACAAGTACTATATATATGCAGATTTACAATGACAGAGCTCAGAAAGGACGGCTGCAATGAAATTGGTTTTGTTGATCCCCATATAGTATTCAAAGACCCAATTACTCCAATGACTAATTGGAAGTCTGAGTCAGAGAGTAACATCATGAACTTCTTAGTGAACCAACGCCACAAGAAGGATATACTCTTTCCCTATAACTTCAAGTGAGTGTTAATCATGTCGATCATAGCCTTAATGGCTCATATGTTGATTCTAGTTAATTAATGAGTGTTATGCGTTATATCCTATAAACACATGCAGCAATCACTGGATATTGATGGACATCGATCTGGTGAAAAGTCACTTGATAATCTATGACTCGATGAGAAAACCACAACAAGACTACCAAGATATGATAGATATTATCCAGAGGTAATTTCGGGATCTCTAGCAACTATATATACACACAAACATGATGATTAACTATATCTGATGACGTGGCAAATTTTTTATTGGGCAGTGTTTGGAAAACCTTTATTGAGAAGCAACACATGGAAAAATGCAAAGCGCCACTGAATGTAATCCCATTGAAAGTAAGTCCCCTGAATCGCATCATCTTTATTAATTAAACATATAGCTTTCACCGGATCACCAGATTGGATGACAAATCTTTTTCTCGTAAAGTGGTGTCTGAGGCAGGAACAGGGGAACAACTACTGTGGTTACTATGTTTGCAAGTTTATCAAGGTGCTCTCCCAAAGAACTCCTACAGAGAGACTCAAAGTACGTTAAAAATACACTATATATTCATTTAATTATTATTATTGATTGTGTTACTATGTCTTTATATATATATATGTACATATATTAATTTATTTTCCTTTAATTCAAACCTGTAGACTCGATGGTTGGAGGAAAAGGTCATACGGCAAGACCAAATCAAAGCAATTCAAGAGTCTATAGCCGGATTTTTTAATGAGCAGGTCATCGATTCCAAGGGCGAGTTCTACTTCGACCCAACACTGCCATTGAAGCCAAGCTAGAGGATGAGAAGAAACTTGTTATGTCACAACAACTATAATGCAATCTTTTGTAATATATGCACATGAAATAATATAATGTAAAATACACATATGCATGCATGCATGTAAATATATATATGATGCATGCATATATATATATATATATATATATATATATATATATATATATATATATATATATATATATATATTTCTATGCTTGAATTGTGTGATTTAATACGTTCATTGTGCTTGAACCGAAACATACTATATGCGCATATAAATGTATAATTAGCAGCGTACAATACGACTTCGAAAACCTATTTTGAAAAGAAAACAAAAAAATGAAAAGAAAAGAAAAAAGAAAAAAACCTTTAGTCCCGGTTCGTATTACCAACCGGGACTAAAGGTGCCGGCCATCGTGGCATGTCAGGAGGCACCTTTAGTCCCGGTTGGTGTTACCCACCGGGACTAAAGGTCCTCCTTTAGTCCCGGTTCCTGACCCGGGACTAAAGGACCCCCCCTTTAGTCCCGGATGCTTGCTCCCGGGTGGGGAACCGGGACTAGAGGGGGTTCCCCACCGGGAGTAAAGCTCGGTTCTCTACCAGTGTTGGTGATGCCTGATACCTCCTAGGCGGATCTACCTACAAATGACCAAATTAATAGTTATACTTTTTGTCAATCACCATCCTAATTTAACTTAGAACTACCAAAATCCTATGCCTCTTGCCCTCTTCAAGGCAGCCATGGCCAATGTTTGATCTAAATGAGCGCTGGGTCACATTATATAGAGAGCCATGGTATATCGTATATGATGTACCTTCTCACTTTTAGGTATAGCATTAAACTCTGCACTTGGAAGCCGCATTGCACTTGTTAAACAAAATTGTTTTTTTGTCCAAATGGTATCCTTCTCTAATGTCCAGCGATCCAGCTTTGGTTCATATTTAGTCTTTCCGTTAGGTCATGCTGCGACATGCAAGTTTGCTTTTCTCCCTCAGCACAGCTTGGTGTGGCCCATAACGAAACTGATGCGTCGCAGCTAGCCCATCAATAGTTCAGCAAGCTAGCCCATCAATAGTTTTTAGGGGGCCCAAGCCCACTATTAGCCATGGAGGCCCAGCAGTACCAACATCAACATCTGGACAAAAGGGAGATAGCGGTTGGTCGTTGGCCCACCAACCAGTGGACTTGCCGATTTGACTCGCTGATCAAAGCAAGGAATTAGATGCAGCTGCCTACCCACCCTGCTACTGCTACTAAGGTACGTACGTAATGCTCGCAGTCTATCCTTGCTTTCTCCTCTACCCGGCCAGAATTGTTTCTTTTTCCGACCATATAAACCACCACGTACAAAAATGTAGTCAATCTACTTCTTCGTCAGTCAAGCTTCTGGACGTCCTAGCTTCCACCTTAACAATGGCTGCCATGCTCGCCCGCTCCTCGAGCCTCCTCCTCCTCGCCATGGCGTTGTGGACGTCGTCCTGCCTGCTTCTGCCGGCGGCCATGGCTGAGAACACCGTGCATCCCGCGTCGTCGTCGGCGGCGGCGGCAGCGCAGCCGAGCACAGCTGCCGCAGGCAAGTACCGTCAGCTGACTCGACTGCTTCTGCAGTTCTGCAACTCGCCTTCACCACTGCTTCACCGATGATCGGCCGGTGTTACCATCCATGCAACTTCGACGGAATCGACGGCGACTAATCTGTGTAAAATGTGATGCCTGCAGGCCCGACGACCACCGGCACGCTGCCAGCAGCATCATCGTCGTCATCCGCTCCAGCGGCGGCCGCGGTCCCACCGGGGACACCAGCAGCGGCGTCTGAACCCGCAACAACCGCCACCGCTGGCACGGCTCCGAAGAAGTTCCCGCTGCCGACGCCGCACGGCGGCGTCGAGCCGGACCTGCCGGCACCTCATGGCGGCGGCGAGCCGTACCAGCCCGCTGCACAGGTGGCGGGAACGCTGCCGGTGCCCACGCCTGACGAGCTGCCCAGCGGGGCCAGCCTCGGATTCGGCAGCAACGGGGGCCTTGGGTTCGGCGGACCCGGCGACGAGTGCTGCGGCGGCGGAGGAAACCGCTGGTTCGGCGGGCCAGGTGGCTTTGGACCCGGAACCTACGGGTACAATGGTCCACTCTACTGGGGGGCAGCGCCGGCGGCGGCAGGGCTTGGACGCGTCATCAACGTCGTCCTGCCACTCGCGGTGGCTTATGTTTCTGCAGCCATGTTCGCTTAGGTTTTGTTATTTTTACTACTATGAATAGTGATATTTGTATGTATGATTTCTCACAGAAATTTCAAGTTTATATATATGTACCGAGATTAGTAGCAGCGCCACGTTTAGTATACTAGCGGCGCGCAATAAATTAATTAATTAAAGTGGACACCTTGGTTTTGAGGTAAATATGAACCGTGCTACCTTTTGATGTCGATTGTCCCTTGAGCAATTTTCGAAGTTTCTTTTTATTCGATCAAGCTTGTTTTCGAAATAATGTACACAAGTGCGTACAGAATTACCACTCAGTTAAGCCGTTTCATGCATTCAGAAACGTGTTCATGTACAGCATTCAACACTTACTACTCTAAAATGTTAAAATTTCTAGTAGCTAGCTAGATATACCAATATTGCGAGTTTGGAACAACATTAAGATTTTGGAGCACTGCAATTCCAGGACATTGTGCTAGTTTTAGAGTTCTACACTGCTTTACAAATTTCCTCGATGCCTCCCACGCCTATCATCCGTGACCAACATTTTTCATGTCAGTCAAGCAACATATATAAGTAGACTATATGGTGGTGCAGCTCGTGGTGAGGTTGCATGCATGTTTTTGTGTTTTGAGATTGCTATATATATAGCGAGATGGTGGTCTATGTGTATATATAAATGCTACAGCAGGTCCCAGCAGGAGGAGTTTCGCTTCAGTATTTCTTTCCTTTTCACAACTGCAATTATATATACTTCTCTAAAGAGGAGCTATTCAAATGTGGGCAAGCATATTCAATTTCCGTGTCCACCATCCCTGCAAAAAACAAAGACTGGCTGAAAATAGTACAGTTATGTCACAACCAACCGAAGCGCCTGAGCAGATATGAGATGACCAGTATCTATCCCAAGTATGCGATTGCTTGATGCTATTAGGTTGGCAATTATAATTGCACTTGAAATGTGACAACAAAATGGATATTGTAGTAGAAAGAGTATAGCATGCATCATGCTATTAGTTTTCACATCTCAGAAGTCACTTCTCATCGTTGTCATTCATGTTGTGACCCTATAGTTTTCACTTCTGCAATTGTGTGCTTCCACTTATGTCGTCTGTCTTCACCTTTCCTAGAGTATCATATAGGCTAGTTGATATCATTGACTATAAGTTGCAAAAAACTATGTCGACCGTCTTCAGCATTGTTCTACTGCACAGATGACCGCAAAGAGCGGATAAGTTCAGGTTGCCAAAGTTTCGACTCAAATGCAATGGATTTCTCCCGATCAAAAGAAGCGATCTTTATTTCTCCCTATCACGACTTATAATTCTGAACACTTGTTGTAAGCTAAAACCTCGAGTGTGTTTATAATGATTGCGGATTGAAGCCTCTTTTTGAAGTATGACTGAAGCTGGAACATTATCTGATCACCTAAAAAAGTGCACTTGACTATGGTTTCAGGTAATTAAACTGTACTATTAGCTCTGTCCATTCTATATATGTTTTTAGTTCAATTTTATTAGGAGAACATTGTTTTATGAACTCCACACAAAAATTTATTTGTAGAGAGGTTTTGTATACACAAAAAAGGCCTAAAAATCAAGTGCACGCCGCGTAGCTTGAATTGGAGGCGGCTGGATATTATTTTCCAACAAGACTCTACATAGTACAAAAGCTTACGTTACAAAAGCTACGTGTAAGATCTACTCACCTCCATTCATATGTTTTCATGTCGAGCAACATATGCACAATACCAAGGACATGCATTGTGGTTGGTTATATGGAAGGATTGATTTGAAACTTGGAGTGATGGTAGCTAGTGTACCTCATATATATAGCTATGCAATTAAGGTGTACAGGGCATGAAAAAAAAATTACGGCACATCTATCTGCTTTTTTCTTTAATTCAAAGCTTCAAGGCGTAAAGTGTGGCCCAGAAAATTAGTCAGGAGCACCGCGAAATGTAGATAGCCAGAGCTACTGGTTGTATATCATACTCCAACATTCTAGCACGGAATGCAGTTGTTGTTTTTGGTTTAGGGCTCTATAACACTTGCGTGCACAAAGTTTCTTGTCAGTCTGCAAAAGTTCTGTCTACAGTGGGCCCCTCTACTGGGGGACGGTGCCGCCGGCGGCACAGTCGTTTAGACGGCAGCACTGTCCTTTAGACGCGTCGCCAACGTCGTGCTGCCTCTAGTGGTGGCTTGTGTTTCTGCAGCCATGAACAATAAATTTTAGCAGTCACAAAAACACTAGCTTAGAGAAAGAAACAGGTCAAGCCATAAAAAATGTTGACATCAACAAATTTTCAACAATTTGTTCTCAAACCATGTGTCTCATATCTCGTAAATTAGTATTCCGGGACGGTTAACAAAATCAAAACTATACCAATAATTTTTACAGCTCTTGGAGGGACTATTCATGTAGTAAACCATCTCAAGAAATGTTTGTTGCACACTGCAGATTTGGAACCTTTGCGCGGTTGACTTTAGGCGTGGTTTCTAAAGCCTACCATCCTTAGAAATGGTTCGGCAGCAGTGCTGGCCTCGAGGCCCGGGAGGATACAATTGGTTCGGCGGGCCTGGTGACTTTGGACCTGGAACTTACGGCTATACTTGGGAGCGGCGCCGTCGGCAGGGTTTGGATGTGTGACCAACGTCGTGCTGCCTCTCGTGATGGCTTATGTACGTTTCTGCATCCATTTTCGCTTAGCTTTTATTATTTTTACTACTCCAGTCATGAGTCCTGAATACCGATATGTATGAATGATTTCTCAACGAAACTAAAGTCGTATATATAGATTAGTAGCAGTGCCCGCCTTTACTATACTAACCGTGCACAATAAAATAAAGTGGACACTATGGTTTGAGATAAAATATGAATCGTGCGCGTAATATGAATTTTAGGAATATTTTAGAGTTTCTTTTTAGCTGAGGAAGCTCGTTTTTGAAATCTACACAACACTACAGGAAACTGGCTCTTTGCCGACTGCAATTTTCTTTGTCAACTGTTTTTTTTCGACACTCGGCAAAGAGGTCCCTTTGCCAACTGGAATTTCCTGCAGTCGGCAAAGCAGGATTTGCCGACTGCAACTCCGAAAGCAGTCGGCAAAGAACATTTCAAAAAAAAAATATTTTCTTTCTTTGCCGACTGCCGAGCTGGCGGCCAGTCGGCAAATAATTTTTGAAAAAATAATTCTTTGCCGACTGTCGAGGAACCAGCAGTCGGCAAAGCCGACCGTCAGGGCTGACGGCGCCACGTGGCTATGCCGACTGCTGGCGTGGCAGTTGGCAAAGGATTTGCCGACTGTGTGCCACGTGGCAGTCGGCAAATCCGCCTTTGCCGACCCAGGCTTTGCCGACTGCTCTTTGCCGACTGCCATGTGGCTTTGCGGTCGGCAAAGCCTTTGCCGACTGGGTTTATGCCTTTGCCGACCGGGGCAAGCAGTCGGCAAAGAGGCGTTTTCCTGTAGTGCAAGTACGTACACAGTTACCAGTCAGTTAAGCCGTTTCATGCATTTAGAAATTTGGACATATGTACAGTATTATTCAATGCTTACTCTCCGAATGAAATTCTTAAAATTCGTAGTAGCTTGGTACACCAATATTGAAGCAACATCTGTCTTTCCAACAACTGCCGTGGAGACATGTGGAGCTAGTTCTTGGGTTGTACACCGGTTTACAGATCCTCGATACCTCCCAAGCCTAGCATCTGTGACCAACATTTTCCATGTCAATCAAGCAACATATATAATTAGACGCAAGGGCACGGCGTTGTGAACACATCAGGTGGAACTATATATATTGGCAGAGATATGATGATATATGTTGGTGCAGCTCGTGATGAGGTTGTATATGCATACTTTTATGTTTTGAGATAGTGAGGGCATTGATGGTGGTGTATGTACATATATACATGCTACAGCAGGACCCAGCACTACCTCAGCCAACTTTTTCCGTGACGGCCAAATCCGTCAGGGAAGGTACTAAAAACCGTCAGGGAAAACTTTTTCTGACAGGTACCATCAGGGATGGCCCGTCAGGGATGAACTGACAGGGAAAGTCCACCTTCCCTGACGGAAAACCGTCACGGAATGGTTCCTGACGGTTACTGCCGTCAGGAGAGAGTTTTCCCGTCGACTTTTTTGTTTCCGTCAGGAGAGAGTTTTCCCGTTGGTTACCATACCATCAGGAAAGGTTCAAACTTACCCTGTCAGTTACAGTACCGTCTGGGAAGGTTGAAACTTACCCTGCCGGCCATCTCCCGTCAGGGAAGGATCAAACCTTCTGCCAGCCAACCACCATCAGGGAAATCACAATTTTAATATCGATAAAAGCTCATTCAACTATTCAAATCATTGATTAGTCGATCCTTTTAATTTAACTATGCATCCACACACCAACCAACATTAAATGTTACACTCAACTGTTTGATACATATAATTATTATTGAAGTCGTTTATACAATGTCAGCAAATCTTATGCTACATTCTAAAGGCCTTGCAAAATAAAGCAAACCCAAGTTGGAATGCTATAGTTCATGCAACCAACATGTAGAAAATAGAAGTTTAATTCCTACTTCCTACAAGCCCTTTGACAGCAATACACATTATCTGCTACACATCCATTCATCTCCATATCCTACATTCAAAACAAGATAAAAATAACCATTAGCAAGAGATCATGTCACAATGCTTATGAAAAACTTGTGCTTTGTTCCTCATGAGTAAGTTAGCAATGTCTTTCTTGGTTAGTAAAGCTCTCTTTACAAGCAAAAAACATCTACTAGATCGCAGGTACATGAACAAGTGATAATGGCATGATTGCATCAAAGTAGACACCTGGTGACTAGGAATTCATGAAAAAATGTGTTGTCTACTAAAAGCACCCCCCCTAGTTAGAAATAAATAACAGAGCTCAACAATCACAAAACAAGGAGTTACCTCAGCAGCTAACTGGACTTCACATATATTACTAAAAGTTCAGTCCCAAATATATTAGTTACATACTTGCTGATCACAATCCAATTCCACATGAGATGCATACATAAGGTAGCTTGTTAAAAGTTCCTGTAGGACAAAAGTTTAACTGGCTAGATCTCACAAGTTATTTAGCTAAATGCCTGAATCACATATGAGATTTCAGCAATGCTACTTCATCTAAGCAAAACTGTCTTTAGAAACAAAAGTGAACACGATAATATTTTTAGAACCAAAATTGCTCAGATTTCTATGCAGGAGTACTTGCCAAATGTAAATTCACAAAGGTGCATGAAAATGTTAACACAATTTATTCCTATATGTATGTATTAGGCACAGCTCAGTGAGGACAAATAGACTGCATATCTGTTCTGCGAATCAATGAAAAATGCAGCTGCCCAATAAAAATCCAGTGCTTATTGTTCAAATCAGTGTTCTAGCACCTCTACGGATGGGTGAATAAATTGCCTAAAACAATCTAAAAGTATTTTGTACTTCTACCAATCTAGACAGCTCCTTGCCGCAGGGAAAGAACTAGTCTGGGGCAACACAAAGTCATTTTCTTAGAGGGTTGCATTGTGGTCATCCTTGAAGTAAGAGAAGAAGTTAGTAGTCACAAAGAGAAATAAAAAGACTTAGGACTTAGGCTAAAAATTATATAGATATTCTGCTTGTGCCAATGAATGCCTTAACGATCATGAGTACTACAGTTTAGAGAAACAAAACAGTACCTTCATCAAAATAAAGCAGAATGTACTGCCAAGTCTGGATGAAAACTGGCCACAGGAATCTGTGTGGCAATATTACCAAGCAGCAATATATCAAACTTAAAGCATAAAGCTAGAGTGAATTAATGTGAAACCAAAAAAATGTAAGAACAATTAAAAACCATGATCCTGCTTCCATATATGCATGATAACAGTCTGTACTGGCATACAAGACAGATTAATTGTAACAAGCACATAATAGATTAATTCCCTAGCCAGTTTTCATGTGTACCATAGATAAACAAAGCCATGAAAGAAATATCTACAATGGTTTGGACAATCTAAAACACTGATGGATATGCTCCTTTTCAGAATAAGAAACATGCTGTTCTATGTTGGACAAAAATAATCAGTATGTACAACGAAGCATATGGAGCTTCTTCCCTAAAAAAAGTATATGGAGCTTCTTGTAGTTCAGAAAACTTCAACAAGATAGTGCACTAGTATAGAACCTATCTTTAAAACCACAATGTTCAGATTTAAAATATTGGCTGGATAGCAAAAAAGAGGATGTAGCGTAACAAATTAGATCGAAAATTAGTTGTAGAAAGGCATTATCTATTCAAACAATAAAAATACTTGCAACTATCTTCAAACTATGCAGATCTAGCCTTTTCAAACAAGGCATATTAAGACAATAAGCAAGCTTTTAGGTGGTACATATTTAACTTTTCCCTCACGTATATGGCCAGATACTTAACTGTTGAATAAGGAACATTGGAGATAGATCTCGCGGGGGTTGTGGTGCCTCCATATCATGGATCCGCCGGATCCCGGCATCTTCCTCCATGTGCAAGTATCTTGTGCGCGGCTGCAACGCCATGGACCTACGCGGGGAGGAGCAGGGGCTCACCTTGCTGGATCCCACCATAGAGATGCGAGGGGAGGACTGGAGGAGCAAGGGCTCACCTCGCTGGATCTAGGGGAAGTGAAGCCGCTGTGGACCTTGCCTGTGTTGTGCCACCCTTCGTTGGAACCTCGCCGTCTCATGGCTGATGGATCTGCCACATCCGGAACCTCTTCCATGACCGGCGCAGTGACGCATGACCCTGTGTGGAAGCAAATTAAAGGGAGAAGGCGTGAGAGGGAACAGAGAGAGGGAGCAAGGGGCTTACCTCGGACACGCATCGGCGGCGGCATCGCCTGCGTTGCGTTGTGCTCCGCCCGTCCATCGCCATCTTTCGGAGAGAGAGAGAGAGAGAGAGAGAGAGAGAGAGAGAGAGAGAGAGAGAGAGAGAGAGAGAGAGAGAGAGAGAGAGAGAGAGAGAGAGGGGAGAGGGCAAAGAAATTGGGAGATAGGAAGAGTCCGCCCAGGTGAAAGGATAAGGGTAGGGGATTTTTTTCACTTGCGCGGGGTGCGCGGCCGCCGTGGCCCCTTTGCGCGCCATTCTTTTCGTCCCCTCTCTCTGACACGTGAGCCATACCAACGCTGAAAGCGCGCGGGTCTGATTTTTCGGGGGTGCCTAAGTGTCCCTGACGGTGCGGATGCCTTCCGCTTCGGTTTTGCTCCACACGTCAGAGAAGGAGCAGCGCCCGTGACGGGAGGTCCGGACAGACGGGAGTACTCCATGCCGCAGGGAAAGAATTGGTCTGCGGTAGTGCAGGAGGAGGAGTTTTTCTTTCCTTTTCGTCACAGCGATTATATATACTTCTCTATACAGATGAGAGTGGTGTGGCTCATTGTGAGATCTCCAGCCTGCCCAGTACAATGTCATATTCATATCGTGTCTACCAAGGCTGCAAATGGTACAGTTATTTCACAACCGACCGAAGGCCAAACAAATAAGAAATGATCAGTATCTATCCGAAGTATGTGATTACTCACGGAAATTGAAATATATATAGGTGGACACATTTTTGTTTGCGATAAATATGAATCATGCTATATATATCTTTTGATGTCATTGATCGATCAGTCGTTGAGCAATTTGAGGAAGTTCATTTATGAAATGTACACAAGTACGTACACAAATTAGTCAGCTCTGACGTTTCATGTATTCTAAAACTTCTACATGTACATTATTCAACACTTACTGCCAAATATTGGTAAAGTTCCTAGCTAGGTACACCAATATTGGAACAATTTCAGCATTTTGATAGACGGCAATGACACAAAACTGAGGAAGTTCTAATGATATACACAGTTTTCCAAATTTCCTCGATTCCTCTTATGCCTATCATCTATGACCAACATTTTCCATGTCAATTAAATTATATAATTTGGCAGATGGGAGGCACAACATTGTGAAAACGCCAGGGGGCACTATGTTGGCAGACAGGATGGTGCAGCTGCTGATTCAGATAGGGAGATGTGGTGCTGTATGTATATATATACATGCTAGAGTAGGACCCTAGAGGAGTTACGCTTCAGTTTTTGTTTCTTCGCCACTGCAACTACTTCTACGGATGAACTTGGTGTGTCTCATTATGGGATCTGATCTACAGCCAGATCAATTTGGGCAACCATATTTGTGACCACCATGACCACAATACAAAGACAGAGACTGGCTGCAAGAAACATATATAAAAAAATTGATGAAGTTCATCCGCGATGAGTGTATATATAAAGCCAACGCAGAATCAACCCTGGGTAGCGACGACCTCACCTTGTACGGGGAGTCCAAAAGGTGCCCACAGCCCTGCTGCCCTGCTGCCGCTCAATGGGGTGCGGCGCTGCTGGCTCCCGCGGCATGGACACCTGTGAGTGGCGGAGCCCGCGCCCTCTAGGGCCACAAAGGCGTCGCCCCACCTCATCATCGGCCGAAATGCCACGGTAGCAGCCATCGCCTCCGGCGGCCGAAGCTATGGTTTCGAGCCCACGTGATGTTGTGCCGTCTTCCTCATCGTGTTCGTCGTCCCAAGTGGTGCTGCGCCGTTTCACCCAAGCGGTGTCCACTACTGGATTCAGGTTCTTTGCCAAGTGCATGAGGCACTCGGCAAAGGCTATATTGCACTCGGCAAAGCCTTTGCCGAGAGCGGCACTCGCAAAGCACATACGGCAAAAAATTGATCGGCCACTAGTAGATAACAGACCTTTGATCCTCGGCCAAAATGGGCTTTAGTCCCGGAATTTTTTTCCCCCGGAACTAGAAATACCTTTAGTCCCGGTTGGTGGCTCCAACCGGGACTAAAGGTCCCTGCCCAACGGCTACTGCGCCAGACAGAGGTGGCAGGGACCAGACAGAGGTGGCAGGGACCTTTAGTCCCGGTTGGAAGTTACCTTTAGTCCCGGTTGGAGCCACCAACCGGGACTAAATGTTCTCCCTTTATATATCGGCCGTCTCCTTCTTCCTCCCCGAGCCCGAGCTCAGCACATTTTGAAGCTCATTGCACTAGTGTTCTTGCTTCCTCCCTCCCTCCATTGTTCCTCCATCCATTCTTCGATTCCTCCGTCGATTTCTTCGATTCCTCCGTCGATTCTTCCGTTGTAAAGGTTACCAATCTCATACTCTTATTTTTCACCATTGTCTTATGCCATTTTGTTCACTATATATATATGGTTCTTTATTGTGGTTTTTTTTCATTTGTAAGCAATTTGAGCTCAAAATCACTTCAAGCTTGCATATTTACATGAAAGAAGGTTAAAGTATATATAAATATAAACTTAGAAAATAGTTAGAAAATTATAGCAAATCCGTACTAGTTGAACTTGCGGACCGTGTTCAGCTCGGCGAGCATGTTCTCTGCCGAGCGGTAACGGACGTCAAGGAGGAGCTTTGATTCTACGAGGGAGAGCGACAACGGTCGTGGAAGACCGTGTTCCCTTCCTCGTAGAATCAGAGCTCTTCCTTGACCAAGTACAGTGCTGTCCGGTGGAGAAATGCTCGCCGAGATGATCACGTAAGCAAGGTCAACTAGTACAGATGGTTATTTATTCACATGTCCCGATATCGTCGCAGTAGTCTGTCAATCACCGTACCTAAACGTAGTATATATAAATATAAACTTAGAAAATAGTTAGAAAATTATAGAAAATCCGTACTAGTTGAACTTGCGGACCGTGTTCATCTCGGCGATCATGTTCTCTGCCGAGCGGTAACGGATATCAAGGAGGAGCTTTGATTCTACGAGGGAGAGCGATAATGGTCGTGGAAGACCGTGTTCCCTTCCTCGTAGAATCGGAGCTCTTCCTTGACCAAGTACGGTGCCGTCCGGTGGAGAAATGCTCGCCGAGATGATCACATAAGCAAGGTCAACTAGTACGGATGGTTATTTATTAAAACATGTTTTTGAGCTATAATGTATTAAAAAATGAGTATAGAGATCTAGATAATTTTATAGTTTCTTAATTTTATTTGTTTATAAAAGGAGAAATTTATAGTGTATTAAAAAATGAGTATAGAGATTAGATGGCAACTGCTTCCGGGTCCTCGGCCTCTCATGGGTTTCCAAAGCGACTTAGGCCGGGCCTCCCTCTCATTCCATGCGGCAAGTGTCGTGATGAGACGAAGATTGTGATGGAGTACCGAGTGAAGAAGGAGGGTCCCAACAAGGATCGTATCTTCTACAAGTGTCCGGATCGCAATGTGAGTTATTTTATCGTATTTAATGATTATGGTTAGTTTATACCTATTTTCATGATGGTTGTGATTAAAGTTCTAATTTTTTGTTTTAATTTCAGTGGGATGGTAGTGGACGATGTTCAGGCTTCTACTGGGAGGAAGAGTATGTTGAACTCGTACAAAAATATCTTACACAACAGGCAGATACGGCGGCTAATGAGGCAGTGATCCAGCCGAAGAAGCCCAAAGATGTTGCACAATCGGGGGATCTGTCTATTTTAGTTGAGATTGGTCGCAAAATCCTTGTGCTTCTGAAATGTATTTTAGCTTTAGTTCTTTTAGTGGTAGTTGGGATTGTCTACATTGTAGCGATGCTTTCATAAATTTGTATCTTTTGTGGTGGCATGCATGTTGTATAAATAATTAATTATGATCTAGGTTTTAATATGATATGTATGTCATGTAATGCAGATGAGCCGTCATTGGATGTATAATGCTGATCGCCGCTCCCAAGAGTTCATTGACGCCGTGCATTCTTTGTTACGTGCGGCCGAGGCAAACAAACGCGACGGTTTCATGTGCTGCCCATGTGCCATATGTAAGAATACGGTGGAATATCCTTGCTCAAGGACTCTTCATTCACACTTGTTCAAGTCGGGTTTCATGCCAAACTATATTTGTTGGACAAAGCACGGAGAAACCGGTGTTGTAATGGAAGAAGGTGAAGAAGAATAATGGGACGACAATGATATTATTCCCGATGGTGCGTGCTTCAATGATACTGCAATGGGAGAAGCTGAAGAAGAGGTAGCCGTAGAAGATGAGCCGGCTGATGATCTTTCTCAGGTCATTCGTGACGCACAAAGAGAATGTGAAAGTGAAAAGGAGAAGATCAAGTTCGAGCGGATGCTAGAAGATCACAAGAAATTGTTGTACCCAACTTGTGATGCAGGGCAGAAAAAGTTGGGAACCACACTAGAATTGCTGCAATGGAAGGCAAAGAATGGTGTATCTGACAACGGATTTGGAGAGTTACTAAAAATCCAAAAGAAGATGCTTCCGAAGTACAATGAATTGCCCGCCACTACCTACGAAGCAAAACAAGTTGTCTGTCCTATGGGGCTAGAAATAGAGAAGATACATGCATGTCCTAATGACTGCATCCTATACCGTGGCAAAGAGTACGAGAAATTGGATGCATGCCCGGTATGCCATGCGTCGCGGTATAAGATCAGGCGAGATGACCCTGGTGATGTTGAGGGCGAACGTCCGCGTAAGAAAATCCCTACCAAGGTTATGTGGTATGCTCCTATAATACCACGCTTGAAACGTCTGTTCATAAACAAAGAACATGCAAAATTGTTGCGATGGCACAAAGAAGACCATAAGGTAGACAATATGTTGAGACACCCTGCTGATGGGTCCCAGTGGAGAGCAATCGACAGAGAATTCCCGGAGTTTGCAAATGACGCAAGAAACTTAAGGTTTGCTTTAAGTACAGATGGTATCAATCCTTTTGGAGAGCAGAACAGTAGTCATAGCACTTGGCCTGTTACTCTAAGTATCTACAATATTCCTCCTTGGTTATGCATGAAGCGGAAGTTCATTGTGATGCCTGTGCTCATCCAAGGCCCGAAGCAACCTGGCAATGACATCGATGTGTACCTGAGACCACTTATTGACGAACTTCTCATTTTGTGGAATAAAGAAGGTGTACATGTGTGGGATGAGTACAAACAGGAACACTTTGATCTACGAGCATTGTTGTTCGTAACAATCAATGATTGGCCTGCTCTAAATAATCTTTCAGGACAATCAAACAAGGGATATAATGCATGCACACACTGCTTCGGTGATATTAGAGGTGCATTCTTGAAAAAATATTGAAAGGTCGTGTACCTTGGCCATCGTCGATTTCTTCCTACAAATCACCCTGTAAGAAAGAAAGGCAAGCATTTTAAAGGGAAGGCAGACCACCTGACCAAGCCTCGCAACCGAACCGGTGAGGATGTACTTGATATGGTCAATGATGTGAAAGTCGTCTTTGGAAAAGGACATGGAAGCCAACCTGTTCCGAAAGACGCTAACGGTCACGCACCCATGTGGAAGAAGAAGTCCATATTTTGGGACCTACCCTATTAGCAAGTCCTAGAGGTCCGTAGCTCGATCGACGTGATGCACCTGACGAAGAATCTTTGTGTGAACCTGCTAGGCTTTATGGGTGTGTATGGAAAGCCTAAGGACACATTTGAAGCACGACAGGACCTGCGTTGTTTGAGAGAAAGAGACAACCTGCATCCAGAGAAGACAGATGATGGACGCCATTACTTACGTCCTGCTAGCTACACTCTAAGCAAAGAGGATAAGGAAATCATGTTTGAATGCTTAAACAACATCAAGGTACCATCTGGATTCTCCTCGAATATAAAGGGTATTATAAATGTGCTAGAGAAGAAATTCTGTAACTTAAAGTCCCATGACTGTCACGTTCTCATGACATAATTACTTCCAGTTGCATTAAGAGGAATTCTACCTTCAAATGTACGTCTAGCCACCGTGAAGCTATGTGCATTCCTCAATGCAATTTCTCAGAAGGCAATTGATCCAACTGATCTAGCTAAACTATAGAATGATCTGGTTCAATGTCTCGTCAGTTTTGAGTTGGTGTTCCCTCCTTCCTTCTTTGATATTATGACACACCTCCTAGTTCACCTAGTCAAGGAGATTTTCACTCTCGGTCCTGTGTTCCTACACAACATGTTCCCCTTAGAGAGATTCATGGGAGTCCTAAAGAAATATGTTCATAACCGTGCTTGCCCAGAAGGAAGCATCGCCAAGGGCTATGGAACAGAAGAGGTCATTGAGTTCTGTGTTGACTTTATTCCTGACCTTGACTCGATTGGTGTTCCTGAATCAAGACATGAGGGGAGACTAAGCGAAAAGGGGACACAAGGGAGGAAAACATATATTGGTATGGATGATGATTATTTCAATAAAGCGCACTACACAGTTCTACAGAACTCCTCTTTGGTAGATCCGTATATTGAGACACACAAGGATCTCTTACGATCCGAGTTTCCAGGGAAGACTGAAGCTTGGATTACGCGTAATCACATGGAAACTTTCGGCGGTTGGTTGCGAAAAAAATGTCAAGGTGATGAGAGCATCCATGAGCAACTATATTTATTGGCTATGCAACCATCATGGCATATCGTCACATACAAAGGGTACGAGATAAATGGGAACATATTCTACACAGTAGCCAAAGATAAAAGGAGTACCAACCAAAACAGTGGTGTCCGCATAGATGCCATAGACCCGAATGGGAATAAGCAGACATATTATGGACGCATAGATGAAATATGGGAACTAGAATATGCACCTACTTTGAAGATCCCATTGTTCAAGTGCCAATGGGTCAAGGTGACCGGAGGCGGGGTAACAGTAGACAACGAGTATGGAATGACAATAGTAGACCTTAGTAATATTGGGTACAAAGACGAACCATTCATCCTTGCCAAGGATGTGAATTAAGTGTTCTATGTCAATGATATGTCTACCAAACCAAAAAGAGGGAAAAACGATAATGACTCAACCAAAAAGCCAAAGCGCCACATAGTTCTTTCAGGGAAAAGAGTCATTGTGGGAATTGAGGACAAGTCGGACATGTCAGAAGATTATAAAAAGGATGACTGAATTCCGCCCTTCAAATTGAACAAAGACCCTAGTATCTTGGTAAATGATGAGGACACTCCATGGTTACGAAGCGATCATAACCAAGGGACATACGTAAAGAAGAATTTCACTGCTGTGCCCACTTGATAATATAGTGATTTAATGTAGTGTGTGTTTGAGATATTATGTAATAATTGTGAATTCAGATGTTTATTATGTGATGTTTCAAATTAAATCAATGTTTGATTTGGTGGGATTTCTCTCTCAAAAAGGTAAATTAGGATACTGAGTGATGAAAAATTAAAATATTAACGTTAAAATGATGTGAAAACAAATTTCCTGTCCAAAACCAATAGTTTTAATAATTTTAATTAAACACTACATTTTTTCATTAACGAAATAATAAATATTAGTTACATTATGTTTTATAATTCTAACAAAAAATAAAAAAAGTTTGGTTATAGATTTTTCCTATGTGCAATAAACAAAAAGAAAATCCATATTTTTAACAAAATAATTTTATGCCTTTTATTTAATTTACTATGTATTTAACAAAAACTATTGCATTTCTATTGTATTTAACAAGACTATTGCTTAAAACAGGCGGGAAACGAAACTGCAGCCCACCTTTACTCCCGGGTGGGAAGCCCACCCGGGAGTAAAGGTGGGCTGCAGTTTCGTGGCCCGCCAAAAAAACCCTTTACTCCCGGTGCGTGTTACCAACCGGGAGTAAAGGACCTTTACTCCCGGTTGGTAACACGCACCGGGAGTAAAGAGACCTTTACTCCCTGTTGGTAATACGCACCGGGAGTAAAGGGTTTTTACTCCCGGTTGGTGGAATTCTCTCTGATATATAACCTCCAGCGCCTGGCGCAGATCGATCCGCTCGTCTTCTTCCTCGTCGAACACCGCCGCCCTCTTCTTCCTCGCGTCGCCGTCCGTTCGCCTTCCGTGACACCACCGCCCTCTTCTTCCTCGTGCGGCCTCCACCGCGCGCGCCCGTGCCCGTCCTCCGCGCGCGCCTATGGCCCTCCACCGCACCCTCCTCCACGCCCGAGGCCCTCCACCGCGCCCGTGGCCCTCCACCGCCCCCGAGGCCCTCCACTGCCGAGCTCGAGGTGATATGTTCGTCGATCTCTTTGTACATTCTCTTTGTACATTCTCAGACGAGGCCCTCCACTGCCTTTGCTCAATAGAAGAATTTTTTCTATCTTCATAGATCAATGTTTGTTAACGAAATTTTATCCAAATATATTTATGTGGGGTCTTTTTTTTGAAGGATTTGTTGTAGGATATATAATGGTCAAATAGGAACTCAATTTGGATACCCAGTTTGTAAACTAAGCGTTTTTTTAGTTTATAAAAAATATCACATGTGATGATGTAAGCAGTTTTGGTTGGACTTGCATGCATGGCTACAGGCAATGAAGGAAAACTTCAACGTTTCTTCATTTGTGAACTTTGAATATACAGATATAATATATTAATGTTGCTAAAGTAATATGAGCATTACATATTTTTTCAACTTTATATCATAGCATCAGAGATCGCCTGTAGAAGAAGAAAATAAATTCTTATCATTTCGGAAATAGTAATGGTTATATTAGCAATAAGACACATATACTTACATTTCATAATGACTTATACTTACATTATCAACATAGAATTTTCTCATATGATGAATGACTACATGGTTCACATGGTACATAGGATCACAACATCACGCACCGACACCGCCCCGGCCCGCCTCACGTCGTCGTCGTCGTCAGCACGCCGGCCCGCCTCACGTTGTCATCGTCAGCACACCGGCCACCGCGCCGACACGTATATATATGTCATTTGTATTCATATGCATGTATATATACGTCGCGGAGCACCGCCGCCCTCGTTCGCCCATGCATTTCTATGTATACGGCGGAGCACTGCCGCCCTCGTTCACCCATGTGTACAGACATATATACGGCGGAGTGGAGCACCGCCACTCTTGTCACACCGCCCTTTCTCGTGGCCTAGTTGATCAACATTCGTATTATCGTTATTGTTAATGCTAAACAATCACACCAGGGCGAACCGCGCTGTTGATATCACCGACATGGTTCACCCTAGTCACCGACGCAATTTGCCCTCGGCCGTTTATGTATAGCCCTAATTCGCCCTAGTACCGACGTAGTTCGCCCTAGTGTGGCGAATTGCGTCCGTGGCCGAGGGGCAAGATTTAATAATGTATATTGTTCATAGATTTTACGCATGTAAGCAAAGATTTGACGTACTATATATTGGTTTTGTTTTTTGAAGCTAGATGTCTGACCCGAGAAACATGGATGAGGAGGAGTTGATGATGAATTTGATCAACACTGGCACTCAAGTTGCCGGTGATGATGGTGCTAAAAATAACGTGCAAGAGGATGCAGATGACGGGAGTTAGTACTTAGCTCTTGAACAAAATGAGCAACAACATATTGGCCAAGTATATATTTTTTATTATTAGCTATATATATTATCATATGTCTTATGTGTGCTCATGACATTAAAAATAATGTTTATGTTTTGTAGCCCTCTGGATCGACATCAACAACTACAACGAAGAGTAAAAATGTTCGAGGTCCCAAAAAGCCATTGGAGGGCCGCTTCATCATCTCGGAGTTCAATGTGGATACAGGAGAACCGGGGGGGCCGAATAAAATGAAATTTGTGCACCACTGTGGTTACCTTGTATGGGACCGGCTCCCGATTAGTACCCGTGAATGGAAGAAGAAGACCAATGCTCCTCATATCAGTTTTGTCTCCGATCATGACAAGGCATTAATTTGGAAAGATGTCTTGGTACATTTCACGCTCCAAACAGATGGTTATGATGATATAATAGATGGTGATGAATTGAAGGAGCGAGTTAGGGATTGGGCAATGAAGAAGATGGCCACCCAGTTTTAGACTTGGAAGAAACACCTATACACGACGTATGTCAAGAAGAACATAGCACCAGATTTTACTGTCCCAGGCCCGATCTCAAAGCGGAGGCCCTATTGGGATGAGTTTGTACAGTACAAGACTTCGGAAGAGGGTGTGAGTTGGGTGATAAAGAACCAACGTAATGCCCAACAGAAGACATACCACCATACCTTGGGATCAGGTGGCTACCCGACTGCCATTAAGAAGTGGAACAAAATGGAAGCAGACCTTCTTGCCAAGGGTATCAGACCAGAATCACTGGAGTGGGGAGAACGTGCAAAGAATTGGTTTTTCGGTCATGGGGGAACACTAGACCAGGAGACAGGGAAGTGTGTTTATGGCGCAAGACTACAAGAAGCAGCAGAAAGATTGTTTTATGCTTAGAGAGCTACTGCTAGTGCTGCGTTCAGGCCCAACAGAGAGAAGGATGAGCTGCCATACGCCATCAGGACTATTGAACATGGTGGCCGAACTAGAGGCAAAGGAAGTGTCTCGTGGGAGCATGGATTCCCTCAGGATAGACCTTCCTACAGAAGTCGCCAGAGAAAGAAGGAAGAAGAGGCACAGCGGCTCCAGAGGTTGGAGGAAGCGGTGCGTGAAGCACAGGAGCGGGAAAAAACCTTGAAGCGAGAATGCAGGAGGAAATCAGAAGGCAAGTGCAAATAGCAGTGAGTGCAAGCAAGCAGGCATCAGAGCCAGGAATCAACATTAGCCAATCTGTTCAGTTGAAAAGCAGCTGCGCTTCCATGGAGATACCAAATCAAGGGGACACAGGACTGCGCTTCCCTATGGATGACGTCACTGAACCTTGTACAACGTGTGAGCTACACATTCCGAAGGAGAATTCCACAATCAAGGTGGCTATCGGTCTTGTTAATCCTATCGACCGAACCAAGACACCAAGGATTCATGGGAATATAATCCAAGAAGGATATGCTACCATCTCGGTAGATAAAGCTGAAAAAGGTTTTAGTGATTTGCCTCTTGACATTCCTAGAGGTGATGGCGAGAAGACTCTAGGAGAAGCAGAGAAGACATTCATTCTATGGCGCAAGCGCTACATCATCATTCCAGGGATGTCGGCTCCACCTCCTCCTGAACTACCTCACCATAGGTATGTGCGGATAAAAACACTACATCATTAATTTGTATTGGCTTAAATAATTAACAATCTGCTCATAATAATATGTCATTCCTTTTTTTTTGTAGCAGATCCTCCCCCAACCTAAATCCAATTGTTCAATCGCCAGATCATCATAGTGCTCTGTATGATGACATTGTGTTGGAAGGCGAGGCTGCATCCACACCATCTCCAAGGAGGTCTCCAACGCCGTAGCCGCCACCTCCAAGGAGGTCTCCAACGCCGCTGCCAACACCTCCAAGGAGGTCTCCAATGCCTCCCCCACCCCAACCTACCAAGAAGCCTAGCAAGAGGCCAGCCCCTCAAACGAAGAACCAGTCCCCGCCTGCAAAGAAAGCCACCGTGAAACCAAGGGCTATTCCCAAAATAATATCTGAAGAGAAGGAAGAAGGAACTGATGCATATAAAAAAGACATGTCTAGATTCTATGACAAACTTAAAATGAATCAAGAAGCAAGGAGAAACCCGGAGAAACCGTACTTCTTCGTAGCTCCAGATATTCTAAGAAAAAAGGTGACTTCTTACCAGCAACAACAGCGGGAATCTCGTAAGCCGTCCAAATCAACGTTATCGGACTATGACCGCACTCTCACCAAGTCAATTGAGGTGGCACAGAAAAAGAAGCGGGCAGGGAAAGGAGTTGCCCAACTCGGACAACAAGTGCACCAATCAATCCCCCCGCTAGTTGTTGGTAATGAATATGGTTCGAATTTAGGATTAATGCATCAGGCAAACATACCTCCGGATGTCGATTTGGATCACCTTGGTGAATTTCTTATTAAGACTGGTCTCGACCTTTACCAGATGTTTGGTGATGGAAACATTGAGAGTGCGGCGGAGGTTGATATTTTGAAGAAAAAATTTGTACTAGGCTAGAGTCTATACAACCCTCAAGACTTATCTGATCTGGGGACGCAAATACACCTGCTAAACAAGTGGTACATGCAGGCGTCTACCAGTGGAGACTTCTGCATTGGTGTCAGAATTAGAGACAAACATTGGTTCCGTGGTGATGAAGTTATGTATGTTGACTTTTGCAGAATTTCATCAACTATGCCACCTGACCTCTCTGGACAAAGTTATCATTAGCTGCTGTTGCCTGTAAGTAATAATTCTTTCGATCTATTATTAAACTCATCATATGTGTGTATATGCATATAAATTATCCTAACAAGTACTATATATATGCAGATTTACAATGACAGAGCTCAGAAAGGAAGGCTGCAATGAAATTGGTTTTGTTGATCCCCATATAGTATTCAAAGACCCAATTACTCCAAAGACTAATTGGAAGTCTGAGTCAGAGAGTAACCTCATGAACTTCTTAGTGAACCAACGCCACAAGAAGGATATACTCATTCCCTATAACTTCAAGTGAGTGTTAATCATGTCGATCATCCTTAATGGCTCATATGTTGATTCTAGTTAATTAATGAGTGTTATGCGTTATATCCTATAAACACATGCAGCAATCACTGGATATTGATGGACATCGATCTGGTGAAAAGTAACTTGATAATCTATGACTCGATGAGAAAACCACAACAAGGCTACCAAGATATGATAGATATTATCCAGAGGTAATTTCGGGATCTCTAGCAACTATATATACACACAAACATGATGATTAACTATATCTGATGACGTGGCAAATTTTTTATTGGGCAGTGTTTGGAAAACCTTTATTGAGAAGCAACACATGGAAAAATGCAAAGCGCCACTGAATGTAATCCCTTTGAAAGTAAGTCCCCTGAATCGCATCATCTTTATTAATTAAACATATAGCTTTCACCAGATCACCAGATTGGATGACAAATCTTTTTCTCGTAAAGTGGTGTCTGAGGCAGGAACAGGGGAACAACTACTGTGGTTACTATGTTTACAAGTTTATCAAGGTGCTCTCCCAAAGAACTCCTACAGAGAGACTCAAAGTACGTTAAAAATACACTATATATTCATTTAATTATTATTATTGATTGTGTTACTATGTCTTTATATATATATGTACATATATTAATTTATTTTCCTTTAATTCAAACCTGTAGACTTGATGGTTGGAGGAAAAGGTCATACGTCAAGACCAAATCAAAGCAATTCAAGAGTCTATAGCCGAATTTTTTAATGAGCAGGTCATCGATTCCAAGGGCGAGTTCTACTTCGACCCAACACTGCCATTGAAGCCAAGCTAGAGGATGAGAGGAAACTTGTTATGTCACAACAACTGTAATGCAATCTTTTGTAATATATGCACATGAAATAATATAATGTAAAATACACATATGCATGCATGCATGTAAATATATATATGATGCATGCATGCATATATATATATATATTTCTATGCTTGAATTGTGTGATTTAATACGTTCATTGTGCTTGAACCGAAACATACTATACGCGTGTATAAATGTATAATTAGCAGCGTACAATACGACTTCGAAAACCTATTTTGAAAAGAAAACAAAAAAATGAAAAGAAAAGAAAAAAGAAAAAAACCTTTAGTCCCGGTTCGTATTACCAACCGGGACTAAAGGTGCCGCCCATCGTGGCATGTCAGGAGGCACCTTTAGTCCCGGTTGGTGTTACCCACCGGGACTAAAGGTCCTCCTTTAGTCCCGGTTCCTGACCCGGGACTAAAGGACCCCCCTTTAGTCCCGGATGCTTGCTCCCGGGTGGGGAACCGGGACTAGAGGGGGTTCCCCACCGGGAGTAAAGCTCGGTTCTCTACCAGTGGGCAAAGCACTCTTTGCCGAGTGTATTTTATCGGGCACTCGGCAAAGAAAAGCGACCGTCACGGCGCCGGTCCCGTTGACGGTCACTTTGCTGAGTGTCAACCCTGCAGGCACTCGGCAAAGATTTTTTTAATTTTTTTTTAAAAATTTCTTTGCCGAGTGCCAACCCTCCAGGCACTCGGCAAAGATTTTTATTTTTTTTTAAAAATTCTTTGCCGAGCGCCAACCCGGAAGGCACTCGGCAAAGAGCTTTTGTTTTTTTTGAAAATTTTCTTTGCCGAGTGCCACCCCTCTAGGCACTCGGCAAAGATTTTTTTATTTTTTTTAAAAAAACTCTTTGCCGAGTGCCAACACGGCAGGCACTCGGCAAAGTTTAATTTTTTTTTAATTTCTTTGCCGAGTGTTATAGTCACAGCACTCGGCAAAGCTGGAAAATCAGTTTTCTGGTCACCCATTTTGCCAGCTTTGCCGAGTGTTGTGACCATTGCGCTCGGCAAAGGGGTCCTTTGCCGAGTGCAACACTCGGCAAAGTGACCCAAAACGGCAAATTTTTTTTTGCATTCCATCATGACAAATACATTCATACAAACATATATCACATATATATCTCATCCATCGCATATATATCTCATCCATCGCATATATATCTCATCCATCCCATATATATCTCATCCATCCACACATCCATCCGCCCATATCACATCCATCACAATATATAATAATAAGTGCTCAAGTCCATCCAAATAAGTTTACAAGTCCATCAAAGTCCATAAGTGCATCACAAGTATATCACAAGTCCATCACCAAGTGAACAACAAATGTAAAAAATACAACATGCACTCATCTCGGCCACTGCAACTGTGGTGAAGGCCTAGATGCATCATTCGTAGGTGCATGAGGTGGATTATTCGAACCACTGTCAGAAGAAGACTGCACAAAGGAGAAAAGATTGCATGTGAGACAAGATTATTTTGATAGCTAATCTAGGACGATAGAGGCCATACAAGCAAAGCACAAGCGAAAGTAAAAAACTTTGATACTCACAGGAGTAGCTACAGCTGCAGGACGCGGAGGCGGAGGTGGAACCAACAGCCCAGGTGGTAGAGACAAGCCCATACGTTGCCCAAGCCCTTGTAGGAAATCTATAATGTCCATCAGCCTCTGCGCCTGGGCTTGCCGCTCGGCCCGCTTGGCCTCCAACTAGGCCCCCAGCTCCTGACATTCCTTCATTTCTTATTCCAGCCGGGCCTGCAATATTTCACTCCAATGTTTCAGTAATGCAAAGCTAATTAAGGTGTGTAAAGATCAATGTATGATGAGTAAAACAGGAATAACCTCGAGTGCGTCGACTCGGTGCTGTGCAGCGGTCGGCCATGTGCGAATGGCTGGGCTCTCGCTCGTGCTCCGTGCTCGGATCTGGGAGAGAGAGGAAGTAGAGGTCGTGTTGATGATGCCGTCGCCAAGCTAGAACCGCCCATGCTTCTTGCCTTTCCCCACCCTCATGATGGCCTCTCCATCAAAGTCCTGGGTGCTCGGATCGTGGTCTGCCCCATGGAGCGACCTTGCCACCTCAGTGTACTCACTGATGCAGGAGTGGACGCTCGGGTTCGTGTGTGCCTCGGGTGGGTCCTCCAGGTTGAAGGAGACGTCGGACGTCGCCTTACCCTTGTGGGCCATACACCATGCCTGGAAGTCCGAGCAAGCCTAGCCACTATGTGACGCCGACTGCGAGAAAGACAGCACGATGATTAGAAATCAGACAGAACTGAGCGTGACAATAGATAAATCAATTCGCGTACCCATGCTTGTTTGTATCCGGTGAGGTTGCGGCTGCCTTGATGGTGTCCTAGACCTTGCATCAGTAAACGATGGTCCCGGGCATCCCTGTGCATCTTGAGGTACTCCTCCGTGAACCACCTATCCACCATCATCGCCCAGCACTCGGGATACGCTTGGCACCACCAGGGAATCACCTACATGTCATCAAGTATTGGACATATAAGAAGATCAAATTAAACCAACTTAATCTCAAATCGAATCAATATTGATGTTCTTCATTTACCTCAAGGTACTGCTCCCGGGTCAACTGCATCTCTCTTGCATCTTTCTTGGTTTTCCTCTCTCGAAGCTTCGACCCGTAGTACGTTACGATGGCCTAGATGTGCGCCTCGTGATGCATGTCGGTGATGAGTTTTTATAGGCTTTGGTAGTCGCCTGCTCCGCCCTGGCCTCAAATCTCTCCTCGCATCTGTAATAAGTCTGCATACAAAAGCGATGTATCGATTCATTATTTCAAGAAAAGTCCAATGAATGCGACGTATTGAGCAATGTTGTGTAAGGGAGACTTACCCAAAACTCTGCCTTCACCCGCGCCGCCTTGTTGGGGTACTCCGCATCGGAGGCGACGACGTAGTGGTCAAACGAGTAGGCCGGCTCCGTCTTCGATGCGTACGTGACAATGCCGGGGAAGTGCTATCTGCACAGAAGACCCAGGATGCCATTGACTAGCCGTGCGCTACCAGCCGACACAACCACGCAGTTCCTGCACAAGTAATTAAGAAAAATTATTAGTTTTTTTCATCATATCATATGAAGTAGTGGTGATAACATATACAGTTACTTACTTTTGTCCTTCGGGGCGAATCACTGGGCGTTGGTGAGGAAGTGGAACCTGTGGGAGGCTCACGGGACCTCGCAAGTAGACACTCGATGAGGAGTTGGAGGAAGCGGAACTCGTGCCTGCCGCCTCCCCCCTCCTCCTCCACCTCCTCCTCCTCCTCCTCCTCCTCCTCCGTCTGCCGAACCAACTCCTTGTCTGACTCATCCACGAGCGCCACCTCCTCCTGCGGCTGGCGATCCTCCTCACGTGGCGTGGGAGGAGACGGCCTCCTCCTGCGGCTAGCGGTCCTCCTGCTCCTGTTTGATCCCTCTGCCGCCCTCTCCGCCCCCTCCTACAACCGGCATGGTCTTTGGTAAATCGAGTTCACAGACCTATGACGGTCGCCCGCCATCTTTGTTCAATCACCTGCAATAAAAAAGAAAAACAAGACGTAATTAGAAATAGGTGCAAAAATAAACAAAACATAATTACAAAAAACATAGTATTACATGTATTAGAAATATATGCAAAAATGAATAAAACATAATTACAAAAAACATAATATTACATGTATTAGAAATAATCTTCATGATTGAAATTAGCTGGATCAAAGGTCTCGTCATCACTATCAACATTGTCCAACTCATCAACACTATCTGAAGGAGGAATGTTGTCTTCATTGTCATTGCCGAAATGTAATCACTCAAGCATTTGTATGTCCTTTAGATTTCGCACCTCGTCTCCAGCATCCTCGTCATCATCCCTTTCATTATCTACTTCCATTCCTATCTCTTCGGTTAAGTCTATGTCAAACCTCCCTTGTAGCCCCTCTTCTTGATAGAACTCTCCATCATATGTGTTTGGGTTGAAGTTGTAATCTTCATCGTTTGGGACAGGTAGTTTACCGTGTGGCGATGCCTTGTGCACAATAGACCAACCATTAAGATGCTCGGCGTCTTTGCACATGTATGACGTATAATAAACCTAGACGGCCTGTTGACCCACAATGTAGACATCTTTTCCTGGATAGATGAAATCCTGTCGAATCTCGACTAGCCCAAGCTTAGGGGTCCATCTCGTTACACTAGGATGAAACCAGTGGCATTTGAATATGACAGGAGTAAGAGGTTTGGAACCATAAAATGATAGTTCGTAGATTTCTTCAATTCTTCCATAATAGTCGAGTCCATCAGTGCCGGGCGTAACAACTCCGCTATTTGTGGTTTGTCGATTGGGCCGACTCTGCTTGTAGCTTGCTGTGTGAAAACGATATCCATTCACGTCATAACCGGTAAATGACTTGACCCTAACGGCACAACCATTTGCAACCTGTCTTAACTCATCACTTATAGGCGCATTAGTTTGGGCTTTCTGTTTGAACCAACAAATGAAATCGGGGCTCCCTAGTCCCGCACCCCGTGAAAGAAGGGTATCATTTTCTTGTGGGGTAGGTTGCCTTGATCCATGCCAGGATTGATGAAGAAATTCCCTGTACCAATGAGAAACAAGGGGGTTGGACGATGAAACAAGGACATACAGTGAAATGAAACAAGTTCATTTAGAACTTACCGAATGAACGGTTGCACCTCAACAAGGTTGGTCAACACATATAGCATGATACTGCGCCACTCTTCATTTTTCAATTGCTTAGTGGTTGATGCACTTGCGCTTCCAAGTTGCCCATGGAAAAGGCTGAGGTTCGATTCATTTTCGCCAGCATTGTAACGAGGGGGTGGATTATGAACGTTAGGAAGTTTCTCAGTGTAGTATTTCTCTATGAAGTTCGACACCTCCTCTAGAATGTATGCCTCTGCAATGGAAGCCTCAATTCTAGCTTTATTTCTACATTTTTTGTGAAGAGTCTTCAGACATCTCTCGATTGGATAGCACCAACGGTTCTGCATGGGCCCCCCCATCCATGCCTCATATGGGAGGTGCACAATCAAATGCTGCATCGACAAGAAGTAGGCAGGTGCCGCTTTTTCCAAGTCATCAATGACGGTCCGAGGGAGCTCCTTGGCACAAAGCTGGTGGAATAAGTAGCTCAACTCTACCAGCACTTGCCAGACATGCTTTGGGACATAGCCTCGAACCATCGCCGGAAGAAGCCGCTCAATCCATATGTGGTAGTCATGACTCTTCATCCCGTTGACTCGTAGAGTGCCTAAGTTAACTCCCCTCTTTAGATTCGCTGCATACCCATCAGGGAACATTAGCTTCTTGATCCATTCAAGTACTTCCCTCCTTTGGTCCTTTTTCAAGACGAAATCAGCCTTAGGCCTTCTCCAGGTCTTGCCACGACTAGGAGGTTGCATCTCTTGATTTGGTCTATCGCACAACGTTGCCAGGTCTACTCTAGCCTTTGGGTTGTCCTTAGACTTTTTAGTGTCCATGAGTGTTGCCCAAAGTGCCTCGGCGACATTCTTTTCAGTGTGCATTACATCAATGTTATGTGGTAGAAGAAGGTCATCGAAATAGGGGAGCCTCGTCATGCCCAAGATATGAGTCCACATATGCTGCTCACCATATCCCACAAAACCACCTTCTTCATTGGGCACAAGAGCACCTATCTGAGCATGAACCTCGGCACCATTCATCATCCACGGTGCAGGGTTTGTCACTTTGATGCCTTTCATAAAGTTCTTGATGTCTTGTATGAATGGATGGTCAAGAGGTAGGAATTGACGATGTCTATCAAACGGCGAATACTTGCCACCCTTCTACAACCAAATAAACCTCACACCTTCCTTGCATATTGGACATGGGAACTTCCCGTGAACACACCAGGCGCAGAATATCCCATACGCCAGGAAGTCATGCAGGGAGTAGTGGTACCAAATGTGCATTTTGATGGTTGTCTTTGTAGCTCAATCGTATGTCCATACCCCTTTGTCCCAAGCACGGACCAATTCATCAAACATGGGCTCCATGAACACACCCATATTACTCCCTGGGTGTCTAGGAATTATCAACGACAAGAATACGTTATGTCGTTGAAAGGAGACACCGGGGGGGGGGAGATTAAGGGGGATAACAAAGATGGGCCAACATGTGTATGGGGCAGCCATCATTCCATAAGGATTGAACCCATCTATTGCCAACGCGACACGTACATTACGAGCCTCATCTGCTTTGTCACGATATTTGTCATTAAAGCGGATCCAAGCTTCATCATCGGATGGATGTACCATCTTGTCAGGATTGTACCGTTTGCCATTTTTGTGCCATGTCATCTATTTCGTGGATTCCTCGGTCATGTATAGCCGTTGGATCCTCGGTAGGAACAGAAGGTACCATAGGATTTTCATGGGGATCGTAAGTTGCCTCTTCTGGCCATCATCAGAGTCTACCTCCAGGTACCTAGAGGATTTACACTTTGGACAGAACTTTGCATGCTCGTGTTCTTTCCTAAATAGGAGGCACCCTTTCGGATAAGCAGGTATCTGCTCATATGGCATCTTAAGTGCTCGAAGGAGTTTCTGTGACTCATACATGCTCTTCGGCAGAATGTGGCCCTCCGAAAGCAAGGTGCCAATCACGGCCAACATCTTATCAAAGCCAGGTCGACTTAAGTTTAACTCGGACTTCAACCACATTAAGCGTCCAATGGCATCCAGTTGAGACACCGTTGACCGATCGTGAAGGGGTTTCTGTGCCGAGTCCATCATATCGTAGAACGCCTGTGCGGCTGCTTCCATCTCCTCCTTCTCACGTCCCTCATCGAACTGTCCTTGGTGAAAGTCATCTAACATGTCTGCTACCCCGACATCAGCATCAAAAGCCTCCACCCATGGTCTCACCACCTCCTCTCTCATACGATGGGCTTCACCATGGTGGACCCACCGGGTGTAGTCCGGCGTAAATCAATTTGTCGGGTGCCTTAGAACAGGGTACCCTGAACAAACATCAAAGGGGTCGTGTTGATGCAAAAGTGGATCTGCAAACACAAAGGGCTAATACCCGAATCGGTATCCAAGGCATGCCAGTCGATTTGACCTGTTAATTGACAAGGATGAAGATACGAGCACTTTGGTCTTGACAACAGCGATACGCCCGGAAGTCACAGCCAAGAGGTACTCACGCGGAACTCGAGGATCGCCGAAGGTCGCACTGAAGCGATGCAGCTCACCGAATCAATGAGAACTCGTAAAGAGAAAATAATGCAAATTGACAAAGTCGCCAAAAAGTAAGTAGATGCAAATAGGAGTAAAAATTGGTTTTGATATTGATTGATATATATTTACATTGCCCCTCACTCCATATTTATACCCTGATCTAAAGAAACACAACCAAACACAACTAGGACACCAAACCCATATCTAAGGAAACACGTGACTCTTACATGAATCATACTCTAACAAATATAGAAAAAGAAATCAACTCCTATCTATTTCCCTGTCCGCCTTAATTACGATGGAAATCTCACTGTCCTTCCTCCCATCGGCATACCCCCTGTCTCATCGGCAATAGTCTTCAAGTCTTCCCCCATCAGCATACTCCTTGTTTCATCGGCAGTAGTCCTCAAATCTCCCTTCATCGGCATACTCCCTGTTTCATCGGCAGTAGTCTTCAAGCCTCCCTTTATCGGCATCACCAGCTATCGGCAACCATCTTTACAAGCTGGCTTTCATCGGCTATCAAAGTATACAGTAACTTTCCCCTTGCCGATTAGTCCACTCCGAATATTTTAACACGTGCAAAAAAACGGTGTCAACACATGCCCCCCAATTTCGGAGTATAAAACCATTAATGCTCCAAAATTTACTCCAGATTACCGTAACTTATTCTCCAAGCCAAAACCTGGTCTGTTATCAAATCCAATCAAATCTAATCCTGATTCACGCACTTTAGCAAATATCGCACAATCACCAACCACTCTTGCCTTGATTATGGTTAAGATACCGAAACAATAACCCATCGGCAAGATCTTAACATGATAATGCTGTCATTTTCAGAATTAAAATATCCTGTACCGATATTTCTCCCAAGTCATGATTACTTGCCATCAACCCATCTGTACAATCCCCTGATCATCGTGCAAACAGTTACCATATCCATCTGAACCACTTCGACCTACATGCGCGCGGCATAGAGATAAGTCCAAAATACCCCTACTCCAAGCGGCTTATAAAAAGACTCCTCCGGAACACTTGTCTTCTACCCTCAGACTCCAATCTTTGACATTTCTCTTTCCGGCGGCGACTCCGATGAACCACTGCACGACCTCAACCAACAAGAACCCTTCTCCAGCGTTACCTCAAGTCTCCGGCTCGTGCCTTCATCTTCTTCAAGATAATGGCAGTCAACTTCGACGTCCCCGCGGTTCGCTCCTCTTTCATTACCTTTACTTTGATTCCCCTAGTTTTTGCAAATCCATACAGTTGGTGATTTTTCCTTTCTTTTGTTCTCCGGATCTTTCAAACTTAGGAACTGCGCAACAAATTAGTTATCCCAACCGACCAGCCGCATGTCCAATGCCTAGGACCAATGGGCAACCCAGATCCAACCGATCTGATTAATGCAGAGGTTAACAGAATCCCCTTTAGAGCCCAAAATTTCTCTCTGAATTTATGGAAAGACACATTCCGGTCTTGGCCCAAAACCACCAAAGGGTGGAAAGATTGGTACTTAAGGGTTAATAGATCGATGCAAGTATACTGGGCAGAACGGAAATTAGACCAATGCATTAGGCTATCTATTGCCGATATGCAGAAGAATGAATCGATGATGATCGCAGCTGCTTACTTCTGGTCAGACACAACAAACACTTTTATGTTTGGACATGGCCCAGCTACTCCTACACTTGCCGATGTCCACATGCTCACTGGCTTGGATATTTCAACTGCCGATGAAGGCTCCATTTATGGTAGAAAATCTGAATATAGGGTGAATACCCGCAACATCGGCGGTTGGACAGGATACATTCAAGAATACCAGAAGACTGGGACACTTAACCAGAGGGAACATGCCACATTCTTGAACATGTGGTTAGAAAAATTTATTTTCTGTGGTCGATCAGTAGGACCAACCAACGCCTTCCTCCCCGCAGCTGAACTTTTGGCTAATGGCATAAGGTTTCCTCTTGGCCGATACCTTCTGAGCTCCACTTATCATCTTCTTCATCAAGTGTCTCAGAAACTTCTGCTTGGTGAACCCATCGGCAACCTAGGAGGCCCGTGGTGGTTTATCAACATGTGGCTAAATGCCCATATGCACAAACGCTTGCAATGGGACTTTTTTGCCCAACAATTCCCATGAGAAATTGCTGAAGACCATGTGCTTGGGGATGATGAATCGGCAACACGCTCACCCCTTAATTTTGGTGAAGCCATAATTGTCCTTCCCGGAACAGAGGCCAATGAAGACCAGATCGGCAGATTCTTCTAAAACTTCTACAATGGTCTTTCTCGTGATCATAGGGCCTGGGTACCTTATATTAATGAGGACAACAGATTTCCCCTTCTTTTCAACTTTGCCGATGACACCCTGAATCAGGATAAGGAACTCATGATGGCCATCATTACTCCCAGGGCAATTCCAGTGAATACATTTGGTAGCGGGAAAAGCACCAACATTTCATATGAATTTTACAACCCATCGGCAGTATCCCGTCAATTGGCTTTTGGGCAACTGCCAATCAAACTTTGCTTTGCCGATGTGATCAAACCCAAGGAAACAATCACCTGTGGAACAGATTGGAACAAGGTGGTACAACTCTCCCCCGATGCCGATATCACAAATGTTGATATATCCACCTGGACGCCAGTGTCCTTCATCACCGAGTCATACAAGCAATGGTGGCGAGAGTGGAAGGAACAACTGTTTGCAACTTCTGCTCACACATATCGGCACATGATCGACCCTGAATATGCCATCCCTGACGACGCAGTAAGTTTCTTTTAACTCCTTTTTGCTTTTTCCCTACATATATCAGTAACTGACTCTCGCATGATAGGTTAACAACCCAGCACCATCGGTGAGCAAAAGTGGGAAACCCTTCGATCTTCAGCCTATTTCCCCGATATCACCGATCAGCTACAACGCCCCCACCTTAACTGCTTTGACCCACCAGAAGATCCGTACCAAGACCATCACCTCTAAGTCCAGATTGGCTACAGCTAGGGCCACTCCATCGGCTGCTGCTACAACCGTGGTCAAGGCATTCAAGGTAACAACCTTGTTTATTTCTACTTATACCGATTACAAACTGTATTAACATTAATCACCAGGGGGTAAGAGCTGCCTCTGGATCGTCATCGGCAATTCCTCCGATATCAAGCACCACTTCTTTTGACAAACCTTCAGAGGTATTCTCTTGACTTCTCATTTTATCCGTTAAATATCATACCTTACACTTGTCTTGCAGCAACAATTGGGTACATCGGCAAGCATACCAGACGTCCAAGCTTCACAACCAACAAGTGCCGATGCCCCCCAGCCAATCGTTGCCGATGCCCAAGCAAAGCGCAAAGCTTTAACAGATGCCGAGGCACAGCCAAAACGACAAAGGTCCATGCCGATCCCTACATCTGCCCCAATGTCATCGGTCATCATACCTCAAGAGCCAACCACTGATGAAGTTACAGAGGACATCCCATCGGCAAGCTCAACCGATCCCTCACACGACACACTCTAGGTTGTTTCTTCCAGTCAAGCACAGGAAATTGCCTTGAAACATGTAAACCGATTAACCTAGCTGATTTATAATATTCATACTTATCCTTAACCGACCTCCTTTTCTTTTTCTCAGGAACAAGACTCCCCAAACAGCCTATTCTCCTTCGCTATTGACATCTCTGACGATGATGGAGAGGAAACAAGTTCTTCCCTTGTACTGGGAACAATATCGGCAGAAACTAAGTCCAGGTTGGAAGCTCTCCTGAACTTGCTACAGCAGGATACCGCCCAACTGGTAGATGACTCGGACCCCGCAAAGGCAATTTTCAAAACAATCCGTGGCCAGGTCCCTACCAATGTTGAAGAAGTACTCTTCCCAGCAGCCCATTTAGAGAGTCGCCAATTACAATATCAACGGGCTGCCCAACGTATTGCCGATAGAGCAGCTCAGGCTCAACTCAAGGAAGAGATGCTACAACTAAAACAAATTGCCGATGAGAAGCACAAGGGCATCGGCAACTTGTAGACTTCGGGTGCTGAACTTAAGCAGAAAATCTTGGATTTATCAGCAAGGAAGATGGCTCTATTGGCTGAATTGAAGGAAATCGAGGCAGCTTTAACTCATGCTCAATAAGAAGAAAGCTAGCTACCCAACGCCATCAAAACCCTTCAGCAAGAAAGAGATATCCAGGCTCGCAAAGCTTTGGCCATGAAGAAAAAACTCAAGCCCGTGGAGGGTAGCGCCGATGACGATATCAAAGAAATGGAGGAAGCCGAGCAAATTCGCCTGCGTGCGATATTAGCTATCCAATCCTTGTTGAACTTGTAATCTTGTTTATTGTATCGGCACTTTACGAGACATTGACATCCTTGAGTAATTCCAGCCGATAGGACTGTTATCGGCACTTATACTTTTATGCATCCATCCAGATACTAGGGTAATATTTCTTTAAATATTTTCCATTTAATGCTCTAGGAAACACAACCCCTTCGAGGGTTTCTAGAATATATGCGTTACCAGGAACAGACTGATTTATCCGATATGGACCTTCCCAATTAGGAGACCACTTTCCAAATTTTGAACTTTTGGTCCCAATCGGTAAAACCAATTTCCAGACCAGATCTCCACCGGCAAACTCCTTTATCTTCACCTTCTTGTCATACCATCTGGCTACTCTTTTCTTATTTTCTTTGATGCTAACTAAAGCCCTTAACCGATGACCCGCCACATCTTCTAACTCATCCTTCATAAGAGTATTATAATCATCGGCTGTCAGCTGATCTTGAGAACATATTCGCCTAGAGCCAACTTTAATTTCCCAAGGCAATACTGCATCGTGTCCATATACTAACTGATAAGGCGTTACTTTGGTTGCACCATGACATGACATCCGATATGACCATAAGGCTTCATTTAATACTGTATGCCACCTCCTAGGATTTTCTTCAATTTTGCGCTTAATGAGTTTGATGATCCCTTTGTTAGAAGCCTCAGCTTGACCATTAGCTTGAGCATAATATGGAGAAGAATTTAAAACTTTAATTCCCATACTTACAGCAAACTCATCAAATTCTCCTGACGTAAACATAGTGCCCTGATCGGTAGTGATAGTCTGAGGAATACCAAATCGGTAAACAATATGCTCTTTCACAAAATCAATCATATTAACCGATGTCACCTTTTTCAAAGGAATTGCCTCAACCCATTTTGTGAAATAATCGGTAGCAACCAGAATAAATTTATGTCCCTTACTCGATGGCGGATAAATCTGACCAATGAGATCAATAGCCCATCCCCGGAACGGCCACGGTTTGATTATAGGGTTCATAGCCGATGCAGGCGCTCTTTGAATATTACCAAACTTTTGACATCCCTGACATCCTTTAAAATATTTAAAACAATCTTCAAGAATAGTCGGCCAATAGTATCCATTCCTTCTGATCATCCACTTCATCTTGAAAGCCGATTGATGCGCACCACACACTCCTTCATGAATTTCACCCATCAAAGTTTTCGATTCATCACTACCAACACATCTGAGTAAAACTCCATCTATAGTTCGATAATATAATTCATCATCGAGGAGCACATACTTGGTAGCCTGGAACCTTACACGTCTTTCAACCTTTTTATATGGATCCTTTAAATAATCGACAATCTCATTTCTCTAGTCATCGGTATTAACTGCCGATGTTAGCACTTCCTAAATAAGTTGATACCCTGAAGCATGCTGAGCTAGTCGATTAGCTTCCTCATTATGCAATCGAGGGATATGTTCAAGACGAAAATCCCTAAATTCTTTCAACAATTGCACACATTTTTCATAATACGAAATTAAAGCTTCACTTCGGCATTCATAAAGTCTAGCCAATTGATTTATAACTAGCATAGAATCACCAAAGATTTCAACAGCATCGGCACGTATCTCCTTCAGTAATTCTAACCCTTTTACCAAGGCTTGGTATTCAGCCTGATTATTCGTCGACGTAGCAACAATCGGCAATGAAAACTCATACTTCCTTCCTTGAGGTGAAATCAACACAATGCCGATACCTGCTCCTTCACCACATGTGGACCCATCGAAGAAAAGTGTCCAGGGAGCAACTTCCAAAGAGTCCACTGAATCATAATGCTGAGTGACCAAATCAGCCATCACTTGCCCTTTAACTGCCTTAGTTGATTCGTAACGTAGTTCAAATTCTGATAATGCTAAAATCCACTTGCCGATTCTACCACTTAATATCGGCATCGACAGCATATACTTGACTACATCGTCTTTGCATATGACCGTACATTCGGCAGATAACAAATAATGCCTTAATTTGACACACGAAAAGTATAAACATAGACATAATTTTTCGATGGCCGAATACCTCGTCTCAGCATCCACTAGTCTTCTGCTCAAATAATAAATAACATGTTCTTTCCCTTCAAATTCTTGAATAAGAGCTAAACCGATAATTGTATCATCAGTTGATAAATATAACCTGAAAGGCTTCCCGTGTTGAGGTGGAACTAGCACTGGAGGATTTGTTAAATATTTCTTAATTTCATCGAGGGCTAACTGCTGCTCAGCTCCCCATACAAATTCCTGATCGGCTTTTAATTTAAGTAATGGACTGAAAGCCTTGATCTTACCCGACAAATTAGATATGAATCTTCTAATGAAATTAATCTTACCGATCAAAGATTGCAATTCAGTCTTATTGGCAGGAGCAACCACCTTGTTAATTGCATCAATAGACTTCCTACCGATTTCGATGCCCCGCTGATGCACCATAAAACCCAAGAATTGACCTGTCGATACGCCAAATGCACATTTATTAGGATTCATCTTCAATCCATGCTTCCTTGTACACTCCAGTATCTTTCGAAGATCGGCTAGATGTTTTGTGATATCTCCAGATTTAATCACCACATCATCAATGTAGATTTCCACTAATGTGCCGATGTATTCATGAAAAATAAAGTTCATAGCTCTCTGATAAGTAGCACCGGCATTTTTCAAGCCAAACGTCATGACTACCCACTCAAACAACCCTACATGACCTAGACATCTAAAAGCAGTCTTGGGAATATCTTCTTCAGCCATGAATATTTGATTGTAGCCTGCATTACCATCCATAAAGCTGATAATCTGATGTCCGGCTGCAGCATCAATCAATAAATCAGCAATCGGCATTGGATAGCCATCCATCGGTGTGGCTTTGTTGAGATTCCTGAAGTCAATACAAACACGAAGTTTTCCATTTTTCTTATAAACAGGAACCACGTTAGAGATCCACTCTGCATATCGACACTGCCAAATAAACTTTGCCTCAATTAATTTAGTTATTTCGGCCTTAATATCAGGAAGTATATTAGGGTTGCATCGGCGCGCTGGCTGCTGATGTGGCCGAAATCCAGATTTGATAGGTAATCGATGTTCAACTACCGATCGGTCTAATCCAGGCATCTCAGTATAATCCCAAGCAAAACAATCTTTATACTCCTTTAACACATCAATTATTTGCTGCTTACACTTGGAATCTAACTTAGCACTAATAAAAGTAGGTCTTGGCCTATCGCCATTACCGATATCTACTTCTACTAAATCATCTACCGATGTGAACCCTTGACCTAATTTTCCATCATCGGCAAACCTATCCATTAAAATTCTTCTTCAGAACCGACTGCTTGGATCGGTGGAATTTCATAATCAGCAACTCTAAGGAACTCTTTTTCCTAAACTTCTCCTGATATGCATTTAGTTCGCTCATAAGTATCTGATTCTGCCGATGCGATGATATAAGAAGAATCACCAGGGACAACCTCAATCTTATCCCCAATCCACTGTACGAGGCATTGATGCATTGTAGAAGGAACACAACAATTAGCATGAATCCAATCCCTCCCTAGAAGCAGATTATATGCACCCTTGCCGTTAATAACAAAGAACGTCGTCGGTAAGGTTTTGCTGCCGATGGTCAATTCAACGCATACTGCCCCTTTAGCCGGCGACACATTGCCTTCAAAATCTTTCAGCATCATATCGGTTTTGGTCAAGTCTTGATCTTCCTTACCAAGTTTCCGATACATCACATAAGGCATAATATTAATCGCAGCCCCTCCATCAATAAGTACCTTAGACACAGGCTGCCCATCAACTCTGCCCTTCACAAACAAAGCCTTAAGATGCTGTCTCTCGTCATCGGTAGGTTTCTCAAAAATAGCCATCATTGGATCTAGTGTCAACTGAGCTACTTGATCAGAGAGAACAACTTCTTCCTCATTATCAGATAGTGCCAAAAATTCCATCGGCAACATGAATACCATATTAACATCTGCCGATGGACCCTTATTTTTGTGTTTTACCTGCCACTGCTGATGACCGGACTTCTCATTGGAGGAATTTTCCTCTTGGTATAAATTCTCCTGACGCTCACGTTGCATCCTCCTTCTCTGTGTTTTTGTTAGACCCTTCGGGCACCATTGAGGAAACTTGGTTTTCCAAACCGGCTGATAACAGGTCCTAGTCGATTCCACACGGCGTATATTAGGGTCCCTGTAGAATATTTCCTCATCAGGAACTCTTGCATTTGCCATTTCCTCAAGCTCCTCTTGATTCCTCAGAAAACATCTAGCGCGTTTACCAAGCCTTTCATGTACACTAAGTCTGCCCCCCAGCCGATCATGTACTGATGCTCTGCTTCTAATCGGCTCATTGGTAAATAAACCCCGATTGCCAGGTTGAAATCTTCTTTCTGACCGATTGACCCCATAATAACCATTGCACTCAGGGAAATTTTCAACAGTTGGCAATTTAATACCTTCTTCCCAGCAATGGATAAAAAACGGGCACCTCCAATGATCTTTATGCCGATGCCATTCTTCTCGACGTTTTTCTTCTTGCTGTTGTCGATATCGATCATTACGCTGACGCCAACCCTCCTGCTGCCTTCGATGAGTAATCACATTGCCAGGTCGAGGAGGTTTTTTGGAACTACTGCTTTCTCCCAGCAATCCCTTACTTCTTGCATCATCGGTAGTTATCCGATGTTGGGGATCCACTGATGCGTTTTTCTCAGCAGCCTCGGACGTCAATACCTTGGTCTTCCCTTTGGCCTCCAACGTATTTGCTGGAAAGGGGTGTTGATCAATTTTCATCGGCCTTTGGGCATTAGAAGTACCAAACTTAATTCTCCCAGATTCAATAGCCGATTGTAACTGTTGCCTGAACACCTTGCATTCATTTGTACTGTGTGAAGTTGCATTGTGCCATTTGCAGTACAAGATCTTCTTCAACTCTTCTGCTGATGGGATCACATGATTAGGTGACAGCTTAATTTGACCCTCTTGAAGCAGAAGATCAAATATTTTATCAGCCTTGGTGATATCAAAGGTAAACTTTTCTGGCTCTTTTTTACCAAAGGGACAAGATATTGGCTTTTTATTCTTAACCCACTTAGCTAAGCCAATAACTGGTTCTTCATCAGAATCAGAATCTCCTACTTCTTCAACAAATGATACCTTTTTACTCCAATTCTTTTTAGGTTCAAAAACCCTAGTATCTTGATCGGAGATCCTTTGCACAAGATGACTGAGGCTTTCAAATTCCTGAGAAGCATATCTGTCTTTAAGATGTGGCAATAACCCTTGGAAAGCCAGATCGGCAAGCTGCCGATCATCCAGCACCAGACTGTAGCACTTATTTTTTACATCTCATAGTCTTTGCACAAAGCTCTCTACCGATTCATCATTGCGCTGTCTCAATTTTACTAAATCGGTAAGCTTCTTTTCATGGATTCCAGCAAAGAAATACTTATGAAATTGTTTTTCTAGATCAGCCCAGGTAATAATAGAATTTGGTGGTAATGAAATGAACCACGTAAATGCCGATCCAGACAAAGATGATGAAAATAATCGAACTCTTAATTCATCTCTGCTAGCTGCCTCTCCACATTGAATAATGAAGCGATTGACGTGTTCCATTGTTGATGTATCATCCTGCCCGGAGAATTTAGTGAAATCTGGTACCTTGTACCGATTTGGGAGAGGAATTAAATCATATGCAAGAGGATATGGAGTCCGATAAGAATAAGTATTGACCTTGGGCTTTATCCCAAACTGATCCTTCATAATTTCTGCTATCCTATCGGCCCAAAAAGCATCAGCTTCCTGCTGACGAACTGGCTGAATTTCTACAGGAGGTACCAGCTGATATCCTTCCACATATCTTTGTGGCCCATGATCTCCAGCAATCGGCATATTTGCCGTTACTTGTGGTCCATTAACCTGTTGGAAAGGATTCATCGGCTGAGCTGCCGATGCTTGATTTTGAACACCAGCTTGCATATAACCTTGTTGAATCTCTGCAATCTGTTGATTTTGCTGAACTGTGTGTTGAACAGGTAACTGTCCTGACCAACCATTATTAGAGCCCATCGGTACAAAACTCACCGATGGCTGGTAATTTGCTGATATTGTTGGATAGTTATAACCAGCTTGAGGCATAAACTGAACCCCAATTTGACTCATAACAGGAGCTTTCTGCTGTATCGGCAGTAAACTTGCCGATGGATTTGAACTGGGCGTTTGAACCGCAGGCATCTGGAAACCCCCTGGAGTTGGTTGCACAGTAGGTGTTGTGGCATATTGAGGCACTTGGGCCATCGGCGAAATAGCCGATGGTATAGGAGCTTTACCTACTGCGTCAAACATTTGAGGTAATCCAGGATTGAAAGCAGATGACTCCGGAGGCATACCATATCCCCACTAATTAGTAGGAATCTGGCTATTCTGAGACATAGGGCCTGACATAGCTGATGCCGATAGATCTGTACTAAGCTGAATTTGTCCTCCTGGTAGTACCGGATCTGATCGTATCGGTGTAGATTGAATATTAGGTAAGCCTGCCGATACTGGAGAAGAAGTAACTTCTGTACCCACAATGGCCGAGGGAGCCGATGGAATATTGATAGATGCCGGCTCTGGTTGGTGATAGGCAGGCCCAACATAATGCGGTGACGCTTGTCCTTCTTTGAGAGTTCGAACCACAGCATTATGAACAGTATTGGACAACACATTGGAATGATTAATCAAAGCATGATTTACTGCAGAATTAACCATCTCTTGAAGTTTACCAGGGTTGGAATCAAAGGTAACCTGCCGAGGCAACAGCAAATCTTGCTTCTGTATAACTTGTCCACTCTTGTTCAGGCTAAACGATTTCAGACAAAGCTGCCTGTATTCTTCTACGGCCTTTTCCATAGCCTGCCTCTGTTCTTCCTTAAGATCTTCTTCTGATACCACGATAATGTTCCCCGCATCGATCTCGGAATTGAACATATTGATCGGATTGATTGGTCCCACTAGGCGTGCCAAAAGATGTGTTGATGCAAAAGTGGATCTGCAAACACAAAGGGCTAATACCCGAATCGGTATCCAAGGCGTGCCAGTCGATTTGACCGGTTAATCGACAAGGATGAAGATACGAGCACTTTGGTCCTGACAACAGCGATACGCCCGGAAGTCACGGCCAAGAGGTACTCACGCGGAACTTGAGGATCGCCGAAGGTCGCACTGAAGCGATGCAGCTCGCCGAATCAATGAGAACTCGTAAAGAGAAAATAATGCAAATTGACGAAGTCGCCGAAAAGTAAGTAGATGCAAATAGGAGTAAAAATTGGTTTTGATATTGATTGATATATATTTACATTGCCCCTCACTCCATATTTATACCCTGATCTAAAGAAACACAACCAAACACAACTAGGACACCAAACCCATATCTAAGGAAACATGTGACTCTTACATGAATCATACTCTAACAAATATAGAAAAAGAAATCAACTCCTATCTATTTCCCTGTCCGCCTTAATTACGATGGAAATCTCACTGTCCTTCCTCCCATCGGCATACCCCCTGTCTCATCGGCAATAGTCTTCAAGTCTTCCCCCATCAGCATACTCCTTGTTTCATCGGCAGTAGTCCTCAAATCTTCCTTCATCGGCATACTCCCTGTTTCATCGGCAGTAGTCTTCAAGCCTCCCTTTATCGGCATCACCAGCTATCGGCAACCATCTTTACAAGCTGGCTTTCATCGGCTATCAAAGTATACAGTAACTTTCCCCTTGCCGATTAGTCCACTCCGAACATTTTAACACGTGCAAAAAAATGGTGTCAACAGGTCGCTTAAGTCCCATCAAAAAACAAAGCTAGAAGGTAAGCCGTGGGCCCCTCACCCACCACAACTGGGCTCACCAAGCCCTCCGCCTTGCCTCAAGCCTCGCGCAGGAGGTCTCGGCGTCCTGATGCAATCTCTGCGGGAGGCCTCGGTAGGGAACACGATCTCTGCCTCGTGCGAGGCTCCCCACGGAAGGCCTCGGCAGGGGGTGCATTCTCTATGTCCCAGTCCGATCTCTGTCTCGCACGAGGCCTCATTCTCCGTGTCGCTCGAGGCCGATACGTCCACGGCCCATCGCCCCCCCCCCCCGCCTCGGCCGACCCTCTCGACAGCGCGTCGTGTCTCATTAATACCTCAACCAATCCCACAATCTCAGCCGAACGAGGGCTCGATGCCACTAAATGGCCGATGGGACCTGAGGTCGCATCAGCGCCATACCGGCTGGGATAGGGCATGGCGGGGATTACCGGCCACTGTGTTCTGACGCTGTGCCCACGATCAGCGCCCACACTACACTGTGTCCCGCGATCCCCGCCTCGAAAAACAACATCGCATGGACAACTTGGCCCAGGTCATCAGCCGCAAACTCGGGGCCTCGGCACTGTGCACCAAGGTCTTGGCTATCTTGGGGTTCATGCCCACCGAGACCCCCCACTGTGGTGCAGCCTCGGCACCGACCAAGCCTCGGCCTCACGCATAGTTTGACCACAGTGGTTTGCACGTCCACTGTCGCACCCACTCCAAGGTAGTCCCAAGGCTATCACGATGCACAGGATCAGATGGGACTAGCACGCCGCCCCAATGCTCCAAGGACGGACCACTCCGACGACCACGCCGCCATAGGAATAGGCCACTGGGCTCAGACATGCTGCCCCTGTTGGCATGATGCCACATAGTTAACACATGTACTATCCTTGTCCTCCCTTCAACTATAAAAGGAGAGGACTTGGGCCACTTAGAGGCACGGAAAAGAAGAACACCTGGTAACATACACACACACGCACACATCCTAGCCGCCTAAGAGCAACGTCTCAAACGGCCCACGTCACACCTTGCCAAGATCTGGGACTAGCTCCCTCTCTCCCTAGCTTGTAACCCCCTACTACAAGCACTTTGGTGCAAGGAATACAAGATTGATCTCTCAGACTGAACGTAGGGCCTCGATTGCCTGAACCAGTATAAACCTTGTGTCTCTTTGCATCACCATCCGGGATTAGGGGCACGCAGTTCATATTTACTGGTTGGTTGAGGACCCCTCGATTCGAAACACCGACAGTTGGCGCGCCAGGTAGGGGCCTCTGCATGTCAGTTTCGTCATCCTAGCAAGTCCCGGAAGGTAGACCCCGTACGACCATTGCACCTTGGCATGGTGGCTTGGTTTGGGAGCCTAGAGTTCATGTCTCTAGGGCATGAGTACGACATGGTACTCCTCACTCCTCGAGCCCCACCAACTGACGATGAAGTCATGCACTGGCAGCCTAGGCGCAGGTGGCGCCCGGGCTGCCGCTCTCGCCACGCTCGCTAGACACGACGCGAGCAAGACCACCCCGACGCTACGCAAATCCAGGGCGGCACGCCGCTCCCCGCCGATATCCTACGACCAGCTATTGGCACAGGGACCCTGGCTAGGGACCTATCTAGCCTGAGCTTGGACAAAGGAAAATCACCGGTGGCACGTGGTGATGCCCAGTCGTCAAGCTACGCTCCACCACTCCCTGAGGAGCCGATCCCGGTGGAGCAGAGTCGGGCGACGGCACCATCCCCATACCCCTTTGGGTTGAGAAATGTCGCCGCCTCTTAGGACTACGCTTACACTGTCGCTCACGAGGATCCCTCAGAATGCCACCAGCACTTCGCTCTCGACCTGAGCACCCACGCCGACTCCTCGGATGAGGACGAGGCATGGCCCGGAGTGGATTTCTCCAGACTCCACGACCCTGGGGCTATGCGCCAGTTCTTGGCCACGAGCGATTACTGCTTTGGCTACTCCAACTCTGACGACGAGGTTACCTACGACCCCACTCACGAATGTTTTCACGTTGGGCTTGGGATGCTGAGGGCGGGCGAGGAGGACAAGGGGGCAGGTAGCCGTTCCCCACTTCGCCTAGGTACAGGCGCTGCCACACCTCCACGCATTTTTCTACAGGCCACACGAAATGAGACCCCCGCCCTTGCGCGACCTCAACGCCCAGACTTGGAACAACTCCATGAGCTCTAGGCCAAGGTTGAACAAGACCAACTTCTTCTGCAGCAGCTTTGAGACACTCTCGAATAGGAACAACGAGGTCGTGGCGAAGGCGGGAGAGCCCGACGGAGGGCTCGTGATGTGCATCACCACATCCATGACGACGAAGGGAGTGAGCAACCCCTAGTCTTCAATCGCGCTAGCTAGAACGTCGCGGCAGCGGCAATGCTGGTCCGTGCAATGCCCGAGCCTTCTACCACGGAGGGGCGGCAGGTCCGTGGCGAGCTCCGGGATCTCCTAGAGACCGCCGCGGTTCAGCAGGCCGAGAGTTCTGCCTCCCGACGGCACGAGGGCGTCTCGAACCTACCCGCGGCACCGCCTTGGCAGGATAGGGAAGCCCCGGCTCGTCCCGAGCCCGCTCGAGCGCCGATAGCCCATAGGGCCCCCGTGCTTCTGGACCGCCTCGGCAATCGACGCGAGGTGTAGGGAGACCATGAGGTGGTCAGCAGGCGACGACGCCACGACAATGAGGGGCCTGCTCGGGGTTACCACCCACACCGAGGCAGTCGCTACGACAGTGAGAAGGACCGCAGTCCTTCTCCTGAACCGCCAGGCCCTCGGGTCTTCAGCAGGGCCATCCGCGCTGCCCTTTTCCTGGCCCAGTTTCGGCAACCAGCCAATCTCACGAAATATAGCGGCGAGACCAACCCCGAACTCTGGCTTGCCGATTACCGCCTGGCCTGCCAGCTAGGTGGCGTGGATGATGACCTGCTCATCATCCGCAACCTCCCCTTGCTCTTGTCAGACTCAGCGCGAGCCTGGCTTGAGCACCTTCCTCCCTCACAAATCCATGACTGGCGTGACTTGGTTAGGATGTTCGTCGGGAACTTCCAAGGCACATACGTGCGCCCTAGGAATTCCTGGGACCTTAGAAGCTGTCGCCAAAAGCCGGACGAGTCTCTTCGAGACTTCATCCGGCTCTTCTCCAAACAGTGCACCGAGTTGCCCAGCGTCGGCGACTCAGAGATCATCCAGGCTTTCCTCTCCGGCACCACCTGCCGAGACCTGGTTCGAGAGTTGGGTCGGAACATACCACGCTCCGCTGCTGCGCTCCTCGACATCGCCACCAACTTTGCCTCGGGCGAGGAGGCTGTCGGAGCCATCTTCCCCGACAGTGACTCCACGGGAAAGCAGAGGGACGAGGCCCCCGAGGCCTCGGCCCCCCACCTCCCCAAGAGAAAGAAAAAGGGGCGCCTAGGGAAGCAGGAGGTCCTGGAGGCTGATCTGGTCGGGGCCATAGAACGCAAGAATCCACGAGGCCCTAGAGGCACTAGGCCTTTCGATGACATGCTCAAGAAACCATGCCCTTATCACCAAGGCCCGGTCAAGCATGCCCTCGAGGATTGCTCCATGCTGCGATGTTACTACGCTAGGCTTGGGCTCCCCGACGATGATGCCAAGCAGAAGGGTGCCGGCGATCAGGACGAAGACAAGGACGACGGGTTCCCCAAGGTACGCAACGCCTTCATGATCTTCGGTGGGCCCTTGGCGTGCCTTACGGCATGGCAGTGCAAGAGGGAATGCCGAGAGGTCTTATTGATCAAGGTGGCCACCCCCAGTACCTCGAGTGGTCTCAAGAGGTGATCACCTTCGATCAAGATGACCACCCTGACCGTGTTCCGAATCCCGGGCAGTACCCACTGGTTGTTGACCCGATCATCGGCAACACCCGACTCTCCAAGGTTTTGATGGACGGAGGCAGCGGCCTCAGCATCCTCTACGTCAATACCCTGGAGCTCTTGGAGATCAACCAGTCGAGGCTCTAAGGCGACATTGCCCCCTTCCATGGCATCATGCCAGGGAAGCGCACGCGACCGATCGGGCGCATCAACCTTCCCGTCTGTTTCGGCACTCCCTCCAACTACCACAAGGAAGTCCTTACCTTCGAGGTAGTTGGGTTCAGGGGAGCCTACCACGCCATCCTGGGGCAGCCGTGCTATGCTAAGTTCATGGTAGTCCCCAACTATGCCTACCTAAAGCTCAAGATGCCAGGCCCCAGTGGTATCATCACGATTGAGTCCACGTACGAACATGCATACGACTGCGACGTTGAGTGCATTGAGTACGCCGAGGCTCTTACGGAGGCCGAGACCCTCATCGCCCACCTCGACCAACTCAGTGGTGAGGCGCCTGACTCCAAGCATCGCGCGGGGGCGTTCGATCACGCGGAAGCCATCAAACTCGTCTCGGTCGACCCCGCCTGCCCCGACGACCGAGCGCTGAGGATCAGTGCCACCCTCGACATCAAATAGGAAGCCGTGCTCGTCGACTTTCTTCGTGCAAACGCCAACATATTTGCATGGAGTCCCTCGGACATGCCAGGCATACCGAGGGAGGTCGCCGTGCATGCCCTAGACATTCAGGCCGAATCTAGGATGGCGAGGCAACGCCTATGCCGCTTCGACGAGGAAAAGCGTAGGGCCATCGGTGAGGAGATACAGAAACTCTTGGCAGCCGGATTCATCAAAGAAGTGTCCCACCCAGAGTGGTTGGCTAACCCCGTGTTAGTCAAGAAGAAAAATGGGAAATGGAGGATGTGCGTGGACTACACCGGTTTGAACAAAGCCTGTCCAAAAGTCCCCTTTCCATTACCCCGAATCGTTCAAATCGTTGATTCCACGGTAGGGTGAGACCTTGTCTTTCCTTGATGTGTATTCTGGTTACCATCAAATCAAGATGAAAGAGTCAGACCAGCTTGCGACTTCTTTCATCACACCATTCGGCATGTACTGCTACGTGACTATGCCTTTCGGCCTCAGAAACGTAGGTGCCACGTACTAGCGGTGCATGACCTAGGTCTTTGGCGACAACATTGGGTGGACCATCGAGGCCTACGTAGATGACATCATGGTCAAGACCAGAAAGGCCGAGGATCTCGTCGACGACTTGAGGATAACCTTCAAATGCCTTAGAGAGAAGGGCATCAAGCTCAATCTCGAGAAGTGTGTGTTCGGGGTCCCCTGAGGCATGCTCTTGGGATTCATAGTCTCAGAACATGGCATTGAAGCCAACCCAGAGAAGGTCTCGGCCATAACTAGCATGGGACCAATCAGAGACCTCAAGGGAGTACAGAGGGTCATGGGATGCCTTGCAGCCCTGAGCCGCTTCATCTCGCGCCTCGGTGAAAAAGGTTTGCCTCTATATCGCCTCTTGAGAAAATCCAAGCGTTTTTCCTAGACCCCTAAGGCCGAAGAAGCCCTCGACAGACTCAAGAGGCTGCTCACAAATCCTCCTGTCCTAGTACCCCTGGCCAGGGACAAGGCCCTCTTACTCTACGTCGCCGCAACGACCCAAGTGGTTAGCACTGCCGTAGTGGTAGAGTGGCAGGAAGAGGGACATACTCTGCCCACCCAACGACCTATTTATTTCATTAGCGAGGTGCTCTCCGAGACCAAAGCACGCTACCCCCACATCCAGAAGCTAGTCTACGCCATGGTCCTAGCTTGGCGCAAACTACGTCACTACTTCGAGTCTCACTCAGTGACTATGGTATCATCTTTTCCCTAGGGGAGATAGTTCATAACCGGGAGGCCTTGGGCAGGATAGCCAAGTGGGCCGTCGAGCTTATGGGGGAAACCTTGACTATTGCGCCTCGGAAAGCGATCAAGTCTTAGGTCTTGGCCGATTTTGTGGCTGAGTGGACAGACACCCAACTGCCACCGTCTCAAACTCAGATGGAGTGCTAGACCCTGTACTTCGATGGATCCCTAATGAGAACCGGGGTAGGCGTGGGTCTACTATTCATCTCGCCCCTCGGAGTACACATGCGCTACATGGTGTGGCTCCACTTCGCCGCCTCCAACAATGTGGCAGAATACGAGGCCCTCATCGATGGCTTACAAGTCACCATCAAACCTGGGGCACGGCACCTTGACGTCCGAGGCGACTCATGGCTCGTCATAGATCAAGTGATGAAGGAGTCAAATTGCCTCGACCCCAAAATGGAAGCTTACTACAAGTTGGTATGATGCCTAGAAGACAAGTTTGATGGTCTCAAACTAAATCATGTCGCGCGGAAGTACAACGAGGCCACCGACGAGCTGGCAAAGATGGCCTCGGCACGGGCCCTGGTCCCCCCGGATGTCTTCACCAGAGACCTCCACAAACCTTCCATTAGCTACACCTCGACAACAGAGGAGGGCCCACCTGTGGAACCCATGGCAAAGCTCGACGCCCCCTCTGCTGCCGAGACCCCGTCGACCGAGCTCGAGGTCATGGAAGTCAACACTAGGCCTCCGCAGACTGATCAGGACACAGATTGGTGAATCCCGTTCCTCAATTGGCTTGATCAGGGGGAGCTTCCTAGCGATAGAACCGAAGCACGATGGCTTGCGCACCGAGCCAAGACCTACGCCCTCTACAATGACGAATTGTATAGGCGAAGTCCCTCAGGTGTCCTCCAACGATGTATCACTGCCGAGGTGGGCCAAGCCCTGCTTTAGGACTTGCACACAGGCGCCTGCGGGCACCATGCGGTGCCTCAGACGCTCGTAGGGAACGCTTTCCGCCAAGGGTTCTACTGGCCAATGGCGGTCGCCGACGCTACCAAGCTAGTACGCTCCTGCGAAGGATGCCAGTACTATGCTCGACAGACACATCTCTCGGCCCTGGCCCTGCAAACCATCCCCATCACATGGCCGTTCGCTGTGTGGGGGCTCGACATGGTCGGGCCTCTGCAAAAGGCCCCCGGGGGCTACACCCATCTACTAGTATCAATCGATAAGTTCTCCAAATGGATCGAGGCTCGTCTGATCAATCGAATCAAATTTGAGTAGGCTACGCTGTTCTTCACTGACATCATCCACAGGTTTGGGGTCCCCAACACCATCATCACCGACAACGGGACATAGTTCACCGACAAAAAGTTCCTGACGTTTTGTGATGACCACCACATCCGTGTGGCCTGGTCGGCCGTAGGACACCCAAGGACCAATGGCCAAGTGGAGCGTGCCAACGGCATGATCCTACAAGGCCTCAAGCCAAGGATTCACAACCGGTTGAAAAAGTTTGGCAAGAAATGGCTCGCCGAACTCCCGTCGGTCATCTGAAGCCTAAAGAACACTCCAAGCCGAGCCATGGGGTTCATGCCTTTCTTCCTGGTCTATGGGGCTAAGGCCATCCTCCCCACCGACTTGGAATATGGTTCCCCGAGGCTACAAGCCTATAACGAACAAAGTAACCGCACCACCCAAGAGGACGCCCTCGATCAACTGGAGGAAGCCCAAGACATCGTGCTACTACACTCGGCCAAATACCAGCAGAGCCTACGGCGCTATCATGCCTGATGCGTCCGAGGCCGAGACTTGAAGGTAGGCGACCTGGTGTTGAGGCTAGCACAGAGCAACAAGGGCTGCCACAAGTTGACCCCGCCATGGGAAGGACCGTACATCATCGCCCAAGTACTGAAGCCCGGGACCTACAAGCTGGCCAATGAGAAGGGCGAAGTCTTCACCAACGCTTGGAACATAGAACAGCTACGTCGCTTTTATCCCTAAATTTCCAATCATTGTATATGTCGTTTCTCGAAATACAATTAAAAAGCGTCCTTTAGTTGGTCTAATTTTTCGAGAAACCCCCCGAGCCCATCATAGGTCTCGGCAATTCAGTAACACGGCAAGGGAGACTCGGCTCTGCCTTGGCAGAACTAGGCCTCCCTTGGGGGCTAGATTGGGGACTCCCCCCTAGGTCCCATGCACCATTCTTTAGTTGTTTTTCGCAAAAATTCCTACGCCAAGACTCTAGCAGGCTTTGACGAATCAGTTGTAAAAACTCCTCGGACCAAGGTCTGTTTCCTAAGCAAGAGGCCGGTAGAGCCGCGAGACGGCCTACGCCTCTGGGCTACGACACTCCCTCACTACCTCTCGCCCAAGGGACGGCTTAGGCCCCAAGAGGGTGTTTTGCAAATGAAATCTGATTAGGAGCAACAGAGGGCAAAGGCTCGGAAACATAAGAAAAACAACTAAGAAACATAAATACTTCAGAAATAAAGGCCTCGACGGCCACAAGCGTTATGATGCAAAATAACTCCTACTCTATTTTTACATAAGCCCCTGGGGCCCATATCAAGGCTCAGGGCCTTCAACACCGGTGGGTGGTAGGGGAGGAACCACCTCCTCTTCAAAGAGCATCGCCAGCGCCGTGCCAGGGCCTTCCACCGCCTCCATCAGCTTTGTGACCGCCGCGTCAGCCTCCTCGTCATCATCAGGCAGGACATACCCATCACTGATGGCCAGGAGGTCGACACCGACGTAGTGAGAAGAGATAACGGCCAGCGCACGCTTGACACCTGTGTGCAGCGCTCCTCGGAGTCGCTCGCGCATCTGGTTGCTCAGCGCGATCAAATGGTTCCCCAGGGAGCTACCTGACTGAAACCCCTCAACCTCTAGGGCCTCGCAGGCAGAAAGGGCAGCACGCTTCAGCGCCTTGTGCTCCCCGATCTCAGTCTCGAGCACTGTCTACACCACGCTGGAAGCCTTGGCGGCCCGAGTAACCTCCGCCTCTGACTCTGCACCGCGGAAAATGGAATGAGGTCGAGCGAGGGAAAAAACAACCTAAGTTAGGGGCGGAAACCCACGGAACTCACCCTTGGCCTTCTGCTCCCAGCGTCGGGTCTCGACCTGACAGGCCTCGGTTTTCTCCTTCCAGCGCAGGGCCTTGGCCCTAGAAGCCTCAGCCTCCTCCTTCAAGCGCTGGGCCTCGACTCGAGAAGCCTCGATCGCCCTGGAAGCTTCACTCCCCAGCTCTGCATCACACAAGGGAGTTAGGGAGCGAACATGAGAAAAAGAAAACAAAATGAGGGGACTAAAACTCACCCTCGACCGTCCCCCTCCAAACCACAGCCTCGGTCCGTGAGGCCTCAGCTGCAGCAAGGGCCTCATCCAAGGCACCTTTCGTTAGCTGGTGCGCCCTCTGTTCCGCCCCCAGCTGCCCCGCGAGATCCGCGGCCAAGGCCGTAGCTTCAACGACTTGGCCCCTGAAGGCATCCCGGTCTCTGACTGCGCGGGTGAGCTCCTCCTCCAACTCCTTCACCCGCTCCGCTAGAGGGGCGAGCTGCGTCTGGGCCATGGCCGCCTCGACCTTCGCGTCGGCACAACGAAGGCGGAGGTCCTCTACCTCCGAGCTCCGCGCCGACAGGAGCTTGTTGGCGCCGGCAACAAGGCCCTTCTGCCACTGAAGCTGGTCCCAGACGTCCCTCTCCTGTCGGAGAAAGACCGACTTCCCAAGGGACTAGGTCTCGAGCTCCTAGGGAAGCACAACAGGGGTCATTAATTACAACAAAACAAGAAAAGGACAATGTCGCGCGAGAAAGGAAAACGCAAACCTGGGTGACTCCGGGCAGTTCATCGGCCACCACGGACAGGGCCGTCCATAGCGACCGCTCCGCCAGCTGGTGGTATTGCTCGAAGGTGCCCCAGCGCCCGCCCTCGGCTGTGTCCTCAAGGGCGAATAGAGGCTCCCCCTCAGGGTCGTCCTAGCTCCCCCATAGTACCCGCGGGTGATCCCACCCGCGAGGCTTGGGTCACGACCGCACGAGGGTCGAGTTTCCCTCATCCAAGACCGGCACCGGCTGTTCCACGACATCGGCATCCTCGGCGTCGACCACCTACAGGAACGACGGACACACATAAGGAAACAAGGGGTAAGGGGAGATTGAGGAGGCTCGGAGGCTACAACGGCACACGACTTACTAGTGAGAGGAACCCCCGCGACGGCCGCATCGCGATAGGGGTCAAGTTGCCGCCCCTTAGCTTCGCCTCTACCGTCTCCCCCACCCGACGAAGAATTTCCTCGTCAGAAAGGGCAGAGGAGGACATCCGGGTGCCCTCAATGGGCTCACCCGGCTTCATCTCGAATAGCCACCGGCGCCGAGCCATCAGCGGCAGCACCCTCCGGCGGTGGAAGGCGGCCATGGCCACGACCACAGCCACGGTGAGACCATGGCCCTGACGCCTCGCTAGCCCCTCCAGAAGCGGCTGCAGCTTGGGCTGGTCGTTCTTTGGGACGCCGTACTTCCATCTCTCTGGGCAACTCTCCACAATCCGCCCAGTGTAGGGGGGAAGTCCTCCGTCATCGTTGCGGAGGTAGAACCAACTCATGTACCACCGGCGATTGGAGGATGCGAGTTGGGCCGGGATATAGAGGTGCAGGCGGTCCTGACGCACTTGGAGAGTGCAGCCGCCAGCCCTCGTCGCCTTCCTCTTACCCGATGTGCCCATCGGCTTGGTAGTATGCCCCGCCCGGAATAGGTGGAGCCACAACTCCCAATGGGGAGCAATCCCCAAATACCCCTCGCAAACGGCAACAAAGATAGCCGCCTGAGTGATGGAGTTGGGATTGAAGTTGTGGAGCTCCACGCCATAGTAGTGCAGGAGCGCCTGCATGAACCGGTCCGCAGGACGCCGAGGCCGTGCTCATGAAAGGAGACAAAGCTCACGACGTAGCCGTCGTGAGGCCTTGGCTTTGGCTCGCCGTACGGAGCAATCCACTCTAGCCTGGTGGGGTCTGTCACCAAGAGAAGGAGTCCACCGTCGACAAGCGACTGAAGCATCTCCTCGGTGACGTCCGACGGATCCTAGGGGTCCGCCTCGACAACGACGATGTCGCCGGCCATGGATGCGATGGACGAATCGGGTGCGGCAGTGAGTTTTTTCTCTTTCCCACGCTCTCCCTAGGCTCGCTCTTCTCTCATCTTCTTCCCGGCACCCGATGCTCTAGCGACGGCTCGATGGAGGCAGTGCTAATGTAGGCAAGGTAAGATGAGGAGGGGCAAGACCCTTCGGGTATTTATGCAGGGAGGAGGCGAAACGAATGGGCGACAAAATCGGGGAGGTTTTCCCCCGATCCGGCGCAGTTAACCATGAGCCGATTTCGCTGGCCCACGCGCCCACGTCTCCGCATTAAATGCGAGGACAGTTACGTCCCATCCACCACGTCATGCTTGGCCACTACGGTAGCAGGCATCGTTTCACCTCCCCATGAAACCGCCTCAAAAGGTGCGCCACCCATTGCCGAGCCAATAGGGAAGATATTCCCCGCGGCCTATTCCTTTCGTATGAAGGAACCAGGCTCTGAGCCTATTACGATCTAGGGGTTCAAAGGCTGGGCCTCAAAGGGTTTTGACAGCCGCCCCAGGATAACAGAGTCAGGGACGACCACGGGCGAGCCTATACGGGGCCGAGGCCCAAGCAAGCGAAACGCTTGGGACGCCTAAAGTCGTGTTCGAGACCGGCAGGAAAGTCTCCGAATGGGATCCCACCGTAGGGAGGCACCGAGCCACCGAGGCCTAGCAAACGGCCTCGGCACCCACTAGAGAAATCCTCTGGTACTCTTGGAGTGTGTCTCTGGACCGCTAGCCGTCCCCTAGTGAACGGGGTTCAGGCCTCCACTCGGACTACCCGATAACAACTCACCAGAAGTGCCACCGCTCGTGCCCATCGAGGGTAGCGAGGCACATTCCACCCCTCCTTCCGAGCGAAAAGGAAGCGTGAGGGTCACACAAAAAGTCAGGGGAACCCCCGACGGCCTTCTCGCTCTATGCAGAGGCTAAGGGGCTCTTCCTGCAACCTTGCCGAGACCCAGCGACCCCGGCTCGCACTCAAAGGGGCTCGGCAAAACAAACCCTCCTTCCGAGCAAAAAGGAAGCGTGAGGGTCGTACAAAAATACAGGGGAGCTCCTAACGGCCCTCTCACCCTGTGCAGAGGCTAGAGGGCTCTTCCTGCAAATACGCCGAGACCCCACAACCTGGGCTCACGCCCAAAAGGGGCCTTGGCAAACAAACCCTCATGCACGAGGGGCATATAAAAAGCCAGGGGAACTCTCGACGGTCCTCTTGCTCCACGCAGAGGCTAGGGGCTCTTCCTGCAACCTCGCCGAGACCAGAATGGGCTCGGCAAACAAACCCTCCATCTGAACGAAAAGGATGTGTGAGGGTCGGATGAAAAAGTTAGGGGACCCCTGACCGCCCTCTTGCTCTAGGCGGAGGCTCGGGGGCTCCTCTTGCACCCAAGACAAAAGACAAACGGTCCAAGCCCACGCTAGAGGTTTCATTAAAAAACACGATAAAGGGCACCGAGCCCGTTACGGTCCAGGGGTTCGAAGGCTGGGCCTCCAAGAGGTTTCGACAGCCACCTCAGGGCAACAGAGTCAGGGACGACTTCAGGGCGAGCCTACAAATGGCTGAGGCCCAAGCGAGCAATCGCTCGAGGCGTCCTAAGTCGTGTCCGAGACCGGCAGGGAAGTCTCCGAATGGGATCCCACCGTAGGGAGGCACCGAGCCACCGAGGGCCAGCGAACGTCCTCGGCACCCACTAGAGAAACCCTCTGGTACTCTTGGAGTGTGTCTCTAGACCACTAGCCGTCCCCTAGTGAACGGGGTACGGGCCTCCACTCGGACTCACCCGTTAACAGCTCACCGGAAGTGCCCACGCTCGTACCCATCGAGGGTAGCCTGGCACATTCCACCCCTCCTTCTGAGCGAAAAGGAAGCGTGAGGGTCGTACCCAAAGTCAGGGGGACCCCTAATGGACCTCTCGCTCCGTGCGGAGGCTAGAGGGCTTTTTCCTGTAGCCTCGCCGAGACCCCCGCAACCCGAACTTGCGCTTATGGCCTCGGCAAATGCGATGAGAACTACATGTGATAGATGTCTTAGTTTGTAAGCATCATACGTGACAACGTGCACGAAATCTTCTAAAATTTTTATCATAACCTCCACATATGATATCACGACATCTCAACAAGTTTCATGATTTTCGGACTTCGTTTGCTTTTTATAGAATTTATAAACACTTCACACGCAATTTCGCGGACATGTTTCGTGAACAAGATGTCTGAAATTTCGGGTCCGTTCCAGGATACGGCCTCTCACAACACTCACTAACATGACTATCAATTTTTGAATCATTAAACTCCATTATTCGTACCACGTGCAGTTCAAATTTCTAATTTCCGGAAAAATTCAAGTAAATGAAATAAAATAATTAAATATAACAAAAAGCCACAAAAAAATCCCCAAATTGTAACTAGGAGTTCCTGTTGCTTTAAAAAGGCTGCACAAAAAACTTGGAGGCCAAAAACAAAAAAAACAAAAAAACTTTGCCGAGTGCCGGGGCATGGCACTCGGCAAAGGGTGTCTTTGCCGAGTGCCAACCATCAGGCACTCGGCAAAGAATGTTTTAAAATTTTTTTTTAAATTTCCTCTTTGCCGAGTGCATCCACAGGAGCACTCGGCAAAGAAATAATAAAAAAAATTAAATCTTTGCCAAGTGCCGTCCAGAGGACACTCGGCAAAGTATTTTAAAAATAAAAAAATTGTTCTTTGCCGAGCGCCAGATCTGAGACGCTCGGAAAAGAATTTAAAAAAAAAATTTAAATCTTTGCCGAGTGCTAGATCTGGGGCACTCGGCAAAGAAATTAAAAACAAATCTTTGCCGATTGCCTAATCGCAGGCGCTCGGCAAAGAAGGCCGTGACAGGACGCCGTTTCATGGGCAGCCTATGCCGAGTGTAGAGATTTTGCCGAGAGTCTGGCACTCGGCAAAGAAGTCCTTTGCCGAGTGCCCGTGTTTGCTGAGTTGCCGGCACTTGGCAAAGAGATCTTTGCCGAGTGCAATTCTTTGCCGAGTGCAGCACTCGGCAAAGAAGGTCTTTGCCGAGTGCCCGATTTTTGACACTCGGCAAAGTCTCTGTTTCCAGTAGTGGTCGTCACTAGGAGATGTGGCTAGGGAGGGTGTCACACCCAATTTTACAGATAAAATTGAATGCCCAATATGTGTACCCAGGAAACAGTCACACACAAGTCGACAAATCATATAAAGTATCATCACGGTGTCACTTACATCAGATCCATAATACAACTTAGTCTTACATCACACAGCGGAAAATAAAAAGATAATAAAACTCTCGTAGGCTTCATCACAGGGAAGGTCAACTGGTTGACCACAAGCCTAAAAATCCTCCGGGAAATCCTCATACCCGTTGTCATCTATTACCCATCCGGGATTTTTATCCAAATAAAGAAAATAAACAAGTGTAAGTACATCCCGTACTTAACAAGCTAACATGGGGTTATGAAGCTCAAAAGGATTGACTCTGGTTTACTGCAGTTAGCATTTTTAGTATGACAAGCTTTTATTATCAGATATTATCAAATTATGCTTAAGCTCCCATTTAATCCCATAAGAACATATATCAGTGTAAAGTGTATCTTATATCATCATAGAACATCTTAAATGAACATTAACAAGTATCCAGTTATTCTGTGAGTTTTCCGGGCCGCTGGTGACCGTGAGCACGGCTGTTATAATAGTTTGTTACCCTCTGCAGAGGTGGTGCACATTCACCGCGAGTCGTGATCCCCATATGCTCGAGTTAATTACTCCCATGTCACTACCAAGGTGAGCGGGCAGGGTACACTATGAAGCCATTTCATAGGTTTCCCTAACAAGTTAGGGCCGCTAGGTTTCCTTGGCAGGCAGATGTAAGAACCCCCCTTTCCTATGGCACATATCCATCGTTGCTATACTCATAGGAACAGAGGCAGCCCTATACCCAACGTGGCAAGCCCCATTTGCACCAAAAAGGTAACCTCTAACTAGCTAGGAAAGATCCTATTACTGAGCTAAAGTCAGAGCCATATGACTCTCCCGATTGCACTGTCAGTCCTAGCTTTTGCCGATAGATGAGTCCTTATGGAGGGCTGGGAGCAATATGATCAAAGGTCATTTGCACTTTTGCCCTATGGAACAGTTGATATAATTCATGTTAAACTCTTAGTCCCATAGAATCATTCATCTTCATGTATATCAAGTTCAGTTAGAGCACTAGCAATCTACCCATATGCATTTAACCCATAGGAGACAAGGAACAGGATAAACAATCACTAGGATGTCCTTACGGGTATCAAAATTAGACACATGCAAATGAGTAATTGATTAAAGTGAAATAGGACATCAAGGTAGGCCCATGCTATACTTGCCTTGGTTCACAAACTCGTGCTGGTCCTGCTGGTCGTCGAAGAGTTTTTGGTCTCCAACGTTTTCCTCACCGTCTGAACGCGACCAACACGACAACATACAACATTCCAAAAGCATTCATGCAAAGCAAACATTCCTATCATTAGAACAGTACACCAACAGTATTGAAAACAAGATAAAATGTTTGTAAAAATAATCTACGTCTCGCTACGATCACGTCAACGCGAAGTTCACGAAAAACGGAGCTAAAATGCGAAAGTTATGATTTAAACGGGTTTTCCTATAGCAATATATTTAATTAAATCTAACCATGAATTTAAAAAGTTCCAAACTTGACTAACAGTGGTTCTAACATGTAGGTTATGGAATTACGAAGCTAACGCGATTTGAATGGATCAATTCGGAGCTAAAACGACAATTTTATAAGTGAAACAGTTCAAATGGCATTTCTGTAAATACTGAAAACGTATTTTGGACTTAAGCCGTGAAGTTTACGTTTTCCAAACAAGAATGCGCATTCGGGGAACTACGCCTTGGACTGCGGGTTCAATTACATGAAAACCGAGGGTCTCTTTAGAAAAATAAACCGCGAAGGGGTATCGGATGATCTCGGCCGTTGGATTAAAACAAGCGGCCAGGAATGGATCCGATGGAAGGGAGAAGAAGGTGGCCGGCCGGAACAGTGATGCCGGCGGCAAACACCATGGCCGGCGGCAAGAAGGTCACCGGCACGCGGGTAACTTGGCCTACGGGCCTCGGTTTGAGCATCCGAGAACACCGGGGGATAGAGGGGAGAAAGGAGACCTCGGCAAGGCCGAGAATGGGGCCGGTGGAGGCGGTTGGCGCGGTGGCAGCCATGGCCGGCGGCAAGGAGCTCCATGGCGCACTCAAAAATGGTCATAAAAGCCACCATATTCCACAGGAAAAGGTCGGGGAGAGAGAGGAGAGCACGACGAATCTCACCACGGAGAAAATCGGAGACGGAGGCGGCTCAGGGACGGCAATCCACGCGGAGGGGCGGTCGGCGAACCTCGGTGCTGCTGCGGTGGTTTCCGTGCACGGCGAGCGCGCGAGAGAGGGGGGAAACAGCAGGGGCACGCGGGGGGAGGCTCGGCTGCTATTTAACAAGGCCGAGGAGTGGGGGGAACGCTCCCACGATGCACGTCGTGGGCGACGGTTGCTACAGCGCCGGGCGCGGGCGGTTCCGAGCCGCGTGGGGAAGAGGACGACGTTGACATGCGGGGCCGAGCGGTCAGCGGCTGCGGGGAAGGGAGCGACGGCGGTTGCGGCCAGGCCGTTCGGCTGGGCTGGGCCGGCAGCGGTGCTAGGCTGCACAGCGCGCGGCTGGGCTGCTGGCGCTAGGCCGAGCGAGGCGCGCGGCTGGGCTGCTGGCGCTGGGCCGAGCGAGGCGGGGAGGCGAGCTGGGCCGAGGGAAAGCTGGGCTGCGGGGGAAGGAGAGAAGGCCAGCGGGCCGAAATTCAAGAAGGGAGGGGAAAAATGATTCTTTTCTTTTCTTTTTCTACTATTTTCCAAATCCCTTTTTAAATTCAAATTTCAATTCTTTTTGAAATATTTAATAAATTCCTAACATTCACAAAATGATATGCAGCAGCATGTATGCATCAAAAAGTTTCTAACCTTATTTTTTTTAAATTTTAATTCCACAAAATTTATTATTTCCCTATCTTTTAATGCACACATATTTGCATAAATAAATCCTATTTAGCTATTTTAAAAGAAAGTCATTTTTAGGGTGTTACAGAGGGGCAAGGCGATGTGCGCGGCGATGAGGGCGGGCCGGGGAGGTGCGCGAGGCAGAAGTGGCGTGCCACATGCGTGATGCAATGGGGGAGAGGAGTCAGAGTCGCATGGGGGAGCGTCGAGCGCGCATGGGGTTCCAAGTTGTGGGATGGGAGAGGATAGGATGAGTGATGAGGTTTGGTCCAAATAATCTGGGCCGTTTGATTTGAGTGAGTGAGAAAAAAGAGGGTAGAGTGGATCTCATCCCTTGGTTTCAAATATTGGCTAGTTCTGGGTGCAGTTTGCTTGGTGCACGTAGGAGAGGTCATGACTGTGTGGGACATCTTTTGGTGTGGCTTTAGAAAAGTTTACATCGGTGCATTATATATGGTAGAGATAGAGATTGGAGACAGCATTGTGAAAATGCCAGGGGGGGGGGTATATCTATATTTTTTGGAGAAGATGGTGGTGATAGTGCTGAATGTTTTTTTTTTGTTTTGAGATAGGGAGATGGTTGTGTATGTATATATACATGGTACAGTGGGACGCAGGAGGAGTTACACTACAGCTCTACTTCCTCTACTTGTACAGAGGAGCTTCATGTGGCTCATCATGAGATTTGGACCCAGCACAGTCTTCCGGAGAGCAAATATATAGTGTCCAGAACAACACAAAAGACAAAGCGCAAGTGTAAATGGTACTAATATTTCCCAAATGAACTATGCCCGACAGAGCAAATATTATGAGAGGAGCTGTACTGTACCTGTATAAAGTATGAGAAAGGCAGATGTTATGAGGCTGCCCATTATAATTTCACTTAACAATGTTATAGTGATTGATGTCTAGGGTCAAGTTGGTGAGGTTTGGTGGGAAATTGAACTTATTGGTTTTCACAATGCGTATATGTTTCGTTATTTCAACAGATGTACAAATCTTTTCTCTACAACTAAAATGAATTTAGAGGAATCGTACACAAGCAGAATGAAAGGGACGACCTGTGATCCTCACCCCATGGTTTCTCACACACACACGTCGCTGTTTTTTCTCCCCCAGGCTTCCCAAACAGTTTCTTGTCAAAAACGAAGTGTACGCGATTGACTCAACCACACATATTTGAGCATACATTTAACTAAATCTCTGATAAGTAACCACAAATTTAGTAACGATATATAATTTTAAGCACTACAGAAATAACGATAAACCGCACCTATATTTGTCTTAAGCTAACTGCTGGCCACATCCATTATTATTATATAAAAACTTAGATAAACGTAGCCATCTCGATGAAAGTACAATGTACAATACGGCAGCAAAGAAATGGATGATGTGAAAAACCCATTGACCCGTATGTTTTTAATAAATGTGTCGTACGTGGGTAGTATATGTTAAGGTTTCTGAAACTCTAACTCTAATCTTGGACTCTATTTCCTACCTATAAAAACTAAGCATGATATGAATCTATCTAGATGTGCACTAAGGTTTTGCTATGTGTTTCGATGTCTCTACCACAAAATATTTATGCAATACTAGTTCCAAACTTATCAACTAGCCTAGAAAGCGAAACTAGAAAGGTTTTGATAGAAGGTAGAGAACATGAAATCCCATTCGACAGCAGCGATTTTTCTTGAGGTATTGAGAAGCTCATGCTTTCCCCTATAGTCTTCGTTTGAGCCACTCGCAAGGATGCCTTTTTAAGAGCTCATGCTTTACCCTGGGAGGCGGCACACATGGCTTCGGCAGCTAAGGTTGCCGAATCCCGCCAGGCCCATGACAGCTAATCAGCCGAGCCAGCCGTGGAAGAAGGGCATGCCATGCAGGGGCTGTGTGCTGCTGCCAGCCCTGGCCATGCAGGATTCTCCGCACCGACGCATGCTGTCCTCGGGCATTTCGTTCCGTCCACAGGGCCTCAATAAAATTCCTACCGAGAGACTTGTCCTCGGCCGGCAGCTTGCATGGTCGGTCAATCACTGATGCATACGTGGAGAAGCCGCGTGGCTGGCTGCTGAACCCAACCAAACCAAAAGCTTTCTGACGTCTGCAACGGTATCAGTGGCGAATCTAGAATTTTGTCTCAACGTATGCCGCCAAAAAAAAGTTCATATACAATTCAGTAAATCCATTTCAGCAATTCGGTAATAATTGTAAAATTGACAACATAATTCGTTATATATGCACTAAATAACACAATAAGGCTTAAATTCATGGATTAAGTTCAAACCATCCACTAAGTATAGTATAAATAGTTCAAAAGCCATATCAATAATTGAAATAAGGCATAAAAGAGAACCAGCGACTTACAATGCTATTTTTGTGACTATTTTATTCGACGCTTTCGAAGGGACATAAATGTATTGATTATATCATCTTCATCAACTTCAAAGAAAATATCCTGCTCAATAAAAGTTACTAGATAGTCATCCAGAAGACTATCTCCCATCTTATTTCTTAACTTTGTTTTCACAAAAACCATTGCAGAAAATACCCTTTCAACACTTGCCGTTGCCACAGGTAGAAGTAATACCAATTTGAGGAGCTCATAAACCATATCATACACTTTGTGCCTCTTTGTTTCAACAAGCTTAACTGAGAGATCAACAATATTGTCTAGACCTTTGAAGCTATCATCATATCTCATGTCATCAATATAATTATCTAGCTGCAACTCAAGTTTGAGCAAATTATTATTTGAGAACTCCTTTGGGTAGAACTCAGCTAGTCTACGTAGCTTCTGTGCATCAAAAGAAGCAAATGACTTGGAAGGACTGAAGGCCGACATACAAGACAACAACTCCATATTAATCTCATCAAACCGATTATCAAGTTCTTGACTTATTTGATCAATGACACCAATATATACTTGTCTTCTAAAGTGGTCATCATTGGTTTGCTTTTGGGCGCGAGCTTTCCTTGCTAATTTTCCATAACGAACATAATCATCATTCATAGCAGGAACTTCAACACCATGTTTATCGCAAAATGAAGTGACATTCTCAAGAAAATTTTCCCAACCATCATACCTCAATTCTTGCATTCTTTTCTTTGCCACATTAACAAGTGATATTGCATTAAGAATATCTTGGTCCCTTCTTTGCAAACACTCAGATAACTCATTTGTATATCCAAGAATAATATACATTAAGTGTGCAAAGACAACAAACTCAAAGTTCTCAAACGCTCCGGTCACAAAATGTATTTTGGTCCAATCATCCTTATATGCAGGATCATCCCCAAGATCAACCAGTACATTATGGATTGCTTCATACATAGTAATGATGCTGCATACATTTTTGTAATGAGATCCCCATTAAGTATCTCTAGGTCTAGGCAAACCCATCTCTTGATGTAATCCAGTTCTAGATTCAATTTCACCACAGTCAAGTGCTTTCTTGACATTCTCAAGCCTAGCATTTCTAAGCATGTCATCACGCTTATAGGAAACTCCAACAATATTCAATAAGATAGATATTTGATCAAAAAAAGTCTTGCAATCAGTATTTCCCTTGGCAACAGCAACAAGAACCAATTGTAGTTGATGAGCAAAACAATGAATAAATAAGCAGAAGGTGATTCTTGCATGATCAATGTTTTCAACCCTTTAATATCTCCTTTCATGTTGCTAGCCCCATCATATCCTTGACCATAGATTTGAGTCATAGTCAAGCCATGACTAACAAGTAAAGCATCAATTGCATCCTTAAGTGATAAAGAGGTAGTATCATCTACATGAACAACTGCAATAAAATGGTCACATGGCCTTCCCAATTTATCAACATAACGCAAGCAAAGAGCCAGTTGTTCTTTATGTGATATATCACTAGACTCATCAGCTAAAATTGCATAAGGCTCATCACCAAGTTCTTCAATTATTTTCTTTCTAGTTTCTAGGGCACAACAGTGAATAAATTGCTTTTGTATGTCTGGGCTAGTTAAGGTACAGTTACCTAGAGCATTGTCCAAAACATACTTCTTCACTTCTTCACTATTTCTGGCAAGAAATTTCAAAAGTTCAATGAAGTTCCCTCTGTTGCTAGATTCTTCACTTTGATCATGTCCACGAAATGCCAACCCTTGATGCAAAAGAAACTTGATACACCTAAGTGAATAAGTCAACCTTTTCTTATAAAGACGAAGATCCTCATCACTCCACTTCTCAATATCATAATCAATTGCTACCTTGGGATTTGTAAAGCCAATGTATCTCTCTTGAGCTACAATATGTGCCTTAGACCCCTTATGTTTGCGAAGTGCTTTCTCTCCTATATTCCAATTCTTCTAGCCATCAACAGTAAATGTGTCTCACCCAGTACCCTTCTTGAACAAATAGCATATGAAGCAAAACACAGCATCCTTCTTAATACTGTACTCAAGCCAATCATTATTATACATCCAACAATAGTTGAATCCCCGATCCCTATCTGAAATCTTTCTTTTTGGAAAATCATGTGCAAAAGGTTTGAATGGACCTTTAATAATATATGCTCTTCGAATTGCATCTTGATCATTAACAGGATATTTTAGAATAGGATGTCTTTCACTTGGATCATGTGGAAGGCGATTGATGTCATAAACTCGTGGCAGTGAAGACGGTTGTGGCAGTGGCATAGGATTTACAATTTCCTCAACTACTCTCTCATGAATCTGCTCTTCCACCACAGGTTCAATCGGATCAGGATTAGAAGTAGTAGCAGCTGCCGCAGCCTTCTTCGTTGCTACATGCTTCTGAAAAAGAGATGCAATGTCCCCGTTTCTCTTCATAATTGCATAAATATTACAAAGAACACAATGCCAAATAATTAAATAAATTGCGCTTGCACGATTGAACTCTCACATACGATTATGGATCACTCACATGATATGAGTACTGAACAAAAGATCAATCAAGATCGACTTTGATGTTGAGAAAAATCCTCCACCTCGCCGCGTGATAGATGATTCTATAATTTTAGCGCTAAGCAATTAGCAATTAAAGTACACATGAATTTTTTTAAAAGCCGAAGAACAAAGATTGAATCCCACCAGAACAATTGTGATCACAAATTCGCCTAGATGCCGCCGGTGGCCGGTGCCACCGTAGCCCGTACGGTAGCGCGTAGGCTAAACAGGACACGAGGTCGGTGGTCACGAGGACGACAATGACGGCACTGGGCACTGGTCATGGGCGACAGCCGATGCGTGAAGATCCGTATGACCGTATTACGGTATTAGGTTGGCGTACTGGTGTAGGGCAGGGCGAAGACACGAAGTCAAACCGCCTCAATCCGTAATTCCATATTGGCCTTGTCCCAGGATCTGTCTCCATCGCTGGGCCACCTAGGCACTTGGGCCTGACGCTCGCTCGCGATTTCGTGGAGACACGGAGTCACGGCCTGCCTCTCGCTCGTAGCCGCTAGCACGCTCGGGCTCAGCAGTCAGGGACTCAGGTATGCTGCAAATATGTATATATAGTTGCTCTCACGCAGGAATTGCAGTGCATACCCGGCATACACTGTAGCACCGCCACTGGCCGGTATGATGCATGTGGGGCTTCTGCTGGCGCCAGTGCGGCTGGGCCTGGTGGCTGTAGCAATCACGGCATTGTCGCTGCTGTCTTCAGCGCCCCTCTGTTCCTTGTCTTGCTCAACGTACAGGTTCAGAACCAGAGTCCAGCCTGACACTATGAAAGCAATTGAGTGGCTGTATCAAGCACAGAGACATTTCTGGAACTGCACCGAACACAGGCAATTCCAGACGACTCCCATTCTTATAATTGACACAGCAGCGCCTTGCATTAGGATAGCACTGAAGGAAAATGCGATGGGAACTAAACGGTGTGCGGGCCACAATGCTGTTGAGTGTGTGGGGTGAGGCGCACTGTCAAATTAAATAGCAATGGTGCTGGAACCGTGTAGCAGGGGTGCGGACAATTTGATGTGGAATGTGGGGTTGGTGCGTCTAACAAGGATATATATTGAGGAGATTTCCCTGTTCGGCTGGTCACAATTCCAGCTGAATTCCAGCCAACGCGCACAGTGCCCCGATTCAGCCACCAGCAAGGTTCAGCCGGACAGCATTTAATGCAGTTCAAATTCAAACACCATTTAATGCTTTTCAATTTGAAACACCAGCAGCCACGCCATTGCACTACAAATCAAATGTTCTTTACAACCAGGAAGCTCCATTACTACGTCATTTAACTCCACAAATCAAATGCCATTCATTACAGCACCATAATTAACAGTATAATGACACGGCACATCTTTGACAGCATTGCAGTCTGAAATTGAGTAGTACTGCACACACGGGAGACCAAGAATGATCATCGTCACCGACCGACTCGTCGCCGTCGATGAGCGTTGCCTAGCAGCTAAGGATCCAGCCGGTTGTTCCTGGACGTGTGCCGCCGCGCGCTCGCGTAGTCCGTCGTCATGAACCACCTCATCCTCTTCCTCTCCTCTACCCACTGCTCGGCGTGCTGCTGGCTGCTGCCATGCCTCCCGCTTCTCACCGCTACCGCCGAGCCTTCTCCTGCCACGAAACCAAAGACAAGTTTCAGCCGCTTCTCGGTGACAGAAATAAATCGGCAGCTGGTCACAACACAGTGAAACGTGACGCGACCAATGAATCACAGAGCGAGGATGTGCACTTACCAACAAGCACTTGCTGATGGAGCAGGGACCTAAAGCTCAGGAGGAAGATGAGAGCGACCAAGCTAACTCGACCAACGAACCTCGTGCTGCCGTGTGCCGTCCCTCTCGCTGGCGCAGTCTAGTGGAGCAGTGGGGTGACTGACGGGTGAGCAGGCGTACTGCATATAATGCAGGAGGTCATGTCAGAGCATTTCCAACAAGAAGTACAGGTCAAATGGCATGAGAACGGATTCAGATTGTTTATTTCAGAAGAGTTGTGAGCACAACACCTCTGCCATTTCACCTTTCTTGGCGGCCTTGCATAATACAAAAGTTACATGATCAAGTAACCACTGCTTTTTCCAAGTTTTCCCCAGGAATCAGTTGAGACTCTAATCTATTCGTTACCAATAATAGAATGCATAAGAATACAGAATACACAGTATAAGGTGTTCTGAAGCCATGCACTCAGTATAAATTTATCAGGTGATAGCATTAGTATGTTTTACCTTTTGAAGTACCTATCCAAACATTGCCGTCTAGGATCTTGGCACCGATTTCAAAAGCGAACAACCTCTGTAGAAAATTTACTCAAATCTTCTCTGTATAATTCAAACGTAGTCTATGTAAGTAAATCTGAAAGTACTTGTAATTATAGACTCAGCAGATGCCATCTACCTTATGTCAGTTTCAACAAGACCCAACAACTGACAGTAATCTTCTGAAATCAAACTGCGGAAGCCTTCATAACTAAACACCACCTCTTTCAGATACAAATTTTATTACCGGATAAGAAGAGTAGACAGGCAACAGATTAAAAAGGTTAGGTTTATTTTAGGAGAAGAAAATACAGTATCAATTATCAAAGTTTCAATGCCACAAGGACTAAGGCATGCAACATATAAGTTACATGATCAAGTAACCAACTCAAATGCCTCCAAGTTGCCACAAACTAACTAAGTTAGATAATCAAACAGTAAACCAAACGACATCATCATCATCTTCATAATGTAGGTGCCAGATATTGCAAGTATCACCACAATCCAATACAACATGAACAATTCTTTGTCTGGGAAGTTCAGAATCTCATAATAGAACACTGAGAATGTCCTACACAATACATAGCAGAATAAGACTTCATAATCAAATAGTGTTCATACTAATAGTTAACAAGAACAAGAAGGTTATGAAATCTGATCCCAGCAGGAAGGCACTAGGTGGGAGCCAAGCAGCTTCATCTGATCCCAGCGCACCATGACTTCACTTCCTTCACCTGCATGTGTACGTATCCTCATTAGTCGCACACTACGCAGACAAAGTAAATGTGCATGACTTCACTGATAACATCTACAAACCATAAATGATTCACTTACATTGTCTTCCCAAGGAGTCCAAGCCCATATGTTATCCACTCACGGACCTGTTCCATGTCATTAGGATCTCCCAAGGCCATAGCTGCCACTTGACTCAACGGGCCAAGGTCCGGCGCCTGCATAACCCGCCGTGGTTGGTGTTGACCCTCTAGCTCATGCATGTAGTTGTGCAATGCACAGAGAGCAATAATTATCTGGGTTGGCTTGGTCCCTTGATAGTGAGGTATGCCTTTCAACATCTGCCACTTAGCTTTCGCTGCTCCAAATGTTCTTTCTATGACATTACGCAACTTGGAATGGTGCCGGTTGAACAACTCCTGGGCATCAGAAGGCCCCCTAGTCTAGAACTCCTTCACCCAGTACCTCTTATTTGGATACGGCGTCAGATACCCATTGCGAAGTGCGTAACCGGAGTCCACCAAGTAATAGCGGCCTTGACAAATTCAAAGCTAGATATCAGTCCATGTTGAATAAGCTCCAGCATGAAACAACCAAACCGACTAAGTTCAACTAACCCGGCGGTGGATGTGGGAAAGATGCATCGGCGGCAGCCTTTCTTTTCACCCGCATATCATGGGCGGAACCCTCTGTCCCTGCCCTGATATACGTGAACCTCATGTCGAAGTCACAGACCGCAACAACATTTTGGGTTGTCCTCCCTTTCCTATTAATGTGGTCATCACGGACTCCTTGATCAATTATGACATCTCTGTGAGTGCCATCCATGGCGCCAATGCAGCCATCAAAAAACGGCGTGTACTCCACCAATATAGCTGGCTTTCCTGAATAACTAGTGTCCCTAGGCCTAAGCACGTCATCTGCAAATCTAGTCATGGCAGCTAGTACATGGGAAAATACCTTGCTACATGTCCCCAACCCCCTCCTAAACCTCTCATGCATTTACCTCTGGCATTGATTTGTACCACATGCCCATAGAAACATGGCTAAAGCTTCAATTGATTCAAGCTCCCTACTGCCTTTTAGCCCATAGGTGTCACGTAGTATGCTATGCAACCTAACCAAATTTTCAGGCCACATTCGGCAGTTTTCATAGCACCTACCAGCATCTGACAACAGCTTATCTACCCACTGTCTTCCGGTAAGTTTAGGCAATGAGAAAAAATGGTTACCTAGCACTACCGGACATGGCTGATTTGCCGAGTGCAAAAAGCTTTGCCAAGTGCTTTCTGTCGGACACTCGGTAAAGGAAATCTTTGCCCAGAGCCGGACCCAGCGGCACTCGGCAAAGATAGGCCATCAGCAAATCTGCCTTTGCCGAGAGCCGGACACTCGGCAAACTTTAACCATCGGCAAAAATTTTCCTTTGCCGAGTGCCGGGCGCTCGACAAAGATTGGCCATCGGCAAAAAAATCTTTGCCAAGTGCCGGGCACTCGGCAAAATTTGGCCGTCGGCAAAGGTGGCCGGCGTGACGGCGGCCACCTGCCGTCAGCCTTTGCCGAGTGCCCCACCATTAGGCACTCAGCAAAGGGTTTTTTAATATTCTTTGCCGAGTGCCCTGTCACAACTTGCTATTAGGCATTTGATGAATTGATATTCTTTGCTGAGTGCCCCACCGTTAGGCACTCAGCAAAGGGCTTCCGTCTGGCTTTTAGGCATTTGATGTCACAACTTGCTCCAAACTTTCTCAATTTTTTACCATGACCTCCACATGCGATAACAAGACACCTCGATAAGTTTCATGATTTTCGGACTTCGTTTGGATTTTATATGATTTAAATACATTTTTCCTACAAGTACATCGTCATGTTACGACAACAAGATGCTCGTAATTTCATGCGAGTTCCTGGATATGGCCTCAACATACGCCAAACATCTTGAATACCATTTTTTGAATGACCAAATTCCATTATTTCATGTACATGCAGTTCAAATTTGAAATAGTCTGAAAAATTCAACGAAACAAAAATAATTAAGGAAATATAGTAAAAAAACTCAAAATTGTCCCAGATTTTGAAATGGAGTTTTAATTACTGTAGCAAGGCCCTAGAAAAAAATGGGGCGAAAAACAAAAAAAATTAATTTGCCGAGTGCCAACCTTGGCACTCGGCAAAGAAGCCTTGGCCGAGTGCCAGGTCACAGGGCACTCGACAAAGAATTTTTTTAAAAAAAATAAAAAACCCTTTGCCGAGTGCCGCTGGGCCCGGCACTTAGCAAATCTTTTAACCTAAAGGCCTAGAACAGGCCGGCCCAACCCCACCCCCTCTTCACTCCTCTCCCACCCGCCCTCGCGTTTCCCTACCGCACCGCCGCCTCCGTGCCGCCCCTGCCGTCGTCCCCCTCCGGCGAGGTCCTGCTGGGCCTGCCCTAGCGCCCCCATCCCGCGCCCCCCACCCCTGTCCCGGCGGCGCTAGCCCCGGCGCCCAGCCCCGGTGGCCCAGCATGCCCGCCCCGGCGGCCCCGCACCCGCACCATGGGTCCTCGGCCGCCGCCTCGAGCTCGCCGACGCCCCAGGCTCCGAGCTCCTCGAGACAGCGACCCGGCCAGCCCCGAGCTGCCCAGAGCTCCCCCGGCCCTGATCTCCCCCGCCGGCCCCGAGCTCCACCAGCCCCACCGTGCCCTGCGGCCGGCCAGTAGAGGGAGAAGGAGAGGAGCAAGAGGAAGAAAGGGAAGGGGGAGGAGGAAGAGGAAGAAAGAGAAGGGGGAGGAGGAAGAAGAGGAAGAAAGAGAAGGGGGAGGAGGAAGAAGAGGAAGGTGCCGACCTGACCGCCCGTCGATCCTCGCGCCGTTCCAACCACCCGTTGATCCCCGCGCTGCTGCGGTCATCCCCGCCGTCATCGCCGGCCCTCGCTCTTGCCATTCTTGCCGCCAAGGTGAGCCCTACCCTTGTAGTGTTAGTAGTAGTAGTAGTTAGTAGTGTTAGTAGTAGTTAGTTGTAGTGTTAGTAGTAGTAGTTAGTAGTGTTAGTTGTAGTAGTTAGTAGTGTTAGTTGTAGGGTTAGTAGTAGTAGTAGTTAGTAAATAATAGTAGTTAGTAAGTAGTAGTGGTTGTTAGTAGTGTTAGTTGTAGGGTTAGTAGTAGTAGTAGTTAGTAAATAGTAGTAGTTAGTAAGTAGTAGTGGTTAGTAGTAGTAGTTGTTAATAGTTAAGTAGTTCTTAGTATTAGTACTGTTAGTAGTTAAGTAGTTGTTAGTAGTAGTGTTAGTAGTAGTTGTAGGGTTAGTAGTAATTGTTGTTGTACTACTTCAATACTTTCATCTGCATGAAAAGAGAACTAAAGTACATGGCTCCTCTTGATATATTGGTGGTTGTTGGCCTTCGTGCCCATGTTTGGTATATATGTGGTTGTTGGCCTTTGTGCCTTGTTTTTTTGTAGGTTTTGGGAACCTCCCCGTGTAGGGGAGGTGCTGCCAAAATTTTGAGTCAACACTAACCATTTTTTCCCTTTTTTGCAGGAGGACTTGTGGGAGGGACTCGGCGACCCCGATCATCTTCGTCGGCACTGCGGGTCTTCCTGCACCGCGTCGACTCGCCACTACACCGACTCTCCACTGCCCCGCTACCCTGACCTGACCAGCACCCTAGGTATAACCCCTCTATCCATATGTGGTCTTTGGTAGCGTAACCTAGTTAGGTGTCTCCCATCCAAAAGAGATACGGTTGGAGGTATGAAGATCTTTGTATATCTACGATCATATCTGTTTTGGATTATCCACGTTTTTTGGACAGCCTGCGGATGCGTAGATGGGTTAGTTTCCATGGTTCGCTCCGATCCGAGATGGTGTTTTGGCATCACCCCCTATTGTTCTCCGGATACACACTCTCCCTTGCAGGACGTGTATCGGGAGAATAATGGGGAGGTGCTACCGAAATTCTATCTCGGATAGGAACAGAGCATGGAAACTAACCTCATCTACGCATCCACGGGTGGGATTAGGACCTATCCTCACCTATTAGAGAGTAGGGACACCGCGTAGATGCAATTGATGGTCACCTGTGGAGATGTTATATATGCTAGAGGATGGAGGACCATTAGTGGATGTACATGGGCCAGACAAGTCAGGGTGATGTTAGCATTGAATGGATGAACAAGATCGATCGTTTCTTGAAGCATGCATTTGGCAAGGCCGCTACATACCTGAAAATGGCTTTGTGTCCCTACAGCAAGTGTGGTAACAGGAGAATGCAAAACCAGGAAGTCATGGGTATACATCTGCACAAGAATGGGTTTACGCCGAACTACACCCGGTGGGTCCACCATGGTGAAGCCGATCGTATGAGAGAGAAGGTGGTGAGACCACGCGTCGAGGCTTTCGATGCTGATGCCGGGGTAGTAGACACGGTAGATGACGTTCACCAAGCACAGTTTGCTGAAGGACATGAGGAGGCAGAGATGCAAGCAGCCATAGATGCGTTCAAGTACATGATGGACTCGGCGGCAAAACCCCTTCACGCTCATTCTGAGGTCTCTCAGCTGGATGCCATTAGTCGCTTGATGGGGTTGAAGTCCGATTTGAACATGAGTCGAGAAGGCTTCGATAAGGTGTTGGTCATGGTTGGCACCCTGCTTCCAAAGGAGCACATGTTGCCAAAGACCATGTACGAGGCACAGAAGCTCCTTAAAGCACTGAAGATGCCGTATGAGCAGATACATGCTTGTCCGAACGGGTGTGTCCTATTTCATGAAGAACACAAGGAGGCAAATAATTGTCCGAAGTGTAAAGCTTCTAGGTTCCTGGAGGTAGAGTCTGGTGATGGTGGTGGCCAGAAGACGCAGCTTAAGATACCCGCCCGAGTCTTACGGCACCTTCCCTTCATGCCGAGGCTTCAAAGGCTATTCATGACCGAGGAAACCATGAAACAGATGACGTGGCACAAGAATGGCAAATGGTACAATCCTGACAAGATGGTACATCCATCTGATGGTGAAGCATGGACCAGCTTTAATGACAAACATCGTCTGAAATCCGATGAGGCTCGTAATGTACGTGTCGCGCTGGCAACAGATGGGTTCAATCCTTATGGCATGATGGCCGCCCCTTACACATGTTGGCCTGTGTTTATTATCCCCCTCAATCTCCCCGTTGGCGTCGCCTTTCAACGACATAACGTGATCTTGATGTTGATAATTCCTGGACACTCGGGGAAGAATATGGGTGTGTTCATGGAGCCTGTGATTGATGAATTGACCAAAGCTTGGAATGAAAGGGTATGGACATACGACCGAGCTACAAAGCAAAGCTTCAAAATGTACGTCTGGTACCAATACTCCATGCATGACTTCCTGGCGTATGGGTTATTCAGCGCCTGGTGTGTTTAGGGGAAGTTCCCATGCCCAATATCTCAGGAAGCTATGAGGTTCATTTGGTTGAAGAAGGGTGGCAAGTTACCTTTGCATTACTGAAACATTCAATTGAAATGTTGTAGGCCGAGAACGAGAGGATGGCTCAGGAGCTGCGGGACCTGGCGGCGAGGACCGAGCAGGCCGAGTGGGAAAGACAGGACGAGCGGGCCGAGCGGGAAAGGCAGGCCAAGCAGCTGGCGGAGATTACGACGTTCCTACAGAACTTTGGGCAAATGCACGGTGTAGCTATGCCGTAGTTTGCTCCACCATCGCCACTAGTTATAGCTAGTCCTGTGAGTATGAAACCAAATTGCTTCGACTAGTGCTTTCATTAGATGACCACTCTAACAGATGCAATCTCTTGTCCTTTATGCAGCCTCCGTCGGCGGGTTTGAATAACCCATCTCAGGCGCAAGCAGGCGACGGCACTTTTCCTTCACCAAGCACTCAGTTTCCTCCCCACCGGTAGTTTGTATCTCTTTTTCACCGCTTGATGGACATGTGATGCACTGTGATCAACTATCGACTTGTTTCGATGGATATTGGACCTATTATGCTTGTGATATCGTGTATGTGAGATATTGTGTGATCGACATGTGATATATATGTGGTATTGCCTTTGTGATGAGATGGATGTGATATATATGTGCTATATTGTGTTTGTGATGTCACAGATGTTATATATATCTCTTATATGCTGTGTTTGTGAATATAGAATAAAAAAGCCTCTTTGCCAAGTGCCCTGACCTTGGCACTCGGCAAAGATTTTTTTTTAAATATTTGCCAAGTGCCGCCCTGACAGGGCACTCGACAAAGAAATTACGAAAAAAAATTAAAAAATATTTGCCAAGCGCCAACCTGGCAGGGCACTTGGCAAAGAAATTATTAAAAAAAATAAAAAAATCTTTGCCGAGTGCCTCCCCGGTAGGGCACTCGGCAAAGAAATTTTGAAAAAAAATTAAAAAATCTTTGCCAAGCGCCTCTGACATCATGACACTCGGCAAAGCATGTGCTAACGCAACCGGCGCCGTGACGGTCACTTTTCTTTGCCGAGTGCCGAGACTGCACTCGGCAAAGACTTTGCTGAGTGCCCGATAAAAGGCACTCGGCAAAGAATTCTTTGCCGACGGATTTTTTACCGGAGGCTCTTTGCCGAGTGCTGCCCTCGGCAAAGGCTTTGCTGAGGGCAAAGTAGCCTTTGCCGAGTGCATTAGGCACTCAGCAAAGCGCCTGAATCCAATAGTGTAGTGGTGGTTCCTGCAGCATGTGCGCAAATGCATAGCCTGCAGCCATAGCTGCAGAAACCACCTTGTTGAAGCTGTTTTCACTTGAATTCTGACTTTCCTCGTCGCTGTTGTCCATCTTCAAATAGGCTGCCAACTGGACAAATATAAACCATCGTTGGTACATAAAATATAAACTGAATGCTGAATACACTCAGAGTGAAATAACATAATGAAATATGTGCACAAATAACATCTACTGTTTCTCCGTTAAATCCTTGTATATTGGGCTAACTAAGAATGATGCTGTCCCATCTTAACAAAAGCTAATTTGATCAAGACGAATTGGATGGGCAGTCCTATGTGTCACTTCAGGTGTGCTTTGATGGGAAAAAAGTTTCGGAACTCTATTGAGATAATTTGCTATGCTAGCACTCTTATGCGCTATTGGACAGGTATATATGCAGAGGTGGACAGGCAGTGGCGAATCTAGAATTTTGTCTCAGCGTATGCCGCCAAAAAAAAGTTCATATACAATTCGGTAAATCCATTTCAGCAATTCGGTAATAATTGTAAAATTGACAACATAATTCGTTATATATGCACTAAATAACACAATAAGGCTTAAATTCATGGATTAAGTTCAAACCATCCACTAAGTATAGTATAAATAGTTCAAAAGCCATATCAATAATTGAAATAAGGCATAAAAGAGAACCAGCGACTTACAATGCTATTTTTGTGACTATTTTATTCGACGCTTTCGAAGGGACATAAATGTATTGATTATATCATCTTCATCAACTTCAAAGAAAATATCCCGCTCAATAAAAGTTACTAGATAGTCATCCAGAAGACTATCTCCCATCTTATTTCTTAACTTTGTTTTCACAAAACCATTGCAGAAAATACCCTTTCAACACTTGCCGTTGCCACAGGTAGAAGTAATACCAATTTGAGGAGCTCATAAACCATATCATACACTTTGTGCCTCTTTGTTTCAACAAGCTTAACTGAGAGATCAACAATATTGTCTAGACCATTGAAGCTATCATCATATCTCATGTCATCAATATAATTATCTAGCTGCAACTCAAGTTTGAGCAAATTATTATTTGAGAACTCCTTTGGGTAGAACTCAGCTAGTCTACGTAGCTTCTGTGCATCAAAAGAAGCAAATGACTTGGAAGGACTGAAGGCCGACATACAAGACAACAACTCCATATTAATCTCATCAAACCGATTATCAAGTTCTTGACCTATTTGATCAATGACACCAATATATACTTGTCTTCTAAAGTGGTCATCATTGGTTTGCTTTTGGGCATGAGCTTTCCTTGCTAATTTTCCATAAGGAACATAATCACCATTCATAGCAGGAACTTCAACACCATGTTTATCGCAAAATGAAGTGACCTTCTCAAGAAAATTTTCCCAACCATCATACCTCAATTCTTGCATTCTTTTCTTTGCCACATTAACAAGTGATATTGCATTAAGAATATCTTGGTCCCTTCTTTGCAAACACTCAGATAACTCATTTGTATATCCAAGAATAATATACATTAAGTGTGCAAAGACAACAAACTCAAAGTTCTCAAACGCTCCGGTCACAAAATGTATTTTGGTCCAATCATCCTTATATGCAGGATCATCCCTAAGATCAACCAGTACATTATGGATTGCTTCATACATAGTAATGATGCTGCATACAGTTTTGTAATGAGATCCCCATTAAGTATCTCTAGGCCTAGGCAAACCCATCTCTTGATGTAATCCAGTTTTAGATTCAATTTCACCAAAGTCAAGTGCTTTCTTGACATTCTCAAGCCTAGCATTTCTAAGCATGTCATCACGCTTATAGGAAACTCCAACAATATTCAATAAGATAGATATTTGATCAAAAAAAGTATTGCAATCAGTATTTCCCTTGGCAACAGCAACAAGAACCAATTGTAGTTGATGAGCAAAACAATGAATATAATAAGCAGAAGGTGATTCTTGCAAGATCAATGTTTTCAACCCTTTAATATCTCCTTTTATGTTGCTAGCCCCATCATATCCTTGACCATGGATTTGAGTCATAGTCAAGCCATGACTAACAAGTAAAGCATCAATTGCATCCTTAAGTGATAAAGAGGTAGTATTATCTACATGAACAACTCCAATAAAATGGTCACATGGCCTTCCCAATTTATCAACATAACGCAAGCAAAGAGCTAGTTGTTCTTTATGTGATATATCACTAGACTCATCAGCTAAAATTGCATAGGGCTCATCACCAAGTTCTTCAATTATTTTCTTTCTAGTTTCTAGGGCACAACAGTGAATAATTTGCTTTTGTATGTCTGGGCTAGTTAAGGTACAGTTACCTAGAGCATTGTCCAAAACATACTTCTTCACTTCTTCACTATTTCTGGCAAGAAATTTCAAAAGTTCAATGAAGTTCCCTCTGTTGCTAGATTCTTCACTTTGATCATGTCCACCTAAGTGAATATGTCAACCTTTTCTTATAAAGACGAAGATCCTCATCATTCCACTTCTCAATATTATAATCAATTGCTACCTTGGAATTTGTAAAGCCAATGTATCTCTCTTGAGCTACAATATGTGCCTTAGACCCCATATGTTTGCGAAGTACTTTCTCTCCTATATTCCAATTCTTCTAGCCATCAACAGTAAATGTGTCTCACCCAGTACCCTTCTTGAACAAATAGCATATGAAGCAAAACACAGCATCCTTCTTAATACTATACTCAAGCCAATCATTATTATACATCCAACAATAGTTGAATCCCCGATCCCTATCTGAAATCTTTCTTTTTGGAAAATCATGTGCAAAAGGTTTGAATGGACCTTTAATAATATATGCTCTTCCACTTGCATCTTGATCATTAACAGGATATTTTAGAATAGGATGTCTTTCACCTGGATCATGTGGAAGGCGATTGATGTCATAAACTCGTGGCAGTGAAGACGGTTGTGGCAGTGGCATAGGATTTACAATTTCCTCAACTACTCTCTCATGAATCTGCTCTTCCACCACAGGTTCAATCGGATCAGGATTAGAAGTAGTAGCAGCTGCCGCAGCCTTCTTCGTTGCTACATGCTTCTGAAAAAGAGATGCAATGTCCCCGTTTCTCTTCATAACTGCATAAATATTACAAAGAACACAATGCCAAATAATTAAATAAATTGCGCTTGCACGATTGAACTCTCACATACGATTATGGATCACTCACATGATATGAGTACTGAACAAAAGATTAATCAAGATCGACTTTGATGTTGAGAAAAATCCTCCACCTCGCCGCGTGATAGATGATTCTATAATTTTAGCGCTAAGCAATTAGCAATTAAAGTACACATGAATTTTTTTAAAAGCCGAAGAACAAAGATTGAATCCCACCAGAACAATTGTGATCACAAATTCGCCTAGATGCCGCCGGTGGCCGGTGCCACCGTAGCCCGTACGATAGCGCGTAGGCTAAACAGGACACGAGGTCGGAGGTCATGAGGACGACAATGATGGCACTGGGCACTGGTCATGGGCGACAGCCGATGCGTGAAGATCCGTATGACCGTATTATGGTATTAGGTTGGCGTACTGGCGTAGGGCAGGGCGAAGACACGAAGTCAAACCGCCTCGATCCGTAATTCCATATTGGCCTTGTCCCAGGATCTGTCTCCATCGCTGGGCCACCTAGGCGCTTGGGCCTGACGCTCGCTCGCGATTTCGTGGAGACACGGAGTCACGGCCTGCCTCTCACTCGTAGCCACTAGCACGCTCGGGCTCAGCTGTCAGGGACTCAGGTATGCTGCAAATATGTATATATAGTTGCTCTCACGCAGGAATTGCAGGGTATGCCGGTGCATACCCGGTATACACTGTAGCTCCGCCATTGCAGGGTATGCCGGTGCATACCCGGTATACACTGTAGCTCCGCCACTGTGGATAGGTATATATGCGTCAACACCATAAATATGTAGCCTAGCCAGATCTTTTTTTCGCGAGCGTGCTTTATGCAGATGTTTCATTAAGAAGAGAGAGACTAGACAGATCCAAAGATAGCAATGAAAAAGATTTCAAAAGACAGGTGGTTCATAAAACCAAAATGAGAATACATAACTTCCAACAGGTACCTATTATCTGCTTCAACAACCACCGATGCTCCAATGTACTTGACCATATCTCCTGAAAACAATAATGAGAAAGGTTTAAGTTGTCTATGCCCTCAGGCTTCAGCCTTCATTCATAGTTTTGTAAGTTCTATAAGTAGTGAGTAGAAAGCATGTAAAACTAAACGGTACAATTGCACTCTGTAGGTACCTCATAATATAAGCTTTTGTACAAAAACTAAAGTAATTGTACATGCATGGATAAGTTGGCTGCATGGTATAGGTGCATTACTACTGCACTTCAATGACAGTGGACAAAAACTAAAACAATAATCAGTCCAAAATAAGGCTATGTTATATCCAAACCTTGGACAAAGGCATACACACCTTCAAGCTCGCGGATCACTGAGTACCTCTACAAGCAGTCCCGCACGTACCTGCAATACAAGGAACCCGTTATGATTTGTTCAAATACAGAATAATTAAAGCATATGGTAAGAATGAAATATTTGTTAGCTTCAAGAACCAAATAATCACAGGCAGCTGGAACAAATACATCACATCAAACAACTTATAACAAGTTCGGGAAAAATAGAATGACACATGGTTTTTGGCCACAGTCCTCGTTACAAGACAGAAACCTCAACACAACTAGGACAACATTGAATGTAAAAGGATGAAAGATGACACTCAAATGCCACTGTTGATTCACACCAAACTCAACATCCCAGCTGCTGAACTACTTGTTGTTCCTGTGATATGTCAGCCAAGCCATACGTTCTTCAGCTGTTAGCAGGTTCTTGAAGACCCACCGGGGCACTGAGTCCTTGAACAGCACCGTTGCCAAGAAGAACTCGTCTGAAGTGGATGGCACACCATCTTCTCGTAAAAGTTGCATAGCTTCGTCAACCTCGGCCTGTTCACGGGTCCACTCTCTATCACGTGATGTGCTCCTTGCAGCAATGCTCTCAGACAACCTAGCCATGTACTCCCCCATATTGCAATTCTTCTTCTTCTCTGGGCTGTTGACAACATGGTCCGTGGTGTCCCTCTTTGAACCCGAACGGTAGCTGGATGGGCCGCCTAAATCTACCTAGCGCACAGCAGCAGGAGGTGTTGATTCCCTGATACCACAAGCGGACACGAAGCAGCCCGTGTTTCGGTTGCGGTCCCCAAACAGTGCCTCTAGTTCGTCCAGGAAACGAGGTTGACTACCACGTCGTACCTCAGCCTGACTATCGTCCTACAAAAAAAACAAGAGGACATAATGTTAAACAATGTAAACTATGTATTCGGAGCTGTTAACAAGCTAACGTACCGATGGTACGGGCTGGGAACCTTCTTGAGTTTCCCAGTACTCCGGGTCAGCATCAATGGCGCCCGTACGTGGGTTCCTCCCAAGTCCGGTGGCTGTTAGACCATCTTTCCATGTCAGATAAGCTTTTTTTAGGTATTGAAGCTTGTTGTTGCACTGTCTCTTATCAAATTGGGAGAAGTTTTTGTAAATGTTGTGCCAGCCAGCTGTGGTGAGACCCTGCTAATTGAAGTTAAACTTTTCCTTCTCTTGAAGACAAAGCTCCAGCAACAGCTTGGTGTCTTCCTCGGGCCAACTTGCATGCTTTGGAGCCATCTGTTGGATCGTGTAAGGGGTATTGTCGTTTGTGGCTGGACATAGTAATTGTACCACAAAAAACCTAAAGTAATGCATGGGTGACCTAAAACACGATGCAATGGACATAATTGTATACTTGCCTTGGATTCACGCTTCACTCGCTTGGAACGCAAGTTGTACTTAGGGGATTCCGGCGGGGAGCAGGAACCTGTTGACGACAGTGCCAGTATATAGACTTTGAAAGAGCACAACTACATGATAAACATGTGAATATGTTAGAGTTGTATGTGAACCAAAGTAATCCCGCATCATTGTCTAAATTAAGTATGCAAAATGTGTGCCAACTGGACTGACAACAGATTTTGTATCAATAAGAGGCAAGGTAAAGACACTGCTAATATTGTTCAATTAATTAAATCTGGGCAATTTATGATGATCATGATTCCATGCCAAGAAATTATGTGCAGATAAGAGGTCGATGCTTCAAACAATATTGTTCAGTTGACTTGGCTGGAACACAACACAATGAATTTACAGGAGACTAGATGGAATCGTAAAGAATTTCCTGTTGCATGTGGAAACTTCTGCTTAGGAGAGACATGTGTACTACATGACCCATCAATGCACTTTTCTCATAAAGTTTCATGGGTAACAGGCAAAAAATAGGAAATTATTTGAAATTCACCCTAAAAAAAGGTGAGATATGGGCTCTTTGCAAAGAATCAAGTTTGCTGCAGAGCAGAGACACTGATAATCATCAAATTCAATGTGAACTTCGAGTTTGCAGCAGCTAACCAGTGCAGGGCCAACTCCAATAGTTATTCCGGTAGTGTATACTAATCATTATGATGCTAAATTGAGAAATGAGAGAACAGCTTAGTAACACTTAGTATTAAATTTCATTCATTTTAAAGGTATCTAGGTATTTGTCAACTGAGTAGGACACGTTAAGTATCATATTTGGTATGCACAAAAACAGATAGCTTGTTTTAGAACTTAAATCTGCAGCAAGAATTAGCGATTTTTAAAAAACTGAACTGAAACATATATATATATACTATTTTTACATAAAAAGCATCATCAGCAATGGCATATGTTGTGAAAAACTTAACAAAACATTGGGAATGGGCATAGGCTCAAAATAACTACAAAATCATTTGCCATGCCATTTTTGCAGCAGCAAGAGAAAAAAAAACAAAAGCACAGCATGGCACCCCCAACGACATTGTCCAGTATCAGCATCAACTCAACTTAGAAGAAAGAGCAGCATATGCACAAAGCCTCATTTATAGGGAAAATGTAATTCATCATAGCATAATTCCCAAAGCCTCAGCAAATAAGAAGGTAAATAAGAATCACAATATAATTCCCATGCCTTAGTTGAAAAGCAAGCAAATAATCATTGCAGCATAGCTTTTCCAAAACATCATTGGCAGTAACAAGTATGCTCAAATTAACGGACGTGATATCATTGACAAGTATGCAATGTTGACTTATAGTGAGAGAGGAAACGTGAGGAAGACCATGTCATTCATGCATTATTCTTAAGCCGTAAGCTGAACTAGCAGATTTACACGCATACAACTCATCGAACATTGGACTGCATGATGAACTAGAGGAAAGTTTAAATGGAAACAATAACAAAAAAATGGCATTTATGCTAACACGCAATGAAATGGATGTGCAAGGACTATGTGACCATACCAATCTGCCTCTACTTAGGCATCCAAACTTGGGAGTAGGAACATCAGCCCTAACGAAGCGGATCTGGAACTTCAGCCCTAATGAGACAGTCGCCTACGTACCGGATCTGGCGCTGCTGGGGAAGAGGAAACAGGTAAAGGTGACGGATCCAGTGGCTACAATGGAACATCACGAACAAACAAAAAAGGAGGGGGGAGTAAGCCTCGTACCGGAGTGGTTGGAGGTGAGTCCGCAGCCGACGAACGGGCAGGATCTGTTCGGCACCATGACGAGTACGACGCGGCGGATCTGGTAGGGTAAGACCGCACCGAGAGGGGGACGGGGACGGGACAAGGACGGTGGGCGAATGTAGATCCGGTGAGAGGGGGATGGGGATGGGATGGCGAAGCAGGAAAGAACAATGTGGGCGAGCAACGCAGTGCGTAGGTGGATCCGGCGAGAGGGGGACGGGACGGCGAAGCAGGAAAGCACACTGCGGGCGAGCAACGCAGCGCGTCAGCAGATCCGGCGAGAGGGGGACGGGGATGGGACGGCGAATCGGGAAAGCACAATGCGGGCGAGCAACGCTACGTGTCGGCGGCGGGAGCAACAAGTGGGAGTGGCGAACCCTAGAGCCGCATGAGGGAATGGGAGAGGGGGAGACCGACGAGGCGCGAGCTGATACTTGTAGTTCAGCCGAACGGCTGGAGACGCTGGGCCGAAAGGCCCATTCAACCTCAGTCGAAACCAGCCGCGATTTCTACCAGCCGAACGAGACCTTAAAGGTGAAGTTTGGATATGGACAAAGAATAATTATATGATGATTATTTCAGGTTAGGACAATAGAGAAGGGAGACCGGCCTTGTGCAATACCCAGTGTTCTTGTGGTAGGTGAGGTTCGTGCAAGCTAGCTCAGCAACTGAGCTGTCACAGTGAACCATATAAGAAGGTGGGCAAGGAACCAGATGGCATTCATCAACCTCTCAAATGTTTGCAGATTAGTCATTTCATAGAAAATGGAACGCGTAGTAGTACACATGTAGATAGATGCGGGCTAGCTGTCAATTTCTTTACTACTACAGTACTACTTCGCCGGCAGGGGCAGATCCAACGGTGGGGCGGGGGGAGGGGGGGGGGGGGGCTCGAGCCCCCCCTACCCATACCGGAGCAGTGGAACCCCTGTGAAGCCCCCATGAATTTTTAGACAAAGTTCTATAGTATAGGGGGGCTGAGACTTAAGATCGAGCAGCAGTGTTGTTCAGCCCTCCTGAAATATTTCCTGGATCCACCGCTGTTCGCGGGCTAGGTTTTATTGATTGATCTTCACGAGTTAAAGAGTACACCAAACTTGCAAAATGGAGTTGATCGATTTCACATTTTAACCATTCCAGCGCTCAGGGAATCAATAAATGATTTGTGGGCGGAGGTGGCATGGGTGCTGCCCATTCCGACTCTCGACGAGGTGCCTAGCGCGGCCAGCATCAGGCTTCATTCGGTGGCCCCGGCGACGAGTGATGCTGCGGTGGTGGATATGGCTGGTTCGCCAGGCCTGTAGGACCTGTTCGGTTGGCTGGTTCGTAAAGAAGTACTGCTGATTGGTTTATGTGAGAGAAAAATACGGTTCCGGCTAGAAATTTATAATCGTTTACGACAAGCCACAGCCAAACGAACAGGCTGACCCCGGAACCAATGGCTACAATGTTCATGCAGCCCGAGGCACGATGGCACGGCACGAGGCCCGTTTTTTTAGCCCGGCACGAGCACGGCCCGGCCCGGTGACGTGCGGGCCCGGGCTGGCCCGGCCCGAGGCTGCAGGCCGTGCTTGGGCCGCTCCCCAGGCATGTGGGCTGGCACGGCACGGCCCGAAATTTAGTGGAGGCCCGGTGTCAGCCCGCTGCTGGCCTTGGCCTGCTAAAGGCCCACGCTCCCACTCCCCCAAAACCCTATCCCGTCTCCCTCCCGGCCTCCCCACGCCGCACTCGCGCACCGCGAGTCCACGACTCGCGCACCGGCGCCGCACTTCCCACTCCTCACTCCTCACCCGCACTCAGCTCTCGCTCGTCACTCCCTCCGCACGTCCAGTCGCAGCTCGTACGCGCAGCCTCTAGCTTCGAGCGCGCCGGCAGCCGGCCTCCTCCTTCACGACCCGCCCCCTTGAGCAGCGACCGCCTCCTCCACGACCCGCGCGGCCGCACTGCAGGCGCCGGCATCAAGCATGGTGGCGTCGAGTGTGGCTACCGGCCGGCTGGCCACCACCTCCACCACGCCCCCGCGTGGCCACACCGCAAGCACCGGCCACCTCTGCCTCCTCCACGCCGCAAGTGCGGCTCGCGGTCGCGGAGCTGCCTGCTGCCTCCTGCTCTCCCGGCCTCCCCTTCGGCCTTCCCACTCTCTTAGTGGGCCTCGGGCCGGCACGGCCTGCTAAAAAAGCCAGGCTCATCGGGCCGGCCCGGCACGAAAAGTGGTCCGGCAGGCCGTGCTTGGGCCATCGGCGAGGCATGAAGCCCAGGGAGGCACGGCCCAGAGGCACGCCGGGCTGTGTCGTGCCATGCATCATCGGGCCGTGCCTGGCACGGGCCCGTGCCGTGCCGGGCCGTTGGCCATATATAAGTGTGGGCAAGCATATTCTATTCGTGTCCGCCATGACCATAATAAAAGACAAACACTGGCAGCAAATGGTACGGTTATTTCACAACTGAACGAAGCCGGGCAAATACGAAATGACCAGTATCTATCACAAGTATGAGAATTGCTTGATGTTATTAGGTCGGCAATTATAATGTCACTTAAAATGTGACAACAAATATATTGTAGAAGAAAAAGTAGTATGGCATGCATGCTATTAGTTTTCACATCTCAATAGCCACTTTTCAACGTTATCATTCTAGTTGTGACCCTATAGTTTTCACTTACCCCAATTGTGCTTCCACTTGTGTTCTACCTTCACCTTTCCTAGAGTATCCTAGGCTAACCGATATGATTGACTATAGATTACAAAACACTGTGTCGGTCGTCTTTGGGACTGTTCCTGTGCACAGATCGGGACATATTGCGGATAAGTTCAGCTTGTCAAAGTTCGGAGTCCAAAGGAGTGTAGGGTGGAGTGGTTAGAGGAGTAACATGTGAGGCAAGAGGGATCCCTGGTAAGGGTTTGTGGCTGCCTGGTGTGGCTTTCTGGGATTAAATTTTTTTTGCTATTTTTTGACCCATATTTGTGATTTAAAAAAAACGGATTTGTAGGGGCACCTCATTTTTCAGCCGCCCCTACGAACGGACTTGTAAGGGCGGCTGGCCAACCGCTCCTACAAATCGTTGATTTGTAGCGACGGTTGGGAAGGGGCGACTAGCCTAGCTGCCCCCTATAAACTTTTCATCTTGATTTTATGTTGATTGGTATACTGTTCTAATCTATAGTTTTTGTTTGCTATGCATGATTGCTTCTGGAGGCTTGTATGTTGCTGTGATTATCGAGTATAGACGGTGAGCAATTCGTGGGTGATTAAGAGTACTACTTTGACGAGCAGCAGGAGCATTTTGTTCAAGGCAAGTATAGCATATATTATCCTTGTTTCCTATCAACTTTAATACATTTAATTCATGTTTGCATGTGTCATCTTGATAGGGATTCCCTAGAAATTGAACTTATACCTTGTCTCCTATGGGATATGCATTGGGTAGCTTTGCTAGTACTCAACTAAACCATGATCTTATAACTTGACTAATGGTATATGCAATAAACATTAAAACCTAACTTTTTAGCAACTTGGAAACAGGGGGCTGGAGTATTTAGCTACTTTCTAAATGCTTCAGATTTATCTTCCTAAGGACTTATCTTTGAGTGATCATTCGGGACATACAGTATAGCTGTGAGGGCTACATGGCTCTAGCTTTAGCTCAGTATGAGGACCTTTTCTAACTTATCAGTGGTTACATTTATTGGCGTAAGAATGACTTGCCGAATCGGGTATAGTGCGGCCTTTGTCCCCATGAGTATATGCTGTGCGTCAATGTTCCATCGGAAAGGGGGGCTCTACATCTGTTTGCCGAGTGAATTTAATGGCCCTAACTTGTTAGACGAACCTTTGAAAGGCTTCATAGTGACTCTGCCTACTCACCTTGGAACTATTTTGGGAGTAATTAATCCGGGCATATGGGTATCACGACTCACAGTGAAACTGTACAGCCTCTGCAGAGTGTAAAACTGGTATATCAGCCGTGCTCATAGTCACGAGCGGCCTTGGAACATTTATGGAACAGATGATAACTAAGAAATATCTGTTCATGCTATTCATTATTCATGCTTACAATGATCATGTGTTTTACTTTGGGATTGAAACAACTTGTTGCTACTCTTATACTAAAATGGTGACAACTAAAAGTTGAATGATGTTAAACCTGTGTCAAGCCTTTTGAGCCTCATGAACCCCATGATTACACTTGTTGAGTATGACACGTACTTACGCTTGTTTATTTTCATTATTTGGAGAAAAATCCCGGATGGATAATAGAAGGCTATGGTAATAACGACTTTGCTGAGGATTATTAGACTTGTGGTCAACCAGTTGACGTCCCTGTGATATGGAGCTTCCACGAGAGATATATCTTTATACTTCTGTTATATTTATATGAAGACTCTGTCCTATTATTCGTGATGTAATAAACACTTGTGATGATACTATTTATAATTTGTTGGCTTATGTGTGTGACTGATCTCTGGGCGCACATAAGATTATGCATCATATTTTATCCTTAAAATCGGGTGTGACAACAACTCTGTAGTTGAGAAGCTTTTTATTTGAAACTATTTAGAGTCATAAAATATTGTTTTGATTTCATGAATTTTGAAAATTCAAATTTAAAATTTTCAAACCTCAGATGTTGACTTGGTCTGTACTATAGTTGTGGTTCTCAATACAATCTACAATCTTAGAGTTGAAAAGTTTTTTATTTGAAGTCATCTAGAGTGCCAAATGTGTGTTTTAGTTATGGGTTTGAAATTCAAAATTTAGAATTTCTGAACGAATTTGTATGTTCACATAGTTAATACCAAAGTTGCAGTGACCAATCTGATATACATGTTTGTTGTTGAGAAGTTTTTCATTTGATGTTTTTTATCATCTCAAAATTTTATTTTAAATTCACATATTTGAGATTCAAAATTTTAAATTTTTTAAACGATCTGTCATGGAGACACATCAACCCTGTGCCAAAGATGTAGTGGTTGACAACATTTAAATCTATGTCGTTGAAATTTTTTCATTTGAGTTTACTTAGTAACCAAAATATTCGATATAACTATGCGTCATTGAAACTATATATGTCGCGTGTGTCCAATTAAATTCTGACAACATATTCTGCCCACCTGAGTCAGGTGCTGATGTAACGCCTTGCATTCTCTTCCGTATGCTACCCCAGCTGATACAATGTTCTGATTTCCATTTGTACTGGAAATGGAGTAATAATATATGCGAGTTCAAAAAATACAAGCCACACCTTCTATAATCCAATCACAAGCATAATAATGCCATAGAAGCCCGCTACAGTGATCTTGAGGTGTGATGTGCATGTACATCTCATGAGCATTGATCTTTTTCAAGATTTGTGTCGGTGTACACTACTAGAGAATAGACTTTAGAACGATGTCCCAATTTGGCATTAGCCTCGGCATTTTTTTTTTGTCCCCGAGACTAAAGGTTCCTGCCCAACTTGTTGTCCCGGGATCATTGTCCCGGCGCGGTAACCGGGACTAAAGGCCGTTACCGCCCGGGACAACAAGTCCATCCTGTAGTAGTGGTAGCGGTGGAAAGATCACCTTGATGAAGCACGGTCACAATATGCCCATATTTGTCAATGGGGAGGACACTCAAGATCTTTCTTACAACATCGAATGGTTGTATTTGAGTGAGTCCAAGCCCATTGACTTCCTCTACAAGAACATTCAAGCGTGAATACAATTCATTAGCATATTCTTTAGGAAGCATCTCAAAGGAGTTAAGCTTTTTCATGACAAGATGATAGCGTTCCTCACGCTCACTCTTTGTTTCCTCATGGAGTGGACAAACGTCCGACCATAGTGCATGGGCGTCTTTGTGATTCCTCACCTGGTTGAACACATCTTTGCAAAGGCCTCTAAAGATGATGTTTCGAACCTTTGCATTCCATTTTTCGTAATTCACCTCATCGCCTTGTAGGTGTGTAGCATCCCGAGGTTTTGGAAAGCCTTATGAGGCGGCTCTAAGTATTCCAACATCTAAAGCTTCTAGATACGCCTCCATGTGGATTTTTTAATATGAAAAGTCATCCCCCTCAAAGATAGGAGGAGGTCCATCCCCGTGAGATATCTTTCTCTAGGCGGTTAAGCCTAAATACGTGACCACGAGGCTCTGATACCAATTGAAAGGATCAAGATGCCCAAGAGGGGGGTGAATTGTGCTAATTCTAAATTTCTTTACAATAATTAAATCCTATGGTTAGCCCAATTAACCCCTTGTGCCTAGAAAGTGTTTCTAATGTTCTACCTCACAAAAAGTCTTGCAACCTAATTTCCAATCCTACTCTAGCATGGCAATTCTATGAATGTAAAGATAAGTATTGAATTGCTCAAAGTAAATGATCAAAGTAAAGAGAGAAGGAGGAACGCGGCGATGTTTTGCCGAGGTATCGGAGAGTCGCCACTCCCCACTAGTCCTCGTTGGAGCACCCGCGCAAGGGTGTAGCTCCCCCTTGATCCGCGCAAGGATCAAGTGCTCTCTACGGGTTGATTCTTTGACACTCCGTCGCAGTGAATCACCCACAACCGCTCACAACTTGAGTTGGGTCATCCACAAGCACTGTCGGATGATCACCAAGCTCCCAATGACCACCAAGCCGTCTAGGTGATAGCGATCACCAAGAGTAACAAGCACGAACTCTCACTTGACCATGACAAGCCTAATGAGAAGGGTGGATGCACACTTTGCTACTCTTAATCTTACTAATGAGGGCTCTCTTTGGGATTCCCAAATTTCAATCACCTCACTAGGACCTTGCTCTTCTTGGCACCTTAAAGGTGTTTCTCAGCTGTTGGAATGAGCAAAAGTACCCCCACACACGAATGGAAGAAGTATTTATAACATGGGCTGAAAAACGAACCGTTATGTGCCTCTGCGGGGTGACCGAATGCTCCGGTCATTTCACCCCGAATTCCAGTGATCAAGTGGTGACCGGACGCTGGACACCGTCCGGTCAGCATTGACCAGAGGCGTCCGATCATGATTTTTCCTCTGTGGAACCTTACTGGAGTCGACCGGACGCTGGGACTCAGTGTCTGGTCACCTCACCTCTTAGCGTCCGGTCACTTCCAGATGACTTCACCTTGATCAAATGAACTGACCGGACTCTGCGCCAGCATCCGGTCACACCGAAGCCAGCGTCCGGTCAGTATTTGACGCTCCATTCACTTCCAACTCTCAATCATACGTGAATGAAGTTTGCTCCAATGGATCTAAGGGCTATTTTGGAGCTACCTAGTGCTAGATTTAGCAAGTGTGCACCACACCTAACTCACTAGACTCACCTAGGTCAAGCTACTCGTCCATACCCCCTTAATAGTACGGCCAAAGGAAAGACAAAGTCCTAAACTACTCTAAGTGTCTCTTCAACACCAAACCACCATGATTGCCCAATTGATCTCCATTACCGTGACCTAACTTAATTGTCTCTACAAAACACACGTTAGTCACAGTAATCACGTATTGTCATTAATCACCGAAACCCAACTAGGGGCCTACATGCTTTCACTCCTGCGTGCCTCCAACGCATGGCGGACGGAGGTGGCAACGCGTAGCCCTAGGCAGACGAAGGCGGCAGCCCTTGCAAAGCACGATCGAGGGCGGCCAGGACAAGGCCGTGGCAGAGCAGATCTGGTCGTCGCTGTCGCGGATCCAGCCGTCAGCGCCGCGGATCCGGCCGTCGGTGTCACAGATCCAACTGTCAGCGCCGTGGATCCGGCCATCGGTGCCGTGGATCCAGGCATCAGCACCGCGGATCCAGCCGTCGGTGCCACAGATCCGGTCGGGCTTAGTCATGCCACGACGACGGCCACTGCGACCTGCACCACTAGCTCCCCGCAGCGGAGGCGACGAGGAAGAGGATGGGCCTTTGGATCCAAAGGAGCCTGGTGAGCACTCTTTGTCTCTTCTCTCCCTTCGAATCAAATCTTTTTCATGGCTGGGAATCGGGTTTCTGACAGCAATCGAATTGGTTGCCGCGGCTGGAGCAGCAGCAGCAGGAGGACTGGAGGAGGAAGGTGATGCTGCGAAGAAGAAGCAGAAGCAGTGCCCAGGGGTAACCCCGCCACCTGCGCCGCTGGCCCCTCGTCGACGCCCGCGCCGCAAACCCATGGGCCTCCCCTGACGACAGCACCGCCGATGCTGCAGGGCCTCTACGACACCCATGTTGCTGCCACCGCGAGGTGCTCTCTCTCCCTAGCCTCCCTCTCAGATCTGTTTCTATTTTCTTGTCTGCAGGGGATCTATGTTCACAGTCTCGTAAAACTGATGATGAGATGCAAGAACTGATAGGTCCGTTTGGTTTCCCTCAATTTTGCCTCTATACATTGTATAGAAATTCATCGTTCTCAATTGCAGCAGGCTTCAATATATAGCTTAAGTGGCACTATAACACATTCTTCAGTTTTACATGCTTCAATTTAGGATTACATCCACCGCCTTACACTCTAACTGCCAATATCCTGCATAGGCTTTCCTCATTTTATCACTAAAAATTTTCATTTTATTATTTCAATGCACCAGTCAAATTATGATTGCCTCATCTTTGTGTTACGATCCTAACACTGAAACCCTGACATTAGCTTCCTGCCATGGCTGTGAATAACCTTAACACTGAAACCCTGACCAGCAAAAGGATGTATGATATTCTTACATTAGCTTCAATGCCGTATTATATTCTTACAGTATTAGAAGTTCTTGTGAGCAAAAGGATGTCTGTATTTTCTGTTAGTTCAGTTGCCATATTCTTAGGTGATTTTATAGATTTATCATATTTAGTTGTTTTCTTGTAATGCTGGAGGCTGAGGCTTCTATTTGGTGGCTGGTTTTTACTTTGCAGATTGATATCCAGTATTTGGCAGTCACTTCAATTTCAATGTAAATTACGCTTAACTTCAACTCCTAGTATTTGGTTTCCATAAAGAAAGTAACCTTGGCTAGGACATGTTAGGAATTTTGCTTTGTATTTTTGCCTCTTGGGGTGTCAATTCTGTGCTCCGTCATTTCTGAAACAGTTTTAAGCCTTATAGGGCAATAGCTGTCATCACTAAATTAGTCTAATTAATATTCCACTTTACCTTCTCAGCTTTTAGTGACCAAATTTTCTCATGATTACTTTTCTAGTAAAGAAAAAGAAACCTGGAAACTAATGATTGTTCTTTGCATTACCAAAACATGACATTATTTGTATACAGGATTACAGGTGTTTTTTCTTTTTTAATTCTGAATCATCTTTTCTTGTGTTATCTATATTTTGTTGATGCCAATTCTCTTTCCAGGGGCTACTAATAAACCTCACTCAAGAGTTGGGTGACGCTGTTCTTCGAAGACTGGTAAGATCTATTCTAACATATATGTGGTGTGGTACTGTTTTTGTTGGGTTCAGAGTGTGTTCTTTGAAGACTGGTAATCTAGTACACTGTTGGTTGAATAAGTTGTGAAACAAAAAGCATCTGTCCAGTAGTATATGCAGTATACGTTATCTGTGACAGTTCCTTTCCAAACTCATATTTTTATACCATTTTGCTATATAATAGTTTCAAGATTGCACATGCTGCTCCTTTCTAAAATTTGCTTGCCTAACTAGTGATAGAATATGATGCAACGGTTAAATAAAGGGGTGCCCACTGCAGTACTACTTGATTTGCTGCTGTCTGCAATTTGATCTGCTGTTTTTTTTAACGCAATTTTTGATCTGCTGCTTGCCTGCTGCTATATGGTTTGCTCATTCAGTCATTTGTTGTTGCAGGATAACGTACACTGCATCACCACGGGGGAGTCATTTAAGTGGTCACGGTCACTATATATGGATGGTTGCATAGATTTTCATGGTTCTATACAGGCCACCACAACTCCGTCCATGTATGCAGATTGTACCGAGTTCTGACTTAGGTAGAAATCCTTAGTACCAACATCTTCGTGAGACTGAAAAGCTAGCTCTAGCCCGTTCATAACACCTTGTTAGCTTATATGTTTGTATACATACTTGTAACGTTCACTTAGGTAGAAATCCTCAGACCAACACCTTGTGCTCTTGTGCTTGTGGTCAGATTTGAAATATATATATATATATATATATATATATATATATATATATATATATATATATATCGAAATTGAATTGTAAATTTGAATTTTTTTTGCAGAAAAATGCACTGTAGGGACGGTTCAAGACTGAACTGCCCCTACAAACAGGTATTATAGGGGCGGCTATAATAACAGCCGCCCCTACAAATCTATTTTGTAGGGGCGACTAGTGTTACCAGCCGCCCCTACAAATCGATTTGTAAGAGCGGTCTGGGAACCGTCCCTATAAATACATGATTTGTAGAGACGGTATGATAGGGGGCAAACCGCCCCTACAAATCATCTGGAGCCGCCTCTACAAAAGTTTTTCACGTGGTGTAAGCAGCCCCAAGGATTGGTGGATGGGAATCTGAGGAGCAAACAAGCATGCCAGGAACACTGGATGTGGATGGTCTGTGTAATAACAAGGATATATATAATATATGAATGAATCAGAAGTGAAGGGGGGCTCAATAAGGGGAACCATGGGGCTCCCCCACCAACCACATTCTCATTTCTCTCTCATGCGCTGACTGCACATGCAGCACGATGCATACGACAGTATTTAGTACTTGTTTTCGTTGGTCTATCTAATTAAGACAGTACTGTGTTTGAAAATCACTAAGGGTCCAAGACAAAGGCCTGCCTTAGAAAAATGATTTTCAGTTTAGACAGTACTTAAAATAGGCCTCTATAAATCAGACTGTTTCTCTCCAAAGGCATTTTCCAGTGTAGCCCCCTGCCACTGGCCACAGTGATGTCGGCTACCGTAGATGGAGAAGGCAGTTAACTTACTACGTCCCATATGCAGCAAATATGGCCAAAGGGACACCCTCACTAAGTGCATCGTCAATGAAACCTTTAAATGTTTGCATTCACAGAATCGGACACAAGGCAATTTAATGTTCAGGACAGAGTCTATTGATACCAAATTGCAATCAAAGTGTACAGAACAGAGACAAAATCTGTACACATAAATATATAAGATCAAAAAAATAATAATTAGCTTATAATGATCATGCATTGATGCTATCATGCATAATTTGTATCAGAACACACAAAAACTTTTATTGAGATGGGAGTACATGAGGACCCATTGATGTGGACATTTATCTGCTAACCTCTCATGCACCCGACCTCACCTGCTACGTCTAGAACTTCATTGTTTCAAGTAGTATATATGTACACATATTGATTGAAGTTGTTTCCGATGTGCTACGTACTACTACATACATGAGTTCTAAAGGTGGCCTGGTTAGCTAGCTGTTTTGATCCCAAGTGCTCATAGAATAGTATTTTCCTGTTGGTAACCTGATGCTAGACAGCAAAACTACACAGGGAAATTAGTAATGTTTCTATTGGTTCTACCATAACATACAAAGGAACTTATTTTCCATGTATGCTTTCACAATTTCTGTGTGGTTTTGTGATTACCGACATGGAATACATAATTTTCCTATTGGTTCATCCATAATCATCAAAACAATCCACCACCATCAAGGATATACCCATTTTCAGTAGTGAGCGCAGTCTGAACTGCGCTGGTCCCTTGTTCCAAGGCTAGCACGTGTTGCGCTACCAGGGTCCAACGCACGCTCGCCCACTGATCCCTGATGAATGGCGTTCAGCAGTTGAGTGGCTGCACTAGAGATGTGCTAGAATGTGCACGAACCGCACAGATTTCCTGATGTCTCCCATCCTTAGAATAGATACTACTCGAGACGCCTAACTGGAGAACGTGTGATCCAGACTGCCCGTGTTGCTCTCCTACCAAGCCTCACGACCAAAGAGTTACCAGCCCTGGCCTTGAGTTGTGGAGATCGAGGCAGCTCTGGCCACATATATTTGAATAGCGCTGGGCAGAGCGTGGAAGAGTGGTAGATGTGAATAGATGTAAAGGGGGTTGTACGTTGAGATGGGAGTACAAGGGACCCACCGGCAATGCTAAGGTACAAACTTTACCTCTGAGGAGGTAATATTTCAAATCAATCTGAGCCATTGATTTTTCACATTTTATAAATTACTTAATAAATTTAAAAAATCTAGGAAAACAAAATAAAACCTCGCCACATCCCCCAAATGACGGGAGGGAAATCAAGGAAGACATGCATGCCGATTCCCCACTTTTTTTTTTTTTTTTGAGCAAAATGCCGATTCCGCAAATGCAAGGCAATTCCCTTAGTCACGGACTAATCACAGGCAGCGATTCTTTCCCTCTCACGTACAGGCTAGCTAGCCCCTTCCTTCCGTGGAGACGTGTTTTAAATTTGATGAAGATGCAAAATCATTTATTATAATAAAATAATAAATAAAGTAAGTGGATATTTGTTGTCTTCAAAATCAAGTTGATATCCAAATATAAATTTAAATTTGAACTATTCAATATACACATATAATACGTGTGATGTTTCTAGAGAAATATCAATAGATTAATATAGTTTTTATCAGTATTAGATCGAGCTTGCAGCAATTGAACAAAATGTCACTAAATTAATATATAACATAGAAACTTTTATCAAATCCTAAAGTTACAAACATATTTTTTTATCAAATTCTAAAGTTACAAATGAAATTACGTTACATGCACTAATTAACACGTTACTCACCCACCTAACACGCATACACAGGCTAATAATATGCATGCATGTCACGTATCCACTCACCTAAACTGCACGCACATGCAAATCAAAATATATCAAGTCCAAAAGTTATAAAATAAAAAAGATTTACAATATCTTAGAAAGAAAGATTTTCTATACCTAAAACTTTCCTTATTTATTCTATTTTATAAATTAAAAAATTAATAAATATACATTCCATCTATTACCTCCTGGGATGTAATACTTCATCATGACTGTCCGATCGAAATCAATGAACGGCTCATAGCCATTTGGGGTACCACAGCAAAGCCCTAATTGTACATTTATGAAATACGATAGTGTCCGAGCGTCTACACTGATTATGAAAATACATTATTATGAGCCTGTCAAATAAAATATTGATTACTTTGACATGTGAGTCCTCTACAGTCAATGAGGCAGTGCTTCGCAGTTCCAGTCCCCACTATTAAATTAGGTATATTTTGTCTCCACGGTTGCTGCGACAATTTTCGCCGTATCACTTTCAACGGAGCAGTTGTTAGATACAGTTCGGAAGTTTGCAACGTGAAATCAAACTCAGGGATGTGGTAGAAGCATAGCTCATTTTTGCCCAAGCCGAACATTGCCATAATTGATTTTATATAGTAGCTTGAGTAAAGGACATTATGGGGAAATGTTGGAGTTCTTCTCATTGAAAATTATGCACTCTTAGGTCAGCTTTACATTTAGATATATGCCAAAATTTCGTTTTCCCATTGAAAATTATGCACTCTAGATCAGCTTTACATTTAGATATATGCCAAGATTACAGTGTTCATTACATTTGCATCGTCGAGGAGGTGTCTTTATTTGTCTTCTCTGCTTTTGTAGCTTGTTCCTCAGTAGGATGCGGCCGTACAGCCTGCTACAAATATGCGATACCTCAGCCCTGCTTCTGTCCTTCTGAGTCCGTGGTTCGAGGTTCAACTGCGAATCTGTGCTGCCGAGGTTCAACTGGCTGGTCACACAAGCTCATCTCCATTGCTGGCCACGGCCACCATGTCCACCCATGCGGACAACTTCAAAGATCTAGCAGCCCCATGGATGCTACCAAAATGGAGTTCTAGCCGTGAGGCCCAAAGTCAAATAAATATGAGCACGCTAAGGATATCCCAATAGCAAACATGCTAGGAATACTGGATGTGGATGAGGATTGTATATCTAATAACAAGGATATATATAGGGATCAGATGTGAAAGGGGAGTCCATATGAGAAACCATGACGGGTCCACTGGCCACAGGCACATTTCTTTGAAAACCTCTCATGCACTGACGGCACATGCTGCATAATGCGTAAAATAATCTTTAGTACTGGTTTTCTTTGGTCTATCTATTTAAGTTAGTTGTACGTGCCTCTCAAAAGAAAGTTGGTTGTACGTGGCTGTAAAATATAATTTTTTGTTGACACTTTTCATTTGCAGCCATGTTTGGTTGGGCTTTCCAACCTGAATTTGCAAAAGCCAAAAGCCAATCAAAGAGCCCAAAAGCCATAGGTGCTTTTGCCCAAAAGCACCTTTTACTGCAATACAAATCCAAAAGCATCTCCACCCCTGCTTTCACTGGCTTTAGAGGTGGACAACTTTGAAAAAAATTATCCACCTACCACTGGTTATGAGAAAATAATGATTCACGTTTCTTTCTATTCACGTCGCATCGAGAGGTCGTGTCCGCTCCATCCGCATCCGCAACCGCACGGTGGGTTTGTTGGTCCACCGCCACCTCGCCGGAGGCGTCCTCGAGATAGGACCTTATATGACTAACCCATTCTATGACACACCAGTAACAATGTGGTTGTGGTCATAGAAGGTGGGTCGCGGTAACACCCCAGGTGTTTGTCACCAGTTAAGCAATGGGTTTGAGCTCAAATATGACATTTTAAGTGATGATGAAGGTGTCAAGATCAAATTTACAAGAGTGAGCTCCAACATAAACTTGGACAACACACCCTTACTTACATGTTGACCCTTGCTAAGATTATGCAAGAGTAATGTGAAACATGCTTATTTCATATACATTACATCAACATGCATCCATCTTAACCAGTGAAAAAGTTTCATGAAGTTTGGAATCAAGAAGTCACATGAAATGATAAGTTATAATCTTTCTTGGATTCCTTTATTAAGTAAATGGGGATATGAGATGTTGACCAAACCTTGCTACCTTGCCCAAATGACTCTAATTTAACTCTACAACAAAAGTCATGAAGGGTTTGTGTTGAGCAGAAGTCAAGAAAATACCTCAATCAGTCTAAAACTCTAATTTAAGTTTTACCGTGATGCTACTTTGACTTATTTTGAACTGTGGCTTACATTGCTTGCATGGAGTTGCACCTTAAATAAAAGTTAAAGTTTGAGTGTTATAGAACAAACTTTGTTTTTGGACCAAGAGCTATATCAGCTTGTAAGTAAGTCAAACCGACACTACTAGAAACTCGAATTGTTCTATGGGTGAAAAAATTTTCTGTGCGTTTTTTTGATACGCACAAAAAAATTACGATTTTTTTGTCGGTTTCAAAATATCCCGACAGAAAAATACGAAAATCCACATAATAATTGTATGATTTTTCTGTGCGTGACAATACACACACGAAAAAAGCAGCACTCATAAAAAAACGTAATTTATTCTGTCGGTGCTTTAAAACGCACAGAAAAAATATATGTACGCACAGAAAAATATATGCACGCGATAAATAAAAAAACAAAGAAGTCCTAACCCTAACCCGCCGGCTGCCGCAGGCACGCGCTCGCGCCTGCTCGGCCCTCCTCTCCCCTGCCCCCGCCCCCTCTCACTACCTCCCGCCGGCGGCCGGCCCCTCGCCTCCTCTCCTCCGGCCGACGGCCGGCCCCTCCCCTCCTCTCCTCCTACCGACGGCCGGCCCCGGCCCCCTCCACTCCTTGCCCCGGCCCCTCCCCTCCTCTCCTCCCGCCGGCGGCCGGCCCCAGCCCCTCCCCTCCTTGTCCCGCGCCGCCCTGGATCCGCCACCTCCTCTCCTCCCACCGGCGGCCGGCTCCCTCCCCTCCTCTCCTCCCGCCGGCGGCCGGCTCCCTCCCCTCCTCTCCTCCCGCCGGCGGCCGGCCCCGGCCCCTCCCCTCCCCTCCTTGCCCCGCGCTGCCTCGGATCCGCCCACGGTGGCCGTCCCCGCCCAGAGCGCAGCGTGGCTGGGCTCCGCCGGTGGCCGGCGCCGTGCCTTCTCATCGGTGCTGCCTCCTCCCGCCGGTCCGTCGTTCTTGTG